>NC_086103.1:97142295-98342295 GCF_963921235.1 Mobula hypostoma | reverse complement strand
GCTGCAGAAGGACATGGGCAGATTAGGAAAATGGACAAAGTAGCAAATGGAATACAATGTTGTGAAGTGTATAGTCATACATTTTGATAGAAGGATTAAAAGCATAGGCTATCTTCTAAATGGGGAGAACATTCAAAAATCCGAAGTGCAGTTGCACTTGGAAGTTTAACTTGCAGGTTGATTCTGTGATGAGGGATGCAAATGTAATGTTAGCATTCATTTTCAGAGGTCTAGAATATAAATCAATAATGTGATGCTGAGGCTTTATAAGGCACTAGTGAGGTCTCACTTGGAGTATTGTTCAGTCTTAGGAAAGGATGTGCTGACATTGGAACGCATTCAAAGGAGGTTCACAAAAATAATTCTAGGAATGAAAGGCTTATCATGCAGGTAGTGCTTGATGGCTCTTGGCCTGTACTCACTGGAATTCAGAAGAATGAGTGAGGATCTCATTGAAACCTATCAAATGTTGAAAGGCCTAGATATAGTTGATGTGGAGAAGATGTTTCTTCTTGTGGGAAAGTTCAGGACCACAGGAAACAACCTCAGAATAGAGGAATATTCATTTAGAGTGGAGATGAGGATGGATTTCTTCTGCCAGAGTGTGCTGAATCTGTAGAATATGTTGCCACAGGTGGGTTTGGAGGCCAGGACATTCGGTGTATTTAAGATGGAAATTGATAAATTATTGATATGTCAGGGTGTGAAAGGTTATAGGGAGAAGGCAGGAGGATGGTGTTGAGAGTAAAATAGTTCAGTCATGATCAAATGGTAGAGCAGACTTGATGGCTGAATGGCCTAATTCAACTCCTCTTTCTTATAAGCAGACGGAAGGCATTAGATTTATAAGATGTCCTTAGTTTAATTAGTTCAGCACATGGTGAGGAGACGAGACTGTTCTTGTGTGTATGTTCAATGATCCAGAATCCAAGTCCAGAAGAAAATTCAGTGTAGGAAGCAAGTCCTACAATAGTTGAATTCGCCACTATAAGCATATCAACTACAGAACAGTAAACTTTTCAGACTATTGGTGACAGAGACTATTCTGAATCTCTGAAAAATTAATTATGTTTTTATTATATTATATGGAGTCAATATGAAGGAGAACCTCCATTAGATTAGAGATTAAACATTTGGCACTGATAAATAATTCTATGATAAGAATACATAATTTTTAATACGAAGATTAGAAGACCAATTCACACATCTGTCTAACACTCAATTCCTAATTGTGATTAATTTTTTTGGCTATCCACCAGGCCTCCAGGGTCCCTCAAGAGAGTAAGGCATCCTGCCCCAGTGTACAGAATTTGACACCATCTCATTAGCAATACCAAAACACCTGAGGAACAAGGTGTGACAGAAGACATTATCCAGATTCCTGGTCAAATACACAACTTTATACTGGAAGATAGTAGCACCCAGGGCATGCCCTTTTCTCACTGTTACTATCGGGTAGGAGGTACAGAAGCCTGAAGACACACACTCAGCGATTCAGGAACAGCTTCTTCCCCTCTGCCATCTGTTACCTAAATGGGCATTGAACCTTGGACATGACCTCACTTTTTAAATATATAGTGTTTCTGTTTTTTTGCACAATTTTTAATCCATTCAATTTAGTTGATTTAGTTATTTATCATTATCATTATTACTTTTTTTCTTCTTCTTCTATATTATGTATTGCATTGAACTGCTGCTGCTAAGTTAATGAATTTCACATCACATGCCGGTGATAATAATCCTGATTCTGATTATGATTCTAATATAAACAGTCAGAAACAAGTAATAGATATGCAAAAAAAAATGTTTTTAAGTGGCATTCTTATAAAGAATGACTCATTTATATGCTAGCTTATGTACATTTACTCAAGATCAATAAACAAGGAAATTGATTATATTCAATTTTAAATTGATTCTAAAATGGCGATGCACCACTCCAAGTTGCTGTCCAGATTTTGCAGGTAATTGCTGTTAGTTCCAGATAAAAGCACAGCACCTAACCAGATAAAGTGTGTGAATTTTTAGATTTCCCAGCACATGTGCATAAATCCAGAAGACTCAGATCTGCCAACATTCCTTCAATTGTGCTTGCTGTATTAATTAACTAATTAATTCATTCATTTAAAAATATTTGTTAGTTCTCTACTTTTATACTTTTGGTCTCTGCAAATTTTAATAGTTTTTAAAATGTTTCTGAATGCCAAGTTATGTATAAAACAAAAAAAAATCAAGGAAAAGACTGAAATACAAGGGAGGTAAAAAGATTTGAAAAGGAAAGTGGAGAAAATACCAGTTACAGCAAGGATATATTACAAAACAGTTGTGTTCACATAATGTGATGGTGTTCTTTAAGTAGTGAATGAGTTAACAGTGGTAGATGTAAGACAGAGACAAAATTCTTGATTCATAAACCACAGAACAAGCAAGTAATAAAAGCAACAGGGATGCTACACTTCCAGGAAGATGTGAATTGCTGGATGTAAAACACCTATGGTTCTGTGAAGTGACCTTTCACTCTGGTTGTTTGTTGCACAATAATGTAATTGTCCATCAAGCACAGCAATCAATCATTGTCAATTACTCTACTCAGATCCAGGGATTACAGTAAGAAAACTCAAGGTGGAAATTGTGAGGAACCAAAGTCACCTTTCACCACATCATTTTTCAAACTCCTCAGACAATACGAATCACAGTGTTATTTTTTAAAGATATCCAATTTGCTTTCAATGAATAAACTTGCTTTCACCTCAAAACTTTTTTCCTTCTGAAATCAGTTCTGCAGAAATGCACAAGTAATTAGTTAAAAGGTGAAAATGTTACAATTCCCCACTGCTGTAAAGAAACTCCAAAGTTTTACTGCTTAGCTCCTTACATTTGACTTTGAGTTTCAATCTAGAAGCTTCCATTATACAATAAAATCCCCACAGTGAAATTCTAACTTTTCCAATACTTTGAATCAAGCATATCAGTGATACAAGTTATCCAGCCAGTCACTGTTCTGGATCGTGCTCAATTTGCCCCACTGTCTGTGTTCACCCACCCACTTTTCCCAAGGCCACATCTACGTTTTCAACCATTTGGTTCCAATCACCATGGAGTCCTTGCTTTGGTAGTTGTCCCATATAGCACAGAGACTTGCCAGCACTAATAACTTCAGACCTAGATAATCAGAGATATTTTAAAATGGTTCATTGCTTTAATCACTTACAAATAAAGATTACTATGAAGAATGTCGTGCTTTCCCAGCATATATGATGAATAAACTCCTCTCAGGCTTCTAGCCATGTACAGGTATCGATTATAACGAACGTTTTGATGACAAACTGCCACCTTCATCAGGAATGATGCCTGGACATGTCTAATCCAGTGAATGCAATGATCTGCTATCATCAATTTCTCCAGGTAACCGAAAAGGATAAACCTCCTGTGCTTCTTGATGCCTGTCTTCCCTATGTTTTTGTGGTTTCTAGAAGGATCACCAGGATCCTGAAGCAATACCAGATTAATACCATCCACAAACCTGTAAGGAAGCTCAGATCACAGCTTGTGTGGGTCAAAAATGACCTGGGACCCAGGACGGATGGTATTTACAGAATTCTCTGTGAACGTGAAGCAGCATATATCAGCCAGACAGGATGCACGATGGAAACCTGCATCAAGGAGCACAGGAGGTGTATCTGATTGGATTACCTGGAGAAATCGGTGGCAGCAGAACATTGCATTTGCAATGGTTATAGGATTGACTTCAACAGCACAAAACTAATGTGCCACGCCAATGGCATTTGGGACAACTTGGGGAAGGAAGCCATTGAAATAAAACTAGAGGAAAAGAATTTTAATGAAGATGAAGATCTTGCTTTAATTAAGAACTGGAATTTGATTGTAAACAAGGCAGTGGGACAGCAGAAACCTGATTGGATGAGGACTAACCAATCAGGATGGATGGATGATGGGGATATAAATACCACCAGACTAGACATTTCCAAGCATCATTCCTGATGCAGATGGCAGAGTCTGTCATTGAAACAATTAAAATTGATACCTGTAGCTGGCTGGAAGCCTGAGAAAAGTTTATTCATTATTATATCAATATAGAAGTCTTTTAAGTAGTAGAATATAAAAACATATATTAAGATTAATACTAAAACTAAATAAACTTAAAAAATGAATATCACACTCACCACCTTTTCAAATCAAAGTTAAGGGACTGGAGGCAAAGTGCATTCATTTCCAAGGCTTAAAGATATTTGTGTTCCATTCCTTGGACTCAATAATGAGCGCAACAGTAAACCAGGAAGTTAAAGGTTCACATGCAGTTCATCACAATTCTATCATTCTAACATATTCTTATTTGGTTCTAACCTGGTATGGAAGTTGTCCTGTCCAAGACCGGAAGAAGCTGCAGAAGATCGTGAACACAGCCCAGCGCATCACACAAACCAATCTTCCGTCCTTGGACTCACTTTACACCGCACGCTGTCGGAGCAGTGCTGCCTGGATAATCAAGGACATGACTCACCCAACCAACTCATTTTTTGTCCCTCTTCCCTCCAGGAGAAGGCTCAGGAGCTTGAAGACTCGTACGGCTAGATTTGGGAACAGCTTCTTTCCAACTGTGATAAGACTGCTGAACGGATCCTGACCCAGATCTGGGCCGTACCCTTCAAATATCCGGACCTGCCTCTCGTTTTTTTTGCACTACCTTACTTTCCATTTTTCTATTTTCTATTTATGATTTATGATTTAAATTTTTAATACTTACTATTGATTTGTACTCCAGGGAGTGGGAAGCGCAGAATCAAATATCGCTGTGATGATTGTACGTTCTAGTATCAATTGTTTGGTGACAATAAAGTATAAAGTATTACTGCATTGAGAGTATCTTTTCAGCCCATTAAACCAAAACCAACACCTTTCGAGCAATCCCTCTGGTTCCATTCCCACTATTATCCCTCTCATTGTTTCTCTCGCTTACAATATAGAATGGATACTTGAAAGCAGCTAATTAAAGTATCAACACATCTTTGGAAAATGCAGCACTTGGTAGAACTGTAACAGTCCACAGAGATGGTGTGCAAATTTCACACAAACAGCACCCAAGGGAATAAGCTCAGTTCACTAGAGCTGCGAACCGGCCGCACTTACCACTGTACCAATGTGGACTTCCACACAACAATGTTCAGGGGAAGTCAAGTATTCAGTCTCATTTGATGTCTGTACCTGCTACAAGATACTAGGAAGCTGTTCCAAACAAATCATTTCAAGTCTTCAGTGTGAAGAGAAGTTTATTGTCATTTAACAGCATGCATGTCTATGTTGTATATACTGTAACCATATAATGTACATAGAAACAAGACAATGTTTCTCTGAACCATGGTGTAAAACACATTACACGTAATAACTTATGAAGGTAAGGATAAAATCTACAGATGAATCACATATAAATAACAAACTATAGTGCATGAATATTAAATATTGTAAGGTATCTGTCATTGCGTTTGGATATGGCCCAAGTGCAGAGCAAAAGACACTGAAGTGGGTTGATAGTTCACAGACTTTAAGTTAGAGGGAAAATAAAACAATAAACACTGGCAAACAAGGCTGTTAACTAAAGCTCTCAAATGGAAATGAAGCCAACACTGCGACTGAAAGGAATAACTAAATATAAAACAAATACCGTTAGGCTTCAGAGTCAGTTGACTCGACAGTCCAATTTCCCAGGCAAGGCCAAATGCAAGCAGGCAGCAAAATGTTGCTGTGCTTTGCTCAAGATGCAATCTATATGACACCTTGTTAATAGCCTTTTCCACCACAAATGGTCCCAGGTAACACGGAGCCATTTTGCAGCTCTTGACTTTCAGGGGAAGATCCCTTGATGCCAACAAGACGTCCTCTCCTAGCTTGAATGGTCTTACCTGATGACAGAGCTGATCAGCTTGCTGAGTATGATGTTTCTGGGCGTGCAGCAGAGAAGCCCTGGCTCGTCTCCGGGTGCACTTGTAGTGCTGGATCAGCTGTTCAGCAGCAGGAACTCCTACATCAACCTCCTGATCAGGGAAGAGTGAGGGCTGGAATCCTTTCTGGCATTCAAAAGGAGACATACCCATGAAGAATGACTGGAGGTTATTGTGGGCGATCTCTGCCCATACCAATTGGGAGCTGCAGGCCGTGGGGTTGGAAGAGGCAAGACAGCGCAGGGTTGTCTCCAACTCCTGGTTCACTCTCTCAGTCTGGCCATTAGATTGGGGATGGAAGCCAGATGAGAGGCTGGCCGTGGCTCCTACAAGAGAGCTGAAAGCCTTCCAAAAGCGGTAAGTGAACTGTGGTCCACGATCAGATACTGTCTTGAGAAAAGCCATAGAGCCTGAACGCATGTTGAACCATGAGTGTGGCAGTCTCACGAGCTGATGGGAGCTTGGGGAGGGCAATGAAGTGGGCAACCTGGAAAATTGGTCCACAACGACCAAAATGGTGGTGTTTCCTTTAGACGGGTACAGACCAGTGATGAAATCTACTGAGAGGTGGGACCCAGGGTGGTGAGCACCGGCAGTGGACATAACAGACCTTCAGGACGCTGGTATGATGTCTCGTTCCGAGTGCAGGTGGGACAGGCAGATACAAAGTCGTGGACATCCTGGGACATAGATAGCCAGCAAATCTGTCTCTTTATAAACTGCTGGGCCAGTTGAATTCCCCAGTGTTCAGCCAGAGGGGAGGAGTGACCCTATTCCAACACTTTGGAACGCATCACAGCAGGAACAAAGAGCCGGTTGGGAGGTCCCTCATCCGGGCCAGGATCTGATTGTTGGGTGACCCTCACCTCTGCCTCTATTCCCCAGATCACTGGAGCAGCAATACAGAAGTGAGGGAGAATGGGCTCTGGATTGGCTTGTCCTCAGATCCGTCCAACTGCCGCGAGAGAGGTCAGACTTGGTATTCTTACCGCTGGGACGATAGGTGAGGATGAAATTGAACCGCGTGAAGCTGAGAGCCCACTGGGCTTGACGAGAGTTGATCCTGAATATAGAAGAGGTTCTTGTGATCTGTCCAGACCAAGAATAGATGCTCCGGCCCCTCCAGCCAGTGTCGCCGTTCCTCCAGGGTCTCCTTGACAGCCAGAAGTTCCCGGTTCCAAACATCGTAATTCCTCTCGGCTGGAGTCAAGTGCTGGGAAAGAAAGGCACAAGGGTGCAGCCGACTATCCGCAAATGAGCGCTGAGAGAGGGCAGCTCCAATGTCGAAATCGGATGCACCCACCTTGGCAATGAACGGCTGTGATGGGTCTGGATGTTGCAGCAGCGGGGTCGTGGTGAAGTGTCGCTTTAGCTCTGAAAATGCTTGGTTGGCATGGTCCGTCCAATGGAATCCTGCCGAGGTCTTCTTGGTGACTGCATTAATTGGAGCCGCAATAGAGCCGAAATTCTGGATGGAGCAGCGATAAAAGTTCACAAACCCTATCAAGCGCCATTCCTGTTTGACTGTAGATGGTTTGGACCACACTGTAACTGCTTGAACTTTACTAGGGTCCATTTGAACACTGGATGGGGTAAGTATATAGCCCAAAAACGACAGCTAGTGTTTATGGAATTCACATTTTTCAGGCTTGGCATACAGGTTATTTTCAAGAAGGCATCTGAGTACTCTCCGGACATGCTGGATGTCCTGCTGATGAGGGCGGGAGTGGATAAAGATGTCATCCAAAAACACAAAGGGGTTCAACGTGTCCCTGAGCACATTGTTAACCAAGGCCTGTAATATAGCGTGGGCATTGACCAGACCAAAAGGCAACACCAGGTACTCATTGTGGCCATTATGATTATGATTATGAAGACACGTAGTCCTCTTTTATTGTCATTTAGTAATGCATGCATTAAGAAATGATACATTATTTCCTCCGGTCACAAAACACAGGACAAACCAAGATTGGAAAAACTGACAAAACCACATAATTATAACATATAGCTACAAACAGTGTAACAATACCATAACTTGATGAAGAAGTCCATGAGCACAGTAAAGTTCAAAGTTTCTCAGATGTCCCACATCTCATGTAGACGGGAGAAGGAAGAAAAACTCTCCCTGCCATGCCGACCACAATTCGACTCTGAGTCATCCGAAAACTTCAAGCTCTGATCAGCTCCCCGACACCAAGTACTGAGCGCCATCTCTGTCTGAACGATTCGACCCCCTTCTTGGTCACTAAAAGCAGGCAAGGCCGGGGATTTTGAGACCTACTCTCCGAAAGATTCATGACCACACATTAACAACAGCAGCAAACGGGCGTTTCAGAAATTTCTCCAGATGTTCCTCTGTGCTTTCACGTCCATTCTCCATCAAATCAGAATTGTCTACGACCCTATTTAACAGATACGATATCATTTTCACCGGAGAGCTGCGCACGCGCGGCGCGCTGCCATCTTCTCCTGCTGCCCATCATTAGAGTTGTTGAAAGCCATTTTCCACTCATCCCCTTCTCTTATATGAATCAGATTTTAAGCATTGCACAGATCAATTTTGGAAAATATGGTTGCTCCCTGGAGATGTTCAAACACAGACGTCAGCAGGGGAAGAGGGTAGCGGTTCTTCATAGTGATGTTGTTCAGAGGCCGATAATCGATGCAGGGGTGGAGCCTGATCTTTCTTGCTCACTAAAAAGAAGCCCGCTCCTGCCGGCGAGATTGACAGATCGATAAACCCCATGGCAAATGCCTCCTTGATGTATTCCTCCATGGCCACCGTTTCCGGATGAGAGAAAGAAAAGAGCTGGCCCTGGGGAGGACTAGTGCCAGGTAGGAGGCCTATGGCAGTCGTATGGCCGGTGTGGAGGCAGGATGGTGGCCTTTCGCTTACTGAAGACCTCAAGGAGATTTGCATATTGAGCCAGAATCCCAGACAGGTCCACATCCTTAGCTGACTCAGGAGGGATTCATGGAAGGGAGCTTGAGCTGGACCCAGACAGTAGACAGGCATGCCGGTCCCTACTCTTGGAGCACTTTCAGAGAGCAATCAGTCTGTGGGTTATGTTGGGATAACTAGGGGAGACCAAGTACCAGTGGCAGTTCAGGTGAATCAAGAGATAGAAAGGGAGTTCTTCACCATGGTTGCCTTTGAAGGCAAGAACAGGGTACTGATTGTGGATGATCAGCCATGATTACAGTGAATTGTGGTGCTGGCTCGAAAGGCCGAATGGCCTACTCCTGCACCTATTGTCTATTGAGCAGAAGTTGGAGGGGTTGTTTGGAAAGGTGGGTCTGGCTAGTGTCCAGAGGTCGACCATCCAGCGCCTTTACTTGATATTTTCTCTTAATTCCTGAGTTGGAACTCCCCATCTTTGAGCTCGAGAGATGTCCATAAGATTCCTGGCTGCACTGGAGTCAATAAACGCCTGAAGTTCATGGGTCTGAGACCTCCACGATAAGGAAGCTGCGAGCATTACAGAATTAGGGGGAAGCCGACTGAAGAGAGAACCGACCCGTCAGGATTCCCCTTCCTGCTGACAGGTTTTCTATTTTACTGGACCCTTGGAACATGCCACCCAGAGTGTCCTGGATCGCCACAATAGAAGCAGGAACCTGTTCTCTGGCGCTGCTCTCATTCCTCCTGAGACAGAAACATGTGCCTACTTGCATAGGCTCCTCCGTGGACTGAGTGCTGGGTGGTGAGGGAGAGACAGCGGGCGAGGAACGACAGTGATCAGACAGCACATAGAAAGTTTGAAACATTCCTTCCCTGTTCCCCTCAGTTACCCGGTCGTCAACTCAAATAGCCAGATTACTCAGGCCATCCAGACAATACTGCTCATCCCAGACAGCGATCTCATGCTGGACACCTGCATTCAATCCACGCTAGAAGGCAATGATGAGAGATCTCTCATTCCAACCTGTCTCTACTGTAAGCATGCGGAATTTAACTACATAGGCTCTCACCATTCCTCTGCCTTGGCGCAGGTCCAAGAGTGAGTGGGCAGCCTCCTGACCCTGTACTGGAAGATCAAAAACCCTTCTTAGCTCTGCCACGGAATGTCGGAATGACTGGGCTGCGGGGTATCCTTGCTCCTGCAAAGAGTCGAACAGGCTGAACGGAGGTCCATCTAGAAGATTGACCATAACACCAGTTTTCACACATCGTCACCAAAATGACCAGGCTGTGCTTGGAATGTCTGTTCGCATTGGGTAATCAAATTCCTGCAGCCATCGGGGTCACCAGAATATCTGCTTGGTGGTGGGATACTCTCCTACACGGACGTGGGTGTCTGTGGGGGTCCGACAGCGGGAGTTAGCTCTGGTCCGGGCGCGGGAGCGGTAGCATTAGCAGCAGAGGTAGTCGGGGCAGCAGAAAAGGAGGACCTGCGAGATGCTGGGAGTGGGAACTGAGGCGGCATGTGGCTGCTGAATTGTGTTGACAAGAACATTAATGAGCGTCAACTGATGCTGGCTGTTCACAGTAAATTTGTGGACGGTGGCTGTAAGAGCAGAAATCGCAGGCACCTGACTCCATTCAACCATTGCAGGATGATACCTGTTTCTCCAGATGAGACTGGGCTTGTCAGCACAAGATTATCTGCCTCATTGCGTCCGTAACTTCAGACAGGTTCCATTGCCTGTAGTTTGTCTCCTACCTGACCAATGAATCTTAGGGCGATGGTCAGCTGCTCTCTTTCTGTTGGGTCCATCTTTGTGTGGTTGAGACTTGCTTTCACTACCTTTGGATATGGCCCAAGTGCAAGCAAGAGACACTGAAGTGGGTCGATAGTTCACAAACTTTAATGCAAACAAGATTAGAGGGAAAAGAAAACAATAAACACTAGGCCAAACAAGACTGTTAACTAAAACTCTCAAATGGAAAATGAAGCCTACACTGCGGCTGAAAGGAATAACTAAATATAAAACGAATACTGTTAGTCTTCAGAGTCAGTTGACTCGACAGTCCAATTTCTCAGGCAAGGCTGAATGCAAGCAGGCAGTGAGACATTGCTGTACTTTGCTCAAGTCTCAGCAAGCGCTATGACGAAAAGAATGGTGTTAAATACCATCACAATGAAATAATAATTAGCCAGCACATGCATATTCATGAGCACAATTGGTGTATCTGCTGCACTGCTAAATCTGCGGTAATGACAGTATCATGGGGGACTTTAACTTGCATACAGATTGGGTGAATCAAGTTGGTCGAGGCATTCTTGAGGAGGACTTCATGAAGTGCATACATGATAGCTTTCTTGAATAGCATGTTACTGAACCTGCAAGGGAACATGCTATCTTGGATCTGGTCATGTGCTATGAGACAGGTAAAATTAACAGTCTTGTAGTTAGAAAGTCTTAGAAAGAGCGATCACAGTATGACTGAATTTCTCATACAAAATGGAGGGTGCAATAGTTCAATCTAAAACCAGTGCATTATGCCTAAACAAGGAAGACTACAATGGGATGAGGGAGGAGTTGGATAGTGTAGATTAGCTATATGGTGGGACAGTTGAGGAACAGAAGACTTCCAAAGAGATTTTGCATGAAGCTCAACAAAAATATATTCCAGTTAAAAGCAAGGACAGTAAGGGTGGGGAGAGCCAGCAATGGATAACTAAGGA
Source organism: Mobula hypostoma (assembly GCF_963921235.1). Classification (NCBI taxonomy): domain Eukaryota; kingdom Metazoa; phylum Chordata; class Chondrichthyes; order Myliobatiformes; family Myliobatidae; genus Mobula; species Mobula hypostoma. The sequence continues at coordinate 98,330,711 of NC_086103.1, read as the reverse complement.
AACAAAGGAAGACATCAAACTAAAAGCTTGTGCATACAAAGTCACCAAGAGTAGTGGGGAACTGGAAGATTGGGAAAACTTCAAACATCAACAAAGAACCACTAAGCAAGTAATAAAGAAAGGGAAGATAAATTGTGCAAACAAACTAGCACAAAATATAAAAACAGATAGTAAAAGTTTTTATAATTATATTAAGCAGAAAAGGGTGGCTAACGTGAACGTAGGTCCCTTGGAAGATGAGAGGGGGAATTGATATTGGGTAACGAGGAAATTGCTGGGGCTTTGAATAACCATTTGTACCGGTCTTCACGGTGGAGGACACATCTAACTTGCTAAAGAGACGATATGGATGCGATGTGAGGTGAGGACCTTGGTACAATAGCTGTCACTAAAGAGATAGTGTTGAGCAAACTTCTGGGCCAAAAGATAGACAAATCCTCTGGTCCTGATGGAGTGCATCCCAGGGTACTGAAAGAAATGGCAGAGGTTATAGTTGAGGCTTTGGTGATAATTTACCAAAACTCTCTAGAATCTGGGCAAGTCCTAATGGATTGGAAGAAGGCAAATTTCATGCCATTGTTCATAAAAGGATGTAGGCAAAAGGCAGATAACTATATGCCAGTTATTTTAACATCTGTGGTTGGGAAAATGCTTGAAGCTGTCATTAAAGAAGAAATAGCGAGGCATCTGGAAAGAAATGGATTCATCAGGCAGATGCAACATGGATTCAGCAAAGGCAGGTCCTGTTTGACAAACTTACTGGAGTGCTTCGAGGATATAACATATACAGTGGATAGAGGGGAACAGATGGCCGTTATTTACTTGGATTTCCAGAAGGCCTTCGATAATGTGCCACAAAAAAGACTTATCCGTAAGATGAGGATGCATAGAGTTGGGGGTGATGTATTAGTGTGGATAGTGGATTGATTAACTAATAGAAAGCAGAGAGTTAGGATACATGGATGTTACTCTGGTTGGCAATCAGTGGTGAGCGGTGTACCGCAGGGGTCGGTGCTGGGCCCGCAACTGTTCACAATATACATTAACAACCTGAAAGAGGGGACTGAGTGTAATGTTTCTAAGTTTGCTGATGACACTAAATTGAGTGGAAAAGCAAATTGTGCAAAGGATACGGAGAATCTGCAGAGAAATATAGATAGGTTAAGTGTGTGGGCAAGGATCTGACAGATGGAGTACAATGTTGGTAAATGCGAGGTCATCCACTTTGGAAGGGAAAAGGAAAGAGCCGATTATTATTTAAATGGTAAAAAATTGCCTCATGGTGCTGTGCAGAGGGACTTGGGAGTGCTTGTGCATAAATCACAAAGATTGGTTTGCAAGTGCAGCAGACTATCAAGAAGGCAAATGGGATGTTGGGCTTCATTGCTGGAGGGATTGAATTTAAGAGCGGGGAAATTGTGCTGAAACTGTACAGGAGACCAGTGAGGCCGCACCTGGAGTACTGTGTGCAGTTCTGGTCTCCATACTTGAGGAAGGATATACTGGCTTTGGAGGTGGTGCAGAGGAGCTTCACCAGTTTGATTCCAGAGATGAGGGGGGTTAGACTATGAGGAGAGATTGTGTCTGGGACTGTACTCACTGAAATTCAGAAGAATGACAGGAGATCTTACAGAAACACATAAAATTATGAAAGGGATAGAAAAGATAGAGGCAGGAAAGTTGCTTCCACTGGTAGGTGAGACTAGAACTAGAGGAGATAACCTCTAGAGTTGGGGGAGTAAATTTAGGACGGAGATGAGGAGAAAATGCTTTTCCCAGAGAGTGGTGAATCTGTGGAATTCTTTGCCCAATGAAGCAGTGGAGGCTACCTCAGTAAATATATTTAAGACAAGGTTGCATGGATTTTTGCGTAGTAGGGGAATTAAGGGTTGAGGGAAAAGGCAGGTAGGTGGAGATGAGTCCATGGTCAGATCAGCCATGATCTTATTGAATAACAGAGCAGGCTTGACGGGCCAGATGGCCTACTCCTGCTCCTATTTCTTATGTTCTAATGTATGGAGCAGATAACCCAGTAACATTTCGAATATGATACAGCAAGGAGTTCAGAAACCTAATGGCCCAGGGGAAGAAATTGTTTCACATCCTGACTGTTCTTGTTTTTAATGCATCATAGTTTTTGCTTGATGGTAGAAAATCAAAGAGGATGCTGGATGGATGGGTGGGATCCTTAATAATACTAAGAGCTCTGCGTATGCAGCGGTCCTGATAAATGTCCTGATGGATGGTAGGAAGACCCGTATAATCCTCAGCTGTTCTCACGGTCCTTTGTAGGAACTTCAGGTCCAATGCTCAACTGTTGCCATACCAGATGGAGATACAACTTGTCAGGATGCTCTCAATGGTGCTCCTGTAAAATGCAGTTAAGATGGGGTGTGGGATTCTTGCTTGTTCAGTCTTTTCAGGAAGCGGAGGTAGAGGGAGCTGATATTAAAGGACCAGGTGAGGTCATCCTTGATGTGAGCACCCAGGAAATTGGTGCACTTAACTCTCTGTACAGAGGAGCCATGTATTCACAAAGGGGGATAGTTTGTCTGCAGCTTCCTGACATCCACAGTGATATCTTTTGTCTTCTCCACGTTCAAGCTTGGGTTATTCTTCTCAGACCAACCCAGCAACCACTCCATTTCCTCTCTATACTCTGTCTCATCATCATTCTTGATAAGGCCAACCACCGTTGTGTCATCCACCAGCTTCATTACACGGTTTGAGCTGGATCCTGCGATGCAGTTATTTGTCAGCAGTATGATCAGCAGTGGGCTGAGCTCACAGCCTTGGGGAGCGCCAGTGCTCAGCATAATGGGATGAGAGACGTTGTTGCCCATTTGGACTGACTGTGGCCTTACTGTTAAGAAGTTCAGTATCCAATTGCAGAGGGAAGTGTTGAGATCTAGCAAGGAGAATTTCCCCATCAGTTTATCAACAGCAGCCTGGCTTATCAAGTCAAGTCAAGTCACTTTTTATTGTCATTTCAACCATAAGCTGCTGGTACAGTACACAGTAAAAATGAAACAACGTTCCTCCAGGACCATGGTGATACATGAAACAACACAAAACTACACTAGACTAAGTGAGACAACAGAAGGCTATACTAGACTACAGACCTACACAGGACTACATAAAGTGCACAAAACAGTGCAGGGCAGTACACTAATTAATAAACAAGACAATAGGCACAGCAGAGGACAAATTACAATATAATAATAAATGATGTAGATGTCAGTCTAGTCTCTGGGTATTAAGGAGTCTGATGGCTTGGGGGAGGAAACTGTTGCACACTCTGGTCGTGAGAGCCCGAATGCTTCGGTACCTTTTGCCAGATGGCAGAAGGGAGAGGAGTTTGTGTGACGGTTGCGTGGAGTCCTTCACGATGCTGTTGACTTTACAGGTGCAGAGTGTAGTGTAAATATCTGTAATGGCGGGAAGAGAGACCCCGATGATCTTCTCAGCTGACCTCACTATCCACTGCAGGGTCTTGTGATCCGAGACGGTGCAATTTCCAAACCAGACAGTGATGCAGCTGCTCAGGATGCTCTCGATACATCCTCTGTAGAATGTGGTGAGGATGGGGGGTGGGAGATGGACTTTTCTCAGCCTTCGCAGAAAGTAGAGATGCTGCTGGGCTTTCTTGGCTATGGAGCTGGTGTTGAGGGACCAGGTGACACCAAGGAATTTGGTGCTCTTAACGATCTCAATGGAGGAGTTGTCGATGTTCAGCAGAGAGTGGTCACTTCATACTCTCCTGAAGTCAACAACCATCTCTTTTGTTTTGTTCACATTCAAGGACAGGTTCTTGGCTCTGCACCAGTCCGTTAGCCACTGCACCTACTCTCTGTATGCTGACTCGTCGTTCTTGCTGGTGAGACCTACCACGGTTGTGTTATCGGCGGAACTCGATGATGTGGTTCGAGCTGTGTATTGCTGCACAGTCGTGGGTCAGCAAAGTGAACAGCAGTGGACTGAGCACACAGCCCTGGGGGGACCCGTGCTCAGCGTGATGGTGTTGGAGATGCTGCTTCCGATCTGGACTGACCGAGGTCTCCCAGTCAGGAAGTCCAGGACCCAGTTTCTAGATGGGACAGGACAGAGTGGAGAGTAGAGCCTTTTGCATCATTAGCGTAGGTGTTCAGCGAAACACTGATGCTAATACTTATTTATACGAGATAAATAGTTCCTTTGTAATCAACCCAGCATCTTGTATTACTGATGCTTTAATAGTCATAGTCATACTTTATTGATCCCGAGGGAAATTGGTTTTCGTTACAGTTGCACCATAAATAATAAATAGTAATAAAACAATAAATAGTTAAATAGTATTATGTAAATTATGCCAGGAAATAAGTCTAGGACCAGCCTATTGGCTCAGGGTGTCTGACCCTCCAAGGGAGGAGTTGTAAAGTTTGATGGCCACAGGCAGGAATGACTTTCTATGACATTCTGTGTTGCATCTCGGTGGAATGAGTCTCTGGCTAAATGTACTCCTATGCCCACCCAGTACATTATGTAGTGGATGGGAGACATTGTCCAGGATGGCATGCAACTTGGACAGCATCCTCTTTTCAGACACCACCATCAGAGAGTCCAGTTCCATCCCCACAACATCACTGGCCTTACGAATGAGTTTGTTGATTCTGTTGGTTTCTGCTACCCTCAGCCTGCTGCCCCAGCACACAACAGCAAACATGATAGCACTGGCCACCACAGACTCGTAGAACATCCTCAGCATTATCCAACAGATGTTAAAGAACCTCAGTCTCCTCAGGAAATATAGTTGGCTCTGACCCTTCTTGTAGACAGCTTCAGTGTTCTTTGACCAGTCCAGTTTATTGTCAATTCGTATCCCCAGGTATTTGTAATCCTCCACCATGCCCACACTAAACCCTGGATGGAAACAGCGGTCATCGGTGCCTTAGCCCTCCTCAGGTCTACCACCAGCTCCTTAGTCTTTTTCACATTAAGCTGCAGATAATTCTGCTTACACCATGTGACAAAGTTTCCTACCGTAGCCCTACCAATGACCCAACTTACCCAATGACTTGGCCTCCATGGCCGCCTGCGGCAATGAATTCCATAGGTTCAACACCCCTGAGGTAAAGGAGTTCCTCCTCTTCTCTGTTCTAAAGAAACATCCGTGTATTCTGAGGCTGTGCTGTCTGGTCCTCCCCCACCATAGGGAAAATCATCTCCAAGTCCACTCTATCTAGGCCTTTCAATAATCAATAGGTTTCAATGAGATCACCCCCTCATTCTTCAAGACTCCAGTGGGCAAAGACCAAAGGACAAGAAACGCTCCTCATATTTTAACACTTAAAATATGTTATCCCAGGAATGATCCTGGGATCATTCTCATGAACCTTCTCTGGACACTCTCCAATATCAGCATGACCTTCTTAAATAAAGGGCTCAGAAGTGCTCACAATACTCCATGTAGTAGCGTGGATGAAACCACCGGAGAGACAGGGTCACTGGTAGATACGAAGCAGCTTCTTTATTCAACACAACAAGGTACAGCAGGCATCATGTGGACGGAGACGCTTTCCACAGAAAGGTCTGCTATCCCAATGTGGGATCAATATTTATATGCTAAACACAAAGGCAATCACTACTTAAAAAAGTTATAGACAATGCATAGAGAATGCTTCCTTTTGAAGCTACATACAAACATCACCGCTTCTGACTTCATCCTTTCCTTCCAATGCCAACATGTCTGGGTTGGTATCTACAGCCTTTAGGAATGCAATTTAAATGCACAATACATTTATTTGGCATTTTACGTGCTAACATAGAAGACAATTAATATTTATTAAGTATAGATAACACTGTCTTCAAAACTACAGGATCTGGTCAAACTACGGCACCAGGAGCATCTGGTATTCACACCCTTTTAGAAAGCGCATTGTTGTGGACTCATCCACAGTACTTTGTCAAATAGAAGTCTGGTGGCCAAAGTCATTTAAGTGTAAATGAATCATCTACCCAAAAAAAACTCACTCTAACACTCCAAGTCCAGTTTTTCCAGTGCCTTATAAAGTCTCAGCATTACATTCTGTCTTTTATATTCTAGTCTTCTAGAAATCAATGCTAATATTGCATTTGCCTTCCTTGCTTACTACCAAACATTGGTTTGAATTACAAACTTCATGAAAGATTTGCTGAAGCAGAGTATCTCACTCTATGTCCAATCAGTTATAGATTCAAATAGCTTTGTTCAGATGGGGAAACTGATAATTATGATTATAATCCATGTGGTGTGGCGGCCCGCACACGCAGGACTCGAACCGCCATCGGGAGCTGCGGGTAGACACGTGGTAGCGCGTTTGGAACTACCCGCTCAGGGCAGACCTTCCAGGGACAGTCTGCAATCACGTTCACGCCATGGGATGCGGGGGGGGGGAGATTTAAGCGCGTGATTTTGAAACAGTAAAGGCATTTTGAGTTCAGCTCTCTCTGCCTCCGTGTGTTTCTTTAGTAGCACGCTTACGTGTGACTACATTGGTGACCCCAACGTTCCAGACGGCATCTGGAGCCAGCGACTCAGCGACCAGCCACGAGTTCGAGCGACTCGCACAGCGCTGTCTCTCTGAAGCTCCCGACTTTCTGGGCCACTCAGCCCCATGTTTGGTTCGAGTAGGCTGAGGCCAGTTCAGTATCGGAGACATTAAAGCCGACGACACGCTGTACTACTACATTGTCAGCATGCTCGATCAGGAAACGGCAGGCCGGATCATTGACTTCCTACGCCAGCCACCAACGGAGGACAGGTACACTAAGCTTAAGGCGCTCCTGATACGTACCTTCGGACTCTCCCACCGCGAACGAGCCTGGGTGACTGCATGCCATCCGAGCTCATGAATGATATGCTGGCGCTCATGGACGGCCACAAGCCGTGTCTATTATTTGAACAGTTGTTCCTCGAGCAAATGCCAGAGGACATTCGCCTCCTCCTCGCGAGTGAGGATTTCAGCGACCCACACAGGGTCGCAGCTAAAGCAGACGTCCTTTGGCAGAGCAAGCAACGTGGAGCAGCCTCCATTGGCCTAGCCACGATCGCGCACCCCAAAGCCCAGGCCCCGTAACTGAAACCATCGAGACCCATGGGGGAAAAAAGATGAAAGTTCAGAACAATGGTGTTTCTATCACCAAAGATGGGGCTCAGGCGAGCGCTGCTGCCGTCCGCCATGTGCTTTTCCGGGAAACGCCGGGCCAGCCGTCGCTAATGGCTACAACGGCTGGCCAAGACAGCCTCCTGTACCTCTGGGAGCAACATTCCGGGTGGAGCTTCCTGGTAGACACCCAGGCCAAAGACAGCGTACTCCTCCCCTCGAACATGGACATTCGTAACGCGGTCCCCGACCCCGAACTCACCGGTGCAAATGGCACCAGTATTCGAACTATCTCACTGCATTACGGGTCCAGCCGTTTCACTTGGACTTTCACGTTGGCAGCGGTGTCACAGCCACTACTAGGGGCAGATTTCTTATGAGCCAGCTGCATCCTGGTTGACCTAAAAGGCCTGCATTTGGTCCACGCAAAGACGTTCCAGATTTTCCAGCTCGGAGAAGCCAAGCTACCGGCCCTCCACCTGGATTCCGTGACTCTCTCGGGTAACGAATTCGCCAGGGTGTTGGCGGAATTCCTCTCCATAGTCATCCCGCAGTTCTCCATGGCCATCCCTACGCAAGGACCGCCGCTGCACGCCTGAGCTCGCAGGCTCCCACCCGACAAGCTCCACCTCGCCAAAGAGGAGTTCCGTAAGATGGAAGAGATGGGAATCGTATGCCGCTGAGACAGCCCGTGGGCATCCCCGCTGCACATGGTGCCCAAGTCTGCAGGAGGATGGAGGCCCTGCGGAGACTACAAAGGCTCAACGATGCCACAACTGCCGACAGATACCCGGTACCCCACATCCAGGACTGCACAGCGAACCTGCATGGAGCGACCATCTTCTCGAAAATTGACCTGGTCAGGGGATACCATCAGATCCCAGTGCACCCCGACGACGTGCCCAAGACAGCCCTCATCACCCCGTTCGGCTTGTTCGAATTCCTGAGGATGCCCTTCGGTGTCAAGAATGCAGCCCAAACTTTCCAAAGGCCCATGCACTCCGTGGAACCCGGCCTGGATTTCGTTTTCTTTTACTTGGATGATATCCTGGTGACCAGCAGTTCGCACCAAGAACTCGTAGCACATTTGCGACAGCTCTGCCAACGCTTGAGTGACCACAGACTGGCAATCAATCCGGCGAAGTGCCAGTTCGGGCTGACGGAGATCGACTTCTTGGCCCACAGAGTCAACCGACATGGCGCAGTTCCCCTACCGGACAAGGTCCAGGCCGTCCGCCAGTTCCCCAAGCCCAGCACGGTCAAGGGCCTGCAGGAGTTCGTAGGGACGGTCAACTTGTATCATCGGTTCGTGCCGGTGGTGGCACGCATCATGAGACCCTTGTTCAGCCTGATGGCCGGCAAGGCCAAAGTAGTGGCACGGAATGCGGAGTTCACGGAGGCGTTCGAGCAGGCCAAGGAGGCGCTGGCAAAGATGGCCCTCCTAGTGCACCCAACAGTCGATGTACCCACGGCATTCACAGTCGGTACTCTTCAACCGGCACCTACGGTACAGCACTTTCAACAGAGAGTTGCTAGCGCTCTACCTGGCTGTCCGGCATTTCCGGTACTTCCTTGAGGGAAGAGAGTTCACCGTGTATACAGACCACAAGCCCCTCACCTTCGCACTGGCCAAGGTATCGGACCCATGGTCGGCTCGGCAGCAGAGGCACCTGTCCTTTATTTCAGAATTCACCACGGACATCCGCCACATCGCACGGAAGAACAACATTGTCGCCAACACACTGTCTCGCCACTACCTCCACTCAGTAGGCATATTGTCCTCAGGAATAGACTACGCAGCACTGGTGGAAGCACAACGGTGGGACACCGAGATCCCGGTTTGGCTTACCACACCACCGTTTCGGGGCTCCAGTTGGAGGACGTCTCCATTGGCCCGACAGTGGATCGACTCCTGTGCGACGCGTCTACCGGCAAATCCCAACCCGTGGTACCAGCAGCATGGAGGCGCCGAGCGTACGACATGCTGCACGACCTGGCCCACCCGTCCATCCGGGCGTCCATCAAGCTGGTAGCGGACAGATTCATCTGGCACGGTTTGCGCAAACAGGTCAGACACTGGGCCAGGACCTGCGTACACTGCCAGACCGCCAACGTCCAGCGGCACGTGAAGGCTCCCCTCCAGCAGTTCCAGCCGACGCACAGGAGGTTCCAACACATCCACGTGGACATCGTCGGCCCCCTGCCAGTCTCCCGGGCACCAGGTATATATTTACCATGGTAGACAGGTTCACCAGATGGTCGGAAGCCGTACCGCTCGCAGATACGTCCACTGAGTCCTGCGCCAGGATGCTCATTACAAACTGGATCGCCAGGATCGGCCTCCCAACGGACATCACCTCCGACAGAAGGGGGCAGTTCACGTCTGGTTTGTGGACAGCACTGGCGCAGCTCCTGGGCATCCAGCTGCATCACACCACAGTGTACCATCCCCAGTCCAACGGTTTGGTAGAGCGATTCCACCGGCATCTCAAGTTGACCCTGATGGCGCGCCTCAGCAGCCCCAACTGCACAGATGAGCTTCCCTGGGTCCTACTGGGCATCCGCACAGCCCCCAAGGAGGACCTGGACACCTCCTCGGCGGAATTGGTTTACAGCGCCCCCCTGACAGTCCCGGGCGAGTTCGTACCAGAGGCCCAAGGTTTGGAAGAAACTCCAGCAGCGGTGCTAATGAGGCTGCAGGACAAGGTAGGGACACTGGCACCAGTCCCGATCTCCAGGCATGGTCCCACGCCATCCTTCACCCCTAAAGACCTCCGAGACAGTGAGTATGCTTTTATTCGCAGGGGCATGCACAGGTCACCTCTACAGCGGCCGTACGAGGGACCCTTCAAGGTGATCCAGCACAATGGAACCACGCGTGCCGTGGAGGTGGGTGGCCGAGAAGAGACTTTTACAGTGGACCACCTCAAACCGGCACACTTGGACATTGAGCAACCAATGAGGGTACCTGCACCACACCAGCGAGGCCGGCCACCCAGACTGGGGTCTCCACTCCCCCGATGGACGTTTCTCGGGGTTGTGGTGTGGCGGCCCGCACACGCGGGACTCGAACCGCCATTGGGAGCTGCGGACAGACATGCGGTAGCGCGTTTGGAACTACCGGCTTGGGGCGGAACTTCCGGCGAAAGTCTGACGTCACGTCCGCCCCGCGGGGAGCAGGGGCCCATGGGAGGGGAGATTTAAATGCGCAATTTTGAATCAGTAAAAGCATTCTGAGTTTGGCTCTCTCTGCCTCCGTGTGTTTCTTTAGTAGTGCGTTTGCACGCGACTACAGTACCATATACGGTATTACATTCTTACAGTGCATTCAGTTCAGAAGGTGGGCAGGTCAGTTGAATCCCTTGGACATTGTCAAACTGCAAACATTTGACCATTAGTGAAGAAGGTGCTGTTCCATCTTCATCTTCCCACAGTAAGTCATTATGCATCCAGATAGAATGCTTTGATAAAAATTGTTACGGGTCAAAGGGGACATACTAAACATCTTCAGCCACATGACAAAAGAGTGGTGTTGGCGAGATTTCTTGGCCATGACATTAACTTGGTTGGACCAGGGCAGGTGTTGTCTTCACACCTAGGAACTTGAGGTTCTCAATTTCAACAGCATTGGTGTAGACAGGTGTATGTGGACTGACCCCAAACCCCACCCTTTCATGAAAAAAACTCTTTTTTTTAGCTGGGATTGAGAGAAAGGTTGCCGCCATGACACCATGTCTCTATCTCCTCCTTGTACTCCAACTCATTATTATTTGATATTCATGTGATATCATCTGTAAACTTGTAAACTTGTAGATGGAGATGGAGAAGAACCTGACCGCACTGTCACAGGGAGTAGAGAATGGGGTCTAAGGATGCAACCATGCAGAGCACCAGAGTTTAGAATTATCTTGGCAGAAGTAGTGCTGTTTATCCTTACTGATTGTAGTCTATTGGTCAGGAACTCAAGATTCCAGTTATAGAGGAAGGCATTCACTCCCAGTGTCTGGATTTTGGTGATGAATTCGATTGGAATTATAGCATTAAAAGCAGAGCTATAGTCAACAATTAGTAGTCTGACGTGGGTGACTTCACTGGCCAGATGCTCGAGTGATGAGTATAGGGCCAGGGAGATGCATCCGCTCTAGATGCTAGGGAAATTACAGTGGTTGTTAAAGCTCAATGTGTGATGAATCACATCTATTCAATCAGCTAGATGATAGCAGTCTAACTTGTTAGATAACCTGCCAAATTATTGCTATTCATCATTTATTGGAACCAAATGTGCTTGGAACGTCAGGGAGTTGTGGAAGGTCATCTCCCATCCATGGGCAGTGTCATTAATGCACGTTACCTTATTTATTCATAGGCACGGGCTGATAGTGGTCTTCTTAAACCACAGATTGAAGCTGGGAGAGGTTAAGAATGTCTGCAAATATCCCCACCCAGCAGATGATCTGCACAGAATCGAAGGACACGGCCAGGGACACAATCTGCGTTAAATGCTTTGTGCGGTTACACTCTTTGGAAGACTGATATGACGTTAGAAATTGTAACTGTGGGTTCAGGTGCAGAAGGCAGTCATAGTGTGTGGTGACATACCCATTCTCTTCTTTTAAAATGTACATCAAGTGTATTGAGATCACTGGAAAGAGAAATGTTGCTGTCAGCAGTACCCCTGATGTCACCTTGCAGCCAGTTATATCAGGTAAAGCCTTGCCATGGCTGACACTGGGCTGGGACATGATTTTGGACTGGTACTGTGACATTTCATCTCTGATATCTTTACAGAGGTTGTATTTCAATATTTTGTAAAGGTTAGGGTCACCTGCTTTGAATGCTGCTGACCTAGACTTCAGTAGGGAGTGTATCTCCTGGTTTAGCCACGATTTTCAGTTTGGGGGCACCCAGTTTCCCTCTTTGGGTCATAGTGATCAACAGACTTGCTGATAAAGTCCAGATTGATAGTGACATACTCACGAATTCTGAGTCTTGAACATGGACCAGTCTGCTGACTCAAAACAATCACGTAGAACCTCAAACAAGAGAAAATCTGTAGATGCTGGAAATCTGAGCAACACACAGAAAATGGTGGAGGAACTCAGCAGGACAGGCAGCATCTATGGAAAAAAAGTGCCGTCGATCTTTCGGGCCAAAACTCTTCGGCAGGACTGGAGAAAAAACGCTGAGGAGTAGAGGCGAGATAGAAACACCAGGTGATAGATGAAACCTGCATGGGGAGGGATGAAGTAAAGTGCTGGGAAGTTGATTGGTGAGATGAGGTGAGAGAGGGAAAAGGGGCTGGGAAATGGAGAAAAGGGGAGAGGTTCTGTGGGGCATTACTGGCAGTTTGAGAAATTGATGTTCATGCCATCAGGTTGGAGGCTACCCGAACAGAATATAAGGTGTTGTTCCTTCAAACTAAGTGTGGCCTCATCACGACAGTGGAGGAGGCCATGGATGGATATATTGGAATGTGAATGGGAAGTGGAATTAAAATTTTAATTTGGCATGGGACCTTTTAGACTTCTTCTTGGTCTGGCTGGTAACAAGGTTGGATCAGATATTTCACTGGGAGTTGCAGTCAGGGGCACTCACATCAAGGAGCTTTTGAGATAAATTAATATCAATGGATGCCAACTCACTCTGTTCTTGATAATGTTTCCTTCATCCTTGGCTCATTATGGGTGAGACTTACTATTTATATTTACAAATGAAAGGCCTTCTACTAACCTGTCCCTGTAGAATAATACTATCTCCAACATTCAAGGACCTTGCTGAGAACAGAGAAAAAGTGGACTTCTCACATCTTGAAAGTCTTTGCCCAATGAAGGAAGATATCAGTTGTGAAATTCTCCATTACCTTCAGTACACCAGTACCGCAATTGGTTGTATACTAAATAATGTTTGAAGCTCTCAAATTTGACATAAAGCTCTCATCATATCTAGTACCGTGTTCACTTTCCACCAGTATGCTTTTACATGGCACAGGCAAGACAACTGAATTTCCTCTGACCCTCAATGATGCAATCAAATCCTTCCGATGCTGCCGTGACCAGGTCTATATTTTGTCTTCATCTTTCTTTGTGCAGAGCATTTACAAACTAATAACTGAATTTTATTTTCTGGCCCGTAATTTTTTTGTACATCTAAGCCACTCCAAAATCCTACAGAGATTTAAAGTTTTTCTATGACTTTCAAAATGTTGATTCAATTTGTTGAAATTAGAAAATGAATGTAATTAGGGACAGTTTATTTGTAACTTCCATATAAAACCGAAAAAAAGTCGATTTATTTAATATATGCAAACTAGAATTAAGTTAACTAATCACAAAGGACTCATTGTTCCAATAAGATTATCAATGATTCCAAGAAGTCTATAATTTGCCAAAGTTGGCAGATGAATTCCTAATTTTAATTTCAATTTTAAATGCATGGTTCCATTAACTCTGTTCAGGAATTCTTCTTCATAAACGGTAGCTCAGAATCAGGAGTTTCTGGCTTCCAATCTCTCACTCTGGCTCTACAAATTCACAAGCGGCTAATTAATTGTGGAAACTATAGACTTTCCAGAGATAGACAGGAAAATGCTAATGGGTCAGGTGGGTGAGGAGGCATAATCCTTCTGCCACTTACACAGGAATTTGATGTGCTCCAGATGCAAGGTGGTTCCAAATACCATCGTAGATGCCCCTTCTCCAATTGAGTGGCCAAAGATTTTAAGGAATTAGTGAGAATGTTGCACTTTTTTCAAAGGACCATTGAGCATATCCATGAATCTTTTCCTCTGTCCATCTGGGACTTTCCTTCCCAGAAGAGCACAGGATAGATTGTCTCAGGAGTCTGGTATCAGGCATGTAAACAACTCGGCTCGTCCAAACTTACTGACTGAGAGTAACTTGGCCTCAATGCTGGAGATATTCGATGGGAATTGGTGAGAATGTTGATTTGCCTAGTCTTCCAATAGATTTAGAGGATCTTACAGACAAACTATTGGCAGCATTAATCTCATGCATTGAGATGTTTCCCATAAGTTTAAGCTTGTTAAATATTTCTTTTTAATATTTAGGTACAGAATACTAGGATAGAAGACGAGAAAGGAAAAGATCACACACAATAAATTATACAGGTAAAATTGTTCAAATCATTCTGTAGTTGGGACTACTTCATATTTCAACTTCGGCAAATTATAGACTTGCTGGAATTCATTGATATAAAAAATAGTGAGGTAGAGTTCCTGAACAGAGTTAATGGAGCCATGCATTTAAAAGTTCAAACTAAAATTAGGAATAAATCTGCAAACTTCGGCAAATTATAGACTTGTTGGAATTTATTGATATAAAAAAGCGAGGCAGTGTTCACGGGTTCAATGTCAATCTAGAAATCTGTTGGCAGAGGGGAAGAAGCTGTTCCTGAATCGCTGAGTGTGACCCTTCAGGCTCCTGTAACTCCATCCTGAAGGTAGCAATGAAAAGGGGACATGTCCTGGGTGATGGGGGCCCTGGATGATGGATGCCACCTTTTTGAGGCATCGCTCCTTGAAGATATCCAGGATGCTGGGGAGGCCAGTGCCCATGATGGAGCTGACTGAGTTTACAACTTTCTGCAGCTGATTTGGATCTTGTATGGTGGCCACCCTGTACTAGTCAGTTTTGCAGCCAGTTAGAATGCTCTTCACAACTAAAACATTGGACCCCTGGAACACTGAGCTGCCTCTCTTACAATCAAGTCTCACTAATGTTTACAATGTCATTATTCCATGAGATGACCCATGCCCTAAGCTTATTATCACATTTCCCACAACACTCCTTACATTGAAGTATTTATAATGCTCATCTTTAGCCTGTATTCTATTAATTCAGTGTTGCTATTCATTATAAAATTTGTGAATTTATTGTCAATTTAACTCAGGTTATGAATTTGTTTCAAGATATTTTACCACCACTAATTAAAGAACACGAAGTTCTAGAGTGCAGAGCAATGATAAATGCATTACATTTTTCATTTCAGAGTTCAATTCATTTAATGGAAGAATAGTTGAGCAATTGGACTCAAATTACTGGCTATTTAACTCCATCACCACTCTTACATATAATTAAATGCAATTGCTTGATCTGCCAAGTATTTTACGAGTTATTTTAATATTTTTTTAAGCCTATTGGAATCAGACCTATCAACTATTTCTTACTTTCCTTTCAAGTGTAAATACTGTGCATCAGACACTTTTGGAGGCTATTTAAAAAATAAATTTAGAAATATCTATGTAATCATATTTATATTTCCTCGTATACTTGTTCAAATTTACTTCAATGATTAAGGTTGTTTTCCATTAACTATTGCATTTTACTAGGTTTACAGAATCATAACTAACACAGATAGTGGTGCAGCAGGAATAGGTCAAAAGCAGATTGACAAAAGTCTGAATAAAGTTTTATGGCAAAAGAAATTGCATTAATGCAAAATATTTCACTCTCTCAGAATGCTTCAGCCTAATACACATTTTCTGAAAATTTCGAGTGATTTTATGGATTGCAAGATCACACAAGTATCAGTATGATGAAACCAGTTGATCTGTTTTGCTTATTTTTTTGTAAGGTGAATTTCAGTTGATCACTAGGGAGAAATCTTCATGAAAGTATGTTTGTTTTTAGCATCTTCTTGATAGACAGTCTGTAATAACACCCACTTATGCACTCAACTGACTATTGGATGGTTTTTTAGAGCAGCTCGTGGTTGAGCCCACTAGGGTATCAGCTACTCTGGGTTAAGTGTTGTGCAATGAACTAGAATTGATTGGAGAGCTTAGGGTAAAAGAACCCTTAGGGGAAAGTGATCATAACATGTTTGAATTCACCCTGAAATTTTAGAAGGAGAAGCTAAAGTCTGATGTATCAGTATTACGGTGGAGAAAAGGGAATTACAGAGGCATAAAAGAGGAGCTGGCCAGAATTGATTGCAATGGCAGGAGTTCTGGACCCAATCCAAAAGGCACGGGATATATACATCCCAGAGAGGAAGAAATATTCTCGAGGAAAGATGACAGAACTGTTGCTAAAAGAGAATTCAAGCCACCATAAAAGCCAAAGAGAAGGCATATAATAGAACGAAAATTAATGGGAAGTTAGAGGATTCAGAAGCTTTTAAGAACCAATAGAAGGCAACTAAAAAAGTCATTAAGAAGGTAAAGATGGAATATGAAGACAAGCTAGACAATAATATTAAAGAGAATACCAGAAGTTTCTTCAGATACATAAAGTGTAAAAGAGGGATAGAAGATATTGAACTGCTGGAAAATGATGCTGGAGAGGTAGCAATGGGGGAAAACGAAATAGCAGACCATCTGAATAAATATTTTGTGTCGGTCTTTACTGTGGATGACACTAGCAGTATGGTGGAAGTTCCAGGTGTCAGGGGACATGAAGAATGTGAAGTTACCATATTTAGAGAGAAGGTTCTTGGGAAAATGAAAGGTCTGAAGGTAGATAAGTCACCTGGACAAGATGGTGTGTACTCCAGAGTTCTGAAAAAGATGGCTGAAGAGATCATGGAAGCATTAATAATGATCTTTCAAGAATCACTAGATTCTGGAATAGTTCTAGAGGAATGGAAAATAGCAAATATCATTCCACTCTTCAAGAAGGGAGAGGGACAGAAGAAAGGAAACTTATAGACCAGTCTGACCTCAGTGGTGGGGAAGATTTTGGAGTTGAATATTAAAGATGAATTCTCAGGCACATGATAAAATAGGCTGTAGTCAGCATGGTTTCTTCAAGGGAAAATCTTGCCTGACAAGTCTGTTGGCATTCTTTGAAGAAACATAGAAACATAGAAACATAGAAAATAGGTGCAGGAGTAGGCCATTCGGCCCTTCGAGCCTGCACCGCCATTTATTATGATCATGGCTGATCATCCAACTCAGAACCCCGCCCCAGCCTTCCCTCCATACCCCCTGACCCCTGTAGCCACAAGGGCCATATCTAACTCCCTCTTAAACATAGCTAATGAACTGGCCTCAACAGTTTGCTGTGGCAGAGAATTCCACAGATTCACCATTCTCTGTGTGAAGAAGTTTTTCCTAATCTCGGTCCTAAAAGGCTTCCCCTCTATCCTCAAACTGTGACCCCTCGTTCTGGACTTCCCCAACATCGGGAACAATCTTCCTGCATCTAGCCTGTCCAATCCCTTTAGAATCTTATACGTTTCAATCAGATCCCCCCTCAATCTTCTAAATTCCAATGAGTACAAGCCCAGTTCATCCAGTCTTTCTTCATATGAAAGTCCTGCCATCCCAGGAATCAATCTGGTGAACCTTCTTTGTACTCCCTCTATGGCAAAGATGTCTTTCCTCAGATTAGGGGACCAAAACTGCACACAATACTCCAGGTGTGGTCTCACCAAGGCCTTGTACAACTGCAGTAGTACCTCCCTGCTCCTGTACTCGAATCCTCTCGCTATAAATGCCAACATACCATTTGCCTTTTTCACTGCCTGCTGTACCTACATGCCCACTTTCAATGACTGGTGTATAATGACACCCAGGTCTCGTTGCACCTCCCCTTTTCCTAATCGGCCACCATTCAGATAATAATCTGTTTTCCTATTTTTGCCACCAAAGTGGATAACTTCACATTTATCCACATTAAATTGCATCTGCCATGAATTTGCCCACTCACCCAACCTATCCAAGTCACCCTGCATCCTCTTAGCATCCTCCTCAATGCTAGCACTGCCACCCAGCTTCGTGTCAACAAGCAGGATAGGCAAAGGAGAATCAGTTGAGGTTGTGTGCTTGGATTTCCAGAAGGCTTTTGACAAGGTGCCAAACATGAGGCTGTTTGACAAACTACAAGACCATGGTATTACAGGAAAGACTCTTGCTGTGGCTGAATGGTAGTAGGCAAAGAGTGGAAATGAAAGAAGACTTTTCTGGTTGGCTGCCAATGACTAGTGATGTTCCACTGGGGTCTGTGTTCAGACTATACTTTTTACATTGTATGTCAGTGATTTGGATGATTGAATTGATTGCTTTGTTGCAAAGTTTGCAGAGGATACGAAGATAGATGGAGGAGCAGGTAATGTAGTTTTGATGAAGTAGAGAGGCTACAGGGGGACGTAAGCAGATTAGGAGAATGGGCAAAGAATGACAGGTGGAATATTGTGTTGGGAAGTGTATGATTATGCACTTTGGTAGAAGAAGTGAAAGGGTTGTCGATTTTATAAATAGAGAGAAAATACAAAAAACTGAGGTGCAGATGGACTTGGGAGTGCTTGTGCAGGATTCCCTAAAGGTTAATTTGCGGGTTGAGTCAGCGGTGAGGAAGGCAAATGCAATGTTAGCATTCATTTTAGGAGAACTAGAATATAAAATCAAGGATGTAATGTTGAAACTTCATAAGTCATTGGTGAGACCTTTCCTGGAGTATTCTGAGCAGTTTTTGGCCCTTTATCTTAGAAAGAATTTACTGAAACTGGAGAGGTTTCAAAGGAGGTTCATAAAAATGATTCCAGGATTGAACACACATAAAAGTTGCTGGTGAACGCAGCAGGCCAGGCAGCATCTCTAGGAAGAGGTGCAGTCGACGTTTCAGGCTGAGACCCTTCGTCAGGACTAACTGAAGGAAGAGTGAGACAGCAACCAGCAACTTTTATGCCTGTTGCTTGAATTTCCAGCATCTGCAGAATTCCTGTTGTTTCCAGGATTGAACAGCTTGCTATATGAAGAGCATTTGATGGCTCTGGGCCTGTATTCATTAGAATTCAGAAGAATGAGGGGTGACCTCATTGAAACCTATCGAATGGTGAAAGGCTTTGATAGAGTGGCTGTGCAGAGGATGTTTCCTATGATGTGAGGGTCTAAGACCAGAGGTCAAAGCCTCGGAATAGTGGGGCATCCATTTAGAATGCAGGTGAGGAGGAACTTATTTTGCCAGAGAGTGGTGAATCTGTGGAATTCTTTACCACATGTAGCTGTGCCTCCACAAGTCTTTATGTACGAGGGGTGATTGATAGATTCATGGCCTAAGGTAGAAGGAGTCAATTTTAGAAAACTTAGCACCTTTATTTTTCAACATAGTCCCCTCCTACGTTTACACACTTAGTCCAGCGGTCGTGGAGCATACGGATCTTGGACCTCCAGAAAGTGTTCGCAGCAGGGGTGATTGATAAGTTTGTGGCCTAAGGTAGAAGGAGATGAGTTATTAACTTCAAACTTTCTGCATAATCACTCAAAGGGTTGACCTGCATGTGCATGTAACGAGAGCTGTATAACTCATCTCCTTCTACAATAGGCCACAAACTTATCAATCACTCATCTGTGGACACTTTCTGGAGGTCCAAGATCCGTATGATCCACGACCGCTGGACTAAGTGTGTAAATGTAGGAGGGGACTATGTTGAAAAATAAATGTGCTAGGTTTTCTAAAATTGACTCCTTCTACCACAAACTCTTCAATCACCCCTCATATATTTAAGGAGAAGGTTGATAGATTCGTGATTGATCAGGGCATGAAGGGATACGGGGAGATGGCAGGAGACTGGGGCTGAGAGGAAAATTGGATCAACCATAATGAAATAGCAGAACAGAACTGATGGGCCAACTGGCCCAATTCTGCTCCTATATCTTATGGTCTTATGTTCTTACATATACATTAAGCACTCGAGTACACGCCCTCCCAAAAAACACTATATTAGCATGTTTGCATGCTCGTCAGTCTGTGAGAATGCAACTTCAGTTCAATCTTCACTGGCCAGCCAGGGTTAATACTAGACAAACATTAATTGGTTTCCAAGTTCATAGACTCATGGAATGGCAAAATTGTTCCAGACCATCCATTGAACTTCTGCATCTTAGCCAGAAGCAATGTAAGTTACATTTGCTGGGTGCAGAATGCAGGTTTAAGATGATGCAGGATAAATTTTTGGACTACCCACTTCAGTCGTCTCAGCTCTCTCATTTTTCCACAACTCTCTGCACATCTGCCTAAGAAGCAAGACAGGAAAAATACTGGAGGCAAAATAATAATTGAGAATATTTATAATGCAGTTTAATTTGTAACTGACAGCTTCAACAAATGAATTTTCCACAGATAAATTGTTTCTTTTCAAACCACTGAAAGTTACGATTTCTTTACTAAGACTGAAATGGCACACAGAAGTCTAAAATGACACACAAATTATTGTTGATGTAGTTATAGTATAAATAGATATCTCAGTTTAATACATTGGGTCAGAATTTCCCAGAAATAAGTCAGTATAGAACTATTTCTGTATCTCAGTATATTTGACTCATGAAAAGGAAAGAAAAATGTGCAAATAATGGTATTAAATGTGTTACTGTGCGCTCTCCCATGTCTGTTTTCATTCTTCAGCATCCAACAGTTAAACATACTTAGATGTTAATGACTTCTCTCTACCCATTAAAATGACGATAAGCATAATCTTTAAGCACTAAAAATAGCTTACAGACTAAGGTTACAATGCAATTGGTAACTTGGTAGTAATATGATTTACCATTTCAAGAGTGGGTTTAAAATCACAATTACATAAAATGTGGAAGATAATATCATTATGAAGATTCAGAAGATTGTCGAAGGATGCAGCAGACTACAGATCAGTTGGAGATTTAGGCACACAAATGGCAGATAGAGTTCAATCCAGCCAAGTGTAAGGCGTTGCATCAGGTGGAGGGGGGTCATGGGAAATCAAATGAAAAGGGACAGTATACAGTTAATGGCAAGACCCTTAATATTGTTGATGTACCAAAAAATCTTGATATCTAAGTGCATAGCTCTTAGAAAATGACTGTACGGGTTGATACGGTGATAATGAAGGCATTGTATGCATGATTTATCAGCTGAGGCAGAGAATTCCTGAGTCAGGAAGTCATATTTTGGTTTACAAAACTCCATTTAGTCCATGTATGGAGCAAACAGTCGAGGGAAAACTCTGATCACCCTATTATAGGAAGGAGTTGGATTCTTTGAAGAGGGTGCAGATGTCATAAGGAGGTGGCTGGGAACGGACCCAAGAGCAAGACACAGACACTGAAGGACTAGGGACAGGACTAAGATACAGGCTGAGGGCAAGGACATGGACACGAAAACCGGGAACCTGGAACAGGACTGGACAAGAGCGCTAGGAGCTCGGGCTTAGACTCCGAGCCAGAGACTGGACAAGGACCCAGTACCTGGCTGGCAGGCAGGACGAGGCTGGGGGCTTAGAGACTTGAGGCAAGGCTTGGCAGGAGGCAGGAGACTTGAGGCGAGGCTTGGGGCTGGAGGCTCCTCCTGGGCAGGGCGCGGTACTCTTGGGCAGGGCACGGATCAGCACCCGATGGAGGCAAGGGACAGGAAGGGAGCTAGGTACAGGGTGGCTCCAGGACAAGGCTGCAGGCGAGAAGAGGTGAGAGTTACCCGCAAGACAAGGCATGGCTTCAGGCAATGCAAGGCGAGACGAGAACTTCAGTTTAGGCGAGAGTTAACGGCAAGACAAGGCAGAGCTTCAGGCGAGGAAACAGAAGGCAGAGGAAAGGATACAGGGAGTAAGGACAAGAACAATCCAGCAGCCACGCCCTGGTCTTTGGAGGTATTTATGCAGCCAGCCCCCACGAGCATCAGCTGCCTCAGTTAGAGCTCAACAAGAACGGATTCAGGGTAGACAGGAAAACCTGGAGCAAGGGTCGATGGACCAGACCGTGAACCGGAATACGGACTTCACGGACCGGACCATGACAGCAGAAGATGGTTACCAGGGTGCCACCTGGAGTGAAAGGCATGTGCTATGAGAAGTTAAATAAACTTAAGTTGTTTTCTCTGGAGCGATAGAGACTGAAGGGAGACTTGACAGAAGTTTATAAGATTATGGAAGCCTTAGAAAACAGAGTCAAAATGTCTAATACTAGAACAGATACAGTTAATCGAGAAGGGGTTAATTTAAAGGAGACATGTGTGGCAAACGTTTTTTACACAGGGAGTTGTGGCGAGTGCTTGGAATGCACTCCCAGGAATCTGCGGAGAGTGGAGGGAAATGGAGATTGTTTATGTTGTGTCAGATCAACTACATATCAATTAAGTACAAACATACATGCAGAGGTGAGGCTAACCAGTGTTTTCACTTTACAGTGAGATAGAACAACAGGTCAGTGTGCACGGGTAAGTTATCAATTGGTAAGTAGTGCTCAGGGGAGTCATTGTGCTAAAAGAAATAGACCCGTGCATTACACTTCCTCCTCCTTTAGATTAATGTAACATAAAACTGTATATGTAACAAAACATTCAATTTTCCTTTAACAAACCATATTTAAATAAACATGCTTTCATAAAACCACTCCATAACTAACTTCACTATACTCGTGATTCAGTCCTTTGGCAGGCATACTGTTTCTTTCAGGATAGCGCCTTTGGACCCATGGACTGGCATCAGGTTTGGCAGGTGTTTTGTCAAACACAACTTTCTCTCTTGCAGGTGTCATGTTGCTGACAGTGACATGATCATTACTGAGAGGTAAGTCCAGTGACTGTAATACATCTCTCTTGTTGGATGCAATCGACTCAGGCATGTTCTTTGGCTGAGCATCCAATATCTGATCCACATCACGTCTCCATGTATGATCCCCAACTTCCAGCGGTCCAGTGTTTGTAGCTATCCTACCAGGAGTCTATTTGTCTTCTGGGTAATCACGTGCTAGTATTTCCTGTACAATCTCAAAGCTCTTTGCTGATTTATTTGGCAATTGGCTGAACAGTTTATTCTGCACTTCCTTCTGTTGGTCTGGTTACAGGAGGTCTATGTGGGATCTCAGATTCCTGCTCATAAACAGCATTGCAGGAGTTCGATTGTCATCACATGAGTACAATTCCAATACACAAAAAGGAATTGTCCACCTTGTGCTATAGCGAAATGTCCTCCCTGTCCATAGCCTTAATGAACTTCTTGAAGGTTTGGTCAAACTTTTCAACTAACTCATTCATTGCTGGGTGGTGAAGGGCTGACTTGAAGTGTTTGATGCCATTTTTGTTCATGAATAGTCTGAACTCCTCTGACATGTATTGTGGTCCGCTGTCACTCGCAATTTGTTCAGGTAAGCCATTTCTGGCAACGATAGTCCCCAGAGCTAAAACAGTCTTTTCTGATGTGGTTGACTTCATTGGTATGACCTCCAGCTACTTCAAATGAGCATCCACAGCAATCAGGAATATAGGGTTCATAACTGGCCCAACAAAGTCAATATGTGCTCTTTGCCATGGTGAAGATTACTCCCACAGGTTTAATGTTGTCTGTGGGTGTGCATTTTCAACCTTGTGGCATCCCAAACAGATTTTGTTCAAGTCTTCAATCTGTCTATCTATTCCTGGCCCAGGTAGCTCCGGGGAGACTTCATCTTGACTGCACCCACGTGTCCTTCATGCAGATTCTCTAATAGTCCAGTGTGCAATTTAGAGGGAACCACAACACAAAATCCAAACATCAGCATTCTTTGACATACCAACAGTTGCTCTCATCTCACTGAGAGCTCTGGAACTCTGGGTTACCATCAGCTGGCAATCCTTGCATGGTGATGTCATAGAGTTTTGGCAATGTCAGGTCATTCCTTGCTTCCCTTTATATTTCAGAATTTGTTTACAGCTACTGGTCCACCAATATTGGGTCACAGAATGAAGACATTTCTTCTTCAGTTGTCAACAGTGGAAGATGTGACAAGCTGTCAGCATTGATATGTTGTTTGGTATGCTTGAACTCTATTTCAAAACAAATGGCTCTGAGGAAGGGTGCTCAACATTGCAACTGGGTAGTGGACATATCTGGGGTTCCCTTCCTGGGATGGAAGATAGACACAAGGGGCTGGTGGTCTGCCACTTGTTTGAACTTTTGTTAGTAGAAGTAGTGGTGGAACTTCTTTATTTCCCATAGAAGACTAAAGGCTTCTTGTTGTTCTGTGTGTAGTTGTGTTCTGTGCTTGTCTCTTTGTTTCCTTAAATGCTCTTTCACATCTTTCTGACCATTCTCACGTTGCTTCTGTCTGTAACAGTGCATTCAATGGGTGCAGCACTGTAGAAATATTTGAGAGAAACTGGTGGTAGTAGTTTACAAGTATGACCCAAGCTTTGACACATTTTCTGGTTTGGGTGCCTGTAGCACTACTTCAGTTTTCTCTTGTGACTAACGTAAGCCCTGCTTGTCAATGATATGTCCACAATATGAGATTTCATTCTTGAAAAGCTCACAATTCTCCTTCTTTGCACACTGCCTATACTTACTCAACCTAGTAAGCACTTCACCAAGGCTCTGGAGGTGCTTTTCATCATTTTTGCCATCGAGGTAATATTGTGTTCCTGGGACATCTTGGAGAAGATGATCCATTGCTGTTTGCTATACTGATGGAGCTAATGTGACGCCAAAGATGAGATGATTATACTGGAGCAGTCCCTTGTGAGTTTTGATTGTGAGGAACTTCCTGCTTGACTCCTCACTCTCCTTTTGCAGATAGGCTTATGGCAAGTCTACCAATACCCTTCTCGAGCATGTTCTCATTAGCATTAAGCAGATGTGGCAGTCTCTGGGTAGTGCTACCATTTGAGCTACAGTTGCCTGTTAATGACACATTGAGAGCTTTGATTGTGTGCCAGTCTAGATGGATTTTTCTCAATCATTCATGTCCAAAAAGTGTTGGCCCTCCACCTTTCAACTAATAAACTCCAGTTGCTGTGTTTTGCCTCCATACATCACTTTCATTTTCAAGTTGCCCTTGGAAGACACTTTTTTACCCATATATGTTTTAGCATCACTAAGGCCTATACTAATGGTAGCTTAGGAAACAGTCTGTTGTAGTCAGTCTTGGAAATTACAGACAAAACTAACCCTGTATCCAGCTCCATTTTCAGTTTTACACCAGGCATATCTCTTATGATCCATATGATGCCATGATCTGATTCAGTAATGCTATGCAGTTCCAGGCATGACAGCTCAATTTTGTCAGATTCTGTGTTGTCTGATTCAGTTTCACATTCAGTCATTTTGTGCATTTGTTTAGATTTGTATTTGAAACCAGTTTTCTTCGGTTCTGCTTTTTGTCAGACCTGCACACACTCTCTATGTGGCCTTGGCTGTGACACTTCCTGCTAACGTTTTCTTTGAACAAATAGTCATTTGTATATTTGTCACATCAATAATATTTTTGGCTATTTGCACTATTTGTGGATATTCTGTGCGTTTCACATGCTAAACTCTTTTTTCTGGAGTTCGGACACATCCTTTTCTGTGGTCTCCAATGATATTACAATGGCTAATGTCCATTTTAAGGTTAAGTCTCTTTCTGGCAGTAGCCTCTTTTGAGTACTTTGACCATGCATGCCACATATAAGCCTGCCCCTTAATGCATCAGAAAGTCCATCTTGAAAGACACAGTATTGGGAAAGTTTCCACAGTATTCAGAAATGCTTTCATCCTTTGACTGTTGCTTTTTGTGAAATCTTAATCTCTCAGCTATTACTAGCCGTTTAGGGCTCAAGTGCTTTTGTAAAATTGCAACAGTTTTGCCGAACGTCTAGCTTGCTAGGAGTCACTAAGTTGTAGAAAAGCCTATATGTTTTAGCATTCATTAAGTTAAGAAATGTAGGGGTTTTCTTTTCCTCATCCACATCATTTATGTTACAGTACAGTTCAACCTTCTCAATATACAATTCTCAGTCTTCATTAACACTATCAAATTCATCAGCTTTCCCAACCAAGGCCGCCAGCACATCAGTTTCAATTGAACTTTGCTAGCTGTGCGTCTCTCACTGTGTACTGTTACTCACGCACCATTGATAGCGTCCGTCATGGCCTTCTCCATACAGATTCAGTCTTTCCTCTCACTGTTTCTCTCCCTTCCTCCAAATTCTGTCAGTTTGTAACTGTTGGTGAAGTTGGTGACATTTACCGACATTCAGGTTCACACTTGTCACCAATTTGTTGTGTCTGTACAACTACATGCCAATTAAATAAAAACACACATATGGAGGTGAGGTTAACTGATAAATTAACTTTGCAGTGAGAGAAGAGTAGATCAATGTGCACGAGTAAGTTATCAGTCACCAAGTAGTGCTAAGGGGAATCATTGCACTAAAGAAGTAGATCCATACATTCCACTTAAACTTAAATTACGAGGAGGTTAGTTTAGTTAGGCATTTGATTTATATTTAATTACTTTAACACAACTTTGTATGTTGAAGGAGTGGTCCCTGTGCTGTACTGTTCAACGCTCATCATCCTGGCAGTGAACCACTGGAGCTTTGGTTTTAACATGTATTGCATTTCTTTTCAGTATATATTTCAATTAGAATTGACAAGTTATCAAGCACAGAACAGCACCTGCAACGCTGCTCACCCATGCTGAACAAGAAGCCTACATAAGCTTGGCCAAGTTTGATCCACATCCCTCAAAAGTTTTCGTATCTATGTACATCTAATTATCATTTTCAGTGTTTCATTTTACCTGCCTTTACCATTTCACCTGCATCTGTTTCCAGATATTCACCACCCTCAGTGTGGAAAAATAACTGTCCCTAAGAACCTTCTGAATATTTCACCTCTCACTTTTAAACTATCTAGGGTTTAGATTCTATCCTGGAAAAAGACTGTGACTATTTATGTGGAAAAGTGTCTATGGAATTGGAGGAGATAGCAGAGGTACTTGATGAGTACTTTGCTTCAGTATTCACTACAGAAAAGGATCTTGGCGATTGTAGGGATGACTCACAGCAGATTGAAAAGCTTGAGCATTTAGACAGTAAGAAAGAGGATGTGCTGGAGCTTTTGGAAAGCATCAAGTTGGAGAAGTCACCTGGACTGGATGAGATGTACCCCTAATTACTGTGGGAAGCGAGGGAGAGGATTGCTGAGCCTCTGGCGATGATCCTTGCATCATCAATGAGGATGGGAGAGGTTCCAGAGGATTGGAAGGGTGCGGATGTTGTTTCATTATTCAAGAAAGGGAGTAGAGATAGCCCAGGGAATTATAGACCAGTAATTCTTACTTCAGTGGTTGGTAAGTTGATGGAAAAGATCCTGAGAGATAGGATTTGTGAACATTTGGAGAGGCGGAATATGATAAGGAATAGTTAGCATAACTTTGTCAAAGGCAGGTCATGCCTTATGAGCCTGATTGAATTTTTTGAGGATGTGACTAAACACACTGATGAAGGTAGAGCAGTAGATGTAGTGTAAATGGATTTCAGCAAGGCATTTGACAACGTACCCCGTCCCATGCACAGATTATTGAGAAAGTAAGGATGCATGGAATCCAAGGGGAAATTGCTTTGTGGATCCACAACTGGCTTGCCCACAGAAGGAAAAATGTGGTTGTAGATGTGTCATATTCTTCATGAAGGTTGGTCACCAATGGTGTGCCTCAGGGGTTTGTTCTGGGACCCCTACTCTTCGTGATTTTTATAAATGACCTGGATGAGTAAGTGGAGGAGTGGGTTAGTAAATTTGCAGACGATACAAATGTTGGAGATGTTGTGGATGTTGTGATAGGGCTGTCAGAGGTTACAGTGGGACATTGATAGGATCCAAAACTGGGCTGAGAAGTGGCAGGTGGAGTTCAACTCACCAGATAAGTGTGAGGTGGTTCATTTTGGTTGGTCAAATATGATGACAGAATATAATATTAATGGTAAGACTCTTGTTAGTGTGGAGAATCAGAGGGATCTTGGGTTCTGAGTCCACAGGACACTCAAAGCAGCTGTGCAGTTTGACTCTGTGGTTAAGAAGGCATACAGTGTATTGGTCTTCATCAATCATGGGATTGAGTTTAAGAGCGAGAGGTAATGTTGCAGCTGTATAGGACTCTGGTCAGACCCCACTTGGAGTACTGTGCTCAGTGTAGGAAGTGGTCACCTCACTGTAGGAAGGATGTGGAAACCATAGAAAGGCTGCAAAGGAAATTTACAAAAATGTTGCCTGGATTGGGGAGCATGCCTTATGAGAATAGGTCAAGTGAACTCGGCCTTTTCTGCTTGGAGCGACAGAGGATAACAGGTGACCTGATAGAGGTGTACAAGAAGATGAGAGGCATTGATCGTGTGGATATTCAGAGGCTTTTTCCCCAGGGCTGAAGTGGCTATCACAAGAGGGCGTAGTTTTAAAGTGCTTGGAAGTAGGTACAGAAGAGATGTCAGGGGTAGGTCTTTTACGCAGAGAGTGGTGAGTATGTGAAATAGGCTGCCGGCAACAATGATTGAGGCGGATATGATAGGGTCTTTTAAAAGACTCGTGGACAGGTACATGGAGCTCAGAAAAATAGAGGGCTATGGGTAACCCTAGGTAATTTCTCAGTTATGGTCATGTTCTACACAGTTTTGTGGGCCAAAGGGCCTGTATGTCCTGTAGGTTTTCTATGTTTCTATGTTTCTAACACCTATGCGTTTCATGATCTCATATCTCAGTCTCCTTCACTCTGGAGAAAAATCTTCTGTCCATTTCCAGCAACTTTGTGTGAATCTTTACAGTGCCCTCACTAGTTTAATTCCAATTGAAAAAAAAGATGCAATGTATTAGCATTTAGAAGATCATCGCAAGAAAATTTGAGAACTAAGTTTTGCACCTTTTCTCTGAAGTCCAAATCAGAATAAAATGAAATCCTCGTGGTATTGCACTTGGCTAAGTCAATCACAGGTTAAAAAAGACATTGAAAATTAAACATACTGCAAATAATGCATCTCTAACCATTCTCTACGCTGCATTTTGACTCTTTGTTTTCTAAACTGTGACTTCAAAATCCTAATCCTTTAAAAGTTGCTGCAACAAGAATTCTAGTTTTCATTTCATTTACTCACTTTTCCTTCTGTCATGAATGGAAGCCAAGTGGCCCAGCAAGTCTATCTGTCTCTCAGAGTAATTCTATTGGTCCCATTTCTGCCTGCTTATTCCCTGTAGTGGTTAGCACAATGCTTTACAGTACAGGCGACCTGGGTTCAATTCCTCTAAGGAGTTTGCATGTTCTCTCTGTGACTGTGCAGGTTTCCTCCGGGTGCTCTGGTTTGCTCCCACAGTCCAAAGACGTACTCTTTGGGAGGTTAGTTAGTCACTGTAAACTGAAACATGATTAGTCTAGGATTAAATTGGGGGATTGCTGGGCCGCATTCAAGGGCCGGAAGGGTCTACCCTGCTGTGAATGTCAAATAAAATAAAATTTTAAAAAGATCACCTATTCTCCAACACACTATAATCTCCGTCCTACATGCCCATAAAAACTCTCCTGATTCTCCCATCAACTACTTATATGTAACCAGCTGACTGTCAGATCTAATTCAGTATCGTTAAAAGTGTAGTTAGGCATCCATCCGGGTAATGCTAGAATAGTCGTTTGTGCCTTTAAGAGAGATGGTGATGTCATTATGCACGCGCAGGATAGTGGGGAGATCATTTTGCTTTCTGCTGAGGACGTGGTAAGGCGTTGGAATTGGGTTCTTCCCAGAGTGTGCTGGGCATGGTGAGGAAAGGTGAGCATTAATTGACAATATCCATGTGAATTTGTTTATGCTTGTTGGCGGATGGAGAATATTGGTAATTTGACATGTTTTACATGTGGATGCTTTGGATTTCCACGAGTGAAGAAATCAATGCTGGGTAGTGTGGCTTATACCAAGTTCCTCACCATCCAAGATTGCCACTACCGTATTTGTACCGTATTAGTACCGTATTAGTTCTGGTACTTTTATACTGCATTTGCAATTCTGTCCATACACAAGGGTGTGAATCCCAAAAAAGTCTTTGTTGTCCTGAGTGTGTACTTTTCCCCAGGCTACAATCTGGTACAGGAGTGGGGCTAATTCCAAGCCAGTTTAGAAGGTCTCTGATTGTTGTATGCAGTATAATATACAGTACCTAATACAGTAGTACTGAAGACAGGACCGTGTTCCCGGCGGGCAGAAGGAGACAGCGCGGTGGAGCCTCATGAAGAGCGTGGTGGAACCTTGGGACTGGGCAGAGCGCAGAGTGGTGACATGGACCCAGGGAACTGCGGGCCATGAATCCAGCGCGTTTGCAGAAAAGGACAGCAGCAGCTCCCTTTTGCAGGCTTGTTGTGTGAACTTTAAAGACTTGAGGTTTTACTATGTCATGCTCAGAGGACACAGCAGTTGAACTTGATTTAAATGACTAAATTAGGGAATTGTGTAGTAGGTATGATGAATCCATGGCAACCACTGATAAATTAAGCAAAAGTCCCTATGTATATGTCTCAATGGAAAAACACATTGTTCCATTTACGGGGGATGTTGAGAAAGATGGGAGGTCTGTTGATGACTTTATTGAAGAAGTACAATGTGCATTTAATACTAGAAATCAGTCTGACCAGGATCAGTTTGACTTTGTTATGTCCTTACTCAGGGGTGCAGGAAGACTTGTTCACCTATCTCAGGGAAGCTTTTAGAGACGAGCGTAGTGCACCCCAGCTGTGGCATGGCTTCTACAGTCGCAAACAGCGTGAGGGTGAAGATGTAAGAGAGATTTCACATGCCCTAGCCCAAGCTCTCAACTTGATACTAAAGCACTCCCTTGATGCCGTGACCAATGAGAGGGTGGTGCTAAGAAATCAATTTATAGAGGGGATCAGGGATTCTTCCCTCAGAAGGGAGCTCCACAGATTCGTGCAGGGTCACCCTGAGTCCTCAATGATAGAACCATAGAACCATAGAAACTAGCTGGACTTCCGGTAGCGCTCATGGAGTGAAGTCGCGTTCTTGACTCGCTCCATTACCTCTGAGATTTTTTCTCTATGGTCAGCTATACTTTAATTAACCATTAAGGCATCAATTCTTATAATACTTTGAATTAAACTGAATTCTCTGACAACTGGATGATACTTAGATCTGCTATGTCTAAGAACGGGAAAAACGGCAAGGATGGTAAACCTCCGGTTAAACCGAAAGCTACGGATCTCCCCCCGACTGAATCACCGGTGACTTTGAAAGCGATATCGGAGTTAATTCAGAGGGAAATTTCAACCTCTGTTAGGGAGATGATTCATACGGAAATTGCAGGCCCTGTTAAAGACCTGATTCATACGGAAATCTCAACTAATCTCCAGAAAATTGCCGATTCAATTGATAAGATGCAAACATTTATTGCGGAACATCAGTCGGCTATATCTGATCTTCAAAAATTCGCGCAACAAAGTGAGCTTAAGATGGGGAAAATCGAAGAAACAATTAATGTAATGAAGAAGAAACTTGACTTTTTGACTTTTAAAAACTCTGACTTGGAATCTAGAATGCGACGGCAGAATTTACGAATGATCGGGGTGAGGGAAGCTGTTGAATCCAACAACCCCATGAAATATTTTTCTCAACTTTTAAAAGATGCATTCCCTACTGTATTTCCTGACCAACCATCGCTACCGGATCGTGTTCACAGAATCCCATCATACTCGTCTAGGTCAGATAGACCTAGGCATGTTATTTTACGTTTTCATTATTTTCAAGACAAGGAGAGACTGTTTCGATTCGCTCGATCTAAAGGTTTCATTGATTTTTCGGATCTTAAGTTCCTATTCGTGGAAGATTTCAGTAAACCAATCTGGGACCAACGGGTTCGTTACAGATCCGTGATGTCGGAATTCTATAAGATGGATTTAAGACCAGCGCTGCTGTACCCTGCACGTCTAAGGATTCGCATGTTAGATGGAGCCCTTCGTTTTTTTGATTCTCCATCGGATGCCCAGAGTTATCTGGATCAACTTTCATCTTCAACATCTTAATTGCCTTTTTTTAATTATCTCCGTTGATCGGAGGCTGTGAATTGGTTGGTTTTAACTTTTTCGTGCCCTATCTGGGCAGAAAAGTTTATTTTTGATTTCTTAATATGGCTGCTAAACTTTCTTTTTAACTGCGTCATTTTTTTCTTTTCCCAGGGGATTCTGGGTGGTTACTTCCCTTTTGTCATCTTACGTATTTCCTGTGTGGCCTTAAATTTTGTAGTTTTTTTTAAAATTTTATTCTGTTTTGCTTTTTATAACCACTTTATGTTAATAATCCTATTTTTTCTTGTTGCTGTGTCTATTCATGGGTTTGAGGTTTATTGTGGTTTTTTTTAATATATATTTTCCGGCTTTTGTTCTGTTCTGTGTGTATTTTAATTGAGCTAACTTTTTTTTACTTACTTTTTTACTGTTTTACAACTAGCTGATCCTTTTCATATTTATACCTTTTTTTTAGGGAGCGTATACCGGAAGTCATGGGGGTAGTTTTAGCGCTTGCTTCTTTCTGGCGGGTCTGCTTTAGATTTTGCCTTGAGGTCTTGGGGCTGGGGGTGGTGGGAGGGGCTCCACGTTTTAGTTTGTTTCTCTTTGGGCTATATACATTATTGAAGTACTGGTTGCGTCCTTTTCCCCGGTATCTTTTGTATGTTCTGTTTCCTCTCCGGGTTTGTGGGTCGCGCCTATCGTCAATCCTCCTTGTTGTGGGTTGACTTTAGGATTTATGGAGTCTATTATTAATTTTGTCTCCTGGAATACTAATGGTCTTAATCATCCTATTAAAAGGAAAAAAGTTTTTAAAGTGTTCCGGAGACTTAAAGCACAAATTTTATTTTTACAAGAGACCCATGTACGGAGGGGGGACAGACTACGTTTTTTCAAATTCTGGAAGGAACAACAATTTCATTCGAACTCCAATGCTAAGATTCGAGGCGTCTCTATTTTTATAGATTCCTCAGTTACTTTTACACAACAGGATATTATCTCTGATCCGAATGGTAGATTTTTATTGGTTAGTGGTTTACTATTTAATAAAAAAGTAGTTTTGGTTAATGTTTATGCTCCTAATATGGATTGTCCGGAATTTTATAAATCATTGTTTGATCAGTTTCCGAATTTGAACGAGTTTTCATTGATCTGGGGCAGAGATCTTAATACCTGTTTGTCTCCAGCTTTGGACCGTTCGGCTCCTTTACGGACTTTACCTAATAAATCTGCAAATTTGATTAATTTTTTCCTTTCTGATTCTGGGTCGACGGACATTTGGCGTTTTCTGCATCCTCAGGAAAAAGATTTTTCCTTCTTTTCACATGTTCATCATTCCTATTCAAGAATTGATTATTTTTTCATTGATTCTCGTCTCATTCCTTCAGTGATTAAATGTGATTATGATTCTATAACCATTTCGGATCATGCTCCACTTAAGCTTTCTATTAAAATTATAGCCAATATACCAAACAATAGACAATGGCGTTTTAATTCGCTGTTGCTTCAGGACTCGGACTTTGTTAATTTTATGAATGAACAGATTGAGCTTTTTTTTACAATTAACCATACAGAAGATATTTCGGTTAACACTCTTTGGGACACTTTTAAAGCCTATATTCGGGGTCAGATTATTTCGTATTCCATTGCTTTGAGGAAGAAACAGAAGCAGGAGGAGATGGCAATTGTGGACAAGATTAAAGAAATTGATAAGAAATATGTTATGGCCCCTTCTGAGGAGTAATACAAACAAAGAACTGAACTTCAAATGGAACACAGTTTACTACTCTCGTCCTCGATTGTAAACCAATTAAAGAAAACAAGAAGTGACTTTTATGTTCACAGTGATAAAATTGGCAAGCTGCTGGCTAATCAATTGAAATCTAATTATGTTAAATCTCAAATCAATCAGATTTATAACCAAAATGATCGATTGATATTGGATCATGTGGGGATTAATCAAACCTTCCGTGATTTTTATTCTTCTTTATATCAATCAGAGTCTCCTCGAGATTCTAAATATATGAATGATTTTTTAGATAAGTTAGACTTCCCTCAGATTTCACAGGATATGTCTTCTTTATTAGATACTTCCATTACAATGGATGAGATTAAGAATGTTATTTTTTCTATGAATCTGGGGAAAGCTCCTGGCCCTGATGGGTTTACCGTTGAATTTTATAAATGTTTTGCTTCTTTATTGATTCCTTGGCTCTATAAGGTTTTTGAGGCTTCTTTGAAACTTGGTAAACTTCCTGAATCTTTTAATAGAGCATCAATTTCTCTAATACTTAAGAAGGATAAAGACCCTGCTCAATGTGCATCTTATAGACCAATATCTTTATTAAATGTTGATTCTAAAGTTTTTTCTAAGTTATTAGCAAATAGACTAGAAAAAGTACTTCCTTCTATTATTTTGGAAGACCAAACGGGTTTTATTAAAGGTCGTTACTCTTTTTATAATATTCGTACATTGTTAAATATCGTTTATACTCCCTCACAAAATGTTCCTGAGTGTGTTATTTCTTTAGATGCCGAGAAAGCTTTTGATAGAGTAGAATGGCTTTATTTATTTAAGGTGCTTGAAATGTTTAATTTTAGCTTGAAATTTATATCCTGGATTAAACTGTTATATCACTCCCCTGTAGCCTCGGTTCGTACTAACTCTTTAAACTCACCTTTTTTTCCTCTCTTTCGTGGTACTCGACAAGGCTGTCCTCTTAGTCCCCTATTATTTGATATTGCATTAGAACCTCTTGCAATTGCTATTCGAGAATCTTCAAATATTACTGGGATAACTCGGGGATTAAAGTCCCATAAATTATCACTCTATGCTGATGATTTACTTTTATATATTTCTAATCCTGAGAAATCCATTCCTGCTGTTTTAGAGTTATTAGCACAATTTGGTCTTTTCTCAGGTTATAAATTAAATCTTAGTAAGAGTGAACTTTTTCCGATTAATAAACATCTTCCCTTATATTATAAATTTCCATTTAAATTGATTAATAATTACTTTTTATATCTTGGGATTAAAATTACTTGTAAACATAAAGATTTATTTAAGACTAATTTTTTACCATTAATAGACCATATTACTCAACTTTCATCTAAATGGTTTCCCTTATATTTAACTTTGATTGGTCGTATTAATGCAGTTAAGATGTTTTTTTTGCCAAATTTTTTATAGTGTTTCAGGCATTACCAATTTTCGTTCCTAAATCTTTTTTTGATAAAGTTGACTCTAAAATTTCTTCATTTATTTGGCAGAATAAGAATCCGAGACTGGGTAAAATACATTTACAGAAAGCTAAGAGAGATGGAGGTTTAGCATTACCTAACTTTAGATTTTATTATTGGGCTATTAATATTCGACATATGAAATTTTGGTTACTTGACCAGGACATACTATCTATTCCTAAATGGGTAGCATTGGAATTACAATCTGTTCAGGGTTATACACTTGGTTCTATTTTAGGTTCCTCTCTTCCTTTTGATTCGAAACGTCTTAAGCAGGTCT
This sequence comes from Mobula hypostoma, assembly GCF_963921235.1. Lineage (NCBI taxonomy): Eukaryota > Metazoa > Chordata > Chondrichthyes > Myliobatiformes > Myliobatidae > Mobula > Mobula hypostoma. The sequence continues at coordinate 98,295,352 of NC_086103.1, read as the reverse complement.
CTAACCCGATAGTTAAATATGCTTTGCGCATTTGGTTTCAATTCAGAAAATTTTTTGATCTTAATCAATTCGGGTTAGCGATTCCTATTTTAGGTAACATATTTTTTCCTCCCTCTTTTACGGATCGCGCTTTTCAAACTTGGAAGACTAAGGGTATTTTACGGTTTTTGGATTTATTTTTAGATGGTTCCCTTATGTCTTTTGAACAATTATCTAATAAATATAACTTATCAAGAATACATTTTTTTAGATATTTACAAGTTAGAAATTTCCTAAGTACTATACTTTCTTCCTTTCCAATGCTTCCTCCTACATATATTTTAGATTCGATAATTAACCTCAATCCATGTCAGAAAGGTGCATCGGCTATGATTTATAATATTATTATGAAACTTAGGAAAGCTCCATTTGATAAGATTAGGGTAGATTGGGAACAGGAATTGGGGCTTACCATTTCTGTGGATGATTGGGGGCAGATTTTACAATTAGTTAATACTTCCTCTATTTGTGCTAAACATTCCCTAATTCAATTTAAAGTGGTTCATAGAGCACATATGTCCAAAGATAAGTTAGCGGGTTTTTACTCGCATATTAATCCTTTCTGTTCGGGGCAGATAGCCTCTTTAACTCATATGTTTTGGTCTTGCCCTACTTTGGAAACTTTTTGGAGAGATATTTTCAATATTATTTCTAAGGTATTAAATATAGATATCTCTCCTCACCCTATTACTGCTATCTTTGGACTACCTAAAATTTCTAGTAATCTTTCCCCTTCAGCCCGTAGAATGATTGCATTTCTTACTTTAATGGCGAAAAGATGTATTTTACAACATTGGAAAGAGCTTAATGCTCCAACTACCTTTTTTTGGTTTTCTCAGATGATTTTATGTTTGAATTTGGAGAAAATTAGAAGTAACCTTTATGATTCTTCATTTAAATTTGAACAGATTTGGGGACCTTTTATTCGATATTTTCATTTAATGTAATATTTACCCTTCTTGTTTTTTTTTCACTGTTTTTAATGGAGGTCGGGATTGAGGACGTGATTTTAAGTTTAACTCTGTTTGGTTTCAAGTTAGCCCATTGCTTTGCCTTGCTTTTAGTTAGTTGCACGGTGGGTTTTTTTGGGGGTTTTTTTTTTCTTTTTTTTCCATTGATATATATAAAATTTAGTATACTATTATGTTATCTTGGTTTCTTATGCTTAAATTACATTGTTTGTAGTATTTTCTTTTTGGTATTGATATCTTTTGGAATTTTATTATACTTTAACATTGTATTAATGTTTATATGGCTTACCTTTTTTGTATACTTACTCAATAAAAAGATTTAAAAAGAAAGAAAGAAATTTTATTCTGTTCTGCTTTTTATAACCACTTTATGTCAATAATCTTATTTTTTCTTGTTGCTGTGTTTATTCATGGGTTTGAGGTTTATTGTGGTTTTTTTTAATATATATTTTCTGGCTTTTGTTCTGTTCTGTGTGTATTTTAATTGAGCTACCTTTTTTTTACTTTTTTACTGTTTTACAATTAGCTGATCCTTTTCATATTTATACCTTTTTTTTTAGGGAGCGTATACCGGAGGTCATGGGGGTAGTTTTAGCGCTTGCTTCTTTCTGGCGGGTCTGCTTTAGATTTTGCCTTGGGGTCTTGGGGTGGGGGGGTGGCGGGAGAGGCTTCACGTTTTAGTTTGTTTCTCTTTGGGCTATATACATTATTGAAGTACTGGTTACGTCCTTTTTCCCGGTATCTTTTGTATGTTCTGTTTCCTCTCCGGGTTTGTGGGTCGCGCCTATCGTCAATCCTCCTTGTTGTGGGTTGACTTTAGGATTTATGGAGTCTATTATTAATTTTGTCTCCTGGAATACTAACGGTCTTAATCATCCTATTAAAAGGAAAAAAGTTTTTAAAGTGTTCCGGAGACTTAAAGCACAAATTTTATTTTTACAAGAGACCCATGTACGGAGGGGGGACAGACTACGTTTTTTCAAATTCTGGAAGGAACAACAATTTCATTCGAACTCCAATGCTAAGATTCGAGGCGTCTCTATTTTTATAGATTCCTCAGTTACTTTTATACAACAGGATATTATCTCTGATCCGAATGGTAGATTTTTATTGGTTAGTGGTTTACTATTTAATAAAAAAGTAGTTTTGGTTAATGTTTATGCTCCTAATATGGATTGTCCGGAATTTTATAAATCATTGTTTGATCAGTTTCCGAATTTGAACGAGTTTTCATTGATCTGGGGCAGAGATCTTAATACCTGTTTGTCTCCAGCTTTGGACCGTTCGGCTCCTTTACGGACTTTACCTAATAAATCTGCAAATTTGATTAATTTTTTCCTTTCTGATTCTGGGTCGACGGACATTTGGCGTTTTCTGCATCCTCAGGAAAAAGATTTTTCCTTCTTTTCACATGTTCATCATTCCTATTCAAGAATTGATTATTTTTTCATTGATTCTCGTCTTATTCCTTCAGTGATTAAATGTGATTATGATTCTATAACCATTTCGGATCATGCTCCACTTAAGCTTTCTATTAAAATTATGGCCAATATACCAAATAATAGACAATGGCGTTTTAATTCGCTGTTGCTTCAGGACTCGGACTTTGTTAATTTTATGAATGAACAGATTGAGCTTTTTTTTACAATTAACCATACAGAAGATATTTTGGTTAACACTCTTTGGGACACTTTTAAAGCCTATATTCGGGGTCAGATTATTTCGTATTCTGCTGCTTTGAGGAAGAAACAGAAGCAGGAGGAGATGGCAATTGTGGACAAGATTAAAGAAATTGATAAGAAATATGTTATGGCTCCTTCTGAGGAGTTATACAAACAAAGAACTGAACTTCAAATGGAACATAGTTTACTACTCTCGTCCTCGATTGTAAACCAATTAAAGAAAACAAGAAGTGACTTTTATGTTCACAGTGACAAAATTGGCAAGCTGCTGGCTAATCAATTGAAATCTAATTATGTTAAATCTCAAATCAATCAGATTTATAACCAAAATGATCGATTGATACTGGATCATGTGGGGATTAATCAAACCTTTTGTGATTTTTATTCTTCTTTATATCAATCAGAGTCTCCTCGAGATTCTAAATATATGAATGATTTTTTAGATAAGTTAGACTTCCCTCAGATTTCACAGGATATGTCTTCTTTATTAGATACTTCCATTACAATGGATGAGATTAAGAATGTTATTTTTTCTATGAATCTGGGGAAAGCTCCTGGCCCTGATGGGTTTACCGTTGAATTTTATAAATGTTTTGCTTCTTTATTGATTCCTTGGCTCTGTAGGGTTTTTGAGGCTTCTTTGAAACTTGGTAAACTTCCTGAATCTTTTAATAGAGCATCAATTTCTCTAATACTAAAGAAGGATAAAGACCCTGCTCAATGTGCATCTTATAGACCAATATCTTTATTAAATGTTGATTCTAAAGTTTTTTCTAAGTTATTAGCAAATAGACTAGAAAAAGTACTTCCTTCTATTATTTCGGAAGACCAAACGGGTTTTATTAAAGGTCGTTACTCTTTTTATAATATTCGTACATTGTTAAATATCGTTTATACTCCCTCACAAAATGTTCCTGAGTGTGTTATTTCTTTAGATGCCGAGAAAGCTTTTGATAGAGTAGAATGGCCTTATTTATTTAAGGTGCTTGAAATGTTTAATTTTAGCTTGAAATTTATATCCTGGATTAAACTGTTATATCATTCCCCTGTAGCCTCGGTTCGTACTAACTCTTTAAACTCACCTTTTTTTCCTCTCTTTCGTGGTACTCGACAAGGCTGTCCTCTTAGTCCCCTATTATTTGATATTGCATTAGAACCTCTTGCAATTGCTATTCGAGAATCTTCAAATATTACTGGGATAACTCGGGGATTAAAGTCCCATAAATTATCACTCTATGCTGATGATTTACTTTTATATATTTCTAATCCTGAGAAATCCATTCCTGCTGTTTTAGAGTTATTAGCACAATTTGGTCTTTTCTCAGGTTATAAATTAAATCTTAGTAAGAGTGAACTTTTTCCGATTAATAAACATCTTCCCTTATATTATAAATTTCCATTTAAATTGATTAATAATTATTTTTCATATCTTGGGATTAAAATTACTTGTAAATACAAAGATTTATTTAAGACTAACTTTTTTCCATTAATAGACCATATTACTCAACTTTCATCTAAATGGTTTCCCTTATATTTAACTTTGATTGGTCGTATTAATGCAGTTAAGATGATTTTTTTGCCAAAATTTTTATATGTGTTTCAGGCATTACCAATTTTCGTTCCAAAATCTTTCTTTGATAAAGTTGACTCTAAAATTTCTTCATTTATTTGGCAGAATAAGAATCCGAGACTGGGTAAAATACATTTACAGAAAGCTAAGAGAGATGGAGGTTTAGCATTACCTAACTTTAGATTCTATTATTGGGCTATTAATATTCGACATATGAAATTTTGGTTACTTGACCAGGACATACTATCTATTCCTAAATGGGTAGCATTGGAATTACAATCTGTTCAGGGTTATACACTTGGTTCTATTTTAGGCTCCTCTCTCCCTTTTGATTCGAAACGTCTTAAGCAGGTCTCTAACCCGATAGTTAAATATGCTTTGCGCATTTGGTTTCAATTCAGAAAATTTTTTGATCTTAATCAATTCGGGTTAGCGATTCCTATTTTAGGTAACATATTTTTTCCTCCCTCTTTTACGGATCGCGCTTTTCAAACTTGGAAGACTAAGGGTATTTTACGGTTTTTGGATTTATTTTTAGATGGTTCCCTTATGTCTTTTGAACAATTATCTAATAAATATAACTTATCAAGAATACATTTTTTTAGATATTTACAAGTTAGAAATTTCCTAAGTACTATACTTTCTTCCTTTCCAATGCTTCCTCCTACATATATTTTAGATTCGATAATTAACCTCAATCCATGTCAGAAAGGTGCATCGGCTATGATTTATAATATTATTATGAAACTTAGGAAAGCTCCATTTGATAAGATTAGGGTAGATTGGGAACAGGAATTGGGGCTTACCATTTCTGTGGATGATTGGGGGCAGATTTTACAATTAGTTAATACTTCCTCTATTTGTGCTAAACATTCCCTAATTCAATTTAAAGTGGTTCATAGAGCACATATGTCCAAAGATAAGTTAGCGGGTTTTTACTCGCATATTAATCCTTTCTGTTCGGGGCAGATAGCCTCTTTAACTCATATGTTTTGGTCTTGCCCTACTTTGGAAACTTTTTGGAGAGATATTTTCAATATTATTTCTAAGGTATTAAATATAGATATCTCTCCTCACCCTATTACTGCTATCTTTGGACTACCTAAAATTTCTAGTAATCTTTCCCCTTCAGCCCGTAGAATGATTGCATTTCTTACTTTAATGGCGAAAAGATGTATTTTACAACATTGGAAAGAGCTTAATGCTCCAACTACCTTTTTTTGGTTTTCTCAGATGATTTTATGTTTGAATTTGGAGAAAATTAGAAGTAACCTTTATGATTCTTCATTTAAATTTGAACAGATTTGGGGACCTTTTATTCGATATTTTCATTTAATGTAATATTTACCCTTCTTGTTTTTTTTTCACTGTTTTTAATGGAGGTCGGGATTGAGGACGTGATTTTAAGTTTAACTCTGTTTGGTTTCAAGTTAGCCCATTGCTTTGCCTTGCTTTTAGTTAGTTGCACGGTGGGTTTTTTTGGGGTTTTTTTTTTTCTTTTTTTTCCATTGATATATATAAAATTTAGTATACTATTATGTTATCTTGGTTTCTTATGCTTAAATTACATTGTTTGTAGTATTTTCTTTTTGGTATTGATATCTTTTGGAATTTTATTATACTTTAACATTGTATTAATGTTTATATGGCTTACCTTTTTTGTATACTTACTCAATAAAAAGATTTAAAAAGAAAGAAAGAAATTTTATTCTGTTCTGCTTTTTATAACCACTTTATGTCAATAATCTTATTTTTTCTTGTTGCTGTGTTTATTCATGGGTTTGAGGTTTATTGTGGTTTTTTTTAATATATATTTTCTGGCTTTTGTTCTGTTCTGTGTGTATTTTAATTGAGCTACCTTTTTTTTACTTTTTTACTGTTTTACAATTAGCTGATCCTTTTCATATTTATACCTTTTTTTTTAGGGAGCGTATACCGGAGGTCATGGGGGTAGTTTTAGCGCTTGCTTCTTTCTGGCGGGTCTGCTTTAGATTTTGCCTTGGGGTCTTGGGGTGGGGGGGTGGCGGGAGAGGCTTCACGTTTTAGTTTGTTTCTCTTTGGGCTATATACATTATTGAAGTACTGGTTACGTCCTTTTTCCCGGTATCTTTTGTATGTTCTGTTTCCTCTCCGGGTTTGTGGGTCGCGCCTATCGTCAATCCTCCTTGTTGTGGGTTGACTTTAGGATTTATGGAGTCTATTATTAATTTTGTCTCCTGGAATACTAACGGTCTTAATCATCCTATTAAAAGGAAAAAAGTTTTTAAAGTGTTCCGGAGACTTAAAGCACAAATTTTATTTTTACAAGAGACCCATGTACGGAGGGGGGACAGACTACGTTTTTTCAAATTCTGGAAGGAACAACAATTTCATTCGAACTCCAATGCTAAGATTCGAGGCGTCTCTATTTTTATAGATTCCTCAGTTACTTTTATACAACAGGATATTATCTCTGATCCGAATGGTAGATTTTTATTGGTTAGTGGTTTACTATTTAATAAAAAAGTAGTTTTGGTTAATGTTTATGCTCCTAATATGGATTGTCCGGAATTTTATAAATCATTGTTTGATCAGTTTCCGAATTTGAACGAGTTTTCATTGATCTGGGGCAGAGATCTTAATACCTGTTTGTCTCCAGCTTTGGACCGTTCGGCTCCTTTACGGACTTTACCTAATAAATCTGCAAATTTGATTAATTTTTTCCTTTCTGATTCTGGGTCGACGGACATTTGGCGTTTTCTGCATCCTCAGGAAAAAGATTTTTCCTTCTTTTCACATGTTCATCATTCCTATTCAAGAATTGATTATTTTTTCATTGATTCTCGTCTTATTCCTTCAGTGATTAAATGTGATTATGATTCTATAACCATTTCGGATCATGCTCCACTTAAGCTTTCTATTAAAATTATGGCCAATATACCAAATAATAGACAATGGCGTTTTAATTCGCTGTTGCTTCAGGACTCGGACTTTGTTAATTTTATGAATGAACAGATTGAGCTTTTTTTTACAATTAACCATACAGAAGATATTTTGGTTAACACTCTTTGGGACACTTTTAAAGCCTATATTCGGGGTCAGATTATTTCGTATTCTGCTGCTTTGAGGAAGAAACAGAAGCAGGAGGAGATGGCAATTGTGGACAAGATTAAAGAAATTGATAAGAAATATGTTATGGCTCCTTCTGAGGAGTTATACAAACAAAGAACTGAACTTCAAATGGAACATAGTTTACTACTCTCGTCCTCGATTGTAAACCAATTAAAGAAAACAAGAAGTGACTTTTATGTTCACAGTGACAAAATTGGCAAGCTGCTGGCTAATCAATTGAAATCTAATTATGTTAAATCTCAAATCAATCAGATTTATAACCAAAATGATCGATTGATACTGGATCATGTGGGGATTAATCAAACTTTTTGTGATTTTTATTCTTCTTTATATCAATCAGAGTCTCCTCGAGATTCTAAATATATGAATGATTTTTTAGATAAGTTAGACTTCCCTCAGATTTCACAGGATATGTCTTCTTTATTAGATACTTCCATTACAATGGATGAGATTAAGAATGTTATTTTTTCTATGAATCTGGGGAAAGCTCCTGGCCCTGATGGGTTTACCGTTGAATTTTATAAATGTTTTGCTTCTTTATTGATTCCTTGGCTCTGTAGGGTTTTTGAGGCTTCTTTGAAACTTGGTAAACTTCCTGAATCTTTTAATAGAGCATCAATTTCTCTAATACTAAAGAAGGATAAAGACCCTGCTCAATGTGCATCTTATAGACCAATATCTTTATTAAATGTTGATTCTAAAGTTTTTTCTAAGTTATTAGCAAATAGACTAGAAAAAGTACTTCCTTCTATTATTTCGGAAGACCAAACGGGTTTTATTAAAGGTCGTTACTCTTTTTATAATATTCGTACATTGTTAAATATCGTTTATACTCCCTCACAAAATGTTCCTGAGTGTGTTATTTCTTTAGATGCCGAGAAAGCTTTTGATAGAGTAGAATGGCCTTATTTATTTAAGGTGCTTGAAATGTTTAATTTTAGCTTGAAATTTATATCCTGGATTAAACTGTTATATCATTCCCCTGTAGCCTCGGTTCGTACTAACTCTTTAAACTCACCTTTTTTTCCTCTCTTTCGTGGTACTCGACAAGGCTGTCCTCTTAGTCCCCTATTATTTGATATTGCATTAGAACCTCTTGCAATTGCTATTCGAGAATCTTCAAATATTACTGGGATAACTCGGGGATTAAAGTCCCATAAATTATCACTCTATGCTGATGATTTACTTTTATATATTTCTAATCCTGAGAAATCCATTCCTGCTGTTTTAGAGTTATTAGCACAATTTGGTCTTTTCTCAGGTTATAAATTAAATCTTAGTAAGAGTGAACTTTTTCCGATTAATAAACATCTTCCCTTATATTATAAATTTCCATTTAAATTGATTAATAATTATTTTTCATATCTTGGGATTAAAATTACTTGTAAATACAAAGATTTATTTAAGACTAACTTTTTTCCATTAATAGACCATATTACTCAACTTTCATCTAAATGGTTTCCCTTATATTTAACTTTGATTGGTCGTATTAATGCAGTTAAGATGATTTTTTTGCCAAAATTTTTATATGTGTTTCAGGCATTACCAATTTTCGTTCCAAAATCTTTCTTTGATAAAGTTGACTCTAAAATTTCTTCATTTATTTGGCAGAATAAGAATCCGAGACTGGGTAAAATACATTTACAGAAAGCTAAGAGAGATGGAGGTTTAGCATTACCTAACTTTAGATTCTATTATTGGGCTATTAATATTCGACATATGAAATTTTGGTTACTTGACCAGGACATACTATCTATTCCTAAATGGGTAGCATTGGAATTACAATCTGTTCAGGGTTATACACTTGGTTCTATTTTAGGCTCCTCTCTCCCTTTTGATTCGAAACGTCTTAAGCAGGTCTCTAACCCGATAGTTAAATATGCTTTGCGCATTTGGTTTCAATTCAGAAAATTTTTTGATCTTAATCAATTCGGGTTAGCGATTCCTATTTTAGGTAACATATTTTTTCCTCCCTCTTTTACGGATCGCGCTTTTCAAACTTGGAAGACTAAGGGTATTTTACGGTTTTTGGATTTATTTTTAGATGGTTCCCTTATGTCTTTTGAACAATTATCTAATAAATATAACTTATCAAGAATACATTTTTTTAGATATTTACAAGTTAGAAATTTCCTAAGTACTATACTTTCTTCCTTTCCAATGCTTCCTCCTACATATATTTTAGATTCGATAATTAACCTCAATCCATGTCAGAAAGGTGCATCGGCTATGATTTATAATATTATTATGAAACTTAGGAAAGCTCCATTTGATAAGATTAGGGTAGATTGGGAACAGGAATTGGGGCTTACCATTTCTGTGGATGATTGGGGGCAGATTTTACAATTAGTTAATACTTCCTCTATTTGTGCTAAACATTCCCTAATTCAATTTAAAGTGGTTCATAGAGCACATATGTCCAAAGATAAGTTAGCGGGTTTTTACTCGCATATTAATCCTTTCTGTTCGGGGCAGATAGCCTCTTTAACTCATATGTTTTGGTCTTGCCCTACTTTGGAAACTTTTTGGAGAGATATTTTCAATATTATTTCTAAGGTATTAAATATAGATATCTCTCCTCACCCTATTACTGCTATCTTTGGACTACCTAAAATTTCTAGTAATCTTTCCCCTTCAGCCCGTAGAATGATTGCATTTCTTACTTTAATGGTGAAAAGATGTATTTTACAACATTGGAAAGAGCTTAATGCTCCAACTACCTTTTTTTGGTTTTCTCAGACGATTTTATGTTTGAATTTGGAGAAAATTAGAAGTAACCTTTATGATTCTTCATTTAAATTTGAACAGATTTGGGGACCTTTTATTCGATATTTTCATTTAATGTAATATTTACCCTTCTTGTTTTTTTTCACTGTTTTTAATGGAGGTCGGGATTGAGGACGTGATTTTAAGTTTAACTCTGTTTGGTTTCAAGTTAGCCCATTGCTTTGCCTTGCTTTTAGTTAGTTGCACGGTGGGTTTTTTTTTGGGGGGTTTTTTTTTCTTTTTTTTTCCATTGATATATATAAAATTTAGTATACTATTATGTTATCTTGGTTTCTTATGTTTAAATTACATTGTAGTATTTTTTTTGGTATTGATATCTTTTGGAATTTTATTATACTTTAACATTGTATTAATGTTTATATGGCTTACCTTGTTTGTATACTTACTCAATAAAAAGATTTAAAGAGAGAACCATAGAAACTACAACACAGAAACAGGCCCTTTGGCCCTTCTTGGCTGTGCCGAACCATTTTCTGCCTAGTCCCACTGACCTGCACATGGACCATACACCTCCCATCCATGTATCTGTCCAATTTATTCTTAAATGTTAAAAAAGAACCCCCATTTACCACCTGGTCTGGCAGCTCATTCCATACTCCCACCACTCTCTGTGTGAAGAAGCCCCCCGCAATGTTCCCTTTAAACTTTTCCCCCCTCACCCTTAACCCATTTCCTCTGGTTTTTTTCTCCCCTTGCCTCAGTGGAAAAAGCCTGCTTACATTCATTCTATCTATACCCATCATAATTTTATATACCTCTATCAAATCTCCCCTCATTCTTCTACGCTCCAGGGAATAAAGTCCTAACCTATTCAACCTTTCTCTCTAACTGAGTTTCTCAAGTCCCGGCAACATCCTTGTAAACCTTCTCTGCACTCTTTCAACCTTATTAATATCCTTCCTGTAATTTGCTGACCAAAACTGAACACAATATTCCAGATTCGGCCTCACCAATGCCTTATACAACCTCATCATAACATTCCAGCTCTTATACTCAATACTTTGATTAATAAAGGCCAATGTACCAAAAGCTCTCTTCACGACCCTATCTAACTGTGATGCCACTTTTAGGGAATTTTGTATCTGTATTCCCAGATCCCTCTGTTCCACTGCACTCCTCAGTGCCTTACCATTAACCCTATATGTTCTACGTTGGTTTGCCCTTCCAACGTGCAATACCTCACACTTGTCAGTATTAAACTCCATCTGCCATTTTTCAGCCCATTTTTCCAGCTGGTCCAAGTCCCTCTGCAGGCTCTGAAAACCTTCCTCACTGTCTACTACACCTCCAATCTTTGTATCATCAGCAAACTTGCTGATCCAATTTACCACATTATCATCCAGATCATTGATATAGATGACAAATAACAATGGACCCAGCACTGATCCCTGTGGCACACCACTAGTCACAGGCCTCCACTCAGAGAAGCAATTCTCTACCACCACTCTCTGGTTTCTTCCATCGAGCCAATGTCTAATCCAATTTACCAACTCTCCATGTATACCTAGCGACTGAATTTTCCTAACTAACCTCCCATGCGGGACCTTGTCAAAGGCCTTACAGAAGTCCATGTAGACAATATCCACTGCCTTCCCTTCATCCACTTTCCTGGTAACCTCCTCGAAATACTCCAACAGACTGGTCAAACATGACCTACCACGCACAAAGCCATGTTGACTCTCCCTAATAAGTCCCTGTCTATCCAAATGCTTGTAGATTCTGTCTCTTAGTACTCCCTCCAATAACTTACCTCCTACTGACGTTAAACTCACCGGCCTATAATTTCCTGGATTACTTTTCGATCCTTTTTTTAAACAACGGAACAACATGAGCCACTCTCCAATCCTCCGGCACTTCACCCGTAGACAGCGACATTTTAAATATTTCTGCCAGGGCCCCCACAATTTCAACACTAGTCTCCTTCAAGGTCCGAGGGAACACTCTGTCAGGTCCTGGGGATTTATCCACTTTAATTTTCCTCAAGACAGCAAGCACCTCCTCCTTTTCAATCTGTACAGTTTCCATGGTCTCACTACTTGATTCCCTCAATTCCATAGATTTCATGCCAGCTTCCTTAGTAAATACAGACGCAGAAAAACCTATTTAAGATCTCCCCCATTTCCTTTGGTTCTGCACAAAGCCGACCACTCTGATCTTCAAGAGGACCAATTTTATCCCTTACAATCCTTTTGTTCTTAATATACTTGTAAAAGCTCTTTGGATTATCCTTCACTTTGACTGCCAAGGCAACCTCATGTCTTCTTTTAGCCCTCCTGATTTCTTTCTTAAGTATTTTCTTGCACTTCTTATACTCCTCAAGCACCTGATTTACCCCCTGTTTCCTATACATTTCATACAACTCCCTCTTCTTCTTTATCAGAGTTGCAATATCCCTTGAGAACCAAGGTTCCTTATTCCTATTCAATTTGCCTTTAATCCTGACAGGAACATACAAACTCTGCACTCTCAAAATTTCCCCTTTGAAGGCTTCCCACCTACCAATCACATCTCTGCCAGAGAACAACCTGTCCGAATAGAAGTGAGGGAGGAGGCTCATCTGTGGCTCATAGAAGAGCCCTGGGAAATACAAAGTCTGGAAAGTCAAAGTGCAGCAGTGGCCAAGCGCAGTGCTTGATTCTTAAAGCTCAGGAATCCGAGTCTGTCACACTAGATGACGTCCCTAAAGTGGTCGCAGAGCAGGGCAAAGCCCTTTGTGGATTGACTTAAGCAGTTTAAGATCTCATTGTACCAAGGGATATTACATGCACTGCTAGCAGCAGACGTAATTTACAGCCTAAGTTCACAGAAGATGGGCAACCAATATGTTTCAAGTGTCAGGTGGGAGGGCATTTGGCCAAGAATTGCCCACAGAAGATGCAAGGGAAGTGGAGTCTGCATCCTCCTGCCCTCAAGAGGTTGGGAGTCGGGCAATTCGGCGGAACCTCACAGATACAGATAATGTACAGCTACCCTGTGACCAGTTGTTGCAACGCGCCATTGGGACATTTCCAGTTGTGGAGCTTGAAATATCAGGTGTCGTTGTCTGTTGTACACAGATAGTCAGGTAAGCACCCTGATTGAGCAGTTCTTTCGAGAACACTTGAATGGAGAGGATGAGGGTATGTTGTCCACTGTTGGCTGGCTTAGACTAGCAGCTGCAAATGGTCTTGATATTCCTTACCTTGGGTATCTAGAGATAGAGGTTCAAGCAATGGGCATGAAGATACCCAATTGTGGTTTTCTAGGTGTGATATTTTGTATGTAGCTTCAAAAGGAAGCATTGTCTATGCATTGTCTGTAACTTCTTAAGTAGCAAAGCAATTGCTTTTGTGTTTAGCATATAAATATCGAGCCCACATTGAGCTAACAGACCTTTCTGCGGAAAGTGTCTCCGTCCCTAAGATGCCTGTTGTACCTCATTGTGTCGAATAAAGAAGCTACTTTGTATCTACCAGTGATTCTGTCTCTATAGTAATTTCATCCAATCTGCAACATTTGGCGTCAGGAGTGGGATACCTTCGTGACCTGTCGTGTGGCCAGCGTTCCTAGCAGTCTTAAGTTGGTGAGTATTTTTCTAAAATAATACTCACACTTGGATCTATTCGGTCGGTGGACGCACGGGAACATGAGCAATCACAAACATGGAGAGCTGAGCTGGTAAATATAAAAGTAGTGTGTGCGTGTGCATGTGTGTTTAAGTGAGGAATCTTTGCATGTTAACTTGGTGAAACTTGGACCACCAGTTGCGAAAGGTGGTAACCAACGGCACGGTTCGAGATGCCAGAGTAGGGGTGTGTATACTTGTTCGGGGAGCTGCATTTTACTGTATGTGTGTGTGCAAGTGTGATGCAAGGGAATACAGCAGGCATCATGAGTTCGGGTACTCAAAAGTGGCAGATTGTGGAATACATACTCTGCAGTTTTATATTTTGCATAGTGTGGGAATTAGTATGGAGATACCTCAGGAAGGGTTTTACCCAGAGAGATCTACCAGAATGGCACCTATTGAGGTCAGGCAGCGTCAGGTTGAGAACCCTGATGATCCGAGCCAGGCCTTGACTTTGATTACGACTATTCATAAGCCCTTCACCCCCGGGGGAGAAACAGAGAATTTTTTCTGAGTTCCCCTCACTTAAAGTCGCCTGTGGGAATTCAGAATTCTGACATAAGCTCGAGGAAATGGTTGAAATTCACCAGATGCACCCTAAAGATATACATGTGTTAGTGAAAGCAAAGTGCCCAAGGAATATGTGGGACAGGATGGCCCAGGGGGTGCGGGATGGTACATGGACAACTACCGGGAGTGCCAGTAATGAAGAAAGATATCGCTGTTTTAATGGGGAAGTGAGGCAGCGACTGGTGGGAGGTGAGAGTAGCTGGGGAACGATAATGGCAGTGATTCAAAAAGCTGACGAGACAGCCATGGATTATGCAGAACATAAATATCGAGCACATGAGGAGTATTCAGGGTTGGATAATCCAGGGAGGGATGACCAAGTCTTCCTAAAAATGCTAAAGAAAGGCCTGAGCTCGGCCCACCGGGAAGTTTTAGATTTAAGCATAACGGTGGGGTCCATCTGCTCTGTGATAGCTTTGGGCCAGTGAGATAGACCAAAGAAAAGGCAAGAGAAATCGTAAAGTGGGTATAGTGGATGCAGCTGCTGTGATGTCCCGGAGAGTTTGTTTTGCTTGCCGGCAGCCAGGGCACCTAGCAAAGGACTGCCGGACCAGGTATAAGACAGTGAAGGAGTTGATATGCTACAGCTGTGGCCTATCGGGACATGGCTGGAGACAGTGTCCAAAAGGGAGGGGGAAAATGCAGGCGATGGTCACAGCAGACACCCAGTCACTCACCCCATCAGCAACCAGTCTGACTGTCGATCAGATCAAAGAGTTAGTAACGGCGCCTCTTAAGGCAGAAAAGGATGTGGCAGCGGGCTCCACGGCCAGCGCTAGTGACTCACGGATGTACACAATGGCATTGTTAGGGGGACGACAATGCAATATGTTAGTGGACACAGGGGCATCGGTATCGATAACAGACTTACCCTTACCAACAACCGGACAGGCCAGTTATATCAGGGGTGTAGGAGGGAAAACAGTAAAAGCAGAAAGAAGCGAGAAGCAAATACTAGAAATCGGGGGAGTGCAGCTTCCAGTGCATTTCTGAGTATGTCCAAATAATGAGGGCACGATCCTTGGAATAGACATCCTACGGGAAGCAGGAGCTGTTATAGATTCGGGAAAAGGAGCAATAATATGGACGAGTCAGGGGCAACGAACGCATACAACCAACAGAATACACGGCCTGGCTAGCATTGTCGCAGCCGCCCCGATCATTAGAGACTGGAGCCAGGATGGTGTCTATGGGTTACCTTGTCAGCAGTTCCCAGCTGTGTGGGCTCGAGACAAGCAAGATTGTGAGCAGGTAAAGATAGACGCAGTTAAAATAGAGGAGTGTCTGTATAAACCCCTAAGCAGGACCCTGTACAAACTGACACACTGACCACTGTTCAGGGTATAGCGAAGGAACAAAAACACCAGGGGATACTCAGAGAGACTGCGGCCATTCCAGAACATGAAGTTTTCCCGGTTCCTCCGAGGGCAGACATTACTGCAAATAAGGCAGCAGGGGAACAAGAGGCAATTGAAATTGCAAGTGTGCAGGAGGAAATGACAGAAGCCAGCTCAGTAAAATTATATGAAGAGGTAGAGGCAGAAGAGAAGGAAAAATGGAGGAGAAAAGGAGCAAAGAGGGACCAGATGGGTGCTGGACACATGGGGAGGAAAGAGTCGTGGTGGCCCCACCCTGTATTAGACAGATACTATTAAAGTTATATCATGGGGTAAGGCATCAGGGAAGGCAGAGCATGATCACAATCCTCCGGCAGGACTGGTGGTGGCCAGGGATGGGAGGGGATGTTGAGAAATTCTGCCGCCGTTGTATCATTTGTGCCCAGCATAACCCTGGTAAGGGCAGAAAGCTACAGCTGGCAAATCAGCCTCGGCCGAGGGGGCCCTGGGAAAACATCCAGATAGACTTCACAGAGCCCCTGCCAAAAACCAGGGGGAAAAGTTACTGTCTAATATTCATGGATCATTTCACTCAGTGGGTAGAGGCTTTCCCAACAAGGGACTACACCACCCGCACCACTGCATGGATCCTAGTTCAGGAAATCCTCCCAAGGTGGGGAACCCCAGTTCAGGTGGATTCAGATCAGGGAGCACGTTTCACGGGGTAAGTGATGAAGGAAATGTGCCAACTGCTAGGGATTCGACAATGATTTCACGTACCCTATCATCCCCAGAGTTCAGGGATGGTAGAAAAAATGAACCGAACAATCAAGAATGCGTTAGCCAAAGCTATAGCTGAGACAGGAAAGACATGGGTTGATGTATTACCAGGAATCCTGATGAGATTGCGCGCAACCCCGGACTGCACGTTGGGTCTCAGCCCCTACGAATTATTGATGGGTCGAGCAATGCGACTCCCTTATGGGATAATTACGGGTTGAGGGGAGCCTGGGGCTTATAGGGATAGAATGACCCAATATGTGAGAGACCTTTGTAACCAACTTAAAATATTAAAGGACCGAGTAAAACAACAGCAGCGTATTACTGATCAGAGAGAGCCAGAGGGAAGAGAGATAGACCTTCCACAGCCCGGAGACCAAGTTATGGTGAGGGTGCTGCCAGAAAGGCCAGGGTTTGCCCCCAAGTGGATAGGACCACAGACAGTACTCTTAACCAATGATACATGTGTCTATGTACAGACTTGGAGAGACAGCCAGTGGAAACACCGGACTCGGGTTAAAGCATACAACTCACCCTCTTGTTGCTCCCACAGACAGAGTGGGGAACCAAGTGTACCCAGTAACCATGTAATTACAGAGAACCTAAGAGAGGAACACCAGCCGGCTATGCCAGACCTGACCACAGCTGATGAAAACATACCCGGAGAAAACACAAAGGCAGAAAGTGCCGAGAGTTTGTCAGAAGACACTGAGAACGTGTTGGAAAAACATGAATAGACTGCTAAAGTGTGATGATGATGGTACTCTGGAAAGAAGGCTGGTTGCTGAAGGCAGATGATTAATTTTATAGCATAGTATAGAAATTTATTGGGAAATAGATGGAGAGGGATTTTTGAGTTAAAGCAGAGACAGCAAGTTCCACCACTTCGATGGCACTTCAGACTGCCCATGGCATCTGAAAGCAGTCACCCCGAGTCTGAAGAGCTGGGCCCTTTTCAACAGTTGGTCCAGTGATCAACTAGACTGTTCAGAAGGGGATGCCACTGAGGAGAGGTTGAAGCACCTTCAATAACTCCAAAAGACTGAAGTTCAGTAAAATACTGAAAGGCTTTTATTCGCTGTACAATACGACCTCCATGCTGAGTGTCTGCCCCCAGACTGAGGGGGAGGGGCAAGGCGAAATCACTTTTATTCAGGATCTGTGGGAGGAGCCACAGGGGCAGTCAGCAGAGGGGCGTGTGCAGACAGGTAACCCAGTTACAACATATATATGGTTTACCTCTTTCACCCCTCCTTTTTTTAAAGAAGAGTCCCGCGGGGTGAAGTGACTGACAATATTTAAAACAAGTATATTTACAGGTCAAGTCTATCAGGCGGTCGAGTCTGTTGCTGTGATCTACATAGCACCAGCGATGGTGGTTGTGCTGGCTCCGGCTTGATTTGAGGTGCCAGCACGTTAGGTGTTGGTAATCCCTCGTGCGTGTGCGTCGCGCCCGGTATGGGAGTGTCGTGTGGTGTCTGTGTAGGGCTTGGAGTGCGCGGTGTCTCGTGGGTATATATATCGGTGGGTACGGGGTCAATAGTCACCACGGAGTGTTCAGGGTAGGGGCCCGGAGCTCCTGCGGGCGCCAGGTCACAGATGGAGACCGTGTCCTCCCGCCCATCAGGTAAAGCCACATAGGCATACTGAGGGTTCGCATGAAGTAAGTGAACCCTCTCGACCATCGGGGAGTATTTATTGCTCCTCGCATGTTTCCGGAGCAGCACTGGCCCCGGGGACGTCAGCCAAGTTGGTAGGGTGGTTCCAGTGGTCGATTTTCTGGGAAAAGAAAAGAGTCGCTCAGGAGGGGTGGCATTGGTGGCTGTGCATAACAGAGAGCAGATGGAGTGGAGTGCCTCGGGAAGGACCTCCTGCCAGCGGGAGACCGGCAGTCCCTTTGACCTGAGGGCTAAGAGTGTGGCTTTCCACACTGTGCCATTCTCCTTCTCTACCTGTCCATTCCCCCGGGGATTATAGCTTGTGGTCCTACTAGTTGCAATTCCCCTAGCCAGCAGGTATTGGCGCAGCTCGTCACTCATAAACGAGGACCCTCTATCACTGTGGATATAGCATGGGTATCCGAACAGAGTGAAGAGCTTGCGCAGGGCTTTTATAACTGAAGTGGTAGTGGTATCGGGGCAGGGGATGGCGAAGGGGAACCGCGAGTACTCGTTGATAACGTTAAGAAAGTACACATTGCGGTCGGTGGAGGGAAGGGGCCCCTTAAAGTCAACACTCAGTTGCTCAAAGGGGCGGGTGGCCTTGATGAGTGGTGCCTTTTCGGGTCGGTAGAAGTGCGGTTTGCACTCTGCGCAGACTTGGCAGTCCCTGGTCATCGTCCTGATCTCCTCAAGGGAGTAAGGCAGGTTCCGGGCTTTTACAAAGTAGAAAAGCCGGGTGACCCCCGGGTGGCAAAGGTCTACATGTAGGGCGTATAGCCGGTCGATCTGCATGCTAGCGCACGTACCCCGGGACAGGGCATCAGAGGGCTCGTTGAGCTTCCCAGGCTTGTACATGATGTCATAGTTGTAAGAGGAGAGTTCGATTCTCTACCTCAGAATTTTATCATTTTTGATTTTGCCCCACTGTTGGTTATTAAACATGAATGCGACTGAGTGCTGGTCAGTTAGCAGGGTGAACCTTTTGCCGGCGAGATAGTGCCTCCAGTGCCTAATAGCTTCCACTACGGCCTGGGCCTCTTTCTCCACTGCGGAGTGCCGAATTTCAGGGCCTTGAAGGGTACCGGAGAAGAATGCTACTGGTCTTCCCGCCTGGTTGAGGGTAGCAGCCGGCGCAAAGTCAGAGGTGTCATGCTGTACTTGGAAGGGAATGACCTCACCCACCGCATGCATTGCTGCTTTGGCAATGTCCCCTTTTATGCGGCTGAAGGCCACATGGGCCTCGGCAGAGAGGGGGAATGTGGTGGAATTGACCAGGGAGCGAGCCTTGTCCACGTAGTTGGAGACCCATTGGGCGTAATATGAAAAGAAGCCCAGGCACCTTTTGAGGGCTCTGAGGGTGTTGGGAAGAGGGAGTTCCAACAGGTCATACGGTCAGGGTCAGGGCCAATGACTCCATTCTCCATGACACACCCAAGGATAGCAAGTCGGGTGGTTCCGATTACACACTTGTCCTTGTTATAGGTGAGATTGAAAGCTTTGGCCACTTGGAGAAATTTTTGGAGGTTGTTGTCATGATCCTGCCAGTCGTGACCACAGATGGCGATGTTATCCAGATATGGGAGCGTGGTCTTCTGTTGGCACTGGTCCACCATCTGGTCTGTTGCCCTCTGGAAGACAGATACACCATTCATGACACCAAAGGGGACGCGCAGGAATTGATAAGACCTGCCGTCCGCCTCGAAGGCGGTGTGAGGGCGGTCCTCCCGGTGGATGGGGAGCTGATGGTAAAGCGGATTATAGGTCTATGGTCGAGTACACCTTGTACTGTGCTATCTGATTGACCATATCCGCGATGCGGGGTAGAGGGTACGCGTCGAGCTGCATGAACCTTTTGATAGTCTGGCTATAGTCCATGACCATCCTATTCTTCTCCCTGTTCCGAACAACCACCACCTGTGCCCTCCAAGGACTTGTGCTTGCCTCAATGACCCCCTCCCTGAGCAGCCGCTGCACCTCCGACTTAATGAAAGCTCTGTCCGCCGCGCTGTACCTCCTGCTTTTAGTTGTCACAGGTTTACAGTCGGGGGTCAGGTTGGCGAACAGCGGTGGGGGAGGGATCCTGAGGGTGGAGAGGCCGCAAGTGGTGTCGGTAGTGTGGCAGTTGGCATGGTGTTGGGTGGGATGTGCGGGTCGGTGTGTGTGTTGTCAGTAGCGGGGTACGTGACGTATCCCTACAAAACTGGGGATTTATGACAGTAATTGGTGGGAGGGGCCCATCATACTTCATTGTCACGCTTTTCAGGTGGCTCTGGAAGTCGAGCCCCAATAGCACAGGGGCACACAGTTGAGGCAAGACCAGAAACTTAAAGTCCCGATATTCTGTGCCCTGCACCACTAGCGTCGCTACACAACCCCCCCCCCCCAGATGTCTGTTGTTGTATGCGACCTGGAAGCCATGGAGACCCTCTGACTTACCGGCCGTATCACGGGTCTGCAATGCTGCACCGTGTCCGGGTGGATAAAACTCTCCATGCTGCCTGTGTCAAACAGGCAGCTTGTCCTGCGCCCCTCCACCAGGATGTCCATCATTGACCTTGCGAGCTGGTGGGGAGTGCTTTGGTCGAGGGTCACGGAAGCCAGGGTTGAGTCGCTGTCTTGGTCCGGCGCGGTGGGGTGGCCCGTGAGCACCCGTTGGTCGTAGGCAGCGGGAGGTGGCGCCAACCAAGATGGCTGCCCCCATGTCTCGCACGTGGTGGCGGCGTGCAGGGAAGATGGCGGAAGGCAAGATGGCAACCCCCGTGTTTTGCACGCGGCGCTGCTCGATCCCGCTCGCGGTTTTGACTTATAGACCTTGGCGAAGTGGCCCTTCTTTCCGCAGCTGGAGCAGGTAGCTTGTTGGGCCGGGCAGCGTTTCCGGGGGTGCTTCTTGAGTCCGCAGAAGTAGCACTTCGCGGACTCACGACTGGCTGCAGCTGAGGTCGATTCGCCGGCGGGTTGCGGGGTCTGCGGCGCCCACGAGGCCATCGGGGGATCGCGTGCCTGGAGAGCCTCGGAGTTATGCAGAGCGGCCTCCAGCGTATTAGCCAGCTCGATCGCCGAACTTAAGGTAAGATCAGCTTTTTCCAACAGCCGCTGGAGCGCGTACACTGACCTGGTACTCGTGACAAAGGCGTTTCTCACTAGGAGTTCTGCATGCAGCGCCGCCGTCAGCTCCTGGCAATTGCAGGCCCGCACGAGTGTCCGTAGGGCCTGGACGAACTCAGCACTTGATTCCCTGGGCCGTTGTTGCCGTGTCGCTAAGCAATGTCACGCGTAGACGCTGTTTATCGGCCGCAGGTATTGTCCTTTGAGTGTACTCATCGCGCCATCATAGCTCAGCTGGTCTCTGATCAACGAATAGACCCGTGGACTGACCCTGGAGAGTAGAACTTTAATCTCCTCTGGGTATGCTTCGAAGCAGGCCAGCCAGAGTTCGAAAGCGTTTCCAGCTTCAGGTGTTTGCGGATCGAGGTCTAACTTGTCGGGTCTCAGAGCATGTTCCATGCTTTAAAAATTACAGCAAATAAAATTGAAGCACCTTCAATAACTCCAAAAGACTGAAGTTGGGTAAAATACTGGACGGCTTTTATTCGCTGTACAATACGACCTCCATGGTGAGTATCTGCCCCCAGACTGAGGGGGAGGAGCAAGGCAAAATACCTTTATACAGGAATCTGTGGGAGGAGCCACAGGGGCAGTCAGCAGAGGGGCGTGTCCAGACAGTTAAACCAGTTACAACATATATATGGTTTACCACAGAGGTCCTTGCAGACATTTACGTAGAGGCCACCCCAACCCTTTCCTGTACATCGATGAGAGAGCCTGTGGGTGCTCCTAGAAGGAGAGTTTCAGCGACCAGAGGATGAAGGGCTGAAGACAAAGGAATGTGATTAAGATGCAGTCAGCCTGCAGGGAAAGTGCAGGCATACTAAAGGAGCTGCATTCCTAAAGACTTGGAACAGCCTCTCTGCTTAACATTTGGTAGGTAATTCTAGGATAGATATCCAGGTACATAAAATTTGCAGGTGGGGGGGGGTGGAATTTCGAGACAGTGCATATTTGTGGCCCTATTTGAGCAGATCCTCTTAGGTTGGCCTTTCCTGATACAAATTTATTTTTTGTCCAGGAAGGCCAAGAGGAGGGACTGTGAGAGTGAATTTTTTTGGGTAGATGATTTGTTTACACTTAAATGACTTTGGCCACCAAATTTCTATTTTAACTGTTTGACAAAGGACTGTGGATTGAGTCCACCACAATGGGTGTGAATACCAGATGCCTCGGGCACTGTAGTTTGACCTGATGCTGTAGTTTCGAAGACAATATTATCTATACATTATAAATATTAATTGTCTTCTATGTTAGCACCGGAAATGCCAAATAAATGTATCGTAAACTTAACTTACATTCCTAAAGGCTGTGGATACCAACCCAGACTTGTTGGCATCGGAAGGAAAGGATGGTGTGATATTTTGAATGTAGCTTCAATAGGAAGCATTGTCGAGCCCACATTGAGCTAGCAGACCTTTCTGCGGAAAGCATCTCTGTTCATAAGATGCCTGCTGTACCTTGTTGTGTCGAATAAAGAAGCTGCTTTGTATCTACCAGTGACTCTGTCTCTCCGGTAATTTCATCCATGTTACAACATCCACTATATCATGTATTGTAGGCATGAACATTATCAGCCAGTGTAAGTAACTTGACTACGCAGTGTTTGACTTAGACGTCCAGTATTGTCCGGGTCAGAGCGATACCATGGCTGATGCACTCTCTAGGCAGCCATTTGCAGGGGAGCCTGAGCCTGCCTCAGAGGGCGTGGAGTTTGATGGGGCTGTGGCGATCGGTAGTTTAAACAATCGTGGCACTGTCCTTGACCCGGCACTGGTTACTGCTGGTCTTAACAGCTGCAGGGTTAAGCAGATTCGAGCCTGGGAAGCTGGTACTAGTGAGGTAAGTGGTCCGACGCAAGGGAACACTCCAACCCTCCCAGGTTATTCTAATGGGGACTTGCATACTTCTCAGCAGCAAGACCCTGTGTTAGATGTCCTAAGAGACTTATGGGATCAGAAAAGGAAGCTGAGTGGCCAGGAGCGTAAAACTCTGTCTAAACCTGTTTTGTCTCTGTTAAGGCACTGGGACAGTATCAGGGAGCGTAAAGGATAGTTGAGGATAGTTGAGGATGAGAAGCTTGGGGAGTGTTACCAGCTTCTGGTATCTAACAACTTGAGGAGCAAAGTGTTAGAGTATGTACATGAATCTATGGGCCATCAAGGCATAGAACGTACTCTGCAGTTGTTGAGAAGCCGATGTTTTTGGGTGGGCATACACAAGGATGTGGCACGGTGGGTCAAAAATTGTCCACGTTGTGTACTAACTAAGATGCCGCAGCCTAGGATCCGCTCCCCCCCTCCCACCCCATGAAGTCATTTCTGGCTTCTAGGTCGCTTGAAGTTGTGGCGGTAGATTTCACTGTGTTGGAGCTGGCAAGTGATGGGCGTGAGAATGTCTTAGTGGTCACGGACATTTTCACTAAATTTACACAAGCATTTCCGACTCGGGATCAAAAGGCAGATACCACAGTAAGGGTGCTCTTGAGGGAATGGTTCATGAAGTACGGTGTCCCTGAGAGGTTGCATTCTGACCAGGGCCATAACTTCGAAAGTGAGGTCATAGCGGAGCTTTGCGAACTATACAGGGTAAAGAAAAGCCGTACCACACCTCATTATCCTACTGGAAACACGTAGTGCGAGCATTTCAACAGGACGGTGCATGATCTGCTGCGTACGTTGCCTCCAGAAAAGAAGCGCAGATGACCAGAACATCTACCCGAGTTGGTGCATGCATGTAATGCGACACCTCACGCAACCACCAGGTATTCACCCTACTGTCTGTTGTTTGGGGTGGATCCCCACTTGCCCATGGATGCTCTGCTGGGGCAAGAACAGACTGGGGACCAGAAACATGACTGGCTAGCTGTACACTAGAGCCGACTGAGGGATCCACATGCCAGAGCAAAAGAATACTCTGAGCAGAAGGCGGCAGAACGCATTGCCTGGCAGGAGGACAATGTGTACTGTCCCAAAGTCGATGTAGATGCGCTGGTTTACTTGAGGAACAGACCATTAGGCCGTAATAAGATCCAGGATGCTTGGAACTCAATTGTCTACAGGGTGGTAGAGGTACTGGGCAACACCTACACGGTTGAACCTTGGGAGGGTGGGCCTAGCAAGAGGGTGAACAGGGTAGACGTCAGACCCTGTGAGAACCATCCCACTCCAGAGACCCGAAGAAGACTGCAAACTCCAATAACTCAGGCCAGCTCACCTCTGAGGCATGAATCAGATTCTGAGGATTGAGAGAATGGTATGATAGTGGTAGAAGATAGGTCAGAACAGGGTGTACAGAATCTTGACCCTAGGCTAGACAGCATATCTTCCGAAAATATGACACCCTCTGGAACTGAGACGGGGCAGCCGACGACGGCTAATGCAGGGACAGAGGTCAGTAGCCCTCTTGTAGTAGCACCCCGCAGGAGTAAACGAGTAAATGCTGGACAGCACCCCAACCCACATCGCGAACCAAGGTCAGTCCTTGATGAGGTTTCTGTACGTCCGGCAGCAGTGTCTGAGATACTGGCTAGTCTCAGTTCAGTTCTCTTTAGAGAAGCAGTTAAGGAGGTTAAAAGTACCCTTGCAGTGGGCGAGTAATAGAAGACGATTATTTGAATGCAGGGGAGAAGGTGACCGTCGGATCTAATTCAGTATCGTTAAAATTGTACTTAGGCATCCAATCGTGTAATGCTAGAATAGTTGTCTGTGCCTTTAAGAGAGACGGTGATGTCACTACACATGCGTGGGATAGTGGGGAGACCAGTTTGCTTTCTGCTGAAGACGCGTTAGGGCATTGGAATTGGGTTCTTCCCAGAGTGTGCTGGGCATGGTGAGGAAAGGTGAACATTAATTGACAATATCCATGTGAATTCATTTATGCTTGTTGCCAGATCGAGAATATCGGTAATTTGACATGCTTTACATGTGGGTGCTTTAGATTTCCACGAGTGAAGAAATCAACGCTGGGTAATGTGGCTTATACCAAGTTCCTAACCATCCAAAATTGCCACTACCGTATTTGTACTGTATTAGTTCTGGTATTTTTATACAGCATACGCAATTGTGTCCATACACAAGGGTGTGAATCGGAAGTTAAACTGAGATTGTAACGGCAAGAACTGGTTGTAAATTTGTTTGTTTTGTTTTGCGACCCTCTGCTGGCACTTAAACATCGAAAACCAATAAAGGAATTAAAACTCGAAAATGTCTTTGCTGTCCTGAGCGTTTACTTTTCCCCAGGCTACATATATCAAGGAAAAATGCACAAAATGCTGGAGGAGCTCAAACGGCCAGGCAGCAACTGTGGAAATGAACAAACAGTTGACAATTTGGGCCGAGACCCAGTCATAGTCATAGTCATAGTCATACATTATTAATCCCGGGGGAAATTGGACCTTTCTTCAGGACTAGAAAGAAAGGGAGAAGATCTATATCAGGGGTAATTTATAGAAGCTAACAAATATGGTTGCCAGCCTATCTTCGGCTGTAGAAGGAATCTGGAACGTTCATGAGAAATATGCCTGATCACAGGGAGAATTGCACCCCCCACACACACAGACCCACCACAGACAGCAACAGTTTGAATCAAAATCATGCCATTTGTGAAGCCACTGAGCTGTGTTAACTAAATTAAAATAAGAATCTTAAACAGAGCAGAAAGGAAACACTGGATATTTTGACTCACAGGAATTCTTCTTTAGTATTCGTGTTAATGATTTTTGCACACTTGGTGTGACGTGACAGTCCAAATTCATTAGTTTAAAATCAGACTTGGATTTTGCTGCCAAAGAAGTTGTTCTCAACCTCACCAAATCGTCTTGGCATTTGGAGCAATCCAGCCTTGCGCTCAGGTAAGTTGGACGGGAATTGGAACTCCTCTGTCCCATCCTCTCCGCTCCAAATCGTCCGCTCCATCCAATATAACTCCAACTCCAAGTGTGTCGATTTTGCAGTGCACCAGCAGGACACATCTCTTGAGTTTGTTTTGCCCTCGCTCGTCTCTTCATTGTTTGTGATGATAGTTTACCACAATTTACATCAAAACGAGTGTTATTAATAATGTTTTTAATCAAATTCCTTTGTTTTTGAGCCATAAGTAAGCTGTCACACATCTTCGGTAGTACCATTTTAAATGGAATATTATTGATTACAATCAATGATCTTTTGTTCGATGATTGATTCTAAAATTGGGAGCTCCTTTAACTGTTATAGTTTCCCCTAGACTTTGCAGCCCTTTAATTAAAATAACGTGAGTTTCTCCATTCTAATAAAGGATATTCAATCTGAAATATCAACATCGATTTTCTTTCCACACATGGTGCCTGATCTACTGAGTGTTTCCAACAATTTCTATTTTTTTATTTTAAACGTCACCAATTTTGATTTGACTTTTGTTTCCACAGATAACATACACACTGATTCAGAGCAACACACACAAAATGCTGGAGGAAATCAGCAGGCCAGACAGCATCTATGGAAAAGAGTAAACAGTCGATGTTTCAGGCATCAGCCTAAAATGTCAACTCTTTTCTCTTTCTTAGAGATGCTGTCTGGCCTGCGGGATTTCCAGCATCTGCAGATTTTCTCTTGTTTGTGATACTGATTCAGAGTTGGTTTCAGGGCGATACAAAGGATATGTTTCAATCCTGAATTAGTCTAGGATTAAGATAGAACAGCAGACTCAATTACTAATAAAGTAAATTTACAATCAAAGTACATACAGTATATGTCACTATATACATCCCGAAGATTCATTTTCTTGCAGGCCTACTCAATAAATCCATAATAGAGCCTATCAAAGTGAACTTAACAAGCTTAAGCAGAAAGTACCAGGAGACTAAGTTCCAATGAGCAAGCTGCTCATGAAAAATACAAAGAATTCTGAATGATTAACAACTTTATTCAACAACAATTAACAAGTTCAGGTGTTAAATCCCAAGAGTCCAATGCTCTCCGATGCCCCACACAGGCCTGAATAGTCCATTATGGTACCTGCTTCCTCATGGCAGCAGCAAGAAGAGGGAATGACCTGGGTGGTGTGGGTCCCTGATAATGGATGCTGGTTTCCTCCGGCGACAGCCTATTAGTCTCAGTGCTGAGCTTCCTATCCTGAATCTGGTGCTGTACCTTACTTAGTGACTGAAAAGTGGGGGATGATTAAAGCTAAGCTCACCTTTCAATTAAGGAGCCTAAGTCTGTGTATTTGATTCATACTCCATAACCATGAGAGGTCAAGCTTGTATTGGTGTCTTTTTCTCCTTTGAAAATTTCCTTCACTCATCTTTCTCTCACCTTCATCTCGTGATGATATTGGGCTCGCTGTCTGCAAAGTTCTGAACTCAGACAAAGATCTCAAGCCTTATTGGATATAAATAGCTCTGGGTAGCCTCACTAAAGGGAGATTATACTGTAACCATCAATTCTCCAAAGGCTACATCACTTCCCTGCTTATGCTCCATGCTACGTTTAACTGCTAATACCCACTGTTTGAGTGGGGGGGGGGGTCACCCCTCCCTACCAAGGGAGAAATACTTCCAGCTAAAGAAATAGTTTAAACGCAGTTCATTTATGTTCGATAATGCACATTTACATTTAGATAAAATTCTTAAAACACATTGAAAACTTACAGAAGATTTCTATCTTATAAAAGATTTCCAAATTACAAGTCATTTCTAAAACACAACGGTTCAAAATGGTACAATTCATATAAGCTAAAAAGACATGCCAACGAATTGCTGATGAGTGAGTTGTGTGTCACAATATACGAAGGCAGTGAGATGGATTCTAGTCACCACATCTTTCTCTCATTCTTCTTGTCATTCCTTGATCATTCCTAACAAGCCTATCTGCTATCTAAAATTTATACTCTTTTTTTGGTATTACTTGGAGACCAACCCGACTGGTGGCATAGTGGCATCAGCGTCAGACTTTGGGAAAGGTCCCGGGTTCGAATCAAGCCAGCTTTTCATCCGTGCTGGGTTACAAGTTGGTGATCTTCTTGTAAACTCACCTGGCAGAAGGCATTGGCAAACCACTGCTGTAACTTGCCTCAGACGCGATTCCCCACTACGTCAGAGAAGCATGGAGGGAAATTGTCTGCTAACCGGAGAAACACCGGATGAGACGTACCTTTCCTTTACTTGGTGACCACACACATGGTCTAAAAACTTCCGGAGACAGAGATCACAAAAACCCTAAATTAATGCTGTGAAGATTGGCTCTGAGTACACAAATTTCCCAATCATTGACAGAACAGTTATTTGATGTGCTCAATGTAGTATCAGTCTGGTATTCACACTTCTTTGAACTAAATAACTTGGGTAATGTTGTCTGGTTTGATGCAGGACCAATTAACAAAACCCCATTGTCTTAACACTGCATCTGTTGTGCAGCCAGCGCTGTGCTGAGTCCATCAGCCTGTGCTCTATGAACAGTGCAAACAAAGCTGTCCTTCTAACGTCACACTGATTATTGCTTGTACATTATTACAGTAAGAACTGAAGACTGATTCTTGTTTACAACAAGAAGCTAAGCAAAGAATATTGGTTGTAAGTTTAACTTACTCAGAAGCAACTCTGATCCTCGGAAGTGTCAACTGCTGTGGTAAAAATCTGAGTTTGACAAAAAGCTCTCTGGCCCTGGACAATGGATGTCCATCAAAAATCACTCTCCCCTTATCCTCTTTTTCATAAAATATGTTGCCTGTTATTTGTAAATCTGAGTAAGTTGTCTTACAGAGCCAAATACTTATTAAGGCTAATGGTTGATCCTGCTTTGAACACAGGATACTATATTATCTTCATTCCATTTCCTCAGTAGAGTTTATTTTAATGATGTTAGGCTCCTGTGGGTGTGGGCAGCTACGTGGCCTAATCTTGGGAATAAGTGGAGCAAGTGATGATGTGGTGGAATGGTGGACTGGAGGTTATAAAGTATCCATAAATAAGAATTATCTTCATTACATTATCTAAAACAAAGTCTTTGGTAGAATGATTTTTAGCCCCACCTGGAGCCCTGATATAAAACAGTAGTTCCAGGACCCAGAAGAAGCCCTCAGATCATTGAATTGCCTGCAAGACCCCAAATAGATATACATGTGCACACACAGGAGCAAACACGTGCATGAATGTGTGAAAACACACAGACATACATGAACTTGTGAAAACACACATACACAAATACAGGCATGCACGTATGTAAACACATGTTGAAAAACACACATCTTTATGCACTTGTGCATGAACACGTACTTGTATGTACATACATATAAACACGTTCACACTCTAACTGCAACAAATGAGGCCGCAGAGATGTCTAACACATGGGTGGAATTTAGAAGAAGGAGAAATACAGCTACGACACAACTAAAAATATTACAGGAAATAAATAAATGATCAAATCCAATCAACAAATTGACACAAAGATTAAATAATTATGCTAACTCAAAGTAACTTACTCTGTATATAATTCCTCCTATTTGAGTAAATATGGTCTGTAAAATACATTCAATAGAAAATAGATCCTGCTATAAGATGATACATGTAATATTGATGAAAGAATTCTTATGAGACAGAAGTCAGGAGCTCTTTGAGCTCATATTGTCACATTACATTGTGCAATCAATGAATTTGGATACATTACACTTGATATCCTCATCCACATCAGTTAGATTAGGTAGATTCATCCTGTTAGAATATAGAAACACGTTTTAAAACAACTTAAGTCATCCTTGTAATTTTGTCAATATGTTGGGCCCAGGATAGATCTTCAGAGATATTGACACCCAGAAACTTGAAACTTTCCACTGCAAACACTGTAATGAGGACTGGCGTGTGTTCCCTTTATTCCCTTCCTGAAGTACATAATCAGCTCCTTGGTCTAACTGATAGTGAATGCAAGATATTTATTGCAACACCGCTCAACCAACCGATCTATCACACTCTTGTATGCCTCCTCATCACCTTCTGAGATTCCGCCAATAGTTGTGTCATTGGAAAATTTATAGATGCCATTTGAGCTGTGCCTAGCCACACAGTCGTGGGTGCAGGAAGAGTAGAGCAGCGGGCTATGCACGCACCCTTGAGGTGTCACAGTCTTGATTGTCGGCGAGTCGGTGATGTTATTTCCAATCCACACTAAATATAGTCTCCTAATGAGGAAGTCAAGGATCCATTTGCAGAGGGAGGTACAGAGGCCCAGGTTCTGAAACCTGTTGTTTTGTACAGAGGGGATGATGGTGTTCACCACTGAACTGTAATCAGTAAAAGGCAGCCCAACGTAGGGATTGCTGTTGTCACTCTTTGTAGAGAGAGAGCAGACAGTGCAAGAAAAATAATGTTGTGCTAGTAAGTGATTTTATCTTTCCACATATTGACTGGGTCTCCTATAAGGTAAAAGGACATTATGCAATCGAGTTTGTTAAATGTACTTTGGAAAGTATCCTTAATCAGTATACTCTCAGTGGCTAATTTAATTGTTCCCATCTCCACATAATAAAGTGGCCACTGGGTGTTTGTTTGTGATCTGCTGCTGCTGTTGCAAATCAACTTCAAGGTTCTACGTATTGTGCATTCAAAATTTTTCTTTTACACACCACTCTTGCAATGTATGGTTATTTGAGTTACTGTTGCCTTCTTGTCAGCTTATCCAGGTTGGCTATTCTCCTCCAACCTCTGTGATTAACAAGGCACTTTCACCCACATATCTGCCACTCATTGGCTGTGTTTTCTTTTGTTTCTTGTACCATTCTCTGTAAAAATTAAGTACTTTAAGTTCTTCAGTGAATTGCAATCATTTTAAAAA
This sequence comes from Mobula hypostoma, assembly GCF_963921235.1. Lineage (NCBI taxonomy): Eukaryota > Metazoa > Chordata > Chondrichthyes > Myliobatiformes > Myliobatidae > Mobula > Mobula hypostoma. The sequence goes on along the minus strand of NC_086103.1, from coordinate 98,264,329 downwards.
ATGTTTAAAAAGGAAAATAACACCTTTGGTTGACCTTGTAAATGCCACTACAATGGAATGCACCATTATCTTACCAGAAGACCATTAATGCAGACAAGTTTGGGAGGAGAAACCAGTTTTGGACCTGCACAGTGAACAGTACGCTTTGCAATTCGCATACCGGAGCAACAGGTCAATGGCAGATGCCATCTCCCTGGCCCTACATTTCTCCTTGGAACACCTGTAGAATAAAGATGCATACGTAAGGCTCCTTTTCATTGACTACAGCTCTGCCTTTAATACCATCATTCCAAATAAATTGATTCCTAAGCTCCGGAACCTGGGCTTAGCACTCAAATCTGCAGCTGGATCTTCAACTTCCTCACAGACAGGACCCAGGCTGTAAAAACAGGGGACAATCTCTCCTCTACAATCACTCTGAGCACCGGTGCCCCACAAGGCTGTGTACTCAGCCCCCTGCTGTACTCACTGTACACCCATGATTGTGTAGCCAAGTTTCCGTCAAACTCAATATATAAGTTTGCTGATGACACAACAATTGTAGGCCGTATCTCGGGTAATGATGAATTTGAGTACAGAGAGGAAATTAAGAACTTGGTGGCATGGTGCGAAGACAATAACCTATCCCTCAACATCAGCAAGACGAAGGAATTGGTTGTTGACTTCAGAAGGAGTAGCGGACCGCACGGCCCAATTTACATCGGTGGTGCGCAAGTGGAACAGGTCAAAAGCATTAAGTTCCTCGGGGTCAATATCACAAATGACCTGACTTAGTCCAACCAAGCAGAGTTCACTGCCAAGAAGGCCCAGCAGCACCTTTACTTCCTGAGAAAACTGAAGAAATTTGGCCTGTCCCCTAAAACCCTCACTAATTTTTGTAGATGCACCGTAGAAAGCATTCTTCTAGGGTGCATCACAACCTGGTATGGAAGTTTTCCTGTCCATGACTGAAAGAAGCTGCAGAAGATCGTGAACACGGTGCAGCACATCACACAAATCAATCTTCCGTCCTTGGACTCACTTTACACCGTACGCTGTCGGAGCAGTGCTGCTTGGATAATCAAGGACACAACCCACCCAGCCAACACACTTTTCGTCCCTCTTCCCTCCAGGAGAAGGCTCAGGAGCTTGAAGAATCATATGGCCTGATTTGGGAACGGCTTCTTTCCAACTGTGATAAGACTGCTGAATGGATCCTGACCCGGATCTGGGCCGTACCCTCCAAATAGCCGGACCTGCCTCTCGTTTTTTTTTGCATTACCTTACTTTCCATTTTTCTATTTTCTATTTATGATTTATAATTTAAATTTTTAATATTTACTAATTTTTACTATTTTTAATATTTTTAATATTTAATATTTCTAATCCAGGGAGTGGGAAGCGCAGAATCAAATATCGCTGTGATGATTGTATGTTCTAGTATCAATTCTTTGGCGACAATAATGTATAAAGTAAAGTAAAGTAAAGTAGGGCACTGAAGATTATGGTAGAACAGAAGAATCTGGGAATACAAATCCTTAATTCCTTCAAAGTGGAGTCACCAGTAGATAGGGCCACAAAGGGGGTTTTTGGTGTATTGGCCTTCATAAATCAACTATTGAGTCCAGGAGTTGGGATGTTATGTTGATGTTCTGTATGTTGTTGGTGAGGCCTAATTTGGAAGATTGTGAGCAGTTCTGGTCACCTACCTATAGGAGAAATATCAAGATTGAAAGAGTACATAGAAAATTTAAAAGGATGTTGCCGGGACCAGAGTTAAAAGGGAGAGGCTGGATGGAATCGAGTTTTATTCCCTGGAGCTTTGGGGAATAGGGGAGATTTGATAGCAGTATACAAAATTATACTTTATTATACTGAGTGGTATTGAGTGGTATTCAGCAGACTTTTTCCACTGATGTTGTGTAAGGTGTAAAATGCTGCAAGGTTTCACTGCTAATGTAATGGTTTCTCTGTAGCAACAATGTTTGGGTTACGAGTAGAGATTACAGGGTTTGGAATGCTGTTGTTCTTTCTTGTGAGTCTGGAAGAGAGATTTTCACAGTCTTTGGTCAGCGAGAGGAGAAGAAGGAAGACGTGTGTGGGGAGAGAACTGGAAGACCACCGGACGGAGTGGATTGGGAGTGAAGGTCCGAAGATCGGTGACGTTCGGAGGAGGTCGATGGTTGATGAATGGCCGTATTTGAGAGCTCCAACGTGCACATTTGATTTTTCTCTTAAAATGGGCCTTTTTCTTTTTATTTTCTTTACTAACCCTTTATTCAGATTAAGATTTATAAAGTTCAATCATTTAATTGCATATGGTGTACTGTCTGATATTTTCTGGTGCAGATTTGTGACCGAGCAACACAACACGCAACATCCACACAAACGAGATTTCTCAGTTTGGCAGGGCCAGAAGTTGATTTCCCCTAGACGAACATTTGTTGGCCGAGCCTGAGGGTCACAGTGGTAAGATGTAGAGGTCATAGGTTAAGGGTGAAAGGTGAAATATTTAAGGGAAATCTGAGGGTGAGCTTCTTCATTTGGGGGTGGTGCGAGTGTGGAACAAACTGCCAGCAAATGTGATGGATGTGCTTTGATTACAACATTTCAGTGAAGTTTGGATAAGTACATGGATGGCTATAGTCCAGGTGTGGGTCAATGGGACTAACAGTTCAGCATGGATTTGAAGGGCCAAACGGTCTTTTTTGGTACTGTAGTTCTCTATAACTCTACAACGATCTACCCAATCTATGCTATCACAATTTTATATTCTTCTGTCAGGTGGCTCTCAGCATCTGATTCTTCAATAACAAACAAACCATATTTGTGGAACTTCCTTATGAAGTTAATGCATGACAATCCAGGCATCTTGCCGAAATTGCTGTTCCCCTTCCCAATGCTTCCGATAATGGGGATGACAGAACTGCACACAAATGCAGTCTAGCCAATGCCCTACACATCTGCAACATGACATCCCAACTTCTGAAGTCAATACCCTGACTGATGAAATCAAACATGCTGTTTACCTCCTTTACCACCCCATCCACTTCTGTGGTCACTTTTAGGGATCTATAGATTTATCCCTCCATCCCACTCTACATTTCTAAAACTGCAACACCTCACTTTAAACTCCACCTGTCATTCTTCCACCCTTTATTCTACCCTTTGATAATCTTCTTCATTATCCACAGCTCCACCAAATCTTGTGTCGTCTGGAAATGTACTGATCAGACCACCAGAATTTTCATCAAAATCATACTTCACAAACACTAGAGCTCCTAGCATTATTCTTCATACAACACCACTGGTCACAAATCTCCACTCAGAGAGGCAACACTTTTCTTGTATCTTCTTTTATCTTCTATGACAAAGCCAATTTTGTATCAAGTTTACTAACTCACTGTGGATCCCATGTGACTTGGTCTTCTGGACCAACTTACCTTGAGAGAGCTTGCCAAATATTTCACCAACATCCATGTAAACAACGCTTACTCTCCTACATTTGTCAATTCATCTTCATCACCTTCTCAAAAAACTCAATAAAATGTATCCGACAGGACCTCACCCACACGAAGCCAAGCTGACTATCGCTAATAAGTTTATGCTTTTCCAAATGTCAATAAATTCTATCCCTATAAATCTTCCTCAGCAATTTCCTTACCACTGTTAAAGGCTCAGGGCCTGTAATTTCCTAGATTATCCCTGTTGAACAAAGCAGAAACACTGGCGATCTTCCTGTCTTCGGGGACCTCACCCTTGGCTAAAGAGGATACAAGAATCTCAGTCAAAGTCCCTGCACTCGTCCTTTGCCTCCATTAGCATCCTAGGATAAATTCTATTAAATCTTGATGATGAGCCTGTGCTGCAATATTTATTGCCTTAGTGTAACACAAGACCTAATTTCATAACACAAGGAAATCTGCAGATGCTGAAAATTCAAGCAACACACATAAAAAGTACCGGTGAACGCAGCAGGCCAGGCAGCATCTATAGGAAGAGGTACAGTCGACGTTTCGGGCTGAGACCCTTCGTCAGAACTAACTGAAAGAAGAGATAGTAAGAAATTTGAAAGTGGGAGGGGGAGGGGGAGATCCAAAATGATAGGAGAAGACAGGAAGGGGAGGGATGGAGCCAAGAGCTGGGCAGGTGATAGGCAAAAGGGATACAAGGCTAGAGAAGGGAGAGGATCATGGGACAGGAGGCCCAGGGAGAAAGAAAGGGGGAGGGGAGCCCAGTGCATGGGCAAGGAGTTATAGTGAGAGGGGCAGAGGGAGAAAAAAGAGAGAGAGAAAATAAATAACAATAAATAAATAGATAAGGGATTGCGGTATGAAGGGAAGGTGGGGCATTAGCGGAAGTTAGAGAAGTCAATGTTCATGCCATTAGGTTGGAGGCTAATACCTACACTCTGTCCACCAGAGAAAATAGGATCTCCCAGTGGCCGCACATTTTAATTCCACGTCCCATTCCCATTCTGATATGTCTATCCACGGCCTCCTCTACTGTCAAGATGAAGCCACACTCAGGTTGGAGGAACAACACCTTATATTCCGCCTGGGTAGCCTCCAACCTGATGGCATGAACATTGACTTCTCTAATTTCCGTTAATGCCCCACCTCCCCTTCGTACCCCATCCCTTATTTATTTATTTATCATTTTTTTTCTCTCTCTCTTTTTTCTCCCTCTGTCCCTCTCACTATACTCCTTATCCATCCTCTTTCTCCCATTCTCCCTTTTCTTTCTCCCCAGGCCTCCCGTCCCATGAATTGTCAATCAACTTTCCAGGTCTTAGCTTCATCCCTCCCCCTCCTGTCTTCTCCTATTATTTCAGATCTCCCCTCCCCCGCCCACTTTCAAATCTCTTACTGTCTCTTCTTTCAGTTAGGACAGCCCTAACGAAGGGTCTTGGCCCGAAACCTCGACTGTACCTCTTCATATAGATGCTGCCTGGCTGGCTGTGTTCACCAGCATTTTTATGTGTGTTACCTAATTTCATATGTAATTGGCACCATTTCCAACTACCCAAAAAAGCCAGCTTGCATGTCTTAGAGTGTGTTGCACCATGTCTGAAGTGACATTGGAAGTTAGACAGCGTGAGTGCTAGACAGCAGGAAGGAACAGAAGGCAGAACACCTGCACTTCAAGCTGCTAAATGTCTTGGTTGAAGAGCTGAGGGGGAGGAAAGATATCTTCCACTTGTAGGAAGCAAGAAAGTCCTCCAGGCACATAATCATGTGGCACTGAGGTGAGTCAGCTGTGGAAGTAAATGGCAGAGGTTCAACATTGAGAAGCTAATTGCAGTTCCAGAAGAAAATGAAATAACTCTTCTGCATTGATAAGTGAATGTATCTTCAAATGATACATTCTATAACAGCACTGCTCAAATAACTGATACCCAAATCATTCACCAACTAATAATCACTAATGGAAACAAATCCCCAGTAGCTTGCAACATTCTACCACCCACCACTGCTCAGAACCTCATAGCTACATCTGGCATCTGACACACACTAGAGAAAACTTTACACAAATATTACACATATTACCTAAACCCATAAACTCCTCTCTCCCTCTCCCTCTCCCTCTCCCTCTCCCTCACACACACAAGATATGATGGCTTGTCACCATTAAGTGACAACGGACACATGGTTATCATCTCGCTCTACTATTACATCTCTAAAGAAAAGGACACAATGTGGGTCATGACTGGAAGTGGCTATCAGACTTAGTGATTCAATTGATATGCTTATGTTTAATCCAAATTCTCTCTGTCACATCACATTTCTCCCTCATCTCCTAATATGCAGGGTACTTGTGGTCCAGGGCTGCACCTCTCACTTCCCCACAACAATGTACTGTCATCAGAATCACCTGATTTGTATTATGAGACATCTGAGAAAATCTGCCTGGAAGGGTCATTCATGATCAGTGCAAGTGTGAAGATGATACACCTTGTCAGTCCACCTGACACTCACCAGTGTTGTCATGATTTAATATAAATTGTCTTTATATCAAGGTAGTTTTGGGCCCAGTTTCCCAACAACATCAGGCCAGTTTCGCGGCTGATACATAGCCTGACTCTCGAGCTGTATCAAACCTGAATCAAACAGTGTCAGCTCCGCTCACCATTTGTTTCAAAAACACATACAACAATTTTAAGGAGGTGTTTTAAAGATCCATGACAAGTAAGATAACCATGATTTCCCGACTCACTATCCCTGAACCAGGGTCCTTCAGAATTTACGTGTTCTGCTGATCTTGAAACTGAAGAATAGAAGAATAGCGATGCAGGTGGATGATTCCCTGGTGTCATGGATTCTTGATTACCTGACTGGCAGACCACAGTACATGTGCTTGCAACACTGTGTGTCCGACAGAGTGATCAGCAGCACTGGGGCTCCACAGGGGACTGTCTTGTCTCCCTTTCTCTTCACCATTTACACCTCGGACTTCAACTACTGCACAGAGTCTTGTATCTTCAGAAGTTTTCGGATGACTCTGCCATAGTTGGATGCATCAGCAAGGGAGATGAGGCTGAGTACAGGGCTACAGTAGGAAACTTTGTCACATGGTGTGAGCAGAATTATCTGCAGCTTAATGTGAAAAAAACTAAGGAGCTGGTGGTAGACCTGAGGAGAGCTAAGGTACTGGTGACCCCTGTTTCCATCCAGGGGGTCAGTGTGGACATGGTGGAGGATTACAAATACCTGGAGATACAAATTGACAGTAAACTGGACTGGTCAAAGAACACTGAGGCTGTCTACAAGAAGGGTCAGAGCTGTCTTCATTTCCTGAGGAGACTGAGGTCCTTTAACATCTGTCGGATGATGCTGAGGATGTTCTACGAGTCTGTGGTGGCCAGTGCTATCATGTTTGCTGTTGTGTGCTGGGGCAGCAGGCTGAGGGTAGCAGACACCAACAGAATCAACAAACTCATTCGTAAGGCCAGTGATGTTGTGAGGATGGAACTGGACTCTCTCACGGTGGTGTCTGAAAAGAGGATGCTGTCTAAGTTGCATGCCATCTTGGTCAATGTCTCCCATCCACTACGTAATGTGCTGGGTGGGCATAGGAGTACATTCAGCCAGAGACTCATTCCACCGAGATGCAGCACAGAGCATCATAGGAAGTCATTCCTGCCCGTGGCCATCAAACTTTACAACTCCTCCCTTGGAGGGTCAGACACCCTGAGCCAATAGGCTGGTCCTGGACTTATTTCATAATTTACCGGCATAATTTACATATTACTATTTAATTATTTATGGTTCTATTACTATTTATTATTTATGGTGCAACTGTAACGAAAACCAATTTCCCCCGGGATCAATAAAGTATGACTATGACTATGACCATGTCTTCTAAGAGTGAATAGGAGGAAATAGGACAATCTTAGGGTAAGGAAAATATTTTCCCTTAAAGATTAGTGAGAACAGCTCACTTTTCCCAAAAACCCAAAGCCTCTAATTATTTTTTCTGAATGTTTGCATTTAGAGTTAATTGGTCAGATTTCAGGAACAGATCATACACTATATTTTAATTTCTCTCATTCATGTGTTTAACACAATTTTCTACAATATCCTGAGTTACTGGAAAATTGTACATTGTGTTTGGGGTTTGTATTAGCCCTGTGCATTACAAGAACCTAGCAACTGCAAGCCTTACCCTACATCTGCTCTTTATTGTTGGAACAGCATTGGTAACCATGCTGGTGAATTCCCCTTGTCTCCCAGTCGACACTGTTTCTCATTCTGATTAAATATTAAGGGTAACCATGGGCTGGCATTAAATAAAATGATTCTCATTTCCTCCTGGATATTGGAATTGCACCTAGTGTGTGATCACACATAGTATCATCTGTTCTGTCTGATAGTGGGGTCCCTCGTGGGCACTGGGAATTGACATATGCCATCAGTAACACAAATGACACATTTTGCTGTATGTTTCAATGCACATGTGTTAAATAAATCTGAATTTGTATCTGTACTTGTACAGTGCCAGCAGGAAGCTGGATCTATTGGTATAGTAAACCACATGGATCAAGTAAAGAATCCGAAGGTTACATGGAGTTGCTGTTGATGGGAGAAGCAGAGCCATTAATCCAAACCTTCCTATCGAGGGCGTGTTGTATATGTTTGCAGCTCCCCAAGTTCCGAGGTTCTTACATAGAACATAGGACATATAAATGTACAGCACAGAAACACATCTTTGGTCCACAATAGAACCATACAGTACAGAAAACAGGCCACTCGGCCCTTCTAGTTTGTGCTGAAACTTTATTCCCGATAGTCCCATTGACCTGCACTCAATATATAACCCTCCAGACCTCTCCCAGCCATGCATCTATCCAATTTATTCTTAAAACTTAAGAGTGAGTCCGCTTTTACCATGTCAGATGGCAGCTCGTTCCACACTCCCACCACTCTCTGAGTGAAGAAGTTCCCCCTAATGTTTCCCCTCAACCTTTCCCTTTTCACCCTAAAGCCATGTCCTCTTGTATTTATCTCTCCTAATCAAAGTAGAAAGAGCCTACTCGAATTTGCTCTGTCTATACCCCTCATTATTTTGTAAACCTCTATCAAATCTCCCCTCATTCTTCTACGCTCCAAGGAATAAGGTCCTAACCTGTTCAATCTTTCCTTATAACTCAATTCCTGAAGACCCGACAACATCCTAGTAAATCTTCTCTGCACTCTTTCAATCTTACTGATATCCTTCCTATAGTTAGGTGACCAGAACTGCACACAATACTCCAAATTTGGCCTCACCAATGTCTTATACAACCTCACCATAACATCCCAACTCGTATACTCAATACTTTGATTTATGAATGCCAGGATGCCAAAAGACTTCTTTACAACTCTGTCTACCTGTGATGCCACTTTCAGGGAATTATATATCTTAACTCCCAGATTCCTTTGTTCCTCCACACTCCTCAGTGCCCAACCATTTACTATGTATGTCCTACCTTGATTTATCCTTCCAAAATGCAAAACCTCACACTTGTCTGCATTAAATTCCATCTGCTATTTTCTGGCCCATTTTTCCAGTTGGTCCAGATCATAGAAACATAGAAACATAGAAAATAGGTGCAGGAGTAGGCCATTCGGCCCTTCGAGCCTGCACCGCCATTTATTATGATCATGGCTGATCATCCAACTCAGAACCCAGCCTTCCCTCCATACCCCCTGACCCCTGTAGCCACAAGGGCCATATATAACTCCCTCTTAAACATAGCCAATGAACTGGCCTCAACAGTTTGCTGTGGCAGAGAATTCCACAGATTCACCACTCTCTGTGTGAAGAAGTTTTTCCTAATCTCGGTCCTAAAAGGCTTCCCCTCTATCCTCAAACTGTGACCCCTCGTTCTGGAACTCCCCAACATCGGGAACAATCTTCCCGCATCTAGCCTGTCCAATCCCTTTAGGATCTTATACGTTTCAATCAGATCCCCCCTCAATCTTCTAAATTCCAACGAGTACAAGCCCAGTTCATCCAGTCTTTCTTCATATGAAAGACCTGCCATCCCAGGAATCAATCTGGTGAACCTTCTTTGTACTCCCTCTATGGCAAAGATGTCTTTCCTCAGATTAGGGGACCAAAACTGCACACAATACTCCAGGTGTGGTCTCACCAAGGCCTTGTACAACTGCAGTAGTACCTCCCTGCTCCTGTACTCGAATCCTCTCGCTATAAATGCCAGCATACCGTTCGCCTTTTTCACCGCCTGCTGTACCTGCATGCCCACTTTCAATGACTGGTGTATAATGACACCCAGGTCTCGTTGCACCTCCCCTTTTCCTAATCGTCCACCATTCAGATAATAATCTGCTTTCCTATTTTTGCCACCAAAGTGGATAACTTCACATTTATCCACATTAAATTGCATCTGCCATGAGATCCCTCTACAAGCTTTGAAAGCCTTCCTTGCTGTCCATAACACCTCCAATCTAAGTGTCATCAGCAAACTTGCTGATCCAATTTACCACGTTATCATCTAGATCATTGATATAAACAAACAACAATGGTCCCAGCACAGATCCCTGAGGCACACCACTAACCACAGGCCTCCAGTCTGAGAAGCAAATATCCACTACCACTCTCTGTCTTCACCCACACAGTTAATTTCAAATCCAGTTTACAACCTCTCCATGGATACCTAGTGTCTGAACCTTCTGACCTAACCTCCATTGTGGGACCTTGTGAAAGGCCATACTAAAGTCCATGTAGACAACATTCACAGCCTTTCCTTCATCTACTTTCTTGGTAAACTCCTCAAAAAACTCTACAAGATTCATTAAACATGATCTACCATGCACAAAGCCATGCTGACTATCCGTAATCAGCCCTTGGCTGTCTAAATACTTGTATATCTGATCTCTCAGAACACCTTCCAATAATTTACCTACAACTGATGTCAGGCTCACCAGCCTGCAATTACCTGGTTTACTTTTGGAGCCTTCTTTAAACAACGAAACAACATGAGCTACCCTCCAATCCTCCAGCATTGTCCCGGTGGCTAAGGACATTTTAAATATTTCTGCCAGGGCCCCTGCAATTTCTACACTAGTCTCTCTCAAGGTCCAAGGAAATATCATGTCAGACCCGGAGGATTTTTCTACCTTTATTCGCTGTAAGGCAGCAAGCAGATCTCCTCTTTCATCTCTATATGTTCCATGATACTACTGCTTGTTTTCCTTCCTTCCATTTACACTCTGCCAGTTTCCTGAATAAATACTGATGCAAAAAAACTGTTCAAAATCTCCCCCATCTCGTGAGGCTCCACACATAGATGACCACTCTGATCTTCTAGGGGACCAATTTTGTCCCTTACTATCCTTTTACTCTTAAATTACTTGTAGAAATCCTTCGGGTTTACCTTCACATTATCTGCCAAAGCAACCTCATGTCTTCTTTTTGCCTTCCTGATTTCCTTCTTTTGTATTTTCTTACATTTTCTATACTCTTCAATTACCTCATTTGTTCCTTGTTGCCTATACCTGCCATACACCTACATAGAACATAGAACATAGAACAGTACAGCACAGTACAGGCTCTTCAGCCCACAATGTTGTGCCGACCCTCAAACCTTGCCTCCCATATAATCCCCCAACTTAAATTCCTCCATATACCTTTCTAGTAGTCTCTTAAACTTCATTAGTGTATTTGCCTCCACCACTGACTCAGGCAGTACATGCCACATGCCAACAACTTTCTGAGAAAAAAACCTTCCTCTAATATCCCCCTTGAACTTCCCACCCCTTACCTTAAAGCCATGTCCTCTTGTATTGAGCAGTGGTGCCCTGGGGAAGAGGCGCTGGTTATCCACTCTATCTATTCCTCTTATTATCTTGTACACCTCTATCATATCTCCTCTCATCCTCCTTCTCTCCAAAGAGTAAAGACCTAGCTCCTTTAATCTCTGATCATAATGCATACTCTCTAAACCAGGCAGCATCCTGGTAAATCTCCCCTGCACCCTTTCCAATGCTTCCACATCCTTCCTATAGTGAGGCGACCAGAAATGGACACAGTACTCCAAATGTGGCCTAACCAGAGTTTTATACAGCTGCATCATTACATCGCGACTCTTAAACTCTATCCCTTGACTTATGAAAGCTAACACCCCATAAGCTTTCTTAACTACCCTATCCACCTGTGAGGCAACTTTCAGGGATCTATGGACATGTACCCCCAGATCCCTCTGCTCCTCCACACTACCAAGTATCCTGCCATTTACTTTGTACTCTGCCTTGATGTTTGTACTTCCAAAGTGTACCACCTCACATTTCTCTGGATTGAACTCCATCTGCCACTTCTCAGCCCACTTCCGCATCCTATCAATGTCTTTCTGCAATCTTCGACAATCCTCTACACTATCTACAACACCACCAACCTTTGTGTCATCTGCAAACTTGCCAACCCACCCTTCTACCCCCACATCCAGGTCGTTAATAAAAATAACGAAAAGTAGAGGTCCCAGAACAGATCCTTGTGGGACACCACTAGTCACAATTCTCCAATCTGAATGTATTCCCTCCACCACCACCTTCTGCCTTCTGCAGGCAAGCCAATTCTGAATCCACCTGGCCAAACTTCCCTGGATCCCATGCCTTCTGACTTTCTGAATAAACCTACCATGTGGAACCTTGTCAAATGCCTTACTAAAATCCATATAGATCACATCCACTACACTCTCTTTTTCTTAACCAGATCGCCAGTATCCCTTGAAAACCAACGTTCCCTATGCCTGTTGACTTTGCCATTAATCCTGGCAGGAACATGTAAAATCTGCATTCTCAAAATTTCACCTTTGACGGCCTTCCACTTACTGAACACATCCTTGCTAGAAAACAACTTAGCCCAATCCACCCTTCCTAGATCCTTTCTCATTTCCAAAGAATTGGCCCTTCTCCAATTTAGAACCTTAACTCGAGGACCAGACCTATCCTTATCCATAATTAACTTGAAGCTAATGACATTATGGTCACTGGACCCAAAATATTCACCTACACATACTTCTGTCACCTGACCTGTCCCTAATAGGAGATCAAGTATTGCATCCTCTCTCATTGGTACCTCCATATATTGGTTTAGAAAACCTTCCTGAACACATTTGACAAATTCCAAGCCATCCAGCCCTTTCACAGTGTGGGAGTCCCAGTCAATATGTGGAAAGTTAAAATCCCCTACTATTACAACTTTCTGTTTCTTACATCAGTCTGCTAGCTCTCTACAGATTTGCTCCACAAATTCTCTCTGACTATTGGACGGTCTATAATACAACCTTATTAGTGTGGTCGCACCTTTCCTGTTCCTCAGCTCCACCCATATGGCCTCTGTAGACAAGCCCTCCAGGTGGTCCTGTTTATACACAGCTGTGTTATTTTCTCTGACTAGTAATGCCACTCCTCCCCCGTTCATCCCTCCCCCTCTGTCACGTCTGAAACAATGGAACCCCGGAACATTAAGCTGCCAGTCCTGCCCCTCCTGCAACCAAGTCTCAGTAATGGCAACAATATAGTAATCCCACGTGCCAATCCACGACCTTAGCTCATCAGCCTTACCTATAATAATCCTTACATTGAAATAGATGCACCTGAGAACATTTCTATCACATACAAACCTTTGATTTCTGTCTGTACATGCAGTCTTTGCATGATCTTTATCCTCCTCCACCTCACTATCTGCTCTAACACTCTGGTTCCCCTTCCCCTGCAAATCTAGTTTAAACCCCCCGGAGCAGCACTAGCAAACCTACCCGCAAGGATGTTAATCCCCCTCCAGTTCAGGTATTAAACCGTCCCATTGGAACCGGTCCCACCTTCCCTGGAACAAAGCCCAATTGTCCAGAAACAGGAAGCCCTCCCTCCCGCACCATCTCCTTAGCCACGTATTTAGCTGCATGATCTTCCTATTTCTCGCCTCACTAGCACGTGGCATGGGTAGCAATCTTGAGACTGCAACCCTGGGAGTCCTGTCCTTCAACTTTGCACCTAACTCCCTAAGCTCTCTTTACAGGACCTCCTCCTCCTTCCTATCCACATCATTGGTCCCTACATGGACCACGACTTCTGGCTGCCCACCCTCCCTCCTGAGAATACTGAGAACTCGATCTGAGATATCGTGGACCCTGGCACCAGGGAGGCAACAGACCATCCGGGATTCTCGATCTCTCCCACAGAACCTCTTATCTGTCCCCCTAACTATCGAATCCCCTGTCACTACCGCTCTCCTCTTTTCCCTCCTTCCTTTCTAAGCTGAGGGTCCAGTCTCAGTGCCAGAGACGCGACCACTACAACTTGTCCCTGGTAGGTTGTCCCCACCAAGAGTATCCAAACCGGTATACTTATTATTGATGGGAATGGCCACAGGGGTGCTCTGCTCATTCTGTCTATTCCCCTTCCCTCTCCTGATAGTCACCCAGCTACCTAGCTCCTGACTTTTAGCAGTGACTGTCTCCCTGAAACTCCTGTCTATTTCTGCCTCTGCCTGCCATATGATCTGAAGTTCATCCAGCTCCAGCTCCAGTTCCCTAACTCGGTTTGTCAGGAGCTGCAGCTGGATGCACCTTTTACAGGTGTAGTCATCAGGGACGATTGTACTGTCCCTGACTTCCCACATACTGCATACGGAGCACCTGACTGACATAACTGCTGCCTCCATTACCTACTCCTAAGTTAATTAAATTAGTTAAAGGAGCTTACCCGGCCTCACCTCACTGGGAGCAAGCTCGTCCTCAGCCTCTGCTTGCCGAAGCCTCTTGAGCCAAAGCCTCAAAGCTCCACTCCTACCCTGCGCCACTCACAACACTGGCCGCACCTCTTCAGTTACCCCTCCTTTTTATTTGTCCCTGTCAATGATCTCAAGTACTCACTCCCTCTAATCAACTAATCAACACTCTGTTTAACCCTTCAGTTGCCCTCCACGCTCCTTTTAAAGCACGCTCACCTCAGCTCCTCAGCTGCTTCCCAGCACTCAGTACTCTCCCGAGCCCCTCGCTCCTCCTCCTGCTGCGATGGTCCTGCAATCACTGTGTTAGCACCAATCATGATGCCAAATGAAATTAAATCTCTTCCATTTCCCAAATATTCACATGCCTTCCAAATCTGCTACAACTTATTTCCCCAGCAGCACAACAGGCACTTACCAGTCTCTGTGCAAAAAAAGTCTCCGTACATACTTCTTTTAAACTTTCACGCTCTCCTCTTCTATTCATGTCATCCAATATTTGGCATTTTTATTCTAGCAAAGATTCTGTTCACCCCATCTATGACTCTCATCATTTTATAAGCTTCTGTCAGGCCTCTCCTCACAATCTAATATTCCAGGGAAAATAATCTGAATTTGGCCAACCTCTCCCTACCTTCTAATCCAGACAACATCCTGGTAAAGCTCTTCTGAACCCTTTCTAAAGTGGTATCCTTACTTCAAGATAATAGCCTTGAACATTTTCCAGTTGGTGAGGCCTAGTAAAATGAAGATCCTTCCAGACAAAACACTGCAGCTGCTGGAATCTGGAGCAATAAACAGTGTGCTGGAGGAACTCAATGGGCCATGTAGCATCTGTGGGATGGGAACATTTGCCAGCCATCTCACCTCTCCACTCTCATTCCTGCTGCATGACTTGGACCTGAAACATTGACAATTTCTTTCCTTCTACAAATGGTACATGACCCACTGAGTTCCTCGAGCATTTTGCTTGGTGTTCCTTCCAGACATAACTTGGAAGATGAGCTTTGGAAAGTAACCTTTGGTTGGATTGTAATATTAGCATCAATAAGGTGGATGAATAGTAATCTGAGTCAGAGATGAGTTTAAGAAGACTTAAGGAGACAGAAGCCCCATTAGAGTGCCACAATGATGCCTCTCTTAGGTTGGAGGAACTACACCTTTTAATCCATCTAAGTGGCCACCAACCTAATGGCAAGAACATTGTTTTATCCAACTTCTGGTAATCTTCCCCTCCCCTTTTCTCTTCTTCATTTCCCTATTCTGGCCTCTTACCTCTTCTTCTCACCTGCCTATCATTTCCCCCTGGTTCCCCACTTCCTTCCTCTTCTCCCATGGTACACTCTCCTCTCCTTTCAAATTCCTTTTTCTCCAGCCTTTAGCCTTTTCCTCGTATCACCTCCCAGTTCCGTACTTCACCCCCCTCCCTCATCCGCCTGGCTTCACCAATCACCTTCCTGCTCGTCCTCTCCCCCCGCCAACCTTATTCTTCTCTACCAGTCCTGATGAAAGGTCTCAGACTGAAATATTGACTCTTTATTCATTTCCGTAGATGCTACCTGACCTGCAGAGTTCCTCCAGCATTTTGTATATGTTGCTCTGGATTTCCAGCATCGTTAACCAAGGACGATACCTGCACCTTGTGAACAGTGAACAGTTTCATAACATTCAGCAGAAATATATCCTAATCACTAAGTTAGATCCCAGTGCAAAGATGAATAAAGAAGGTTCAGGAAAATATTAGTTCAGAAACGAGCAGAATCCTCTCCATTAGCTTGCGAACCACTGACACAAGTTTCATTGGTCGATAATTCGTAGAATGATTCTGATTACCTTTCATGAACAACAGAAAAGTGTTTGCCATCCGCAAATCCTTTCGAAGTTTCAAAGATTCAAGGTACATTTATTATCAAAGAATGTAAAAATTGTACAACCTTGAAATTTGATTACTTATTGGCAGCTTCGAAGCAAGATATCCGAAAGAACCCAATTACAAGTAAGATAAAATAAAGACCAACACTCAATGCATAGGGAAAGAGGGAAAAACACAAAGTCATGCAGACAATAGAAGCAAGCAATGACATTCCAAAACGGGCCCTCAGATGCAAACCCTGAAGCACCACGGAGTAGGCCCAAAGCCTCGGTACTAGTTCATCATGTTAGCGGGTACAGAGCACAGCAGCCGGGGCAGTCTTCATAGCCTCAGCACAATGGAATGGAGAGGCGGATGATCATTGCAGGAGAGCAAGTGAAATCGGCTCTAGCCTCTGAGCACAACAACAACACCCTGTTTTTCCCATCTATCTGGGCTGCCGTTTAAATTGTCTAAACAGCATATTGTACCTCGCACTATGACCTGGGAACTCCTGTGACACAAGGCTCTAGGCCTAGACTACACTGCCCCGTGACTTATTCCTGGCCCAGATTTTGCAGCCCAGTCTGATGCTGTTTTCGGATTCTCCAAATCGGCTCAATGCACAGAGCGATCCAACTTTGCACCCAGGCCTGTGTACCAGCATTAAAGCTCTTCTGCCTCGACGTCTTCTCTCCAAATGACTCACTCCATCTGCATTGATTCTGCAACATACCAGCACCATTCATCCCTCGAATTCACTCACTCCTTCATCGTTTGTGTGATAATCTACCACAATTTACTTCAGAAAAGGTCTTGCCTTTTGAACTACCAGAAGTGCTGTCACATGCATTCGGTAGCGCCATCTTAAAGCAGAAGTACACACAAAATACTCTGCAGATGCTGGGGTCAAAGCAACACTCACAACACGCTGGAGGATCTCAGCAGGTCGGGCAGAATCCGTGGAAATGATCAGTCAACGTTTCGGGCCAGAACCCTTCGTCAGGACTGAAGAGGAGGAGGAGAAGATGGCAGCATGACTGCAGTGCGTGTGGCCGCTTCAGTGGCGATGTCTGTTATCTGTCAAGTAGGGTGCTGTGCACAATCCTGATTTGATGGAGACAGACGTGAGAGTACGGAGGAACATCTGGAAAACTTCTGAAATGCCCGCTTTGCTGCCACTGCTACTGTGTGGTAACCAGAATCTCCAGAGCAGAAGGCCCCGAAATCCTCGGCTTTGCGTGTTTCAGTGGCTGGGGAGAGGTCGAAGGCGCTCAGCAGAGGATAGTGCTCGGGAGGCTGTATCGGAGCGCTAGTCGGAAGCTCAAAGTTTTCAGACGGATGGACTCAGTGTCGGCTGTGGTCAGCTGCTTCCAAGGCATTGGCAAGTTGACGGTGCCTGAAGGTTTATGGCAAGGAGTTTCTCCCTTTTGCCACCACTATCGGGGACTCGGGAGTCGATCGACTCGGGGACTTTAGAGAATTCATTTACCGTGCCCATGGTTTGTTCTTCATCAAATTATGGTATTGTTTTGCACTGCTGTACTATATGTTATAATTATGTGGTTCTGTCAGTGTTAGTTTTTGGTCTGTCCTGTTTTCTGCGATATTACTCCGGAGAAACATTTTATCATTTCTTTATGCATGTATGCATTTCTAAATGACAATAAAAGAAGACTGAGTGTTCTCATAATCTAAAAACAAATCTCAGAGGGAAGGGGCAGAGGCCCTATAAAGAAGGTAGGGGGTGGGTGGAAAGGAGAAGCCTAGGTTCCAGGTAAAAAACCAGTAAGGGGAAAGATAAAGGGGTGGGGGAGGGGAGGCAGGGAGGGGATAGGCAGGAAAGGTGAAGAAGGAATAGGGGAAAACACAATGGGTAGTAGAAGGAGGTGGAACCATGCGGGAGGTGATAGGCTGCTGGGGGAGGGGGCATAATAAAACTGGGATGGAGGAAGGGAGGGGGAGGGAATTGCCAGAAGTTGGAGAATTCAATGTTCATGCCAAGGGGCTGGAGACTTCCCAGGCAGTATATGAGATGTTGCTTTTCCAACCTGAGTTTAGTCTCATCATGACAGTAGAGGAGGCTATGTATGGACATATCCTAGTGGGAATGTGAAGCAGAGTTGAAGGTTAGGATTTTATTCCCTGGAGCGTAGAAGAATGAGGGGAGATTTGATAGAGGTATATAAAATTATGATGGGTATAGATAGAGTGAATGCAAGCAGGCTTTTTCCACTGAGGCAAGGGGAGAAAAAAACCAAAGGACATGGGTTAAGGGTGAGGGGGGAAAAGTTTAAAGGGAACATTAGGGAACATTCTTCTTCACACAGAGAGTGGTGGGAGTATGGAATGAGCTGCCAGACGAGGTGGTAAATGCGGGTTCTTTTTTAACATTTAAGAATGAATTGGACAGATACATGGATGAGAGGTGTATGGAGGGATATGGTCCGTGTGCAGGTCAGTGGGACTAGGCAGAAAATGGTTCGGCACAGCCAAGAAGGGCCAAAGGGCCTGTTTCTGTGCTGTAGTTTCTATGGTTCTATGGTATGGGTGGCAACAGGGAGATCCTGTCTGTTGTGGTGGACGGAGTGGAGGAAATCCTTCAGTACTACTCCTGCGGCCATGGTGAATGCAAATATGGGAGAAAACTGGCAAGTAAGATTAAAATAAACATTAAGAGCTTCTATGAATGAATATAAAGGCAGGTGGTACCTAGAATAAGTGTAGAATCCCTGCCAAATATGACTGGGGAGATAATAATAAGAAATTTAGAAATGGCAGACTTAACTTGAGACTTTGTATTTCTCCACCATAGATGACAGTGCAAATACCTCAGAGACAGAGGATGGGCTGATTTCAAATAGCATGGAAGAACTTCTAACATTCCAATCACCAGGGTTAATGCTTTATTGAACTAAATTGGAATAAAGGCAGACAGGTCACTCGAATCTGTTGGGTTTTTAGAGGAAATAGCTTCAGAAATATACAATAGATTGATTGAAGATTTTCCAAGCTCACTGAGTTCTGGGAGGGTACCAGCAGAACAGAACCTCACATATAGGGCTCCATTGTTCATGAAGGCAAGGGGCAGAAAGCAGAAAACTATAGGTCAGATGGATTAACATGTTGCTGGCAAGATGATAGAGTCTGAAATCAAAGAAGAAATAGCTTGTAGCTCTGAGAAGCTCAGTGCAATGAACTAAGTGAACGTAGGTTTATGAAAGTTAAATCAAATCTCCTGTCGTTTTCTGAAGGCGTGACAAGCAGAATTGAAAGAGGGATTTCCAGAAAGCATTTGGTAAAAGACTGATGCTCAAGGTAGGAGTTCATCATGTTAGGGAAGTGTCTCGCATGACTGATAACTGATTATCACATGGAAGATAGACAGCTGAAATAAATAGCTGGAAAGATGTATGAGTGGAATTTCCCCAAGGATCAATTCATATAGTTCAATCACTTACAGGTTATATTGTTGACCTGCAGAAAAGAGTGATGTGTAAAGTTTCCAAACTTGTTCAATGTGGGGAGGTGTGAGGTCATGAACTTTGGTATGAGGAATTAGAAGGCACAGATGGTAATTTAAACGAAGAGAAATTACAACTTAATAGGACATAAGGAGCTTTAGGATTCTTGTGCATGTAGGTGGAGTCACTGGATGCTTTGAAATCTAACGAAGCACATGTTTAGCAGCCCAAGCTGTGAACTGGGAGAATGAAGAACAATGCCGAGCTCACATTCGTAAGGCCAGTGATGTTGTGGGGATGGAACTGGACTCTCTTACGGTGGTGTCTGAAAAGAGGATGCTGTCCAAGTTGCATGCCATCTTGGTCAATGTCTCCCATCCACTACATAATGCACTGGGTGGGCACAGGAGTACATTCAGCCAGAGACTCATTCCTCCGAGATGCAGCACAGAGCGTCATAGGAAGCCATTCCTGCCTGTGGCCATCAAACTTTACAACTCCTCCCTTGGAGGGTCAGACACCCTGAGCCGATGGGCTAGTCCTGGACTTATTTCATAATTTACTGGCATAATTTACATATTACTATTTAACTATTTATTACTATTTTCTACTACTATTCTATTACTATTTATTATTTCTATGACTATTACTATTTACTATTTACTAATAGTAATATTACTATTACTATTTCTATTATTATTTATTATTTATGCTGCAACTGTAACGAAAACCAGTTTCCCCCAGGATAGAATAAAGTATGACTATGACTACTACTATAGTGATAACATCTCACTATGTTCAAAATGTTCACGTCTGTGAGAGAGTCTGAATTTTCTGACAGTAACTTGGGCAAGTTATTTATGGAATTGCAGGAACTTTCTTTACAATGTGTCATGAAATCACAAAAAATGTGCAGTCCAGAAGGAGCAAATCAGCACATATTTTTCTTATAGTAATTTTAACACTTCACATTCTAAACTATTTTTACCTATAGCCTTGAAACGTTTTCCCTTTCAAACAATTACCAAAATTATTTTTTTATTTTCCATTATCCATTTCTGCAGTAAAGAGATCTAACAGATCTGTGCTGTTGGCAAAGCTGAAGACTCTCATCTCTTGATTTCCACAATATACACTTACTTGTTACAGTATTAGGTATCTCCATGAACAAGTCTATGTTCATGGTCTTCTGTTGTAGCCCATCCACCTCATTGTTCAATGTCCACACACCACTAATGTAATAGATGGTTACTTAAGTTACCATCACCTTCCATTAGACTGTAAGACATGGGAGCAGAATTAGGCCATTCAGCCCATCAAGTCTGCTCCACCATTCCATCATGGCTGATCCCGGATCCCAGTCAATCCCATACACCTGCCATCTTACATTATGCCTTGATCCTCTGACCAATCAAGAATCTATCAAATTATGCTTTAAATATACAGAAAGACTTGGCCTCAACCATGGTCTATAGCAGAGCATTCCACAGATTCACCACTCTTTGACTAAAAAAATTCTTCCTTACTTCAGTTCAAAAAGGTTGCCTCTCAAATTTGAGGTTGTGCCGCTTATTCTGGATACTCCCACTAGAGGAAAATCCTCTCCACATCCACCTTATCTAGTCATTTCAGCATTCCATAGGTTCAATGAGATTCTCATACATTCTTCTAAATTCCAATGTGTACAGGCCCAGAGCTGCCAAACGCTCCTCATATGTTAGCCTCTTTATTCCCAGAATCATCCTCGTGAACCTCCTCTGGACTCTCTCCAATGACAACACACCCCTTCTGAGATATGAGGCCCAAAACTGTTGACAATTCTCCAAGTGCGGCTTGACTATGTCTTATAAAGCCTCAGCATTATCACCTTGTTTTTATAATCTACTCCCCTTGAAATAAATGCCAATGTTGTATTTGCCTTCTTTACCACAGACTCAACCTGTAAATTAACGTTCTGGGAGTCTTGCACAAGGACTCCTGCCCCTTTCCATCTCTGATGTTTGAATTTTTCCCCATTTAGATAATAGTCTGTACTTCTGTTCCTTTTATCAAAATGCATTATCATACATTTCAAAACACTGTATGCCATCTGCCACTTTTTTGCCCATTCTTCCAATTTGTCTAAGACCTGCTGCAAACACATTGCTTCCTCAGCCCTACCTACCCCTCCACCTGTCTTCTTATCATATGTAAACTTTGCCACAAAGACATCAATTCCATTATCTAAATGACTGACAAATAATGTGAAAAGTAGCAGTCCCAATACTGACCCCTGAGGAACACCACAAGTCATGGCAGCCAACCAGAAAAGGCCCCATTTATTCCCACTCACTGCCTCCTGCTTGCCAGCCATTCCTCTATCCATGCCAGTAACTTTCCTATAACACCATAGCGATTTACCTTGTTAAGCAGCCGCATGTGAGGCACCTTATCAAATTCCTTCTGAAAATCCAAGTAAATGACATCCACTACCTCTCCTTTGTCCATCTTGCTTGTTACTTCTTTGAAGAATTCCAATAGATTTGTCAGGCAAGATTCCCTTCACAGAAACATGCTGACTTTGACTTATTTTATCATTAGTCTCCAAGTACCACAAAACCTCGTCCTTTGCAATGGACTCCAACACTTCCTCAATCACTGAGGTAAAGCTAACTGGTCTGTAAATTCTTTTCTTTTGTCTTCCTCCCTTCTTAAAAGAGTGGAGTGATATTTGCAATCTTCCGTCCTCCAGGCCCATGCCAGAATCAGGTGATTCTTGAAGTTCATAACTAATGCATCAATTATCTCTTCAGCAACTTCTCTTGGGACACTGGGATGTAATCCATCTAGTCCAGGCAACTTTTCCACCTGAGGACCTTTCAGTTTGCCTAGCCCTCCTTCCTTTGTAATAGCCACGGCACTCACTTCTGCTCTCTGACACTTACAGACCTCTGGCATACAGTTGGTGTCTTCCACAGTAAAGACTGAAACAAGTACTTACTAAGATCACCTGGTATTTCTTTTTCCCCCATTACTACCTGTCATAAGGAGGTGGCTAAGAACGGACCCAAGTGCAAGACACAGACACTGAAATACCAGGAACAGGACTAGGATACAGGGTGAGGGCTAGGACATGGACTCCAAAACTGGGAAGCCGGAACAGGACTGGACACGAGAGCTAGGAGCCAGGGCTTGGACTCCGAGCCAGAGACTGGACAAGGACCCAGAACTTGTGGATGGCCGCTGGCTTGGACCCCAGAACTAGACAAGGACTTGACTTGGCTTGCAGGCAGGACGAGGCTGGAGTCTTCAGATTTGAGGTGAGGCTGGAGACCAGAGACTTGAGGCGAGGCTGGAGACCAGAGACTAGAGGCGAGGCTTGGGGTCTTGAAGCTTGGCTTGGGGCAAGGCTCAGCTAGAGGCTTGAGGCTTGGGGTCTTGAAGCTTGACTTGGGGCTTGGCTCGGCTTGGTTAGAGGCTTCAGGCAATGCTCGGCTAGAGACATGAGGTGAGACTCGGCTAGAGACTTGAGGCGATGCTTGGCTAGAGGCTTAAAGAATGAAGCCCCTCCTGGGCAGGGCGCGGTACTCCTGGGCAGGGTGCGAGTCACCTGGGTATGGTGTGGATCTCCACCCGATGGAGGCAAGGGACAGGAAGGGACAAAACCCACTGTAGGGTAATGGCAATCTGGCCTGGCTTACCCGTCAGAGGCAAGGGACAGGAAGGGAGCGAGGTACAGGGTGGCTCCAAGACAAGCCTTCAGGCGAGACAAGGCGAGAGTTACCAGCAAGACAAGGCAAGGCTTCAGGCAATGCAAGATGAGACAAGAACTTCAGGTGAGGCGAGAGTTACCGGCAAGTCTTCAGGCAAGGAAACAGGAGGCAAAGGAAGGGATACGAGGAGAAAGGACAAGAACAATTCAGCAGCCATGCCCTGGTCTCTGGAAGTATTTATGCAGCCAGCCCCAACGAGAATCAGCTGCCTCATTTAGTGCTCAACTAGAACAGAAACAGGGTAGACAGGAAAACCTGGAGCAAGGGTCAATGGACCGAACCCCGAACTGGAAAGTGGACTTCACGGAACAGATCATGACAGCACCCATCACCCCCCTCTATGGGAGCCTCCTGGCGACCAAACAGGCTATCCAGACTATGGATGACCCAGGCGGGTGGGAGGGTATTTAACAGAAGGGAACCCCGGGTGACAAGAAGAAAATGACAGTGTCTGTGTCGCTAGGTCCATGGTTGGCTGGATTGTTCTGACATAAGGAGGTGGCTGGGATTGGACCCAAGAGCAAGGTACAGACACTAAGTACTAGGAACAGGACTAGGATACAGGGTGAGGGCTAGAAGATGGACATGAAAACCGGGAAGCCAGAATAGGACTGGACACGAGAGCTACGAGCCATGGCTTGGATTCCGAGCCAGAGACTGGACAAGGACCCAGAACTTGAGGGTGGCCTTTGGCTCCGACCCTAGAACTAGACAAGGACATGACTTGGCTTGCAGGCAGGACAAGGCTGGAGTCTTCAAACTTGAGGCGAGGCTGGAGACCAGAGACTTGATGCGAGGCTGGAGACCAAAGAATAGAGGTGAGGCTTGAGACCAGAGACTAGAGGCGAGGTTTAGACTAGAGGCTTGAGGCTTGGCGTCTTGAAGCTTGGCTTGGGGCGAGACTTGGCTAGAGGCTTGAGGCTTGGGGTCTTGAAGCTTGGCTTGGGGCTCGGCTCGGCTAGAGACTTGAGGCTTAGCTCGGCTAGAAACATGAGGCGAGGTGAGGCTAGACACTTGAGGCAATGCTCGGTTAGAGACTTTAGGCGAGGCTAGAGGCTTGATGTGATGCTCGGGAAGAGGCTTAAGGGAGGAAGCTCGTCCTGGACAGGGCACAGTACTCCTGAGCAGGGTGCGGGTCCATTTGGCAGGGTGTGGATCTCCACCCGATGGAGGCAAAGGACAGGAAGGGAGTTAGGTACAGGGTGGCTCCAAGACAAGACTTCAGCTGAGACAAGGCGAGAGTTACCAACAAGACAAGGCAAGGCATCAGGCAATGCAAGGCGAGACAAGAACTTCAGGTGAGGCGAGAGTTACAGGCAAGACAAGGCAAGGCTTCAGGCAAGGAAACAGAATGCAAAGGAAGCGACAGGAGGAGTAAGGACAAGAGCAATCCAGCAGCCACGCCCTGTTCTCTGGAGGTATTTATGCAGCCAGCCCCAACGAGAATCAGCTGCCTCAATTAGTGCTCAACTGGAACAGATACAGGGTAGACAGGAAAAACTGGAGCAAGGGTCAATGAAACAGACAGTGAACTGGAAAGTAGACTTCACGGACCGGACCATGACAGCACCCCCCACCCCCCTCTACGGGAGTCTCCTGGCGACCAAACAGGCCATCCAGACTATGGACAACCCGGGCAGTGGGAGGGTAATGAACAGAAGTGAACACCAGGTGGCAAGAGGAAAACAACAGTGTCTGTGTTGCTGGGTCCACGGTTGGCTGGATCATTCTGACATAAGGAGGTGGCTGGGAATGGATCCAAGTGCAAGACACAGACACTGAAGTACGAAGGACAGGACTAGGATACAGGGTGAGGGCTAGGACATGGACATGAAAACCAGGAAGCCAGAACAGGATTGAACACGAGAGCTAGGAGCCAGGGGTTGGACTCAGAGCCAGAGACTGGACAAGGACACCGAACTTGAGGCTAGCCTCTGACTCGGACCCCAGAACTACACAAGGACATGATTTTGCTTGCAGGCAGGATGAGGCTGGAGTCTTCAGACTTGAGGCGAGGCTGGAGACAAGAGACTTGAGGTGAGGCTGGAGACCAAAGACTAGAGGTGAGGCTTGAGACCATAGACTAGAGGTGAGGCGTGAGAACAGAGACTAGAGGCGAGGTGTGAGAACAGAGACTTGAAGCTTGGCTTGAGGCGAGGCTCGGCTGGAGATTTGAGGCAATGCTCGGCTAGAGACTTGAGGCAAGGGTCGGCTAGAGACTTGAGGTGAGGTTCGGCTAGAGGCTTGAGGCGAGGCTCGTCTAGAGGCTTAGGGGATGAAGCTCCTCCTGGGCAGGGTGCGGTACTCCTGGGCAGGGCATGGGTCACCTGGGCAGGGTGCGGATCTCCACCCGATAGAGGCAAGGGTCAGGAAGAGACAAAACCCACTGCAGGATAATGGCAATATGGCCTGGCTTACCCGTCGGAGGCAAGGGACAGGGAGGGAGCTAGGTACAGGGTGGCTCCAAGACAAGACTTCAGCCAAGACAAGGCGAGAGTTACCAGCAAGACAAGGCAAGGCTTCAGGCAATGCAAGGCGAGACAAGAACTTCAGGTGAGGCGAGAGATTCTGGCAAGACAAGGGAAGGCTTCAGGCAAGGAAACAGAAGGCAAAGGAAGGGATAGGAGGAGTAAGGACAAGAGCAATCCAGCAGCCACGCCCTGGTCTCTGGAGGTATTTATGCAGCCAGCCCCAATGAGAATCAGCTGTCTCAAATAGTGCTCAACTGGAACAGATACATGGTAGACAGGAAAATCTGGAG
Organism: Mobula hypostoma; assembly: GCF_963921235.1. Lineage (NCBI taxonomy): Eukaryota > Metazoa > Chordata > Chondrichthyes > Myliobatiformes > Myliobatidae > Mobula > Mobula hypostoma. The sequence goes on along the minus strand of NC_086103.1, from coordinate 98,238,289 downwards.
CAAGGGTCAATGAACTGGACCATGAACTGGAAAGTGGACTTCATGGTCAGGACCTTGACAGCACCCCCCACCCCCGTCTACGGGAAACTCCTGGTGACCAAACAGGCCATCCAGACTATGGGCGACCCGGGCAGTGGGAGGGTATAGAACAGAAGTGAATCCCAGGTGGCAGGAGGAAAACAACAGTGTCTGTGTCGCTGGGTCCATGGTTGGCTGGATCGTTCTGACATAAGGAGGTGGTTGGGAATGGACCCAAGTGCAAGGCACAGACACTATGTACTAGGGACAGGAGTAGGATACAGGGTGAGGGCTAGGACATGGACACGAAAAGCAGGAAGCCGGAACAGGACTGGCCACGAGAGCTAGAAGCCAGGGCTTGGACCCCGAGCCAGAAACTGAACAAGGACCCAGAACCTGTGTCTGGCCTTTGGCACACACCCCAGAACTAGACAAGGACGCGACTTGGCTGGCAGACAGGATGAGGCTGGAGTCTTCAGACTTGAGGTGAGGCTGGAGACCAGAGACTAGAGGCGATGCTTGATACTAGAGGCTTGAGACCAGAGGTTTGAGGATTGGGGTCTTGAAGCTTGGCTTGGGACAAGGCTCGGCTAGAGGCTTGAGGCTTGGGGTCTTGAAGCTTGGCTTGAGGTGAGGCTCAGCTAGAGACTTGAGGCGAGGTGAACCGAGGCTAGAGACTTGAGTCGAGGCGAGGCTAGAGACTTGAGGCGAGGCTTGGAGGATGAAGCTCCTCCTGGGCTGGGCGCGGTATTCCTGGACAGGGCGCGGTTCACCTGTGCAGGGCGCAGATGACTACCCGTTGGAGGCAAGGCACAGGAAGGGACAAAACCCATTGCAAGGTAACAGCAAACTGGCCTGGCTTACCCGTCGGAGTCAAGGGACAGGAAGGGAGCTAGATACAGGGTGGCTCCAAGACAAGACTTCAGGCGAGACAAGGCAAGAGCTACCAGCAAGACAAGGCAAGGCTTCAGGCAATGCAAGGCGAGACAAGAACTTCAGGCAAGGCGAGAGTTACCGGAAACTCAAGGCAAGGCTTCAGGCAAGGAAACAGAAGGCAAAGGAAGGGATATGAGGAGTAAGGACAAGAGCAATGCAGCAGCCACGCCCTGGTCTCTGGAGGTATTTATGCAGCCAGTCCCAACAAGAATCAGCTGTCTCAAGTAATGCTCAACAGGAACAGAACTAGGGTAGACTGGAAAACCTGATGCATGGGTAGATGGACTGGACAGTGAACCGGAAAGCGGACTACATGGACCGGATCGTGATAGTACCCCCACTCTACAGGAGCTTCCTAGCGATAAAACAGGCTATCCAGACTGTGGATGACCCGGGTGGGTGGGAGGGTATTTAACGGAAGGGAAGCCCGGGTGGCAAGAGGAAAACAGCAGTGTCTATGTCGCTGGGTCCATGGTTGGCTGGATCATTCTGACATAAGGACGTGGCTGGGAACGGACCCAAGTGCAAGACACAGACACTGAAGTACGAGGGACAGGACAAGGATACAGGGTGAAGGCTCGGACATGGACATGAAAACCGGGAAGCCAGAACAGGACTGGACATGAGAGCTAGGAGCCAGGGCTTGGACTCCGAGCCAGAAACTGGACAAGTACCCAGAACCTTGGGCTGGCCTCTGGCTGGGACCCCAGAACTAGACAAGGATGTGACTTCGCTGGCAGGCAGGACGAGGCTTGAGCCTTCAGACTTGAGGTGAGGCTTGAGATCAGAGACTTGAGGTGAGGCTTGAGACCAGAGACTTAAGGCGAGGCTGGAGACCAGAGACTTAAGGCGAGGCTGGAGACCAGAGAATTGAGGTGAGGCTGGAGACCAGAGACCTGAGGTGAAGCAAGAGACCAGAGACCTGAGGCGAGGCTGGAGACCAGAGGCTTGAGGCTTGGGGTCTTGAAGCTTGGCTTGGGGCAAGGCTCGGCTAGAGGTTTGAAGCTTGGGGTCTTGAAGCTTGGCTTGAGGCAAGGCTCGGCTAGAGAATTGAGGCGAGGCGAGGCTACAGACTTGAGGCGAGGCTGGAGAACTGAGACTTGAGGTGCAGCTGGAGACCAGAGACGAGAGGCGAGGCTTGAGACCAGAGACTAGAAGCAAGGCTTGAGGACAGAGACTAGAGGTGAGGCGTGAGACCGGAGACTAGAAGCGAGGCTTGAGACCAGAGGCTTGAGGCTTGGGGTGAGGTTCGGCTAGAGGCTTGAGGCTTGGGGCTTGGGGTCTTGAAGCTTGGCTTGGGGCGAGGCTCGGCTGGAGGCTTGACGCTTGGGGTCTTGAAGCTTGGCTTGGGGCGAGGCTCGGCTGGAGCTTGACGCTTGGGGTCTTGAAGCTTGGCTTGGGGCGAGGCTCGGCTGGAGACTTGATGCGGGCTCGGCAAGAGACTTGATGTGAGGCTTGTCTAGAGGCTTGGGAGATGAAGCTCCTCCTGGGCAGGGCACGGATCTCCACCTGATGGAGGCAAGGGACAGGAAGGGACAAAACCCACTGCAGGGTAATGGCAATCTGGCCTGCCTTATCCGTCAGAGGCAAGGGACAGGAAGGGAGCTAGATACAGGATAGCTCCGAGAAAAGACTTCAGGCGGGACAAGGTGGGAGTTACCAGCAGGACAAGGCAAGGCTTCAGGCAATGCAAGGCAAGACAAGAACTTCAGGCAAAGCGAGAGTTACCGGCAAGACAAGGCAATGCTTCAGGCAACGAAACAGGAGGCAAGGGTAGGGATGCAAGGAGTAAGGACAAGAACAATCCAACAGCCACACCCTCGTCGCTGGAGGTATTTATGCAGCCAGCCCCAACAAGAATCAGCTGCCTCAAGTAGTGCTCAACAGGAACAGAAACAGGGTAGACAGGAAAACCTGATGCAAGGGGTCAATGGACTGGACTGTGAACCGGAAAGCGGACTTCACAGACTGGACCGTGACAGTACCCCCCACTACGAGAGCCTCCTGGCAACCAAACAGGCTATACAGACTATGGACGACCCGGGCGGGTGGGAGGGCATTGAACAGAAGTGAGCCCCGGGTGGCAAGAGGAAAACGACAGTGTCTGTGTCGTTGGGTCCATGGTTGGCTGGGTCTTTCTGATATAAGGAGGTGGCTGGGAACGGACCCAAGTGCAAGAAACAGACACTGAAGTACGAGGGACAGGATACAGGGTGAGGGCTTGGACATGGATACAAAAACCACGAAGCTGGAACAGGACTGAACACGAGAGCTAGGAGCCAGGGCTTGGACTCCGAGCCAGAGACTGGACAAGGACCCAGAACTTGAGGCTGGCCTCTGGCTCAGACCCCAGAACTAGACAAGGACATGACTTGGCTTGCAGGCAGGACGAGGCTGGAGTCTTCAGACTTGAAGCGAGGCTTGAGACCAGAGACTAGAGGCGAGGCGTGAGACCAGAGAATAGATGTGAGGCTTGAGACTAGAGACTTGAGGCTTGGGGCCTCTAAGCTTGGCTTGGGGCAAGGCTCGGCTAGAGGCTTGAGGCTTGGGGTCTCGAAGCTTGGATTGAGGAGAGGCTTGGCTAGAGACTTGAGGCGAGGTGAGGCTAGAAACTTGAGGCAATGCTCGGCTAGAGACTTGAGGCAAGAGTTGGCTAGAGACTTGGGGCAAGGGTCGGCTGGAGGCTTGAGGCGAGGCTCATCTGGAGGCTTAGGGGATGAAGCTCCTCCTGGTCAGGGCACAGTACTCCTGCGCAGGGCGTGGGTCACCTGGGCATGGTGCGGATCTTCACCTGATCGAGGCAAGAGACAGGAAGTGACAAAACCCACCGCAGGATAACAGCAATCTGGCCTGGCTTATCCGTCGGAGGCAAGGGACAGGAAGGGAGCTAGGTACATGGTGGCTCCAAGACAAGACTTCAGGCTAGACAAGGTGAGAGTTACCAGCAAGACAAGGCAAGACTTCAGGAAATGCAAGGCGAGACAAGAACTTCTGGTGAGGCTAGAGTTACCGACAAGACAAGGCAAGGCTTAAGGGAAAGAAGCAGAAGGCAAGGGAAGGGATATGAGAAGTAAGGACAAGAACAATCCAGCAGCCACACCCTGGTCTCTGGAGGTATTTATGCAGCCAGCCCCAACGAGAATCAGCTGCCTCAATTAGTGCTCAACTGGAACAGAAACAGGGTAGACAGGAAAACCTGGAGCAAGGGTCAATGGACCGGACCGTGAACTGGAAAGTGGACTTCACGGACCGGACCTTGACAGCACTCCCAATCCCATTCTACGGGAGCCTCCTGGCAACAAAACAGGCCACCCAGACTATGGACGACCCGGACTGTGGGAGGGTATTGAACACAAGTGAACCCCAGGTGGCAAGAGGAAAACATCAGTGACTGTGTCTATGTGACTATGTGTGCAGGTCAGTGGGACTAAGCAGAAAATGGTTCGGCACAGCCAAGAAGTGCCAAAAGGCCTGTTTCTGTAGTTTTTGGGAGTCTCCTGCCTCTTGCCTCGCCTCTCGTCCTGGTGATGAACCTTCTCTCTCTTAAAGGAGTCATACCTGCCTTGTCCACCAAATCCTTTTGACGGTTGTGAGATCTGAAGATTATTAAGTTGATTTTAAAGTACGTTGCTTATAACATTGATTATTTCCATTTGATGGCCAGTCATGCCTTTCCAAAATGGACAACACATCTGCTCCTAGTTTTTTAGTGACAACAATCATACGCTGTGTTAAAACTCTCTGTACCACTGCAAGATAACATTTTGGAGAAGCAGAGGATGGATGCAGCACACCCATTGGAGAAAGAGGTAAAGGAGGAGACAAGATGTCAGAGAAGCATTGATTTGACAGGTGAGACCATGAAAGCATTGTGAAGCAATGCAAACTCAATTCTGCAGCATCCTCAGGCTCATTGGGCCTGGCTGCACACAGTACCTACAGTGTTACAGGCACCATGAGGGATGAATAGACGGAGCTTAGAGTCGTGGCTGACAATTTCCAGGGACTAGTGGACTACAGTCAGGCCAGACAAGAAGTTACAAGACAACAACAACAACAACAACATACAGTGTCGATGAACTTCCTTGGAATTTTTCATGGTTTCTTGTTTTACAACATTGAATCACATTGGATTTAATTTGGCTTTTTTGACACTGATGAACAGAAAAAGATTCCTTCGTATCAAAGATAAAACAGATCTCTACAAAGTGATCTAAATTTATCACAAATATAAGATACAAAATAATTGATTGCGTAAGTATTCACCCCCCCCCCCTTTTAATACGACACATCAGATCACCAGTGGTGCAGCCAATTGGTTTTAGAATTCACGTAATTAGTTAAATAGAGATCTGTTATTGGAGACCTGTGAGCAGTTAAGGTATTTTAATTGCAAACACGAGGAAATCTGCAGATGCTGGAATTTCAAGCAACACACATAAAAGTTGCTGGTGAACACAGCAGGCCAGGCAGCATCTCTAGGAAGAGGTACAGTCGACGTTTCAGGCCGAGACCCTTCGTCAGGACTAACTGAAGGAAGAGTTAGTAAGAGATTTGAAAGTAGGAGGGGGAGGGGGAGATCCAAAATGATAGGAGAAGACAGGAGGGGGAGGGATGGAGCCAAGAGCTGGACAGGTGATAGGCAAAAGGGATATGAGAGGATCATGGAACAGGAGGCCTAGGAAGAAAGAAAAGGGGGAGGGGGGAAAAGCCCAGAGGATGGGCAAGGGGTATAGTGAGGGGGACAGAGGGAGAAAAAGGAGAGTGAGAGAAAGAATGTGTGTATAAAATTAAATAACAGATGGGGTACGAGGGGGAGGTGGGGCCTAGCAGAAGTTAGAGAAGTTGATATTCATGCCATCAGGTTGGAGGCTACCAAGACGGAATATAAGGTGTTGTTCCTCCAACCTGAGTGTGGCTTCATCTTTACAGTAGAGGACGCCATGGATAGACATGTCAGAATGGGAATGGGACGTGGAATTAAAATGTGTGGCCACTGGGAGATCCAGACAAAGGAACATTCTAAGCAATTCTGCAAAAATGTTATGGAGAAATGTTAAGAGATGGATACAAGAAAATTTCCAGGTCCAATTGATTGTAGGAAAAATACATCTGTATCTGAAATGTTCAACTACTGGTGAATCAGTATACTGGCAAAAACTACACAATGAAGACAAAGGAACATTCCAAGCTACTCTGCTGTAAATCTGCCTCGAGCAGGCTGTCCTCAAAAATTGAGTGACTGTGCAAGAAGGGGACTGGTGAGGGAGGTCACCAAGAGACCAATGGCAACTCTGGAGGAGTCATAATCTTTAGTGGCTGAGATGGGAGAGACTGCGCATACACCAGCTGTTGCCTGGGTGCTTCACTAGTTGTAGCTTTATGGGAGAGTGGCAAAAAGAAAGCCACTGTTGAAAAAAACTTGCATGAAATCTTGGCTAGAGTTTGCCAGAAGGCATGTGGGAGACTCTGAAGTCAGCTGGAAGAAGATTTTATGGTCCGATGAAACCAAAATTGAGCTTTTTGGCCTTTGACTAAACTCTTGTGCTTGGTGTAAGCTAAACACCACACATCACAAAAAACACACCACCCCTACTGTGAAGCATGGTGGTGGCTGCATCATCCTGTGTGGATGCTTCACTGCAGCAGGTCCTGGAAGGCTTGTGAAGGAAGAGGGTAAAATGAATGCAGCAAAATGTTGTAAAACATTAAGACATGAAAACCTCCGGGGGGGGTGGTTTAATACTTTTTATAGGAACTGTACTATGTGCTGGATGTCTCTATAGACTCTGCATATAGGCAGGGAGGAGAGTTGTTTATTTAATATTTCAGTAACATTGGAAATATATTGTTTGATTAAGCATTCTTTGTAGTTTACATGATACATTGTGGACTCTATGTAAAAGTACGTAAATGGCACACATCATTATGCTGCTGTGTCATACTATACACCTCGCTTCAGGTAAGAGTGAAGTTGTACTCACATTCCCAACTCCCTTACTTTCATTCCAATTTCTTTTTATGTTTTGGAGTTATGAAACATAACACTTCTCCATGCAGCCACAGCAAATTCAACATTGAAATTTTGACACTTCCATTTTTAGTGTGCAGAGGTGAGGCTAAGCTTGCAGTTATCTGCATCTAGAACTTTCTATTCCAAACCTCATCTCATCTTTCTGTCCGAAATCTTCTCTCTGATGATGGGGATCTATACACAGTACGTACCTCACCTGTCTGGCTATATTCCGTCCTCCAGGCCGTATCACGTTCTCCAGCTTCACAGGATTTGCTTTCACTCTTTATATCTGAACTAGCCATCCCTGCTGTATGTGTATGTGCTGCCTCTGTGTTCCACTCCCTGCGCCTAAGCTGCTAACCACTTTTTACAATTCATAGTTTTCATCTCCCCCTCTGACCAGGTGACTTTATTTTTCATTTATTTTAGCAATATAGAGCCGAGCAGGCATTTCTGGCCCTTTGAGCCCGGCCACCCAAGCAACCTTCAACAAGGCTGATTAAAAGTAACCTAATGACAGGACAACTTTAAATGACCAACTAACCAATAACTGGTACATCTTTGGGATGTGGGAGGAAACAGGGAGAACGTACCAACTCCTTACAGAACAGTGCTGGAATTGAATTCTGAACTCTGCAATGTTGTGAGCAGGAATAGCATTGTGCTAATTGTGGTGGTTAACAAGCTTTACGTCATCCAGGAATATTTCATCGATGCTGTCCATCCCTCAATTCTGCCAACTTCACAACCATGCCTCAGTCTGGGCTGCATATTTCCTTCTGATAATGATAGTCACAGATAATTCTGCTTCTTTCTTGACATACACTGCCTGACCTGCAAAACATTTCAGCATTTTCTATCGATTATTTTCCTCTATAGATCTTAGGCTTTGTTATCTATTGGACATTTTCAGAAATTATGGAATGGGAACAGCTGCTACTTAATACAGATGAGAATCAGTCTTCAATCTAAGCCCAAGCATAGACGCATGAATGTGCATCACTATAAGGCTGATTTCAACATCTTCATTCACAACAACACTGTTTATGCACAAGTCCTCTTGTCAGTCTAGATGTGCTCTCACTTTGTATACAGCATGTATGTCTACAACACCATACTCCATGATACACCTACAATATTGACATACACAGTAATTCTGATGACTCACGCTGCATTTAATCACATGCTGTGGTTTTGTGCTTAAGAAATATCAAACCCCAGTGCATTTTTGAACTCAGAGAGGTTTCCAGATGTTTGCGAAGAGCATGATCCTTTCAGAATCGCTGCCCTGCCTGTAATGCTGAATAAAGGCCAAATCCATCTGTTTCTGTGCTACTCATTCCTCGTCACAACAATGGGCTCCACAGGAAATTAAATGTACCCAACATTGTTTGGATGAAGTTCAAAGAAAGGTGAAAAATGTTACAGTTTGAAGGTCATTTTTTAAAAACAGAAAATAGATGTCCTATTTTGAATCCTCCTCAGCTAAAATCTTCCAGCTGAGAGGCCAGTTAGTTTTGCTGCCTTTCAGCTCCTGGTTTGATTCTTATTCTCAGTGTAAGTTGGGTTGCAAGGAGCTGCAGAGATGTTGTTGTTATTTATAGCTATTTTGCTGTACTGCTTGTGTGTGGCTACATCAATTTATTCCAGCAGTGAGCACAAAACAGCAAGGATTTTTCTCCATAGTTTCTCCTGCATTAAACATTTAAAACTGGTGAACCACTGAGGAAGCTGTGAAATATCTGAATAACTCTTCAAAGTTTGCAGATTGTCTGAATTGGATCATGATTTCTTATAATATAAGAATGTTTGGAAAAAATGATTTTTGGTCACTGTTGGTGCAGTACGTTCAATATAAAGGCTGGCATTGCTGGCTTTAATAATGGTAACAATAATAACTATGTATATAGCACTTTGCATACATTAAGGTGCAGGATGAAAGAACTTTACATAGATTGTAAAGATAAATCAATGTAATCATAAAATACAAGACCAAATTAAAGATCATACGTAAAGACAAATATTATATAGAATAAAATATAATCGAATTTACCAAATGGTGCAAGTATAATCAACATCAACAGGCATTAAGTAATCCTATAAACAGGCCAACATTTGAAAAGTATCTGTTTGGAAGTGTTTGACATGTAACACCGTACTAGCCTGGTGTGTGTCGCTTGGTAGAGTGTTCCAGACTTCTGTTTCATAAGAGCAAAAGGCAGCAAAACCAGTTCTTATGCTTGACTCTGGGACACTAAGCAAACCAGTACTCATAGATCTAAGGTTTATACAATTAGAGGTGTAAGGGGATAGACACTGCCAAGTGTATGGAGGAACTAGATTTTCAAACTGACCCATAAGGGCACAGGCATCCACTACAACATTGACAAACGCAGTGACAATGTGCTCAGATGTTCTCAGATGTGCTGAAATGTGCTCTGACTTTAAGGTAGCGTTCGATTCTCTGAAAAGTTCATCGTGAACTATAATTAAAACACAGACCGCTGTTGAGAGTCAAGGTAATTATTATAAAGACCTGTAAAGCTTTTGCACTCAGATTCTTTATCCTCTAAATTAATGTCATCCCTTAGGTACATTAAAAGGAAGCAACAATGTGCTCACAGTAAGCCTCAGCTCAACATAAACACAATCAATGAAATAACACAAGTTCAAGTTCCATTGTCGTTCTACTCTACACATGAATACAGCCAAACAAAACAGCAATCCGCCAGGCCAACATGCAAAACACAGCACCAGTAGTCAACACGCAGCACATACAGTTACGATAGCAAAGAGAAAAAATAGCATTCAGTCATAACATAGCCCAAATCCCTGAGTGTCATGGTACGTATGTAGATTGTCCTGGGGCAAGTACACGGCAGACCTCAGCACACCCAAACCTCACAATCCCTAACATGTCATACCTAACATGGCAATATTTGGAAAGATAAAATCGCAGTTTAAGTGTAGCATGTTCTAATAGAAGGAAAACATTAACACAGAGTTTCAAAGAATATAGAGAGAATAACAAAATCCGATGAATCATTAGAGTTACCCGGTGAAAAACTATGGACCTTCTTGTTTGGGGATGGGAAGATTTTGTCAAGGACAATTCATAGGTTGAAGCTTAGGGTAATGGGAGCACCTGGCCCAGAGCAATCAGAGAGGTCAGAAGCAGAAGTGGTGAAGGGGCTGAATATCAAATCAAATCAAGTTTACTTGTCAGTCAAACAATACATGGATCCAGTCAAATGAGAGAGCTTTCCTCCAGGATCAAGGTGCAACTGTACTTGTCGTTCAAATTACGAGGAATGAGAAACAAAAAGGAAATAGTCACGTAAGGAAAGACAGTTTCAGTGCAAGACACTAAGTGACAAGTCACACAAATTGATGGCTCCTGGCAGTCCAGCCTGTAATTCCACAGATCCAACACTGGAGAAAAGCACCTATGGAAGAGGCCATCCCTAGCCGAGCTTGGACATCATGCTAACATGCAAGCTCATGGCTTGAGGTCCAATCCTCACTACAAACAAGGTGACACTGCTGCCTCGTCACCAAACAAGGGAAGCAGGCCTGGGGTAATCAATGTCCAACAGGGTCTTGTGATCACAAAAGAAATGTGCAAGGCAGTCACTCACCATTTCTCTACTCACTACCTTTGCACCAACTCGAGTACATCAACTCTGGTGCCTTTGGAGTAGCATGCAACACCATGGTCTCCATCCAGGTCAGCTCTTCCAAATCCAACCCCAAACTTCCTGCAGCCAAACAGCCCGACCCGAATCCCTCGGCCTGACTCGTCTTCTGAAGCACCGCATAGAAAAGGTGGCACCTGTCATGAAGGTTCCTTACTACCCAGGTCATGCCTTCTTCCTGCTGCTCTCGTTGGCAAGGAGGTACCGTAACCTGAGGTCCCACATTATCAGCCCCACGAACACCTCAGATTCTTGTACTGAACTGCATAACCCTAATCCTACCCCAGCCATGGAACATTAACCTGCCTTGTTTTGCAATGTCTTTTTTCTTCTCTGTCTTGTATAATTTCTTGCAAATTTATGTTTTGTGTCTTGTCTGAATCTGTATGCCAATGATGCTACTGCATCCTTTGCCTCACCATATACAGTATATGACAATAACCTTGACTCGATTTCACATGGTTTGACTTGACTTCACTTAGATTAATATGAAGGTGATATTGCTTGGGTCTGAAGAGGCAGATTAGTTGCTGCATTGAGGGATGGAGGTAATCAAAATAACTCCATGTCCTGCTCAGCACTATTAAACTCCAATTATTCTGTGATGATCCTCACTCTTCAGAACATTACAAACTAATTTTCCTTGGAATGTTCCAAAAGGAGCATTACATGGGAAATTATGTCACTTACTACTCGTCAGAACTGGAAGTTATTTCAGACCATAAGATATGGAAGCTGAATTAGCCCTTTCAGTCCATTGAGTCTGCCCCAGAATTTCAACACAGCAGATCCATTTCCCTCTCAAATGCACTATCCTGCCTTCTTCCCATAACCTTTCATGCCTTGACTAATCAAGAACCCATCTACTCCACCTTAAGTACACCCAGTGAATTGGCCTCCACAGCTGCCTGTGGCAACAAATTCCCCAGATTCACCACCCTCAGGCTAAAGAAATTCCTCCCCATCTCTGTTTTTAATGGGTGTTTCTCTATTCTAAGGCTGTACTCTCTGGTCCTAGACTTTCCCACCATAGGAAACAGCCTCTCCACATCCACTCTGTCTAGGACTTTCAACATTTGATAGATTTCAATGAGAATCCCCTGATTCTTCTAAATTCCATTGAGAGAAGGACCAGAAACATTAATTGTTCCTCATACGATAAGCCTTTCATTCCTGGAATCATTCTCATGAGCCTCTTCTGAACGCTTTATGAAGTCAATACATCCTTTCTTAAATAAGGGGCCCAAAACTGCTCATAATACTCCATGTGAGTCCTCGCCAATTCTTTATGAAGTCTCAGTGAGACCAAGCAACACACACAAAATGCTGGAGGAACTCAGCAGGCCAGGTGGCATCCATGGAAAAGAGTAAACAATCAATGTTTCAGGCTGAGACCCTTCATCAGAACTCGTTTACTCTTTTCCATAGATGCTGCCTGGCCTGCTGAGTTCCTCCAGCATTTTATGTGTGTTACTTCGATTTTCAGCAGCTGTTGATTTTCTCTTGCTGGAGATCAAATAGCCAGGAAGGTGGGTCTGCAATGCTTTATGGTGAGTGAAGGGCATGAAAAGCCACAGGAGAAGTCATGGTCATCCACTGCAACCGGTTGTGACAATTGCCCGCACCATTGAACTCGGACTTCCAAGGCTGAGAGAGGGGAATTGTACCGTGCAACAGCATTTCTGCTTTAAAAAAACTCTCCCACACAGGTTTCTTCTTGCAGTTCGCATTTCAGAATAATCCAAATCAGAATCAGGTTTAATATCACCATCATATATCATGAAGTTTGTTAACTTTGCAGCAGCAATCCAATACAGTACATAATAATAAAGAAAAAAACACCTGTGAATTACATTAAATATATGCATATATTAGTAAATTAAATAAGAAGTGCAAAAAACTGGTAATGAAAGAAGTAGTCAGGTAGTGTTCCTGGGTCCAATGTTCATTCAGGAATCGCATGGCCGAGGGGAAGAAGCTGTTCCTGAATCGCTGAATGTCTGAGTGACTCCAGGCTTCTGTACCTCCTTCCACACAGTAACAATGAGAAGAGGGGGGAGATGGATGCTGTCTTTCTGGGGCATTGCTCCTTGAAGCTGTCTTAGATATTATGGAGGCTGGTGCCCATGATGAAGCTAATTGCATTTATGACTCCCTACACAAATCTAACTGTCATTGTTGGATATGTCAGACAACCAACCATCAATGTTTTGATAAATAAACAGTTATAGGAAACAAGGTTAACTTAATTGGTCACACTGAAACATACAGTGATACGTGTTGTTTGCTTCTGGGACCAAAGCAGTTCAAGGATATGCTGGGGCAAGTGACAGCATATTTCCAGAGCCAAAATAGCAAGTACACAATTTACTAACCAATATGTCTTTGGACTGGGGCAGGAAGCTGAAGCACCCAGAGGAACCCACATGGTCACAGGAAAATGTACAGACTCCTTACACATTGCTTGAGCTCTCTACTGAACCAGAAAAAACAATATTACATTGGGCCTGTCAATGCTACAGATAATCTTGTAAAAATATGGCCTTGTTTTCTATATTTTTGTGTTTGTTTTTCAAATACTCCTTTCTGAGGGAAGGAATGCAGAGACAGCTCAGGTCTATAAATCATTTTCACATTCCCCTGACACTCCATTCATTCATTATATCCTGCTAATTTTTAAAATAGGACCCCTGGACACAATCCTTCGACAATAGGTAGGCATGTCAAATTTATATGTGATAGATTATCCATTATAAATCGACTGAGTACATAAATTTTGATTTATCATATCTTGGATTTCATTTCTCAAACCTGGTTTCTCAGTTATTTGACATCCACACGTACTATACATTTAGTAAACGCTTTGAAAATTACACTTTTCCTCATTTAAAACCTGTTGAAAGTAGTAGCACTCTAAAATTATTTTAATCAAGGGGCTTTCGAATCATTTCTTAAAGTCTTATATTTTCTTTAATTTGTTTTCAAAAGAGAAGTTACTTCTTATTTCATATGATTCTCAATGTGATAATTTGCACAAATTTGTGATGTAGATTAAAATTGTTTCCTCGTGATGTATGAATTTGTGGATAGGCGGCATGAGATTGTTAATTTCAGATTTTTTATTCAGTTTGTATGTGTTATTTTACAACACAAACATGCAATTCTGCAACATTAGAACCGGCCAGCTTTAGATCAGCAACACACACAAAATGTTGGAGTACCTCAGCAAGCCAGACAGCATCAATGGAAAAGAGTACAGTCAGTGATCAAGGGTTTTGGCCTGAAATGTTGACTGTACTTTTTTCCCTTGATGCTGCCTGACCTGTTGAGTTCCTCCAGCATTTTGTGTGTTGCTCGGATCTCCAGTGTCTGCAGATTTTCTCTTGTTTGAACCTCAGTCTAAAAATTATTAATACTTATTAATGAATTCAGAAAATATTCTTAAATCTTTAGCAAACCTAACACTTTTCAAATTCTGGATTACCTGCCCTACCGTGGCCAGTATATATTTTATATCATCTTCAATTCTGACAACTGACGGCAACTTGTGTCAGTAACAGCTTTGATTGGTAAGGGGGTTAACTGTTAATGGGGAGAAAGTGGGTAAATGAGGTTCAAAAGGATAGCCATGATTGAATGGTGAACCAGACTCAGTGGGCTGTTTGACCGAATTCTACTCCTACTACATCTTATTGTCTTATGATTCTGCCCCTTCTTAGTTGTGTTACAAAGTTGGTAGCAAATCTCATTAAAATATCTTAGACCATGCAGTGAAGGTACAGCAACAGTAGGGAACACCTAGATTTTAGACCATAAAACAGCATCAATACACATCAAAACCACCAGTATAGTCTCCATAATTATGTATGTGTTGGATGACTACTTAGGGTAGGGTACATTTAAATTTCTGATAGATTAACCTGCGTATACTGTATGTTTAAACAGCGATATTCTGCTCATATATATGATCAGACCCACTGTAAGACTCTGGATTAGATGACAAAGATAATTGTTTTACAACATTACACTGTATTTTAATGTTTTTCTTTTCTTTTAGTTACATTCCCTTTATAGATTACTTCATTTTCAATTATTTTTAAATGCTTTAATGAGAGAGACATTTAAGATAATTGAAAAAAAACCCTCTCAGCATTTATAGCCAACAAAGCTGGAATAGCATTCTGGGACATTTTGGGGTAAGCACTTCATTCGAGTTTCTGTTAATGCTCAGACACCCTCAGTGCCAGCTATTGGAAGCTGAGGTGCTTTGGGCCAGAAACAGAAGTTATGAACGGGTGGGACAGTGAGAGGAGGAGGAAGCGGTGCTGGTCAGGGGTCTGGGGACTGCATGCGAGTAGTGGTTCTCTGCAGAACACCTATTCAGCATGATCAGGCAGCACAGTATAATTCTTCTTGTTGTTAAAGGCCACTTCCAGGAGCGTAATTTTACATATAACATAGAAAATTACAATACAGTACAGGCCCTTCGGCCCACAATGTTGTGCTGACCATATATCTGTCTAGTAGTCTCTTAAATTTTGTTAGTGTATCTGCTTCCACCACCGACTCAGGCAGTGCATTCCATGCACAAACCACTCTCTGAGTAAAAAACCTTCTTCTAATATCGTCCTTGAACTTCCCGCCCCTTACCGTAAAGCCATATCCTTTTGTACCGAGCAGTGATGCCCTGGGGAAGAGGCACTGGCTGTCCAGTCTATCTATTCCTCTTAATATCTTGTATACCTCTATCATGTCTCCTCTCATCCTCCTTCTCTCCAAAGAGTAAAGCCCTTGCTCTCTTAATCTCTGATCATAATGCATACTCTCTAAACCAGGCAGCATCCTGGTAAATCTCCTGTGTACCCTTTCCAATGCTTCCACATCCTTCCTATAGAGAGGTGACCAGAACTGGACACAACACTCCAAGTATGGCCTAACCAGAGTTTTATAGATCTGCATCATTACCTCACAACTCTTAAAATCTATCCATATATAACCATATAACCACATAACAATTACAGCACGGAAACAGGCCATCTCGGTCCTTCTAGCCCATGCCAAGCGCTTACGCTCACCTAGTCCCACCGATCTGCACTCAGCCCATACCCCTCTATTCCTTTCCTGTCCAGAGAGCTATCCAATTTTAATTATCCAGTACAGATCCCTGAGGCACACCACTTGTCATCGGCATCCAATCTGACAAACAGTTATCCACCACTACTCTCTGGCGTTTCCCATCCAGCCACTGCTGAATCCATTTTACTACATCAATATTAATACCTAAAGATTGAACCTTCCTAACTAACCTTCCATGTGGAATCTTGTCAAAGGCCTTACTGAAGTCCATGCAGACAACATCCACCGCTTTACCCTCGTCAATTTTCCTAGTAACCTCTTCAAACAATTCAATAAGATTTGTCAAACATGACCTTCCATGCACAAATCCATGTTGGCTCTTCCAAATCAGACCCTGTCTATCCAGATGATTATATATACCATCTCTAAGAATACTTTCCATCAATTTATCCACCACTGATGTCAAACTTACAGGCCGATAATTGCCAGGTTTACTCTTAGAACCCTTTTTAAACAATGGAACAACATGAGCAATACACCAATCCTCTGGTGCCATCCCTGTTTCTAATGACATTTGAAATATTTCTGTCAGAGCCCCTGCTATTTCAACACTAATTTCCTTCAAGGTCCTAGGGAATAGCTTGTCAGGACCCAGAGGCTTATCCACTTTTATATTCCTTAAAAGCGCTAGTACTTCCTCTTCTTTAATCATCATAGTTTCCATAACTTCCCTACCTGTTTCCCTTACCTTACACAATTCAATGTCTTTCTCCTTAGTGAATACCGAACAAAAATGTTCAAAATCTCCCCCATCTCTTTCGGTTCCACACATAGCTGTCCACTCTGATTCTCCAATGGACCAATTTTAATCCTCACTATCCTTTTGCTATTAATATAACTGTAGAAACCCTTGGATTTATTTTCACCTTACTTGCCAAAGCAACCTTTTAGCTTTCCTAATTTCTTTCTTAAGATTCTTTTTACATTCTTTATATTCCTCAAGCACCTCATTTACTCCATGCTGCCTATATTTATTGTGGATACCTCTCTTTTTCCGAATCAAGTTTCCAATATCTCTTGAAAACCATGGCTCTCTCAAACTTTTAACATTTCCCTTCAACCTAACAGGAACATAAAGATTCTGTACCCTCAAAATTTCACCTTTAAATGACCTCCATTTCTTTATTACATCCTTCCCATAAAACAATTTGTCCCAATCCACTCCTTCTAAATCTTTTCGTATCTCCTCAAAGTTAGCCTTTCTCCAATCAAAAATCTCAACCCTGGGTCCAGACCATTCCTTCTCCATAATTATATTGAAACTAATAGCATTGTGATCACCGGACACGAAGTGCTCCCCAACGCAAACCTCCGTCACCTGACCTATCTCATTCCCTAACAGGAGATCCAACACTGCCCCTTCTCTAGTTGGTACCTCTATGCATTGCTGCAAAAAACTATCCTGCACACATTTTACAAATTCTAAACCATCCAACCCTTTTATAGAATGGACTTCCCAGTCTATGTGTGGAAAATTAAAATATCCCACGATTACAATCTTGTGCTTACTACAAATCCCTTGACTTATGAAGGCTAAAACCCCATAAGCTTTCCTAACTACCCTATCTACTTGTAAGGCAAATTTCAGGGATCTGTGGACACGTACCCCCAGATCTCTCTGCTCCTCCACATTACCAAGTATCCTGTCATTTACTTTGTATTCTGCCTTGGAGTTTGTCCTTCCAAAGTGTACCACCTCACACTTCTCCGGGTTGAACTCCATCTGTCACTTCTCAACCCACTTCTGCATCCTATCAATGTCTGTCTGCAATCTTCAACAATCCTCTACACTGTCCACAACACCACCAAACTTTGTGTCGTCTGTGCACTTGCCAACCCACCCTCCTATCCCTACATACAGGTCATTAATAAAAGTCACAAAAAGTAGTGGTCCCAGAACCAATCCTTGTGGGACACCACTAGTCACAATCCTCCAATCTGAATGTACTCCCTCCACCACGACCCTCTGCCTTCTGCAGGCAAGCCAATTCTGAATCCACTTGGCTAAACTTCCCTGGATCCCATGCCTTCTGACTTTCTGAATAAGCCTACTGTGTGGAACCTTGTCAAATGCCTTACTAATATCCATGAAGATCACATCCACTGCAAAACCCTCATCTATATGCCTGGTCAACTCCTCAAAGAATGCTATCAGGCTTGTTAGACACAATCTGCCCTTCACAAAGCCATGCTGACTGTCCCTAATCAGTCCATGATTCTCTAAATACCCATAGACCTTATCTCTAAGAATCTTTTCCATATAACCATATAACAATTACAGCACGGAAACAGGCCATCTTGGCCCCTCTAGTCCATGCCGAACGCTTGCTCTCACCTAGTCGCACTGACCTGCACTGAGCCCATAATGCTCTATTCCTTTCCTGTCCATATAGCTGTCCAATTTAACTGTAAATGACAACATCAAACTTCTGCTGGAAGCTCGCTCCACACAGCTACCTCTCTCTGAGTGAAGAAGTTCCCCTCATGTTACCCCTAAACTTTTGCCCTTTATCTCTCAACTCATGTCCTTTTGTTTGAATCTCTCCCATTCTCAATGGAAAAAGCCTATCCACGTCAACTCTATCTATCCCCCTCATAATTTTAAATACCTCTATTAAGTCCCCCCTCAACCTTCTACGCTCCAAAGAATAAAGATTAGATTAGATTATGAAGACACTCAGTCCTCGTTTATTGTCATTTAGAAATGCATTCATTAAGAAATGATACAAAGTTCCTAAAGACCCAACTTGTTCAAACTTTCTCTGTAACTTAGGAGATGAAACCGAAATAACATTCTAGTAAATCTTATCTGTACTCTCTCTATTTTGTTGACATCTTTCCTATAATTTGGTGACCAGAACTGTACACAATACTCCAAATTTGGCCTTACCAATGCCTTGTACAATTTCAACATTACATCCCACTCCTATACTCAATGCTCTGATTTATAAAGGCCTGCATACCAAAAGCTTTCTTCACTACCCTATCCACATGAGATTCCACCTTCAGGGAACTATGCACCATTATTCCTAGATCTCTCTGTTCTACTATTTCCAACAGCTTTCCCACCACAGACGTAAGGCTCACTGGTCTATAATTACCCAGACTATCCCTACTACCTTTTTTGAACAAGAGGACAACATTCGTCTCCCTCCAATCGTCCGGTACCATTCCCATGGACAACGAGGAGATAAAGATCCTAGCCAGAGGCTCAGCAATCTCTTCCCTCACCTCATGGACCAGCCTGAGGAATATTCCATCAGGCCCCGGGGGACTTATCTGTCCTAATGTATTTTAACAACTCCAACACCTCCTCTCCCTTAATATCAACATGCTCCAGAACATCAACCTCACTCATATTGTCCTCACTGTCATCAAGTTCCCTCTCAATGGTGGATACCAAAGAGAAGTATTCATTGAGGACCTCGCT
Source organism: Mobula hypostoma (assembly GCF_963921235.1). NCBI lineage: Eukaryota > Metazoa > Chordata > Chondrichthyes > Myliobatiformes > Myliobatidae > Mobula > Mobula hypostoma. The sequence continues at coordinate 98,219,058 of NC_086103.1, read as the reverse complement.
CACTTCCACAGCCTCCAGGCACATCTTCCCACCTTTATCTCTAATCAGTCCTACCTTCACTCCTGTCATCCTTTTGTTCTTCACATAATTGAAGAATGCCTTGGGGTTTTCCTTTAGCCTACTCGCCAAGGCCTTCTCATGCCCCCTTCTTGCTCTCCTCAGCCCCTTCTTAAGCTCTTTTCTTGCTACCCTATATTCCTCAATAGACCCATCTGATCCTTGCTTCCTAAATCTCATGTATGATGCCTTCTTCCACGTGACAAGACTTTCCACCTCACTTGTCACCCATGGTTCCTTCACCCTACTATTCTTTATCTTTCTCACCTGGACAAATTATTTGTAAAATTATTTTTATTTTCACCAACCTGGTACCTGCAAACAAAACTGAAAATGTATAAAGGCCTGTTTAAAGTTAATCCTCAGACCAGCTCATGTACCTCCATGGTCTGAAACAAAATGTTCCAGATTTAAATGGGTCTAAGGCTGCTCAAGCCCTGTTTTTTTCTAAAGAAAGGAGCTGAACTATTTGGGACATCCCTTTTAAGGAGGTTGATCATGCATTGCTTCCAGGGCTTTTTCAAATCCTGATACCTGGCTCCTTGTATTCCAATTCACCAGTTCTTAGACCACCTGACCCAAGTCTATTTCCCCAAGAGTTGTGAGCGGGGACAATTTTCCCACAAGTTTCTTTGGTAGTCCATGGTGTTTGCTCATTCTCACTGAGAGTTTGTGGGTTTCCACCAGCTGTCCTCCAAGATGTGATAGGTAGATTCAAGCAACACGCATAAAAATTGCTGGTGAATGCAGCAGACCAGGCAGTATCTATAGGAAGATGTACAGTCAACGTTTCGGGCCAAGACCCTTCGTCAGGACTAACTGAAGGAAGAGTTAGTAAGAGATTTGAAAGTTGGAGGGGGAGGGGGAGATCCAAAATGATAGGAGAAGACAGGAGCGGGAGGGATGGAGCCAAGAGCTGGACAGTTGATTGGCAAAAGGGATATGAGAGGATCATGGGACAGGAGGCCCAGGGAGAAAGAAAGGGGGAGGGGGATGCCCAGAGGATGGGCAAGGAGTAGTGTGAGAGGGACAGAGGAAGAAAAAAGAAAGAGAGAGAAAAAATAATAAAAATAATAAATAAATAACAGATGGAGTACGAAGGGGAGGCGGGGCATTAACGGAAGTTAGAGAAGTCAATGTTCATGCCATCAGGTTGGAGGCTACCCAGACAGAATACAAGGCGTTGTTCCTCCAACCTGAGTGTGGCTTCATCTTGACAGTAGAGGAGGCCGTAGATAGACATATCAGAATGAGAATGGGACGTGGAATTAAAATGTGTGGCCACTGGGAGATCCTGCTTTCTCTGGTGAACAGAGCGTAGGTGTTCAGCGAAACAGTCTCCCAGCCTGCGTCGGGTCTCACCAATATATAGAAGGCCACATCGGGAGCACCGGACGCAATATATCACCCCAGCCGACTCACAGGTGAGGTGTCGGCTCACCTGGAAGGACTGTCTGGGGCCCTGAATGGTGATGAGGGAGGAAGTGTAAGGGCATGTGTAGAACTTATTTCGCTTACAAGGATAAGTGCCAGGAGGGAGATCGATGGGAAGGGATGGGGGGATGAATGGACAAGGGAGTCACGTAGGGAGCGATCCCTACGGAAAGTGGGGGGCGGGAGGGAAAGAAGATGTGCTTAGTGGTGGGATCCCATTGGAGGTGGCGGAAGTTACAGAGAATTATTGGACCCAGAGGCTGATGGGGTGGTAGGTGCGGACAAGGGGAACCTTATTCCTAGTGGGGTGGCTGGAGGATGGGGTGAGAGCAGATGTGCGTGAAATGAGTCCTGACGAAGGGTCTCGGCCTGAAAAGTCGACTGCACCTCTTCCTAGAGATGCTGCCTGGCCTGCTGCGTTCACCAGCAACTTTTATGTGTGTTGCTTGAATTTCCAGCATCTGCAGAATTCCTGTTGTTTGTGAAATGAGGGAGATGCGTTTTGAGAGCAGAGTTGATGGTGGAGGAAAGGAAGCCCCTTTCTTTAAAAAAGGAGGACATCTCCTTCGTCCTGGAATGAAAAGCCTCATCCTGAGAGCAGATGCAGTGGAGACAGTAGATTTATTGGCTACTCTAAACTGCCCTGATGAAGGTAGATATCAGGATAATTACGGGGCAGTCTGTTAAAATGGGATTAGTATAGATGGGTATTTAATAGTCACCACAGTCATGGTGAGCTAAAGGACCTGATTTCCTCCATACCCCCTCTATTCATTGTCTCTACATTCGTCAGCATTGTAACTTTCTCACTTTTGGACACAAGATTGATTAATAATTGCACAAGGTTCTGACAAGATTTACACTGACATTTCTCCATCCAGGTTGATTCTACAATTCTACCGCTGCATTTTGTGAATGTCTTTGCTATACTCAACAGTGGCTCATCACAAATACGAGAAAATCTGCAAATGCTGGAAATCCAAAGCAACACACACAAAATGCTGGAGGAACTCAGCAGGCCAGGCAGCATTTATGGAAAAAAGTACAGTCGACATTTCGGGCCAAAAGCCTTCTTCAGGACTGGAAAAGACGTTAAGAAGTCAGAGCAAGAAGGAAGGGGAAGGGGAAGAACAGGTACAAGATGGTAGGTGATAGGTGAAGCTGGGAGGGGGAGGGCTGAAGTAAACAGCTGGGAAGTTGATTGTTGAAAGAGGTAAAGGACTGGAGAAGGGGGAACTTAATAGGAGAAGGTAGAAGACCATGGAAGAAAGGGAAGAGGGTGGAGCACTGGAGTGGTTGATGGACAGGTAAAGAGATAAGGTGAGAGAAGGAAATGGCAATAGTGAAGTGGGAAGGGGGGCAATTAATGGAAGTTCAAGAAATTGATTTTTATGCCATCAGGTTGGAGGCTACTCTGGTGGAACATAAGATGTTGCTCCTCCAACCTAAGTGTGGCCTCATCATGGCAGTAGAGGTGGCCATTGACTGACATGACAGAATGGGAATAGGAAATAGAATTAAAATGGGTGGCCACTGAAAGATCCCACTTTTTCTGGCAAATGGAGCAAAGGTGCTCAGCAAAGCGGCCTCCCAATCTACGTCAGGTCTCACCGATATACAGGAGGTCACAATTTATCCCTCCCCCTCTCCTGGTTTCACCTAACACCTACCACATTGTACTACTTCCTTCCCTTCCCCTCCCTTCCTGCTCTGACATTCATCTTTTATTCCAGTCCTGAAGAAGCGTCTTACCCAAAATGTCAACTGTTGATTCCTTTCCATAGATGCTGCCTGGCCTGCTGAGTTCTTCCAGTATTGGGTGTGTGTGGCCTACCAGACATTTATAGAAAGGAAACAGATGATGGTTCTTTCATTGATTCAATAATTTTGAATGTAACTTGGAAACAGGTCCTTTGGCCCAGCTTGTCTACGCCAACCAAGATGCCAAACTAGGCTAATCCCATTTGCATGCATTTAGCCCTTACTGCTTTAATCCTTTACAATCTGTGTACCTGTCCACATGCTTTTTTAATGTTGTAATTGTGTCTCTGTTGGCAGCTCACCACCATCTGTGGGAAAAACTGGACACCCAGATTTCCTTTAAATCTCTCCTCACTGACCATAAGCCTTTGCCCTTTAACTATAGATGCCTCTACCCTGGACAGGAGATGTGACCATCTACCTGACTGATGCCCCTCATAATCCTATGAACGTCAAAAAGGGCACCCCTCAGCTTCCTTCACTCTGGGTAGCACTGTGTCAGCCTATACAATTTTCCCGTACAACTTAGACTCTTCAGTTCTGACAACATTTCTCTAAATATTTTCTAGAGCTTCCCTGGCTCAATCATTTCCCACATTTCAGATTCAGATTCAGATTTGGATTCATGTACATCAAAATATAAAGAGAAGTTGTGTCATTCATATCAACAACCAACACACCTGGGGGCAGCCCACAGGTATCACCACACACACACACACACACACACACACACACACACACACACACACACTCTCAGATATTCAACTCTCACATACACACACGCACACACGTATGCACACACACACTCTGACATACAGTTCTCTCTCTCTCTCTCACACACACACAGACACACACACACACTCTCTCTCTCTCTCTCTCTCTCTCTCTCTCTCACACTCTACTACTCCAGGCTTTTTGCCTCTGTCCATACAGGAAACATCACTATTTTCTTTATTTGATCTGTTGTTGCTCATGTAAAACTTGTTCCTTTGTCCTGGATTCATCTATATTTGAGGGAAGTTTCTCCACATCCATCCCACTAAGTCATTTCATAAATATTCTGGATTCGTCCTTTTCGAACAAAGATTGCTTTGGCCTGCTGAGTTTTTCATTATTGCTGTTTCCTCTTGATCCTCATACTACCTTCACAAATATAGTGTTTAGTTTCTCTGGAATGTCTATTTATTCTGTCTATAATAACGAGGGAAGTGATGGGTAAAATACGGTGAATTAGGAGCCCAAACTTGGTTGTCCTGGTATTACTGGAATGCAGAACTTTTCACCAGAATCATCACATTGAAAATGTCAACTGCCCTGACTTCCCAGATAGTACAACACATGCCCTGAGAAACAGAAATATTGGTAATTATCAGGTCTCCTATTGTTATAGGGGAACAGCCCATAAAGTCACACTGCTACCTGAAATCCTCAAGGAGGGCTACAATGGAATATTTCTTGAATAATTGTTGCAAGGGATTTGCCAGTGGACAAAAAGCAGACCCTCATATTTACTGACAGTGGGCAAAGGAGCAGGGGTCCACAGGTTCTTTACCCCAGGTGCCCCTGGATGTTCTTGCAGGAAATCACAGGAGAGTGTTATGTCAGCAATGAGGTACAATAGATCTGGCCCCAGTGGCATCACTGTAGGTGATGATACTGCCAGTGTTTCTTCTTCCTTGATGCTGAAGGCAACCTGCTAGGACACTGCCAGTTTCTGATGATGTCTGATCTGTTGTGACGGTTGGCCCTACTACCAAAGAGCCAGAGCATGTGGAATGGCTGACATTGTTGTAATCCTTTTTTCCCAATTTCCTTCACACCTTGTCCCTTTGCCCACTAACATACCTTGTAAGCTTCCACTAACCTTTCACTGGTGCCGTTTTGCCTTCGCCGTTGCAGGGTCGCACCTGTCCAACACCATTCACTCCAGTTCTCTGCTGTGCATCTGAACTCTATTCAGGAGATGGGAGATCAGTAGAGCTGACACTCACAAAGACATGCTCAGATTTAAACGCCTCGTATTAATTAAAGCTGTATATATGCCTCCATGTGTGATGACAACGGCACACTGAAGAGTGTCTGAGATTGTCAGACTCATTGCGCTGCTGTGAAACATGATATGCCATTTCAATCCATTGTACCGCAGTAAGACTGCAGCCAAGCCAAGAGTGGGGGTTACTTTTGTGACATCTAAACAGCCCATGCTCTGGAGTGCAAAACAAGGACAGTAAGGACAGAAGAACTCTGCCAGTCAAGTGGTATTAGTGCAGAGAAACCAATTAATATTTCTGGTTGAAGAGCTTACATCAGAATTGCCTCCAGGAAGGTGAAGCCGCATATCAGTTCTGCTTGAGAAAACCCAGATGAGGACTGTGTTAGGGCAGCCTACAGGAAGGAGTAGAAGCAGATGGATATTGAGTTGCCTGGTTGTGTATTTGTTTTGACAGCCTGTAAGACAGATCAAGAAACGTAACATAATTGTTATCCAATATTATTCAATTTGGCTGAAGCCTGGAACGCATCCTTGCTTTCAGAAAATATTTGTCACTCCCTCTCAATATGGACAGAGCCATCAACAGAGTAAATTGCTCTGCATCAAACTGTAAAACCATTGATGCCCAAGGTAATGCCAGTGATTGTGTGCAGCAAGAAGCTTATCTCCCGTCTCAAAGCACAAACATATGTGCTCAACCACTGGTATTGTGGCAGTGACCACCCTGTTGCTTTCAGCCAACGAAACCGAGTTGCTGCTTCCCGATTATAATTGCGCAGTCCCAAACTGGGTCATCCAAGTCGAGAGCTGATTGTGGTCAATCGTCGGCTCACTTGTTGGCTCAGGCTCTAAAAGGAAACATTTTTCAATTAGCACAGCCACAGTCAAGGGATAGCATTGGATAGAAGTGGAAGGACAAGCAATCAAGCAGAAAACGGAAGCACAGAGGGAATGGTTACCATGATCACTATTAAGTGGCCTTGCGAGTTTGGGTTCATGTATCTTACAATCATATTTGGAAGATAAAATCCTTTGAAAGTTGCTTTCACGGATTCCTCTGCTGTATTTTGGCAAGAATGACAAATGAGGAGAGAGCGACACAATCACTTAGTCAATGGCTTGATAGTTGATTTTAAGCATTAGCAAAGTAGAGAATAAGGGTAGGATGGCTCTGTGCAAACCTCAGATGACTTTCTGTGAAATGCATACTAATATCAACCGAGGAAGAAATAAAATTATTTAGTTATGACTGTTGATCCCATCTTGTAGTCCAGGGATTCCCAACTTTTTTTATGCAATGGACCCCTACCATTAACCGTGGGGTCCAGGAACCCCAGGTTGGGAACCCCTGTCAGTCAGTTACCCTTAAGGCTGTAGGTTTTCATAAATAAAATGACAGAGGCATTTTACATTTAAGGAAATCCATAACAACTTGTTAATTATCAACCAAACATAGAACAAAAATCTCAGTAAATAACTTCAGGTCATGACTTCTTTATGTCAGACCAGCCTCTTAAAGTGAACACACACTCAACGTCGGTTACTGAACATTTCCACCCCTTACATTGCCCTGCACAGGCGCCACACCCCCTCCCCCCACCAACAGTTCACCAAAACCAGCATAGTGAGCCTGTCTGGAGCTTGGATCCTGTGTTCCATGGGTGAAGTAATTGCAGGTGTCTCTGGCTTATCCAGAGGTGTGTTGACATGATCGTGATCATGTCGTGATGCCAGAAATGTGGTAGCAGAATCCTTCAACTTTTGGTGGGCTGTTTTAAGATGATCTACTGAAATACGTCCAGGTTTACCCCTATTATCTATGCTAAAGGTCTTTTCTCCCCATTCCAAAAGGCTGAACGGGCCATCGTAAGGGGGCCTAAGGGGATGTTGGTGCGTGTCATGACTGACGAAAACAAACGAGGTGGAATGTAGGTCAACAGGAACCCAGGAGTGCTCTACACTATGATGGGGGGGTAGGATTGGGGGTAAAGGAGTTGAGTTGACTGAGGAGGGTGGAATGCTACTGGGTAGTCGTGGCATCGGGAATGAAATCACCTTTCACTTGTCACAGCTGCTGTATTCCTGCTCAGCCATGGGTGACCGCAGGTCCCCTTCTGGAGCCATCCTGAGTCCCAGCAGGACCCACGGGAGACCATCATGCCAATTTGCGTCCATCAGGGAGGCTCTCGAAGCAGCCTTTAAGAAACGGTGAAACCGCTCGCATAGGCCATTGGACTGTGGGTAATACGCCATGTTTGATGCAGCCTAACACTGAGGTTCTGGGTAATTGCAGCCCAAAGGTCTGATGTAAATTGGGGACCACGGTCAGAGGAAATATCAGATGGGGTGCCACTGAGCAACCCAGGTGGCGAATGCCCGAGCCTCGTCTGTGGCCGTTGTCAATGCTAGAGAGACGTCTTTGTCCACCTGGTGGTACGCTCCACCATGGTAAGGAGGAGTGTGAAACCGTGAGAGGGGAAAGAGGACCAACCAGGTCCACATTGATATGGTCAGACTGTCATACAGGGATCAATGGTGTCAATGGTGCCCAAACATGATGGCTAATTTTCGCATGCTGGTACTCAACACAGGCTGCAGTCTAAACACACACATACTTTCTAAGGCTGTGCCACATAAGTATAGAGCAACCAGTTTCTGTGAGGCCTTCCGCCTGGATACAAGAAGCCATGATGGAGTTAAAAACAGTTTGTGGCCACTGTGGGGTGAGGTGGACCGGTTGAGACATCGCATAGGAGAGAAACCCCAGCTTCCACAAACTTAACGTCAGCCAAATTCAGGCCTGTGACTGCTGTTCAGAAAGCATGGATCTCTGGGTCAGTGGCTTGGTCGGCTGCATCCCAGCATAGTCAACCCCTATGTGTATGATCTCAGTGCTGGTCGTGAGAGGCAATCAGCCACAGCATTGTTTTCCCCTTGACATGTTATATATCAGTTATGAATTCTAATATGTTGATATATAGGCCAGCTGAGCATTACTGCCATGCAGGCCACGGGACTGTTATTCTGGCCATATTGTGCATGAAGGGTTTGTGGTCAACAGACGCTGTGAAATGGCAAGCCTCTAGAAGAAAATAAAAATTGTGGACAGCCGGATAGAGACTGAGAAGCTTACGGTCAAACGTGCTATACTTCCTTTCGGGGGAATGGAGCTGCTGCCCAAGTGTTCATGTATGGTACCCACTGTATAGTCAGAAGCATGAGTAGTAATGGCTATGGATGTGTTAGAGAGCATTGGGCAGAGCTCGTTTGGTGCCATCAAATGTCTGGTCATGTCCACTCATCTGTCATGCAAGCAATTAGGGGCATTGCTTTAAGGGCACCAGACAAGGGAAGCACAAGTTCAGCACATTGCACAAAGCACTGATAGAGGTTTATCATACCTAAAAACTCCTGTAGGTGTTTTGTGTTGCGGGACAGTGGGAAATCAATAATAATGGCTACCTTTGATGGCAGAGGTCTTGCACCTTTTGTGGAGATGTAATGGCTGAGAGAGACAATTATTGACAACCCAAAGTGGCATTTGACAGGATTATAATCAACCATGTTGGCTTAAGTGCTCAAAAAAGGTGCGGAGACGTGATACGTGTTCGGATTTGGATGCACTGGTGACAAGTATGTCACCCAGGTAAATAAAAAGCAAATCAAAGTCTTTTAATGCAGAGTCCATCAGCCATAGGAGAGTTTACGCTGCATTTTTCAGCCCAAGTAGCAAGGACAGAAACTCAAAGGCCTGATAGGGTTGTTGACAATTGACTTAGTGAAGGGCAACAGTCAGGTGTACTTGGAGGGGATGTCCTCCAAGCACACCTGATCGTTGCCCTTCACTAAGTCAATTGTCAAGAAAATTAACTCCCTGTCTAAACATGCCAAAAAGTCCAGGATGAGTGGGACGGGTAATGATCGGGGTGTAGTGACCTTGTTAAGGTGTTGGTAATCACCACACGAGTGGCAACCATCATTGGGCTTAGGGTCCATATGGAGGGGCAAAACCCAGGGGCTAATCAATGTACATACAATGCCAAGGTTTTCCATGTTGGTAACTCAGCCTTTGTGGTGACTAGCAGGCCAGTTGTGGAAATGGGTGCTTCACCCCATGTTCTGTGACTGTCGTGGAGAATATGGGCTTAGTGGAGTTTGGGAATTCGCCCAACAGTCGAGTAAATTCACATGCAGTGGTGCTTGTGCTTGACAGAGTTATTATGGGGAACTTACTGGGGGAGCAGGGTAATGGCCTGAAGTCCCTGACATCCACAAGCTGGCAGTTCTTTAGATCGACCAACAGTCCTTGGACACAGAGGAAACTTGTGCCGAGCAGAGGTCTAGCCACTTTAGCTAGGATGAAGTCCCATGTGTAATGTCGGCCACTGAAGCAGACCGTCGCCCATCGTATCCCGTAAGTCTGGATCCTGCTGCCATTGGAGGCCTCCAGCGAGTTTTGTGGCTCTTTGCCTTCTGATCGTCTGAACAATAGGCAATACCGGTAGCACATTCTCTTGAGCACCATGCCACACAAGAAGTGTTGCCCTGAAAGGGTGTCTGTAATGAACAGTAGTTGACCCCTGATGGTGTTCACAGACCCGTGATGTCCCGATGCACTGGCACTGTCAAAACTGCAAGGCCATTGGCATTTCCTAGCGTTTGCACCAAAGCGAGTGTGGTAAAAGCACAGGACCTGTGTTATTTCTTTCACAGCCGCAGTCATGTGTATGTTGGAGCCCTTGCTGATGGGAATTATTGAGGCAGGGAAGGAAGAGAAATTATACACCTCTGCCTGACTGAGTATAGCTTATCAGCCATTTCAGCAAGCTCCCTTTTGTCATTCATGGGTATATTGACGAGGATAATGTGAACTTGCTTAGGCGTTTATTGCTTAAAGAGTTCTTCAAAAATGAAACAAGGATGGTGATTTCCCAGGAGAGACAGCATGTGGTCCATTAGTACAACAGCTTAGCATCCCCCAGGCCAGGCAAAGAGAGCAACTGTTTGGCACGCTCAGACTATGATGGTCCAAAAGTCTGTTCTGTAATAGGAGAGTCTTCAACATGCAATATTTTTTGTGTTCAGCAGAGTGTTCAAGCAGGCTCACTCCATTGATGTTGTGGGACTACTGAGTGATGCTACTACCTAGTCATATCTGGTGTCGTCCATGAAGATTTCTCGTGGGATGAATTGGGCCTGGGCTTGTACAAGCCAATTGATGGCATTTTGCTCCCAAAACTCCAGCAGTTTCAAAGCGACTACGTTGGTTGACCCGCTGAATAACTCTGGAATTGTCCTACACCATCGGGGTCACCAATATAGGTTTTCGTAAGTGAAACGGCAGAGACATTTTACATTTAAGAGAAACCATAACAACTACTTTATGCTCAACCAAACAGTACAAAAAATGTTGTACAAAACTTCATGGCATTATCTCATCATATCAGACCAGCTCTTAATGTGAACCTCAACTCAATGTCAGTGGTTCTGAATTATGCATATGTTTCCACCACTTATGTTACCCTACAGGACCATAAAACCATAAAAACATAAAGCCATAAAACCATGAGAGGTAGAAGTAGAATTAGGCCATTTAGTCTATTGAATCTGTTCAAGGCTGATTTATTATTCCTGTCAACCCCATTCTCCTGTCTTTTTCCCATAACCTTTGACTATCAACCTGCTTTAAATATACTATACCCAATGATTTGGCCTTCATAGCTGTCGGCGACAATAAATTCCACAGATTCACCACCCTCTCACTAAAGATATTCCTCCTCATCTCTGTTCTAAAGGGATGTCCCTCTATTCTGAGGCTGTGCCATTTGGCCTAGACTCCCCCATCTTAGGAAACATCCTCTCCACATCTTCTCTATCTAGGCCTTTCAATATTCAATAGGTTTCAATGAGCTTCTTCTAAACTCCAACGAGTACAGGCTTAGAGCAATCAAATGCTCCTCCTACATAAACCCTTTCATTCCTGAAATCATTCTTATAAACTTCCTCTGGGTCATCTGCTTTTCTTAGATAAAGAGCCGAAAATTGCTCTCAATATTCCAAGTGCTGTCTGTCCTTTTAAAGCCTCAGCATTATGTCCTTGCTTTTATATTGCCGTCATCTCAAAATGAAGTAACATTGCATTTTCCTTCCTTACTGCTAACTCAACCTGAATTTTCTCTCTATTTGGAAAATAGACTACAACTTTATTCCTTCTACCAAGATGTATGACCATACACTTCCCTTTACTAGATTCCACCTGCCACTGCTTTGCGCATTTTCTTGATCTAAGTCCTTCTACAGACTCCCTGCTGCCTCAACGTAACCTGCCCCTCCACCTAACTTTGTATCATCCGCAAACCTAGTCACAAAGCCATCAATTCTGTATCCAAATCACTGACAAAATCATTTTCCACTGAGGCAAGGGGAGAAAAAACCAGAGGACATGGGTTAAGAGTGAGGGGAGAAAGGTTTAAAGGGAACATTAGTGGGGGCTTCTTCACACAGAGAGTGGTGGGAGTATGGAATGAGCTGCCAGACGAGGTGGTAAATGCAGGTTCTTTTCTAACATTTAAGAATAAATTGGACAGATGCATGGATGGGAGGTGTATGGAGGGATATGGTCCGTGTGCAGGTCAGTGGGACGAGGCAGAAAATAGTTTGGGACAGCCAGGAAGGGCCAAAGGGCCTGTTTCTGTGCTGTAGGTTTTGTATGGTTTCTATGGTTTCTATATAACATGAAAAGTATCAACCCTAACACCAACCTCTGCAGAACACCAGTAGTCACCGGGAGTTAACTAGAAAAGACCCTCTTTATTCCCACCCTTTGCCTCTTACCTGTCGATACATTCCAGTATCTTTTTTTTAATGAACCTGCCCAGGCTGTAAAGAACTAACAACTTTAAAGTTAAAATATGGCAAGGTCTTTTGTGGTGTTGACCTTCCACAACCCCTTGACCTTCCCAGCTCATTTGATTTTGAATAAATGATGAATTGCAATAATTCGGCAGTTTATTTAACAAGTTAGACTGCTATCATCTGGCTGAGTGAATAGATGTGATTCATCACACATTGAGCTTTAACAGTCACTGTAATTTCTCTACCGTCTATAGCGGATGCTTCTCCCTGGCCCTACACTCATCACTCGAGCATCTGGCCAGTGAAGACACCACGTCAGACTATTTTTTATTGACTGCAGTTTTGTTTTCTGTACAAATATTCCAACCAAACTCATAATCATACCTGGGATTCTGGGAGGTAATGCCATCCTCTTCAATTGGATTCATGACTTCCTGACCAACAGACCACAATCAGTAAAGAGAGGCAGCAACACTTTCACCACAACTGGTACTCCACGAGGCTGTGTCCTCTGCCCTTCACCCTGATTCCTTCACACTCATGTCTATGTGTGGATGCTGCTTTAACTCCCTCTACAAGTTTGTAGATCAGATCATTGTAGTGGACCACATCTCCAATAATGATGAGCCAGAGTACTGGACAAAGATAGGGAGCTTAGTGACTTGGTGTCATGACAACAATCTTTCCCTCAACGTTAACAAAACAAAAGAACTGGTCATTGACTTCAGAGAAGGATGGTGAACATGCTGTCAACAGCGCCGAAGTTGAAAGAGTTGGGAACTTCCAGTTCTTACGTGTGACCCTCACCAATAGCCTGGTCTGGTCCAACCATGTTGATGTCATGGCCAAGACAGCTCACCTGCCTCTGCTTGCTCATCAGACTGAAGTAATTCAGCGCATACCCAATTGATATTTAGTCATCTTTACCAAGGTGTCATAGATAGCAGAACAGATTTGAATGGCAGCTGCTATACACGGGACTGCAAGAAGCTGCAGAGAGCTGAGGATTCAGCTCAGCCCATCACAGGAACCAGCTTCCCAACTATTCACTCTGTCTATACATCTCAATGCCTCAGGAAAGCAGCCAGCATAATCAAAGATCCCACCCATCCTGGACTTTCTCACTTCTCCCCCTCCTATCAGGCAGAAGATATAGAAGCCTGAAAGGCTCACTACAGCTTCTATCCCACTGTTGTTATACTCTTGTATGAAGATGCACTCTTGGCCTTACCATCTACCTTGTTATGATGTGGCACTTCATTGTTTACCTGCGCTGCCCGTTTTCTCAGTAGTTTTTACACTTTATGTTCTGTTGTAGTTATTTTGCCGTATTCTAACTCAATGCACTGTGTAATGATTTGATCTGTATGAACAGCATGCAAGATGAGTTTTCAGTTTATCTTGGTTCATGTTCAAGGTTCAAAGGTTCATTTATTATCAAAGTATATAACTTTGAAATTCTTCCTCTCCATGTAGCCATGAGACCAAGAAAGAAAAGAAAGGCAGCACCATCATCAACTCTCAAATCCCACCTCTCACACAAAAAAATGAACAAAATAGAACAGCCATATCAACCTTCAAATCCCCCTCCGCGTACAAAAAAAGTGAGAAAGTTCTAGCGAAAAACACAGAATACAAAAAGCAGAAGACTGAAAAACACTCTGTAGTCCAAGTCCACATCCAAAATGTAGAAAGCCTGGGCAACGCTCTCTGGGCACAGCAGCGGGCTCTCCTGTAGTGTAGCAGGGTGATTCTCAGCAATCAAAGGACAGGAATCTGGTGCTCCCCCTCTGCACTCACCTCAATGTTTCAATCTTCCTCACTTTAATCAGTGCACATTGAAAGCTTTAAGCAGCAAAATGGAGTCAAACACCAGCTTGCACCTTGTCCCACAGCCAGCGTGCTATGAAGTCCACGAGCACTGTCACTGTCTCCCGGAATCCTGCGGGAGACTGCCGAGCGCTGAAGCACCCAAACGATGTCCAAACTTCCACATTCGTCTTGATGTTTCAATCTCTCTCGTCACTTTAATCAACAAACAATGGACGCTTTAATCATATGACACATGACAATAATAAACCAGTACCACTATCATCCCTGAACACCTACCTTCCAGAAGAAAATGAAGGATGAGGTTCCGAATCTTGAACCTTGAAGTTGCAAAAGGCATGGGAGCATAGCGGTTAGCGTAATACTTTACAGTACCTGCGACCCAGGTTCAATTCCGCCCTCTGTCTGTCTGGAGTTTGTATGTTCTGCCTGTGAATACAGGCATGTCTTCTGGGCACTCTGGTTTCCTTCCATAGTTCAAAGACTGGACTGTTAATTGTTCATTGTAAATTGCCCTATGGTTAGGCTAGGGTTAAATCTGGGGAATTAAATCTGTTACTGTAACATTTTCAGTGCTGTTGGGAGGGGCCAGCCCCCATCCTAGTACAGATTCCTGAAGCCCCTGCTCCCTCCCACACTGCCAATGGCATCTCCACCCCGGGCACTGCAACAGGCAACCCTGTGGTGTGGCCCTAGTTCTAGTATCCCTCAAAACTCCAACTACCATCAGTCTGCAATTATGCCACTCAGACACTTGGGTTATATTATTTTTTCCCTTTGTGACTGTATGTTTTTGTGAAATCGTAACTGTAGGTGTTATTTGTGTGATGTGCTGTGTGCAGTGTGCTGTGTGCTGTTGGTAATGTGTTTTACACCTTGACCCCAGAGGAAAACTGTTTCATTTGGTTATATTCATGTATGGTTGAATGATAATTAAACTTGAACTTAAACTTAATGTTGGTCTGACTGACACTTTCCAAAGCCTCAGCATTATATCCTTGCAATGCAGTGCATTTGTTTTCCTTGCTACCTGCAATTTAATTTTCAAACATCCTGCACTATGGTTCCCAAGTCCTTTTACATCTCCTATTTTAAATAGTTATTTTTTTTACTTTCTGTAAATGCTGTACTGCAAACAACTCCGAAGAATTATATTCCCTTTGTAATTACAGTGTCACCCCATGGTAAGCTGATTATTAACTTCAAGAGGAGGAAACCAGAGGCCCATGAGCCAGTCCTCATTGGAGGATCAGAGGTGGAGAGAGTCAGCAACTTTAGGTTCCTGGGTGTTACTATTTCAGAGGACCTCTCCTGGGCCCAGCAAGTTAGTGCAATTACAAAGAAAGCATGGCAGAACCTTGACTTCCTCAGGAGCTTGCAAAGACTGGGCATGCGATCTAAACTTTGACAGACTTCTATAGATGTTTGGTGGAGAGTATATTGACTGGCTGCATAACTGCCTGGTATGGAAACACCAATGCCCTCAAATGGAAAATCCAACAAAAAGTAATGGATACTGCGCAGAACATCACGGGTAAAGCCTCCCCACCATTGAGCACATCTACACAAAACGTTGTCGCAAGAAAGAAGCATCCATTATCAGGGACATCCAGCAGCCAAGACATGCTCATGTCTCACTGCCACCATCAGGAAGAAGGTCAGGAGCATTAGGACCTACATAACCAGGTTCAGGAATAATTATTACCCCTCAACCATAGGATCATCAATGAAAAGACCTAAATTCACTCAACCTCGCTTTGTAGAAACATACTTTAGAAATTACCTAAGGTTCTAAGCTCCATGTACCTATCCAAGAGTCTATTGTATTTGCCTTTACCACCGTCGCCGGCAGTCTATTCCATGCACCCACCACTCTCTGCATAAAAAACATCACTGACATCTTCTCTGTACCTACTTCAAAGCACCTTAAAACTATGCCCTCACGTGTTGGCTATTTCAGCCCTGGGAAAAAGCCTCTGACTATCTGCACAATTAATGTCTCTCAGCACCTTATACAGCTCTATCAGGTCACCACTCATTCTCCATCGCTCCAAGGAAAAAAGGCCGAGCTCACTCAACCTATTCTCATAAGGCATGCTCCCCAATCCAGGCAACATCCTTGTAAATCTCCTCTGCACTTTTTCTATGGCTTCCACATCCTTCCTGTAGTGAGGTGACCAGAACTGAGCACAGTACTCCAAGAGGGGTCTGACCAGGATCCTATATAGCTGTAATATTACCTCTCTTGAACTCAATCCCACGGTTGATAAAGGCCAATGCACCATATGCCTTCTTAACCAAACAGTCAACCTGTGTAGCAGCTTTGAGTGTCCTATGGACTCAGACCCCAAGATCCCTCTGATCCTCCACACTGTCAAGAGTCTTACTATTAATGCTATATTCTGCCATCATATTTGACCTACCAAAATGAACCACCTCACTCGTTTCTGGATTGAACTTCAAATGCCACTTCTCAGCCCAGTTTTGCATCCTATCGATGTCCCACTGTAACCCCTGACAGCCCTGCACATTATCCACAACACCTTCAATCTATGTGTCATCAGCAAATTTACTAACACATCCCTCCACTTCCTCATCCATGTCATTTATAAAAATCACGAAGCGAAGGGGTCCCAGAACAGATCCCTGAGGCACGCCATTAGTGAACAACCTCCATGCAGAATATGAGCTATCTACCACCACTCTTTGCCTTCTGTGGGCAAGCCAATCCTGGAGCCACAAAGCAATGTTCCCTCGGATTCCATGCCTTCTTACTTTCTCAATGAGCCTTACATGAAGTACCTTGTTAAATGCCTTGCTGAAATCCATATACACTACATCAATGGTTCTACCTTCATCAATGTGTTTAGTCACATCCTCAAAAAATTCAATCAGTCTAGTAAGGCACGACCTGCCTTTGACAAAGCCATGCTGACTATTCCTAATCATATTATACCTCTCCAAGTGTTCATAAATCCTACCTCTCAGGATCTTCTCTATCAACTTACCAAGCACTGAGGTAAGACTCACTGGTCTATAATTTACTGGCCTATCTCTACTCCCTTTCATTGAAACGTCCCCAAAACCGATGGATGCACTTTCAATGACTCTTCATCTCATGCTCTCGATAATAATTGCATATTTATATATCATTACTTCTTTCTTTTTGTATTTGCACATTTTGTTGTCTTGTGCACACCGCTTGAATGCAAATGTTGGTGCAGTCTTTCTATGTTTCTATTGTAGGTATTATTCTACTGTGGAATTATTGAGAATGCCAAAAAGAAGATAAATCTCAGGGTTGTATATGGTGACATATATATACCTTCATAATAAATTTTCTTTGAACCTTGAAGAAATAGCGCTGCATGTCTTTACAATCAAAAGTACAGCAGAAAATTGGAGTTTGGTTGTTTACTGCCCAGGCAAAACAGAACACTAGTAACCGGAACCGTCTGTCTACAGACAGTCATTTTAGAAATAGGACATTACTTCTCAATATGTAAATTGTCATCCAAAGTATTTATGCACATTTTCACAGAATAATTTAAAATTGGTCTGACATGTTTTATGACATGACTGTGTTGATTTGAACTTTATTATTCATCTGGAACAGTTCTGTTCTTAAAACTGTGCAAGTAAAATTAAAACATTTTTATTAATTTTGCTGACAACTTTTGGCTAAACGTGGGGAAAGATTAATGTGAGGCCAGCTACCAAACAGTTAAATGGCAAAATCACAAATGGCTGCAATGTAATTGAGGTCAAGTTTTAAATGCAGCAACAACCTTATTCTTCCCAATACATTTTCAATTTTAACAATTAATTTCATATTGCACCAGCTCCCACTGTTCTTGTCAAAGCTGAACATGCACATTTCCATCTATAATACCGAACAAATTGATGAAGACTGTATTGTTCTGAGAAAGAAGTGTAAGGCAGTCTGTCTCCTCCCTGAGGCTTTTGGTTTTCATACTTTCGTATTTTTGCCTTGTTTCTTACATTTTAGATAAATGCCATATGTTTAAGGTAGTCTATCATTAGATTAGACCATCGAGAATGAAAAGCCAACAGGACAGAATGAATCACAAAAGTAGTATCATAGATTTTTTTATGATTAATCAAGGCTATGGATAAGGGTTAGAAGCTTCCGTTAGTCAGAGTTGACCATGAATACTATGGCCTCACTACCTAGATACGCAAGCCTGGGCAGTACAATATGGAGAGCAAGCTCCCCCCCTCCATGCAGCTGATGAACCCAAAGGAACGGCAGAGACCGATACAGTTTGATACCAGCAGTGTCACAGGAGTTGCCAGTCAGCGTTGAACTCAATGTAGGACTGCCTTAGCGACTCTACCTTTGGGTTTTTCCCTCAGGATTTACTGCCAAAGCCTTCCCCATGAGTGGGTCTAGCTGCAAGGCAGCGAGGTTTGAGATCAGTGTTTTCCTTCTCCCAGATGAGCTGCCAATGATGGCTAACAAGCCCCATTTGCCTGAAGTGACTGGTTTTAAGGCACCAGTAACCTGCCTTTGCCCCTTCTCCTGTCAGTGGAAATGGTTCTGCCGGGTTTAGTAGCTAAGCCACAAATGAAGGGCAGGAGCTGGACTTGGTTGTCAGAGGCTATTTGAGGTGCAAGACACTGCGAGCATTTTATAGGTAGTGGAAGCCTGTCCCCATTCCCAGCCCCAGCTATAATAACCACAAGAAGCTAAATGCAATACATATAGAATTTGCTAAATGCACTTAAAATTAATTCAGTGTTAATGATGTTTCATTTAATGTGGTTGAACATCCCAAAGGGGTTCACAAAACCTTTGACAAATATTATTTGATACTGAGACCTAAGGACAGATAACAAATTTTGATTGAAGAATCAGGTTGTAAGAAGCTTCTAAAAAAAAGTTGAGAGTTAAAAAGTTTAGGATAGAAATTCCATTGTTTGAGCCCAAGAGAACTAAAGCCATGGCCAGTAATTAAAATCAAGGATTCATGGAAGACCAAAACCCAACAGACATGAATTCAGAAAATAAGGACTTCAGACTCATCTACCTCCTCCCCGATGATATCAATGAGAACAGGGCATGTCCTGAGTGATTCCGTCGTGATGGATACTGCCTTTTTGAGGCATCGCTGCTCAAGATGTTCTGGATGTCGGGATGGATCTAACTGAATTTACAACTTGCTGCAGCTTATTTCAATTCTGTGCAGTGCCCCCCCACACACACACTAGATGGTGAGGCAGCCAGTCAGAATGCTCTCCACGGTACATCTATAGAAATATGCGAGAGTCTTTGGTGACAAACCAAGTCTCCTCAAACTCCTGATGAAATGGAGCAGCAGTCATGCTTTTATTGTGGGTGTATCAATATGTTGGGGCCAGAATAGATCCTCAGAGATGTTGACACCCAGGAATTTGAAACTGCTCACCCTTTCCATTTCTGATCCCTCGATGAGGACTGTGTGTTCTAAGTTCGAGGTTCATTTTATTCTCTCCACATTCCCATCAGGACTCCCCAACGTGACCTGCACGCAATGAGCCATTTGACCTACCAACCTGCACACTTGTGGGATGTGGGAAGAAACCAGGGCAACGGGGAAGTGCACACGGTCACAGGGACAACGTGCAAACTCCTTACAGACTCAGGGATGGGCCTGAATCACCCAGCAATTTTAATTAAACATTGCAAACTATATTGCAGACAATATTTTATGAAAAAGACAGAACAATAAAATTACCAGGTTATTTGAATTATGCAGCCGTGATGTAAGAACTGATCTTAAGCAACAATTGTTGCAGTTTTCTGAGCTTTGGTAATAGATGTTCATTAAGTGCATGACCAATTTCTTACTAAATTCCTTATGTACAGTCAGACTAAATAGTTAATCTGGAGACATAAACACAGATTAGTATTTCTTGCTGACCAACTCAGAATTATTGAACCATATCTTGGAAGAAAATTAGTCACTTGTGGCTGAACTGCTTGCAGTTAGTTTAAAAGAGCTATGAACTAAGTTCAAAGTTCAAAGTAAATGTATTATCAAAGTATATACAGTATCCGTCATTATGTACCACCCTAAGATTCATTTTCATGCAGGCATGCACAGTAGAATAAAGAATTAGAGTAGAATCAGTAAAAAAACGATGCACAAAGATTGACAAATGTGCTAAAGAAGACAAACTGTGTGAAAGCAAATAATAAAAAATAAATAATACTAAAAACATGAGTTGTAGAGTCTTTGAAAATGGGTCAATAGATTGTAGAATAATTTCAGTGTACTTTGCCTCGTTGTCAGGATATAAAGAGAGTAGAGCAGGGGGCTAAGCTCACAGCCTTGTGGTGCACTTGTGCTGTTGGTGATTGTGCTAAAAGGACAGTAACTTCATAATTACTTTGAACTTTAACCTTTTGAACTTGGATATCTCCTTTTAAAGAACACATCTCTTCCTCAGGTTTTAGAATAGTTAATGATGTGTTTTCCATCAGCAGTGAACTAATCTGAAAAGTTATGTATAGATGAACTGCCAGAGGGATCAACGGCTTTACGCGCTCCTCAGCTCTGCTATTGAAGCAATTTATTTAATGAATGGAATCTGCAGATCCAAGTGGCATCCTCCTCATTTGCTAAATTCAGTATGGTAAAACGGTTGCATTTATTGAAAGTACAATCCCTCACAATGTACACAATGACCAGAGATACAATAATGAATAGCATAAAGACCCCAGCTGCATGCTATTCATAGCCTGATTTCATCTATTTAGCAGAGTCCAGAAATTACCTATCACAACTATGAATATCTAAAGTAAAAAGTGATATGCACACAGTGGCCACATTAATATGTACATCCTGTACCTAATAAAGTGTTCACGGAGTATGTTTGTGGTCTTCTGCTGCTGTAGTCCATCCACTTCAAGGATGTATGTTTTGTGCATTCAGACACTCTCTTCTGCATACCACTATTGTAACGCATGGGTTATTTGGGTTACTGTCACTTTCCAGCCAGTTTGAACCAGCCTGGTCATTCTCTTCTGATATCTCTCACTAATAAGGTGGTTTTGTCCACAGAACTGCCATTCACTGGATTTTTTTTTCTTTTTCACACCATTCCCTGTAAACTCCAGAGACTGTTGTGCATGAAAATCCCAGGAGATTGGCAGTTTCGAATGACCCCGTCTGGCACCAATAATCATTCCACAGTCAAAGTCACTTTGATCACATTTCTTCCCCATTTTGATGCTTGGTCTGAACAATAACTTAACTGCTTGGCCACATCTGCCTGCTTTTATGCATGGAGCTGCTCCCATGTGATAGGCTGAGTAAATATTTGTATTTACATTCCTCCTTCGAACACCTGGAGAATAAAGACGCATACGTAAGGCTCTTTTTCATTGAATACAGCTCTGCCTTTAACACCATCATTCCAAATAAACTGATTCCTAAACTCCGGAACCTGGCCCTAGGCACTCAGATCTGCAGCAGGATATTCAACTTCCTTACAGACAGGACCCAGGCTGTAAAAATAGGGGACAAGCTCTCCTCTACAATCACTCTGAGCACCGATGCCCCACAAGGCTGTGTACTCAGCCCCCTGCTGTACTCACTGTACACCCATGATTGTGTAGCCAAGTTTCCATCAAACTCAATATATAAGTTTGCTGATGACACAACAATTGTAGGCCGTATCTCGGGTAATGATGAGTTTGAGTATAGAGAGGAAATTAAGAACCTGGTGGCATGGTGCGAAGACAATAACCTATCCCTCAATGTCAGCAAGACGAAGGAATTGGTTGTTGACTTCAGAAGGAGTAGCGGACCGCACAACCCAATTTACATCAGTGGTGTGCAAGTGGAACAGGTCAAAAGCTTTAAGTTCCTCGGGGTCAATATCACAAATGACCTGACTTGGTCCAACCAAGCAGAGTCCACTGCCAAGAAGGCCCACCAGTGCCTTTACTTCCTGAGAAAACTAAAGAAATTTGGCCTGTCCCCTAAAACCCTCACTAATTTTTATAGATGCACCATAGAAAGCATTCTTCTAGGGTGCATCACAACCTGGTATGGAAGTTATCCCGTCCAAGACCGGAAGAAGCTGCAGAAGACTGTGAACACGGTGCAGCACATCACACAAACCAATCTTCCATCCGTGGACTCACTTTACACC
Source organism: Mobula hypostoma (assembly GCF_963921235.1). NCBI lineage: Eukaryota > Metazoa > Chordata > Chondrichthyes > Myliobatiformes > Myliobatidae > Mobula > Mobula hypostoma. Next base: position 98,196,965 of record NC_086103.1, on the reverse strand, counting down.
GCACGCTGTCGGAGCAGTGCTGCGAGGATAATCAAGGACATGACCCACCCAGCCAACACATTTTCTGTCCCCCTTCCTTCCGGGAGAAGGCTCAGGAGCTTGAAGACTCATACGGCCAGATTTGGGAACAGCTTCTTTCCAACTGTGATAAGACTGCTGAACGGAACCTAACACGGATCTAGGCCGTACCCTCCAAATATCCGGACCTGCATCTCGATTTTTTTTGCGCTACCTTATTTTCCATTTTTATATTTTCTATTTATGATTTATAAGTTAAATTTTTAATATCTACTATCAATTTGTAATCCAGGGAGCAGGAAGCGCAGAATCAAATATCACTGTGATGATTGAACCTTCTAGTATCAATTGTTTGGCGACAATAAAGTATAAAGCATAAAGTATAATGATCAGGTGTACCCAATAAAGTGGCCACTGAGTGTATTCTAGAGCAGAATAATTGAAATTAATGATTTTTTTCACTGCAGCCTTTTTGAATAATTATAACATTGACGTGCCAATATCTCATTAAAATATTTTATCTTGGCTTATTTATAAGTGTTATATAATGTCTCCAATAAGACCATAAGGCATAGGTGCAGAATTAGGCCAATCAGCCCATCGAAGCTGCTTTGCTTTTCCGTCATGGCCGATTTATTATCCCTCTCAACCCCATTCTCCAACCTTCTCCCCGTAACCTTTGATGTCCTGACAAAACTGGAACCTTTCAACCTCTCTTTAAATATACTCAATGACTTGGCCTCCACATTCATCTGTGACAATGAATTCATCACCGTCTGCCAAAGGAATTCCTCCCTCTCTGCTAAGAATAGACATTTCTTTATTCTGAGGCTGGTTCTACACTCATCTACGATAGGAAACATCCTCACCACAAACATCCTCTGTGTAAACCTTTCAATAATCAATAGATTTTAATGAAATCCCATCTCATTCTTCAAAATTCTAGTGAGTACAGACCCAGAGCCATCAAATGCTCCTCACATGTTAACCTTTTCATTCCCAACATCATTTTCATGAATCTCCTGTGGTTACTGGCCAAAGATCGTACAATTTATCTTATATAAGGGGCCCAAACCTGTTCACTATGTCTCAGTCTGACCAATTTCTCATAAAGCCTCAGTATCACAATTTCTTAATGAAATGAATGCTAACATTGCATTTGCCTTCCTTACCACTGACTCAACCAGCAAGATAACCTTTAAGGAATCCTGCACAAGGATCCCAAATGTCTTTGCAGCTCTAATTTTTTTTGATTCTTCTCCCCATTTGGAAACACGTCTTTATTTCTTCTACCAATGTGCATGATCATGGATATCCTTACACTGTGTTCTGTCTGCCACGTCTTTGTCCATTCTTCCACTCTGTGAAAGTCCATCTGCAGACTCCATGCTTCCTCAACACTCCCTGTCTTCCATTTACCTTTCTATTCTCTGCAAACTTGGCCAGAAATTCATCAATCCCATCATCCAAGTCATTGACATTTAATCTGAAAAGAAGCTGTTCCAATGTCAAACTCTGCGGAAAACCACTAGTCTCCAGCAGCCATCCAGACTAGGCCCCTTTCTGTTCTCACTTTTTGCATCTATCTTCTATCCATGCTGGTATCTGTCCTGAAATACCATGGGATATTATATTGATAAGCAGCTTCATGAACAGCACCTTTTCAAAGGCCTCTGAAAATCCAAGTAAATAGCATCCACTAATTCTCCTTCTTCTATACTGCTTATTATCTTTTCAAAGAATTCCAACAGATTTGTCAGGTAAGATTTCCCCTTAAGGAAACCATGCTGACTTTGGCCTACTTATTATGCATCTCCTAGTACCCCAAACCGCATTGTTAATAATGGGCTCCAACATCTTCCCAATGTAAGACCTTAGTTAGACTGCACTTGGAGTACTGCGTTCAGTTCTGGTCACCTCATTACAGGAAGAGAGTGCAGAGGAGATTTACAAGGATGTTGCCTGGATTGGAGACTATGCCTTATGAGAATAGGTTGAGTGAACTTGGTCTTTTTTCCTTGGAGCAACGGAGGATGAGAGGTGATCTGATAGAGGTGTATAAGATGATGAGAGGCATTGATTGTGTGGATATCCAGAGGCTTTTTCCCAGGACTTGAAATGGCAAACACGAGAGAGCACAGTATTAAGGTGTTTGAAAGTAGGTACAAGGGGGATGGCAGGGGTAAGTTTTTCACACAGAGTGTTCTGCCAGCGACAGTGATAGAGGTGGATATAAGAGGGTCTTTTAAGGAACTCTTAGATAGGTACACGGAATGTAGAAAAATAGAGGGCTATGCAGTAGGGTAATTCTGCACAGTTTCTAGAGTAGGTTACATGGTCGGCACAACATTGTGGGCTGAAGGGCTTGTAATGTGCTGTAGATTTCTTTCATTCTATGATTCTATCACTGAAGTTAGGCCTATAATTTCCTTTCTTCTGTCTCACTCTCTTCTTAAAGAGTGAAATGAATTTTTCAATTTTCTAGTCTTTTGGAACCATTCCAAGAATCTAGTGATTCATGAAAGATCATTATTAATGCCTCCACAATCACTTCAGGTACCACTTTCAGAACCCTGGGGTGTAGTCCATCTGGTCCAGGTGACCTAAGTATCTTTAGACATGTCAGCTTCCCAAGCATTTTCTCCTTAGTAATGGCAACTACTCTCACTTCTGCCGCTTGATACTTCTGAATTTCTGATATACGGCTCATGTATTCCACAGTGAAGACTGACGTAAAATACTTATTCAGTTTGTCTGTGATTTCTTTGTCCCCTGTTGCTACCTGTCCAGCATCATTTCCCGGTGGTCCGATATCTACTCTCCCCTCTCTTTTGCTCTTTCTATTTCTGAAAAAATATTGGTTTCCTCCTTCATATACTTTTTACCAACAGGGGGTAACGGTGATAAAGGATCAAGGAGGTTGATGCTGGGCCACAACAGGCAATGTGAGGGAGCTTCTTTCTGTACATTTGCTATGTGATCGTTGAATAGGTTAGGTTAGAATGGATTTTATTTTCATTCAGCTCCCTCACATGGTCAGAGACAGAGTAACTCCTTGAAGAATCTTCCATTGAATTATTTCAGTAGTATTTATAATTTAAGCAATCTGAAATTAAATAAATAGTTTAAACTAATTGCTATAAAATGTATTGTGCTGGCAGAAAAGCAAATCAATGTCAGAAACAAAGCTCTTAAAGGCCCCGTGGTCAGTTTTGATTTTGACATTTTGTCAGCCTCAGACTTGGCACTTTGCATCAGCCCAAACTGAGCAGCTCTGGTTGAGTGGGAAATACTTATTGAAATCAATCTGCATAATTGGCATTAGATACCAGCTCTGGTCGCACCTCAACAGAGAGCTTGTCTGAACGATGAGATCAACCTCAAACATTTAACAGTTACATCTGTTGGTTTAGTAAACCATTCCGCTTTCCCTTATCTCCACTTCATTATTTGCAAACAAGTTGAATTCTCCATTTGTTGGTAACCACTGGGACCCAACAAAGAATCCTGAGCTCAATTCTGCCCCCGAATATTTGATCATATTTGGTGATTATTTTATCAAAGTGTTCTTAAACAAGCAATACCCAAATGTAGAGATTTTTAAATTATTTTTTGTGCACTTACGTTGCATCTTAAGGAAATCTATAAGCATTTTATACTTTTATCGGCACTTGGCAGTGTTGTCAAATGTAATTTAGGAAATACAACAGCTGACAATAACCTCCCGTAAACAGAAGCATGGCAATTATCAGGCAATCAGATTGGATAATGTTGGTTATTGAACACGTTATCTTCAGAGTTAACTGTTTGAAAAACTCTCCGAACCGATTTCCCTCCTCTTACACATCATAAACCACTTTCAACAATTCCCCTGTCTGTGCTTAAAATTGGATCAAAGAGGGGAGGAGAATTTTTAACCATTTCTTATTAGTACATACAGTATTTTTCAACCAGCACCATCATCAACAACAACAATAAAGTAACTAATTTAGACTTCATTCAACACAGGATTACAAATGTTTATGGGATTACAAAATCCTGTCACTATGCTTAGATTCATCATTTTGAATCAGGATGACATTCAATCTACAGTGGAGGTCTGTGAAAGATACACAAGTTATCTTCATAATCAGTTCCTACAATGGTTTGTATCTCAGTGGAGAGATTGTGGAAAAGGTTTGCCTAGTCCAGGAAATCCGTACAGAGATACCACATGGCAACAGGCCCCTCAGCCCAACAACTTCACACCAAGAATTAAACATCTATTTACGTTGTAATCTTACATTCTCCTCACATTTTCATCGACTGTCCCCAGAGAATTCTACTCACCTACAACTCACGGTAATTTACAGCAGCCAGATAATCTATGAATCCGCACATCGCTGAGATGTAGAAGGAAACTGCAGTAACTGGGAGAACTCCACACGGTCACAGGGAGAAACAGAAAACTCCACACAGACAGTTTCTGGCAGCTTTCCACTTCCTGTGCACCCTAAAATATGTCCATGCCTCTGAACTGCGAGGGGATTAGAGTCAGGAATCACTGCTTTCCAATTAATGATATCAAATACGAAGGTGCCATAAGACCATGGTAACTACAAACACATGTTACACCTAATACCAACCACAAATAAAGAGCTTTAGTCAATATATGAAAAAAAATTGAGAGGAAAGGTATGGTGCAGGGGAGTGGTGTGAATTTAAACAGAACAGATTGCATCCACCGATCCCCATTCTCCACTTATTTTACTGAAATTCTAATTAGTATTTATATATATGCATTTACAACTCAGTCAATCTGCTTTATCCTGCATTGTTAAAGATTAGCAGTGCAGTTGAATTCAGCGGGATTTGAGTAAGTGATCTTTTATACTCATGAAATAAACTTTGTCACAATGAATTGCTCTGAACCATTTTTTGGTTTTGTTTGTACAGTTTTATGTACAGGGACTCTTGCTTTACAAGGCTGTTAGATTGAAGTTTTGTTTATTCCATGCTACTGCGTTATCACTGTTTCTGCTGGACTGACTTTCCCTAGAATGCCAATTTAAAAAATAATATACACGTATCAGCAGACAACTTAAGTGAGTGCATCACTCAAAACAATAGCAAGTGGCTCATTTTACTGCGATGAAATTGAATTATCGAACAAATACAAAAGCAAGGCTTTTATCATGATAAACAATGGTCAGCAACAAAGGATATATATAACACAGTATTATTTCAGCACATGAAAGTGAGTTTTGATACCACACAAAAGCTGTAGGATACTTATGATCTCTTCAGCATGGATAAAAGTGCTTTATGTGTATTAGGAAAGTAAATGAATAAAGCAAGCTTGCATTAAGTGTTCTTGTCAAAATGTGTGTGGAGTATTATTGAAAGTAAAAGGCCAATCACAAACAAGAGAAAATCTGCAGATGCTGGAAATCCAAGCAACACACACAAAATTCTGTAGGAACTCAGCAGGCCAGGCAGCATCTATATAAAGAGTACAGTCACCATTTGGGTCAGGTCCTACCAAAGGGTCTCAGCCCCAAACATCAATTGTACTCTTTTACATAGATGCTGCCTGACCTGCTGAGTTCTCCAGCAATTTATATGTGTTGACTGTAAGAGCATTGATTTAATGAAGCAAGGCCTTCCTCAGTGGCTGGTCACAAGTGATTTATTTTATACACACTGGAGCTTCCAAAGCTTTTGTCTCATCATATCCTGATCCTGTGTTTCTTCCTCTCAGCTAACATGTCACAGGAATTTGGAGTCTTCAAGCAGTTAAGTTTAATCTTTGGCACTTCTTGAGATTCTAAATACAGATAAAATCACAGACATTTCTGCCAACAGTCTTGAAATGAGGAAGATTAACTACTGCCAGAGTACATACTCAGTGGCCACTTTATTAGGTACACCTGTACACTTGCTTGTTAATGCAAATATCTAATCAGCCAACTCAATGTTCAAGAGATTCAGTTGTTCTTCAGACCAACCATCTGAGTGTGGAAGAAATGTGACTTAAAGACTTGGACCATGGAATGATTGCTGGTGCCGGATGGGGTGTTTTGTGTATAACTAGAGTTTACAGAGAATGGTGCCAAAAAAAAAGAACTCCAGTGAGCAGTAGTTCTGTGGACAAAACCAATGTGTTTATGAGAGACACCTGAGAAGAACGGCAAGACTAGTTCAAACTGGAAGGCAACAGTAACTCAAATAACAACATGTTCCAATTGTGGTACACAGAAGAACATCTCTGAATGCACATCACATCAGACCTAGAAGTGGATGTGTTACAAGACCATGAACATGCACTTAATGCTCACTTTGTTAGGTACAGTATGTACATAATATACTGGACACTGAGTGTACAGTGTGGAGTAATCCTGTATGTGTATTTATTGAAGCTTTGCTGCATGCTTGAGTGCTCAGTGGAGGGTGCTGATGCTTTTTTGATGAGGGGGTGGAGGGATGTTGCCTTGCTGCTGCTTGTGCATGGGAGGCAGGGGCTGGGGACAGCTTTAGCTGGGGGAACTGTCATTCATTCTTTGGGGTATTCCTCTGTTTTTGTGGATGTTTGTGAAGAAAAAGAATTTCAGGATGTATATTGTATACATTTTTCTGATATTGAACATATTGAAACCTTTGTGATTTCTTCCTCTTAAGTAAAACATTGATTGTATCAGTGGTAACAAAAGATACCGAAGTTCTTGTCAGGGAAACTTTGTATTTTATTTCAAAGTTAAATGGCAAAATTGCACAATAATTTTCAAATTGCATGAATATTCACATCTAAAATACATATGAAAAGGAAATATTTAAATCTAACAGCCTTGTTTTGCTTAGAAGTAAATTGTACATATGAAATATTTCAAGTATTTTGCTTTATAGTTTCCAAGTGATATTTAGAATGCAAAACATGAATGTGCGTTTATTAGTGTCAACTTCTATCATTTCCAAGAAATGCACTTAGACTAAATCACAGTAAGTAGAACAATTTTTCACTGTACGAAAACACTGAAGCATCAGTCACATCAGAGTACATTACTTGCACTCTACCTCTGCTCTAGATGTATTTTTTTCTCCTACAATGAACATTAGTTTTACATTTTCATTAGCTCATGTTCAACCCAGATGCCATCTCATTTTATTTAAAATCCTGATTGTTTTGGAGAGGGAGATGAAGTGGACTAACGAAAGCACTGAGCATTTACCTCATGGGCATGATTTATGTGTCAACTTGACCAATCACTGCTCTGCCCTGCATCTATTCCACCGTGATAATATGATGTTGAGTGTGAGGTGAAATTTGGGAGAGTGCATGGCAGGGTTACAGCGCACCCACTGTGAGAGACAATGCCCCAGAAAGACAGCTTTTCCCATCTGGTACAAACATGTTGTGTCACACAACTCTGAGTTCTAAATAAAGAAACAGCACAGTTCAGACAGAGGACACAGATTAAAGTCGTGAATAGGCAAACAAAATAACTGTAGGGTACAGACCAGTCTGTCACTCTTTCTCTGTCTGGTCAGCTTGTGATGGATTCATTTCTTTCTGTACCCTGACCCCCGAGATATGCTTCATTTTTCATTGCCAGTCATGCGGTAATAGTGGCTGGGGTGGTACAGTTAAAATAAACCAGCTTTTATTGAGATAAGGGTTGTGAAAGAGACCTGATGGCTGCCTGACAAATCACATTATGCTGATGTGCAAAATGGGGTTGATGATTCTATTGCTCAGTAAGAAGTAGAAATGGATCTAAACACTCTGTCCTGATTCTTGGGAGCTGTAGAGAGTCTCCACTTCATCCTTTCTGTATTCTTTGTTTGAAAACAGCAGGCAAAGATCAAAAGACAGCATCGCCTTTCCAAACAGCTTCTATTGCTCGTTCAGTGATGCCACCAGGGAAGGGCCACTTGCCTAATTATGACATTGTACATTGTAACAATATACAACAAAAGCCAATTACTGTGATTATCCATCTGTGTCAGACTGGCCGACATAAATAAAGCAGAATCACTTTTGTGTCACTGAGACTACAAAGCAACCAGCAGGAACAGTGTACTGAATGGACGAATGAGATCAATTATTTTAAACTCTCATCTAGATTTATTTATTATATGTATTTATACATTTCTTCCAAATCATATTTTTTTAAGAAATACAAATTCAGGAGCAATATTGTAAAGGAAGAAGGAGTTTTACTTCGAATAAAAAATTTTATGAAATCTTTGAATTTTTTCCATAATTCCATAGCAGTGAAAAATATAGCTCGTCAAAAAATAAGCGTGGTTCACTTCTTAACCCTCACCTGGATTGATCCAATTCTATCAAATCAAATCAAGTCTATTCCATGCTGATGCTCTGTCGGTTTGGCTGCGTTCAACAGTTCCCATATCTCAATTCAAAGCAAAGAATTCTCAAAATACTCTGCTGGGCCATCACCACTCTCATGAAGTTCCAGTGCATCATATGAATTTGGATTTTTTTTCATCTCATCAAAATTAACTAATGACCAAGATTCTAAGTGCCCAGGAAGATGTAAGGTTCAGGAAGTCTAACATCACCATTGATAGAGCACAGTAAAGAGCCAGCAATTTCAGAGGCTGAGGGTAGAAAGAACAGCATTCCAGGGCCATGGATATTAAAGGCAGTACAGAGAAGCCAGGGATGGTATCAGATCATTAGAGATATTGGGAGTATCATTATAAGAATCGGGAATGCCTGAAGTTGTGTTGGAAGACTGGGGATATTGGGAGCTCGGGCTGTGGTGCAGGTCTGGAGGTAAACTGGGCAAAACTAGAGTACCGCAGGTAAGTGACGGGACCAGGGAAGCAACCTTGGTGTTGCAAAGGTGATTCAAAATTTTATGGTTTATGTAATTTGAACTGGAAATAATTAGAAATGCAATTTACTTTGAATTAAATCAGTTTTCTTACACTTAGCACCAAAAATCTGTTATGGAATCAAATTTATCGGTATCTATCTGTTTAGTTATTAATTTGATGTCAGAGCAATCTTCAATTTCATAGACTGCCATCTGTAACATTCTGCATAAATATACTGAAAGATAAATCACTGACCGTAAAGTAATTTGGAAAGTCCTGAGGACATCATGTTCAGGAGTAATTGACGATACACTATTACATGGAAAAAATGTTAAAATTAAATAATCTAAAAAACTCTTGTTAGTAATTGTGATTAATATGTTTGAATATAAAGACAGTAACCTAGGGTTCTACCCCTGTATGATCATGAATACAAATAAACCTAAAAACAACACTTCATTAGCTGTGCTTCAGGACATCGCTTGCACAGAATGGGAACATTGACCCTCACTGAAGCGAACATCCTCAGAAATAGAAGTGACTCCAGCTCACTGCAACGAGCATTGTGGATTAATTAAGCCCTGCACACTCAGCTCACCCGTGCTCACAGAGAGTGGTCGTTAGAAGAAACTGACTGAGATTTTACCTTAAGGAAGCTGGTGCAGACACAAGTTTGGAACATAGTTAACCTATTGGTACCACAATCTCGTTGCTCATTTTTGAGAAGTGCTCTGCACTTGAAGCTGAAAGAGATAGAAAGGAAAGAAACCAACCAACAAGCTGACCTGCTAAAGAATGTTTGCACCTTCTGCAGATATATTTGTGGTTCCAGGATCAAACTCACAGTAAATCTGAGAGACTACCATTGACATTAGTTAAGTGACTGGACTATTACTCCAGAGGCCTAGAATAATGATTTGGAATGGCACTTTCAAATCCCACTATGACAATGGAGAGCTTACATTGAGTAAAATTAATGATTACGAAATGGAAAACTGGTTTCAGTCATGCTGAGTATGAAGTTGGTGAATTACTGCAAAAGTTTATCTGATTCACTGAAATGGTTTCAAGAGAGAAATCCTCTGAATTTATATAGTCTGTCTTAAATTGCAGCCAGCAGGGTGAGTATAAGTGAATTATGGATGCAGAATCAAAAAAGGTAGCAAATACCATACTCAAAGTGTTATATCTCAATGCACGGAGTATTAGAAATAAGGTGGATGATCTTGTTGCACTCTTACAGATTGTCAGGTATGATGATGTGGCCATCACTAAATCGTGGCTGAAGGACAGTTGTAGTTAGGGGCTGGAAGTCCAAGTTACACGTTGTATTGGAGAGATAAGAAGGTAGGCAGAGAGGGTGGCGTGGCTCTGCTGGTAGAGAATGGCATTAAATCAATAGAAAGATGTGACACAGGATTGGAAGATGTTGAATCCTTGTGGGCTGAGTTAAGAAAGTGCAAGGATAAAGGGCCCTGATGGCAGTTATATACAGGCCTCCCAACAGTAGCTGGGATGTGGACCACAGCTTACAAATGGAAACAGAAAAGGAGAGTCAAAAGGGCAATGTTATGATAGGCATGGGAGATTTTAACACGCAGATCGAATGGGAAGATTAGGTTGGTAATGGATCTCAAGAGAGTGAGTTTGTTGGATGCATATGATATGGCTCTTTAGAGCAGTTTGTCATTGAGCCTACTAGGGATCAGTTATACTGGACTGGGTGTTATGTAATTAACCAGAGGTGATTAGAGGGCTTAAGGTAAAAGAACACTTAGGAAACAGTAATCACAAAATGATTGAGTTCAACTTGAAATTTGAAAGGGAGAAAGTAAATCTGAAAAAGCACTATTTCAGTGGAGTAAAGGAAATTGCTGTGGTATGGGAGAGGAGCTGGCCAAAGTCAATCAGAAAGAGATGCTGGCAGGGATGACAGCAGAGCAGTAATGCTGTGAATTTCTGGGAAAAATGAGGAAGGTGCAGGATAGATGTATTCTAGAAATGAAGAAATACACCCATAATAAATTAGTAAGCTAAGGCTGAAAGGGGAGATCAAAGCTAATGTGAAAGCAAAACAGAAGACATACAACAAAGCCAAAATTAGGCAGAAGGTTAGAAAGCTTTTAAAAATCTAGAGAGAGCAACTAAAAGAATCATTAAGAGGAATAAGATGAAATATGAAAGCAGACTAGCAAACAATATCAAAGTGAATAGTAAAAGCTTTTTCAAGTATGTAAAAAATACAAGAGAGATGAGAGTGGATGTAGGACTGCTAGAAAATGAGGCCAGAGAAATAATAAAGGGGGCAAGGAGATGAAGATGAACTAAATGAGTATTTTGCATCAATCTTCACTGTGGAAGACACTGGCAGTGTGCCAGATGTTGAAGGGTGTGAGGAAAGAGAAGTGGGTGCAGTTACTATTACAAGGGAGAAGGTGCTCAATTGGCTGAAAGAACCAAGGGTACATAAGTCCATGGTGGGTGAGTCTAGAACAAGAAGGCACAGCCTCAGGACAGAGGGGTGTCCATTTAAAACAGTGATGCGGAGAAATTTCTTTAGCCAGAGGGTAGTGAATTTGTTACTACAGTCCCCTGTAGAGGCAAGGTTGTTGAGTGTATTTAAACATAGAAACATAGAAACATAGAAAATAGGTACAGGAGTAGGCCATTCGGCCCTTCGAGCCTGCACCGCCATTTATTATGATCATGGCGGATCATCCAACTCAGAATCCTGCACCAGCCTTCCCTCCATACCCCCTGATCCCCGTAGCCACAAGGGCCATATCTAACTCCCTCTTAAATATAGCCAATGAACTGGCCTCAACTGCTTCCTGTGGCAGAGAATTCCACAGATTCACCACTCTCTGTGTGAAGAAGTTTTTCCTAATCTCAGTCCTAAAAGGTTTCCCCTTTATCCTCAGACTGTGACGCCTCGTTCTGGACTTCCCTAACATCGGGAACAATCTTCCTGCATCTAGCCTGTCCAATCCCTTTAGGATTTTATACGTTTCAATCAGATCCCCCCTCAATCTTCTAAATTCCAACGAGTACAAGCCCAGTTCATCCAGTCTTTCTTCATATGAAAGACCTGCCATCCCAGGAATCAACCTGGTGAACCTTCTTTGTACTCCCTCTATGGCAAGGATGTCTTTCCTCAGATTAGGGGACCAAAACTGCACACAATACTCCAGGTGTGGTCTCACCAAGGCCTTGTACAACTGCAGTAGTACCTCCCTGCTCCTGTACTCGAATCCTCTCGCTATAAATGCCAGCATACCGTTCGCCTTTTTCACCGCCTGCTGTACCTGCATGCCCACTTTCAATGACTGCTGTATAATGACACCCAGGTCTCGTTGCTCCTCCCCTTTTCCTAATCGGCCACCATTCAGATAATAATTTGTTTTCCTATTTTTGCCACCAAAGTGGATAACTTCACATTTATTCACATTAAATTGCATCTGCCATAAGTTTGCCCACTCACCCAACCTATCCAAGTCACCCTGCATCCTCTTAGCATCCTCCTCACTGCTAACACTGCCGCCCAGCTTCGTGTCATCTGCGAACTTGGAGATGCTGCATTTAATTCCCTCATCCAAGTCATTAATATATATTGTAAACAACTGGGGTCCCAGCACTGAGCCTTGCGGTACCCCACTAGTCACTGCCTGCCATTCTGAAAAGGTCCCGTTTATTCCCACTCTTTGCTTCCTGTCTGCTAACCAATTCTCTATCCACATCAATATCATACCCCCAATACCAGGTGCTTTAAGTTTGCACACTAATCTCCTGTGTGGGACCTTGTCAAAAGCCTTTTGAAAATCCAAATATACCACATCCACTGGTTCTCCCCTATCCACTCTGCTAGTTACATCCTTATTAAGGCAGAGATTGATTGGTCTTGATTGGATGCAGCATCAAAAGTTAATTAGAGAAGGCTGGGGAGTGCAGCTGAGGAGGGGAAAATGGATCAGCAATGACTGAATTGCAGAGCAGACTTGATGGGCCAAATGGCCTAACCCTGCTCCTTCGTCTTATTGTCTAATGAAGGCCAACACAGTGCACATCTTCTTAACAATAGCTTCAACTTGTGTGGCAACTTTGAAGAGTCTATGGACGTAGACACCAAGATTACTCTGCCAAGAAACCTGCCATTAAACCTACATTCTGCCAACAAATTCAACCTTCTAAAATGAATACAGGTTGAACTCCATCTGCCCAGCTCCACATCCTGTCAATGTTCTACTGCAACCTACAACAACCCACCACACTATCCAGAACTCCACCAACTTTTGGATCATCTACAAATTTACTATCCCACCTTTGCACTTCCTCATCCAAGTCATTTATAAAAAATCGCAAAGTGCGGGGATCGCTGTAGAACACCACTGATCACCGGCCTCCAGGTAGGATACACTCCATCTGCTACAACCCTCTGCTCTCTTTGGTAAGTCCAATTCTGTATCCTCATAGCCAGGTTTTCCTGGATCACATGCTTGCTGACTTCCTGAATGAGCCTTCCATGGGGAAACATATTCAACATGTTACTAAAATCCATATACACCACATCCACTTCCCTACCTTCATCAAAGTACTTTGCAATATCCTCAAAGAATTCAATTATGTTTGTGAGGTGTGACCTTCACTTCGCAAAGCCATGCTGACTATCCCTAATCAGCCTATGCCATTCCAAATGCTCTTAAATCCTGTCTCTAAGAATCTTCTCCAATAATTTTCCCACCATTGAAATAAGACTCACAGGTCTATAATTCCCAGGGTTACCCCAACATCCTTTCTTGTACAACGGAGTAACATTTGCCTCCCTCCAATCATCTGTTACTATTCCTCTGGCCAGTGAGGATGCAAAGACACAGCAATCTCTTCCCTTGCTTTTTATAATAACCTGGATCATATCCCATCTGACCCTGGGGAATTATCTATCCAAATGTTTTTTCATTTTTCCAACACATGCTGTTTGTTAATGCTGGCACATCAGCCTGTTATACACCATCCTCACAAGATCTCACTGGTGAATACCAAAGAAAAGTATTAATGGAGCACCTCCTCCTACCTTTTCCAGACACATTTCCTCTACTGTCTCTGACCAATCCTGCCATCATTCTGTTCTTCACGTACATGTAGAACGCTTTGAGGTTTTCCTTCATTCTACTTAACACGGTCTTCTTAAGCCCCCTTCTAGATTTCCTATATCCATTCCTCAGCTCCTTCCTGGCTACCATGTAACTCTCCAGAATTCTTTCTTCCCAAACATCAAGTAAACCTTTTTTCTGCCTCTTGACTAGACATGTCACGCTTCTTGCCATCCATGGTTCCTTGACCCTCAACTGGAAGAAAAACCTATTGAGAGCTTCCTGCAGGTGCTTCCTGAACAACATCCACATTTCTATTTTGTATTTCCCTGAGTACATCTGTTTCAACTTATTTTTCCCAGTTCCTTCCTCATAGCATCATAATTCCCCCTCTCTCGATCAACTACTTTCCCTTACCATTCCTCTCCTGTCCATCTCCAAGACTATAGTACAGGTCAGGGTATTTTAGTCACTGACTCCGACGTGCTCCCGCACCTGACCTGCTCCATTGCTTATAACAAATCAAGTATGATCTCTCCTCTGGTTGGCCTGTCTACATACTGAGTCAGGAAACCTTCCTGGACACATCTAACAAATTCCGTCCTATCCATGCCATTTGCTCTAAAGAGATACCAATCAATATTGGGGAAGCTGAAGTCCCTCATGACATTAACCCTGTTATTTTTTTTCACATTTCCAAAATACAGGTAAGCCTCTCTATCTGTTCCTCAATGTTGCTGTTGTTATTGGGGATTCTATAGAATAATTCCAATAGAGTGATTGCTTCTTTCCAGTTTCTGACTTCCACCTGCACTGTTTCAGTGGACAACGCCTCCATGATATCCTGCATTTCTGCAGCTGTGATATTATCTCTGATTAGTAATGCCAAGCCCCCACCATTTTTACCTTGTTCTCTGTCCCTTTTGAAATACTTATGCCCAGGAATATCCAGCAGTCACTTCTCAGCACTAATCTCTATCTACGCCCTGCTTTCTTATTTCACCAGTCTCTCTAGGTCTTCGCTATGTTCATAAATAGCCACATATCCTTGAAATTATGCCCAAGGTTATGACATTAATATTGGTCAAATCATCAGTGCTTCCAATATTAACCCGCTCACCTCCACTCTAAAGGACAGCCATTTACCCTCTAATTGATGGTGGCCAATATTGCATTGAATAATCTCATGTGTTTAAGTTTTGCTAACTAAACCATGATGTTAATGCTCTCACAATCCTGAATACTCAGGATTTAGTGGTGTCAGGCTGGAAAGCTTTCCAGACTATTGATCAATATTCCAATTTGCAATCAACATGGTTTAAATCACTTCTATGAGGAATTCTGCATTACAGTAGTGTAACAAATTTTCTAGTGAATCTGGGAAGTTTCAACGAAGCATGGGGAACAGAACCAGGCATTTTACAAAGTATTTTAGGAAACAGACCCCAGGTTAATCTAAAGGGAGTGAGGGAAATGGGTCTCTGTTGAGTTTAAAAGGAGCACAGCAAACAGCTCCCAGTGAGTTTAAAGGGAGTATGGGAATTATGTCCCATTTGATGTAAAGGGGGTGCAGAAAATGAGACGGCGGTGGGAACCAGCATCCAGTTAGTCAGATACCAAACCACGGATAGCAGATTATCATACCACAAGCAAGAAAAAAAATCTGCAGATTCTGGAAATCTAAGTAACACAAACAAAGTGCTGGAGGAACTCAGCAGGCCAGCAGCATCTACGGAAAAGAGTACAGTCATCGTCTCAGCCCGAAACACCAACTATATTCTTTTCCATAAGAGCTGCTAAGCCTGCAGGGTTCCTCCAACATTTTGTGCAGATTATCATATTTTTACTTCCCATGGAATTTTGTCAAATGTATTCGATAAATGATATCGGCACAATTAAATGCTTTTGATAAATGATATCAGCACAATCAAATGATTTTGATAAATGATATCAGCACAATCAAATGTATTTGGTAAATGATATTAGCACAATCAATTGCACTGTCACCATCTACTTTTATTGTTATTTCATTAAGGAGCTAAATCAATTCATCCAAAGATGATTTATTGTTAATCAATTTGCCTTGATAAGCATTCATTTGTTCATTATTAGCAAAATGTAAATTTCTTTTGGATTACTCTCTTGAAAGTTTCCATATCGTGGACTTTGCACTTACAGGCTGGCAAGTTTTGGATTTACTCTGTTCCTATTTTTGAAATAAGTCTTCAGTATTTGTACCTTTTCATAACTTTATAATTGTGCTCTAAGGAATGACTTTTATTAATGATTTTAAAACACAGAAAAGTACAAGATCAGCACAGGAACAGACCCTTCAGCCTAATGATGTTGCACCAAACTAACTGAGATAATGAGGCTAATTAAACAAATCCTTTCTGTCCGCACAATGTCCATATTCCCCATTATCTCCATTTTCATGTGTCCATCCCAAAACCTCTTAAACCTTTCTATAGTATTTGCCTGCGTCATCAGCACTGGCGGCCCATAGCAGACACCCACTACTCTGTGTGTCAGCGAGTTGCTCCTCACATCTCCTTTGAAGTTTCCCCCTCTCATTTTAAATGATTGCTCTCTGGTATTCGGCAACTCAATCCAGGGAGAAAGATACTCCAGTGACAGAATCTTGGTGATGTTTAAAGTTGCAATAACAACCCAAGCAGAGACTGAGAGTACAATAATTTCCTCTTAGTGGATTATGTACAATAGAGCCAAAGAAAGGAAACAAAAGAAACTTCAGATGCTGGAACCTGAATTGAATTGAACTGATTTTATTTCTTACATCCTTCACATACATGAGGAGTAAAAATCTTTATGTTACGTCTCCATCTAAATGTGCAATGTGCAATCACAGTAATTTATAATAATTTATAATAAATAGAACAGTCAATGTAATATAGAGTCTGATGGCCTGGTGGGAGAAACTGTCCCAGAGCCTGTTGGTCCTGGCTTTTATACTGCAGTACCGCTTCCCGGATGGAAGCAGCTGGAATAGATTGTGGTTGGGATGGCTTGGGTCTCCAATGTTCCTACGGACCATTTTTACACACCTATCCTTGTAAATGTGCTGAAAAGTGGGAAGTTCACAATTACAAATGCGCTGGGCTGTCCGCACCACTCTCTGCAGAGTCCAGTGATTGAGGGAAGTACAGTTCTCATACCAGGCAGTGATGCAGCCAGTCAGGATGCTCTCAATTGTGACCTTGTAGAAAATCCTTAGGAATTGGGGGCCCATACTAAACTTCCTCAACCTTCTGAGCTGGAACAGTAATAAATGCTGGAGGAATTCAACGGGTCATGCAGCATCTGAGGGAGAAAAGAGTTCACTGACGATTCAGGTCAAATCAAATCATCTAATTGAGATTGGCATAAAACTTAGAGCTGTCCCGGATTGTATTTTCGTGTCGTAGTTTCTGCAGTACATTTACAACACCAGAAACATTCTGAATAATCATTTGTTCTAGATTTGGCATTTGCTGTGAGAAAGTGCCGACAGAGAAGTACAGTAATGAGAGCCAATAGATTGAAGGCCAATACTTGCTGTTTTAAAAATTGTACTACAAGTGAAAAATCAGTCCCTTAATGATAGTTAAACAATCATAAGTTAGCTTTATCTTTTCCTTCAATTAATATATTATTCTCTCAGTTACTTACATAACATTTCTTCAGCATTACTTACTGAAGATGTTACAAATATATATTCACATACCTGCAAAATGTTGTAAAAATTATTTACCTTCAAAACATATTAGATTATGAGAACACTCAGTCCTCGTTTATTGTCATTTAGAAATGCATGCATTAAAAAATGATACAATGTTCCTCCAGAAAGATATCACAGAACACAGGACAAACCAAGACTAACTGACAAAACCACATAATTATAACATATAGTTACAACAGTGCAAAGCAATACCGTAATTTGATAAAGAGCAGACCATGGGCACGGAAAAAAAAAGTCTCAACTCCCGATAGCCCCATCATCTCACGCAGATGGAAGCACCGCAAACTTGCTGATGCTTTGGAGCACCCGACCGCAGCTGACTCTGAGTCCGTCCGAAAACTTCGAGCCTCCGACCAGCCCTCTGACACCAAGCACCAAGCACCAAGCACCACCTCTGCTGAGCACTTCAATCTCGCCCCGGCCACCGAGCAACATGCAAAGCCGAGGACTCAGGGCTTTCTCCTCTGGAGATTCTCGATCACACAATAGCAGCGGCAGCAAAAAACAGGCATTTCAGAAGTTTCACCAGATGTTCTTCTGTGCTCTGTGTCTCCATCCAATCACGATTGTGCACGGCATCTTATCATGTATTAAGTTGTATTTGTTAAAATAACCAAAGGAAACTTCCAGTGATGAGTATGAGTTTGGATACCAGGGAGGTTCTCTATGCTGGCTAGAACATAACTCACAGCTCAAACAATGCTACACTACAAGGATGATTTGGTCCTCGTGCTGCAGTGGGCAGCTGATGCCCAAGTTACTGACACACACGGATGGACCCTAGGTCATTGCCAAATTATTCATTGAATCATATGTAAGCGTGGGCATTGCAGTTAACACCTGCAAAATATGGGTCTTCTACCAACTTGCCCTAATGTACAGATCTACTTTTCAACAATAAAGGTTTGTTTCAAAAGCCTGGACAATGAGGAACACTTCTCAGCAAAGACAGATATTGACAGAGAAATTCACCATCACCTTCAATACCCCAACACAGCCTTAGGTTGATTGAGAAAAAGGATGTTTGAAACTCATGTTTGAAATAGGTGTCAACCTTGCCCTCCTGTATGCTTTGGAGACGTGGACTGCAGAGATACCACCAATGCAAAATTCTCCAAATCCATGTAACAAAGCAAATCAATGTTAGCTTTCTCTTGGGCAACATACGCAGCTCTGTGTCGTGATTGTGATTGAAGTCATCAGAGAGACAATGAAGGTGGTGATATTCGGCACAACGAGCAGGCATTCTTCTGGAGACCCTTACTGTAGAGTCTTTCAAACTCAAAGTACATCACATTTTTATACGCTTAAGATCAAAGGTAATATTAGGTGATTTCAATAGTTACAATGACATTATCTACTTCACTGCTTTAGGTTGACAATGCTTCCTTTGAATTGCCTATCTATGGTGAGAATCATCGCTAAACACACAAGTCCTCCAGTTATTGATTAATCAGCTATTTGATGTGCTTAAGTGATATTATCAGTGGTCTTTTCAAAGTTTCAAAGGTACATTTAATGACAGGGAAATGTATACAATATACATCCTGAAATGCTTTTTCTTTGCAACCATCCATGAAAACTGAGGAGTGCCCCAAAGAATGAATGCCAGTTAAATGTTAGAAGTCCTCCCCAGCTCCTCCCTCCCATGCATAAACTGCAACAAACAATGATCCCCCCCCACTGACAAAAAAAAGCATTGGCACCCCCCACCGAGCACTCAAGCGTGAGCAAAACAACAGTAACGACACAGATTTGCAGTACCCCTAAGACTTTACGTGTCACCTGGTATTCAACATACCACAGGCTCTCTCATTCCCTAATAAGAGAGAAAGAGATGACTCCATTTCACAGCGAGGGGGAGACATAATAAGCAACTTGCTGGTTGATGATGTTAAAAGTATGTTGTGTTGCTTTTTCCGAGCTCTGTGCCCAAAGATCTCAGGTCTCTGGGCATACAGCCATAGATCTTCCAACTTCCCCAAGGACACACAGATATCCTGACGTGACACCAACCTTCAATCCATCCACCTCTAGAGCCACAAGATCTCGGTTCTCTGAGGCATGCAAAGCTCTTAGGCTGAGCCTCCCTTGGCGTGCCAAATAATGGCTAGTTGTGAAACCCCGGGATCGGGTCCCATTCCTTCAAAGCACAGTAGTCAGTGTGTAACTCCAGGTCAGGGTCTTCAAAAGAACCCTGAAAGGGAAAAATAGAGATATTAAAGATGGAAATAGAGCTGTTTCTGAAGATGAAAGCAAAGGATTCGCCGTTAGGTGCCATTAATCCTCCTAAGCCATAACTTAACCACGTCTCTGGTTTGATGCAGGTCAATTAAGATAACCCCATTATCTTTTATATATATACACACACACACACACACACACACACACACACACATGCAAGAACATCTTATGGCCACCAAACCATATCTTTTAGTCTAAGGGCCAGCCTGTGCAAAATTGTGCTTTTAACTTCAATTTACTGCTTGCAGTTCACAATTTACTTTAAGACCTGAAGACTGATTCATGTTTGAATGAATATTTGATATATTCTCATAAATCTGAATACTCCTTAACACATTGCAGCCCTAATAGCACTCAAGTAGGCTCATGGGCCAAGCCTTGTTTGAGCTGATTGAATATGAAGGAGACATCCATTCCAAGCACTGTTATTATGCACAACATTGTTTATAATCAGATAAAACATTAACAATGCTGAAAAAAGTGTAGTACAGGTAAATGATAAAGCATGAGATCATAAGGAGATTGATTGTAAGGCCAAGAATCTATCTTTTGTCTGTTCAGGAGTCCGATAACAATGGCATAGAATCTGTTCTTATGCCTGGTGTTATGTGGTTTTAGGATTTTGTATCTTCTGGCCAGTTGTGTGTGTGTGGGTGGGGGGGGGGGTGAAATGAGAGAATGCCCAGGGTGGGTGGGGTATTTGATTATGCTGGCTGCTTTACTGAAGCAGTGAGAAGTGTGGAGTGTATACATAGAGGGGAGGCTGGTTCCTGTGATGTGATTTTCCAAGCTGTTTCCACAGCTCTCTACGTTATCATTCAGTCATATGAAGAGCAGTTGCCATACCAAGCCACTCTGCATCCGGACACAGTTCTTTCTGTGGTGTTTAGCTGAAAATTTCATGGGCATGCCAAATTTCTTTAGTAGGCAGACAGAGGAAAAATCCAAAGATTTGCTCAATATCGTTAAGAAAAACATCTGGAAATTCTGGGAACTGCTGGTGTTCAAAGCATTAAAGGAAGATTCAGGATGCTGTTGTAAACCTTGGGCTCATGCATCAGGAGTGTATAGAACTCCTGTGCAAAAGGCAGAAATTTCACAGAGTACCCACTTGTTCAACTTCATGTACCCACTGACGTATTGATAAAAGAATCTGTACAATGGCCATCAGTCACCAAAACCAAAGAACCAAAATTAAGTGAGTCATCTTCAGTCCTGAAAGATAATCAAATAAAGAGGAAAGTATTTAAACAGCGGTTACATTTCAAAATAACTTCAGTGGCTGTGGGAACAGTCCAAGGTCATGAAAGCGACAACAAGAAATCAAATTCTTCTTTCTTAATTTGCACCAATGAAGCTTCACAGTCTACGCTCCCACCCTTCCAGGACTTGCTGTCCCTGGCTCCAGTCGTTTGAGGTTCATGTCTCGGTCACTGTGCATCTGCCAACACCTTGTAGATTACTCAAATAGAAAGAAACTGGGATGAGATCCATGAGGCTGTAAATCAGGGCATTGTTGATGTGTTTGACAAATGAGTCACATGACCCTGGGGGAGTGTGCCCTCTTGGTGGCTAACCTTGAATCGTTAGGCGTTCAACTGGGAATAATGAAGATTCCAGGATTTCAACATAAATAAATTGTCAGTACTCATTCTAATTTCGCCTTTGCAATCGACGGTGATTTTAAACATCAGATTTGGAATCACACCAACATGCATCAAAGGTTAGCCAGAGATTTAGTGAGAGCATCATACTAATTTCCCATACAATATATGACAAGGGTTCCATAAAGTCTGGACCTTCACCAAATCTGAGTTCTGCGCTAGGAGAGTTTGGTTCTAATGCACTCTGTTTATTTGTGTTGACTCAAACACTGAGTTACATCACTACTTCATCTGGTTATTGTGCTAAGATTTAAATAAATGTCGGATTGCTTTTTCTTTTGTAAAACTTTATCTTTTAGAAAATACACAGAAGAGAGCATATGCTAGAATCTCCCCAAAATTCAAAACCTTCAGTTTTAAGTCTTTTATGTAGTATGGTTAGTCCTGACGAAGGGTCTCGGCCTGAAACGTCGACTGTACCTCCTCCTAGAGATGCTGCCTGGCCTGCTGCATTCACCAGCAACTTTGATGTGTGTTGCTTGTAAGTATAAATGTCTTTTTTTATTCTTCTCTGCTGGGCTTCCTTATCTTAGGGTCATGTGTTTTCTTTGTAAAGGGGAGGGGGGGAATTGGGAGAAAAACTTTTAAATCACTATTTAAATTGAACTGTACATGGAGTTCTGCTTTTTTCTTTTCTCTCTGGGGATGCATTCCGCCCTTTTCACTCCTTTTGCCGGATATCTACCTTTCGGGATGGTGGGAGGATTGGGTGTACTTTTGCATTTTGGGGTTTATTGCGGGATTTTTTTCCAGTTTTTTTTCCCAATATGGAGTTCCAGAGCATGCATGTATTCTATATGGTTATATTCATCACCACCATCTTTGATTAGCCTGCAATAGTATTAGATTAGATTAGATTAGATTATGAGGACACACAGTCCTCTTTTATTGTCATTTAGTAATGCATATATTAAGAATGATACAATATTCCTCCGGTGTGATATCACAGAAACACAGGACAGACCAAGACTGAAAAACTAACAAAACCACATAATTATAACGTATAGTTACAACAGTGCAGCAATAACATAACTTGATGAAGAACAGGCCATGGCACAGTAAAAAAGTTCAAAGTCTCTCGAATGTCCCACATCTCATGCAGACGGGAGAAGGAAGAAAATTCTCCATGCCGTGCCCAGCCACAGTCCGTCTCTGAGTCGTCCGTAAACTTCAAGCTCCAATCAGCCCTCCGACACCGAGTACCGAGTGCCATCTCTGCCGAATGGTTCGACCTCAGTCTCGGTCGCCAGCAGCAGGCAAAGCCGGGGATTTTGGGGCCTTCCCTTCAGAAGATTCTCGATCGCGCAGTAACAGCGGCAGCGAACCGGCGTTTCAGAAATTTCTCCAGATGTTCCTCTGTGCTTTGACGTCTGTCTCCATCAAATCAGAATTGTCCATGGCCCCTATTTAACAGATACAATATCATTTTACCGGAGAGCTGCATGCGCTGCGTCGCGCCACCATCTTCTCCTCCCACATGTATGTGTGTATTTTCATGTTTAAAACAATATTCTATGGTAGTTAAACAGATAAATGTTTTTAGTTGGAACGTACATGGCTGGAATCACCCTATTAAGCGAAAGAAGACTTTTAAAATTATTAATCGATTCCAGCCCGATATAATTTTTGTTCAAGAAACGCATATCAGAACGGGCGATCAAAATAGATTTTTTAAAACGTGGAAGGGCCTTCAATATCATGCTACCTGTCAAAATAAAACAAAGGAAGTATCTATTTTTATTAAGTCTAATATTTTATTTATCCAATAAGTCATCGTCTCAGATATCAATGGTAGATTTTTAATTATTAAAGGAACAATTTGTAATAGAAAAATTGTCCTGGTTAATCTATACGGACCTAATGCAGATGATCCTTCTTTTTTAAAAAATGCATTTGGTTTATTACCAGACTTAAATGAATATATGCTGCTGATGGGAGGTGACTTCAACTGTTGTTTAAATCCTTTGATTGATAAGAGTTCAACCAATCAGCAGCTTCTGAGTTTTTCAGCATCACTTATTAATTCCTTTTTAATTGATTATGGTTTGATAGAAATTTGAAGAAATTTACATCCTCATGATAGAGATTATTCTTTTTATTCACATGTCCATAAAAAAAATTCGAGAACTGATTATTTTATAGTTGATTTCCGATTTTTGTCCAAAGTCCAGAAATGTGAATATGATGCTATTGCTGTCTCGGATCATGCACCTTTAAGCTTAACTTTTGAATTGAATGATGTTAGTAATGTAAACTTGCCTTGGCGTTTTCAAGAAAATTTATTACAAAGTTCGGACTTTGTCAAATTTATAAAGATTCAAATAAAATATTTTTTTCTTTTTAATAATACGGGAGACGTGTTGAAATTGATTATATGGGATACATTTAAAGCATATTTGTGAGGTCAGGTAATCTCCTATTTGGCTAAGCTTAAGAAACAGACAAAAATAGAGTTAGATAGGATTTCAAAACAAATTAAAGACTTGGATAACATTTATGCAGTTTCTCCTAATATTGATTTATTTAAACAAAGAGTTGAACTTCAATCACAATATAATTTACTATTAACTTATCCTATTGAAAGAAATTTACTTAAATTAAAAAGTTAATTTTATGTGTTTAGAGATAGAAGTAATAAGCTATTAGCATCCCAACTAAAGGCAGTTAGAGCTAAAAGACAAATTTTAAAAATTCGTAAGGGAGATGGTAGTTTAACTTGTAATTATGAAGATATTAATAAAATTTTTCAAGACTATTACAGTGAACTCTATAAATCTCAGTTTACAGCTGATCCTTCTAAAATGTATGCCTTTTTACAAAAGATTGATTTTCCGAGAATATCTGTTGAAGATCAACAAATTCTTGATACTCCTTTTACTGAAAGAGAAATTCGTAAAGCTGTTTTTTCAATGCAATCTGGTAAAGCTCCTGGAGTAGATGGTTTTTTTTCTGTAGGATTTTATAAAAAAATTTGAAGATTTGCTTGCTCCTTATATGTTGGAAATGCTTAAAGATTCTTTTTTGTTCGGCGAGTTACCTTCCACATTTTATGAAGCTACTCCCTCTTTAATTCTTAAGAAAGATGAAGACCCTATGGATTGTGCTTCATATGGACCTATCTCATTATTAAAAGTGGATGCTAAAATTCTTTCAAAAATAATGACAAATCAGTTGGAGAATATACTAGCTAAAATTATTTCTTAGAACCAAACAGGTTTTATAACAGACTGTTATTCCTTTTCTAACACTCGGAGACTGTTAAATGTTATATACTCATCCCTCTCGAAAATTCCCCAATGTATTGTTTCTCTTGATGCTGAAAAGGCATTTGATAGAGTTGAATGGAAATATTTATTTAACGTTTTAGAGAAATTCAGCTTGGTACTTATTTTAATAAGTGGATTAGAATGATATATAAAAGCCCTATTGCCACTGTTATTACTAATAACTGTAGATTCCCCTTTTGTCGACTTTCGCGGGGTACGAGACAAGGATGTCCGTTAAGTCCTTTGTTATTTAATTAGGTGCTGGAACCTTTGGTTATTGCACTTCGTGAAGCTAAAGATATTCAAGGTATTTCCATAAATGGCACTATTCATAAGATTTCCCTCTATGCTGATGATCTCTTAGTTTATATTTCAAATCCTGAAGAATCTATTCCCAGTTTATTGAAATTATTAAACGAATTTGGAAAGTTTTCAGGATATAAATTAAACCTGCATAAAAGTGAATTATTTCCGTTAAATGATTCTGCTTCTAGATATGATGACATTCCTTTTAAAGTTAAGGATTCTTTTAAATACTTAGGTATTATCATCACTAAAAATTATGGAGACCTTTATAGAGCTAATTTAGTTCCCTTAGTAGATTTTATGAAGCAATTATTTTCTAGATGGAATCCTCTTACATTTTCATTAGTTGGTCAAATTCATGTAGTTAAAATGATGATCTTACCAAAATTTTTATATGTATTTCAAAATATTCCTATTTTTTTAACTAAGAAGTTTTTTGATCAGGTTGACTCTATTATTTCATCTTTTGTTTGGAATAATAAAAGACCAAGAATTGGAAAATGTCATTTACAAAAATTAAAAAAGGATGGAGGTTTGCTTTGCCTAATTTAAGAATGTATTATTGAGCAGTTAATATACTTTATGCATGTTCTTGGTTATATTGGACCGATAAAAATGAACGACCACCATGGGTTGATCTGGAATTGAAAGCTGTGAAACAATTTTACTTAAGTTCGATATTGGGAGCCTCTTTACCCGTACAACTAGCCAGAATTTCTATTTTAAATATATATCCTATGATTAAGCAGTCATTACGAATTTGGTACCAGTTTCATAAGTTTTTTCATCTTAAAAAATGTAACTTTCTTAGTTTAATTTATCAAAACTATTTATTTAAACAAAAACAACAGGAATTCTGAAGATGCTGGAAATTCAAGCAACATACATCAAAGTTGCTGGTGAACGCAGCAGGCCAAGCAGCATCTATAGAAAGAGGTGCAGTCGACGTTTCAGGCCGAGACCCTTCGTCAGGACTAACTGAAGGAAGAGTGAGTAAGGGATTTGAAAGCTGGAGGGGGAGGGGGAGATCCAAAATGATAGGAGAAGACAGGAGGGGGAGGGATAGAGCCGAGAGCTGGACAGGTGATAGGCAAAAGGGGATATGAGAGGATCATGGGACAGGAGGTCCGGGAAGAAAGACAAGGAGGGGGGGTGGTTGACCCAGAGGATGGGCAAGAGGTATATTCAGAGGGACAGAGGGAGAAAAAGGAGAGTGAGAGAAAGAATGTGTGCATAAAAATGAGTAACAGATGGGGTACGAGGGGGAGGTGGGGCCTTAGCGGAAGTTAGAGAAGTCGATGTTCATGCCATCAGGTTGGAGGCTACCCAGACGGAATATAAGGTGTTGTTCCTCCAACCTGAGTGTGGCTTCATCTCCACAGTAGAGGAGGCCGTGGACAGACATGTCAGAATGGGAATGGGATGTGGAATTAAAATGTGTGGCCACTGGGAGATCCTGCTTTCTCTGGCGGACAGAGCGTAGATGTTCAGCAAAGCGGTCTCCCAGTCTGCGTCGGGTCTCACCAATATAT
The DNA here is from genome assembly GCF_963921235.1 of Mobula hypostoma. Taxonomy (NCBI): domain Eukaryota; kingdom Metazoa; phylum Chordata; class Chondrichthyes; order Myliobatiformes; family Myliobatidae; genus Mobula; species Mobula hypostoma. The sequence continues at coordinate 98,170,289 of NC_086103.1, read as the reverse complement.
AAAAGGCCACATCGGGAGCACCGTACGCAGTATATCACCCCAGTTGACTCACAGGTGAAGTGATGCCTCACCTGGAAGGACTGGTTGGGGCCCTGAATGGTGGTAAGGGAGGAAGTGTAAGGGCATGTGTAGCACTTGTTCCGCTTACACGGATAAGTGCCAGGAGGGAGATCAGTGGGGAGGGATGGGGGGGACGAATGGACAAGGGAGTTGTGTAGGGACCGATCCCTGCGGAATGCAGAGGGAGGGGGAGGGAAAGATGTGGTGGGATCCCGTTGGAGGTGGCGGAAGTTACGGAGAATAACTTCGTATTTATTTAAACCTTCATTTAGTGATTCACCTTTTCTCTTTGGAGGAATAAAGGAATTAATTCCTTTATGGATCTGTTTCAAGAAGGCTGATTGATTACCTTTGAGAAATTAGTAACTAAATATTCTCTCTCACGCTCACACTTTTTGCAATATCTTCAGGTCAGACATTTCTTACAAGAATATTTGAATAAATTTCCATATATACAAGATTCTGACCTGTTGGACATTATTTTAAAAATGAACCCTTTAGTGAAAAGTTTTATTGGGAAAATTTATAATTTACTATTTCAACAGGATAATTATCCTTTACTTAAGATTAAGCAAGATTGGGAAAGAGACCTCAACATGACCTTGATAACAGAGGATTGGTTGTTAATTTTGAAGTTGGTTAACTCTTCTTCAATTTGCGCCAGTCACTCTCTAATTCAATTTGAAATTGTACATCGTTATTATTTGACAAAGGAGAGGCTGTCTAAAATATTTCCTAATGTTAATAGTCAGTGTGATAGATGTAAAACTAAGATTGCTACATTGACACATATGTTTTGGTCGTGTTCTGTATTGAAACAGTTTTGGAAATCTATTTTTTCTACAATTTATAAAGCTTTAAAAATTAATTCACAACCTAATAACTTGACAGTTTTGTTTGGTATAATTCTTCAATATATTCATGGTATTTCTATATCAGACTAACACGTAATTGCATTTGTCACATTATTGGCTAGAAGGGCTATTTTATTAAAATGGAAAAATGCTTCTGCTCCCACTTTGATACAATGGTTCTCTCAGGCGATGCTTTGTCTTAGTTTGGAAAAAATCAGAAGTCAAACGTTTGATCCTCGATTTGACTTCGAGAAAAAGTGGGGCTCTTTTGCCCACTACTATCAATTGATTTGAGTTAATTAAGATGGTCCCCTTCTGATTCTTGGGTAAATGGATTTGGTTGGCGGATTGATGTCTTTTTTTATGGAAGTTTGTATGACGTATAGCTCTGGGTTTGTGTTTTTTTTCTTGTTTTTTTGCCAGTAGGGTTTTTTTTTGTTTTAGTTAGTAGGTGTTCTTTTTTCCTCCTTTCTTTTTTCCAAAGAAAAGCTTGAAAAACATTTTGTTTTTTTTATTATTATTTACTGTTCAGCTTGGTTGATAGTTTAACTCTTATTATACATATTGATATGTTGACTTGATTATTTTAATGTATTTTTTGTTGTTGATTTTCAATAATAATTAATAAAAAGATTTAAAAATGAAGTAAAAAAGTCGTGAGGTCATGTTCATGGGTTCAATATGCATTCAGAAATCGGGTGCCTGAGGGGAAGAAGCTGTTCCTGAATCATTGAGTGCGCCTCCAGGCTTCTGTACCTCCTCCCTGATGCTAACAATGAGAACAAGGCCTGACCTGGTGAGGGGGATCTATAATGATGGACGCCACTTTTTTGTGGCATCGCTGCTTGAAGATGTCCTAAACACTACAGAGGCTAGTGCCCATGATGGAGTTGACTAAGTTTGCAACTCTCTGCATTCATCTATTGTTCCCGTCTACTGATATTTGTTATTAACTATGTGGTACATTCCACATCTCTTGAGAGTACACTGTTCAAAGTGCCATGGTCTGGGTTATCAATGTATTTTTCAAGAAGCCAATTGGATTCTAATTAACATTGTCTTTTGTGTCAGATAACTTCAGGTTGTCACATTATGTTGCCGGTACACCAATAGATTAAGCTCATGTTTACATTGTCCCAATATTGAATATTGTTTGTGTAGAAAGTGATCAGTTTCCAAAGCTCTTCCGTAAAATGGATTCATACTGAAATAGAGACAAGTTTCTGTTCACGGAGTTGTACCTTCTTGTTCCAAAACTGATAACTGTTTTCTTAATATAAATGCATTTTAACTTGTATTATGAGTATTACGTAACATTTTTAGATTAAGAACAAGAAATTAGTTGAGGGATTTGACTCCCCAGCTGAACTGAACTGAAGCATGTACAGCCTGTTGTAACTAACCACATGAAACAGGAGCATTCAACCTTAACATATAGCAGCTAATTGCCACAAGCCACACACCAATTTATATGCAGAACCTGGGCCACAGAAAGTGCACTCCAGTCAATGCAGTGATTATGACAACAGAATAGAGAGGAAATTTGTACAATTGGTTATTGCAGTGTTAACAATCCTCCAGTACTGCTCACTGTGTGTCCACAAGGCTTTGTTCTATCTCCTTGTTTACTTCCAGTAGGATATGTTCAATTCAAATCAATTCAACATAGTATTTAGAGAATGACAATTTCCTGAAATACGATTTTAGCTTATGTGCTGAAACCATGACCAAGCCTTGCACTTCTTTGCTTTTAAAAACTCATCCATTTAACATTCCTTCTCGTCTGAATTCTTGTAGCAATAAAATACCTGACAATAGAACATACCCAGAAGTTTAGAACTACAATCAATACATGACCACTGTCAAGGTCATCAACAAATCTTTCTCTCTTGAATATGTGCATGTGTCTGCATAGATGAGACCTTGCTAATAAGATTGGCATAATCTGATCCTCATGTTGTTGGTTTTACCTGTCTTTTTTTGCCTGAAGTCAGACTGCTGCTTCATGATTACTTGTTTTACGCTGTCGTACAATCACACAAAATCAAAATGAACTGAGATATTTTGCAAACAGCAGTGTAATCTCAGTTGTGAAGTCTAATTTTTATAGGCAACATAACAGTTAACACAAGAAACAAAGGCTATATAGAAAATATAAAATGCTTATGCTAGTGAAGGTGCAAGCGGAACATAATCCCACTGCAAAGATGTCATTTTTCATAAACTATACATGAATATAGTATAGGAAAGTGTATGGTCATGTATTTTGGTAGAAAGAATAAAAGCATAGAATATTTTTGAAATGGCAAGTGAATTCAGAAATCAGAATCAGGTTTAATATCACCAGCATATATTGTGACATTTGTTGTTCTGCAGCAGCAGTGCCAGAACAACTTTTGGGTTTAGCACATTTACATCTAGCAATTGACTTTAGCTACCAGCCTTCACATCTGAATGTGTATTGTGAATTTTATTTGGAGAGCAGCTCTGAACAATGGGTTCCTAAAAGCCATGAATCCCAGACCAGACAATGCTGATTAACATTCATTTGGATGTCTGTGGTGTGCTTGCGAACCCGGAGGTGTGAAATTTAGGTACAGTTTCAAAGAAACCATTGTCCATACATTGTAAATATGGAGTTGTCTTTTGATCATAAAATATGAAGTTGTCCCCTGCACTTAAAATATGAAGCCCCATGTAGGGCCAGCCGACCTTTCCACCGAAAGCGTCTCCATATGATGCCTGCTGTACCTTTTGTTGTGGAATAAAGAAGCTGCTTTGTATCAACCAGCGCTTTTCTCCAGTGACTTCATTCACACAACAGCAAGCAGTACATTGCAATACATAATAATAAAAAATTATAAATTAATTTATATGCACACACATATACACACATGTGTATATGTTTTTTTAATTAAATAAGTTGTGCAAAAAAAGAGGAAGAAAGAAAATAGTGAGGATATGTGAAAGGACATGGGAGAGTCCTAATGCAGGATTCCCTAAAAGTTAACCTACAGGTTGAGAGAGTAGTAAGGAAGACAAATGCAATATTAGCATTCATTTGCGGAGTACTAGAACGTAAAAGCAAGGATGTACTGCTGAGACTTTATGAGACACTGTGTATTGTGAGCAGTTCTGGGCCCCATATATAAGGAAGGATGTTATGACATTAGGGAGAGTCCGGAAGAGTTTTATAAGAATGAGCCCAGGAATGAAAGGGTTAACATATGCAAAGCATTTGATGGTCATGGGCCAGTACTCACTGACATTGAGAAGAATGATGGGGAATCCCATTGAAAGTTAGCAGATATTGAAAGTTCGAGACTTTCAATATTGAAAGGGTTTTCCAACCATTTTTATACCAAGGACCCCTTACCACGAAATGAAGGGTCCATGTTCCCCAGGTTGGGAACCCTTGCCCAAGAAAGGGTGGATGTGGAGACAATGTTTTCTATAGTGGAGGAGTCCATGACCAGCGGGCAGAGTCTCAGAATAGAAGGATGCCTCTTTAGAACAGAGATGAGGAAGAATTTCTTTAGCCAGAAAGTGGTGACTCTGTGGATTCCATTACCACAGATGGCTGTGGAGATTAAGTCATTGGGCATATTTAAAGTGGAGTTTGATAGGTTCTGGATTCATCAGGGAATCATGGGCTATGGGGGGACGGAGGGAGAATGGGGTGGCAAAGGAAAATAAATGACCCATGATTGAATGGTGGAGAAAACTTGATGAGCCAAATGGCCTCATTCTGCTCCTGTGTCTAATGGTCTTATGATGTAAGTAATCTGTCATATTAAAATGGGAAAAATTAAGTTATTGTTTTTGAGCACGTTCATTAATTTTGCTGAATATACATATTTAATAACTACAATCCACACAGAGGTTCAATATTTCATGCTTTAAGTGAGTTCTGTTAACTCAAGGCAATGTGTTGAAGTCTATCAAGTATTCTGTATGAATAATTTCCCCGAATGAGTCATTGCAGCACAATACACTTCCTACTAATTTAATATTTCATTTAAATTGGAAGTAAATATTCTTATTTACATAATTTATGGAAGAGCATATACACAGCAATCCCTGCATACAGACTCTCACTCACTACATGCCCTCTATTCTTGGGACACAATATTGACAAATATATTCTAAGGGAGTCTCGAAGGATAATAATTTTAAATGCCAACAACTAATATTTATTTAGGGATGGTTTCTGATTTCCTGACGATGGTACACAAATGTAATTAGTACATGCTTCAGTGTAAAGCTAGAGATTATTACCTTAAATTAGTTTGCTTATAGCTGATGCATTTGCCACTCTGATTAAAAATGATTCCTTCTTCTGAATAAGTACATCTCTGTCTCTGCAAGTAAATATACTCAAATTAAGCAAATATTTTATGCTTAATATTCAAAGGTGGAGAAGTGAAGATTGTTTCTTTAAATTGAAAAATTTTGAGCAATTTGTGGATAAATTACTCATTGAAGATGAAATGGAATTGTTAGCTGAATGTCTGCAGTGCTAAACTGCAGGCAGGAAGATGAAAGACATCTGAAGGAAATACAGCAACCTTTTCCAAAATTCTCTGTAGTAACAGATGTGCTTCCCTTCCTGAAAATGACATGAATGAATGGCAATGAATATACACAAGATTCTCCTTTTCTCATTTGTTTTCGGTTCCACACTATTGTGAGAACTCTAAAAGTTTACTTTACAATCTCTGCAAAGGTCCACCAACTGAATACTGTCCTACAGACTTCAGAATATGGGGGCAATTGTACAAACTTTATAGTCAGTAAAAGCCTGGAATAAATATACTGAAAAAACACTTGCATTTTGAGAACTCTAGGGACCTGAAGGATAGGATCACTAAGTAAACTAATATATCTCTTCTCATTTGTAAATGCACCAATATCATTTTGCTTCAAATTGAATTTGTGAAGTTCTAATATCTCACTCAGATTGAGTTAATTTGGTTGTCAAAATTAAATGTAGTATTTCAGACAAAATTAGTATCATTGTTAGTTAAAAAAAGAAGCTTCATTTGTCTTTTGACTATCATCCTCAGTGATTCCTTCTATAATGTGAACTCATCAGTATCAAAGTCAAACCAAGTTCAAAGTGTAAATCCAGCAACATCATTACTTTACAAACTGAATAAGCAATTAGGGCTCCCTTTGTTCAAGAACAAAGTTGCTCACTATGACATTGCAACTTCCTAAGTAATTATGCCATGTCTTTGCTTGGCATGAAAACAGCCTTTGCATTGAGTTATCATTAGACCAGACTGCTATTACATTATCCTGGTATTGAAGGTAGATTTTAAAAAAGCAAATGTCTGTCAGAATCAATAAATATGCATAGATAAAAAGAAGCTTTGTTATTAAATCATTTTATTTTTGATACCAAAATGGTATCCAAATCATAGCATTCAGAAATGAAAGGGAAGAACATGTTCTTTGTTGGTATTGCACTGGGAATCTGGATGACCTTGTATTCAGAGGTTAGTTAGCAGCAGTATGTGACCGAGTAGAATGAAGTTTTATGTACTATTTCCTAAGACCGAGTCACTGGCACCGAGTCTGGTATTGTGGCTCAGAAGGGAAAGAGGCAGAGGAGAAATGCCGTGATGATAGACAATTCCACAGTTAGAGGAGTCTGTGGAAACAACAGAGAAACCCAGATGGTATGTTGCCTCCCAGGTGCCAGGGTCGGGGCAGTGAAAAGCCAGAAGTCATGTTACATTTTGGTACCAAATGCATAGGAAGGAAAAGAGAGGAGGTTCTAAAGACAGAATTTCAAGAGCTAGGACGAAAGCCAAAAAACATGACCTCTAGGGTAACGATCTCTAGATCGCTGCCTATGCCACATGCCAGTGAGGGCAGGAAAAGGATAATTTGCCAGGTGAATGCATAGCTGAGGAAATGATGTAGGGGCCAGGGTTTCAGATTGATGGATCATTGGGGTCTCTTCTGAGGAAGGTATGACTTTACAAAAGGGAAAGGCTGCACCTGAACCCAAGGGGGACCAATATCCTTGTGGACAGGGTTGTTGATGGGGGTTAAACCAATTTGGTGGGGGATTGCAGGGGACACTGGCAGGGATGGTGTAAGAGCAGCAATAGCTGGAGTTTCTGGGAGTAATTGAGAAGGCGCAGGATAGATATGTCCCAAGGAAAAGAAGATATTCTAAAGACAGGATAACAAAACCATAGCTAAGAAGTGAAGTCAAGTCCAACATAAAAGCAAAAGAGAAAGCATATAAGAGTGCAAAAATTAGTGGGAAGTTAGAGGATTAGGAAATTTTTGAAAACCACCAGAAGGCAAGTAAAAAAAAACAGAAGGGGGGAGAAAGATGAAATATAAAGGTAAGCCAGTCAAGATCAAAAATGACACCAAAAAGTTTTTCAGATATGTGAAAGGTAAAAGAGAGGCAAGAGGAGATACTGGACCGCAGGAAAATAATGCTTGAGAGCTGGTAATGGGGGATAAGGAAATGGCAGATGAACTGAATAAGTATTTTGCGTCAGACTGTGGAAGACACTAGCACTATGCCAGAAGTTCGAGAGTCTCGAGGGCAGAGGTGAGTGTAGTTGCTATTACTTGGGAGAAGGTGCTTGGGAAACAGAAAGTCCAGAATGCAGATAGGTCACCTGAACCACATGGACTACAGCCCAGCATTCTGCAAAACGTAGCTGAACGGATTATGGAGGTACTAATAATAATCTTTCAAGAATCAATAGATTCTTGCATGGTTCTGGAGAATTGGAAAATTGCAATTGTCACTGCATTCTTCAAGAGAGGGAAGCAGAAGAAAGAAATTATAAGCCAATGGTTGGGAGTATGTTGGAGTCCACTGTTAAGGATGTGGTTTTGGGGTACTGAGAGGCACATGACAAAATAAGCCAAATCATCCATGCTTTCCTGAAGGGAAATTCCTGGATTTTCAGAAGGCCTTTGACAAGTTGCCGCACATGGGGCTGCTAAGAGCCTATGGCATTACAGAAAAGATAACAGCCTGGACAAAGCATTGACTGATTGGCTGCTGGTGACTAGTGGTGTTGAAGCACCTAAATAGAGTGGATGTGAAGAGGATGTCTCCTTTGGGGGAAGCCAAGAACCATAGGGCACAGACTCAAAATAGAGGGATATCCATTTAGAACGGAGATGAGGAGAAATTTCTTTAGCCACTTGGTGGTGTATCTGTGGAATTCAGTGCCACAGGTGGCTGTGGAGGCCAGGCCACTGGGTGCATTTAAAGAGGCAGATAGGTTCCTGATTAGTCAGGGCATGAAAGGTTATGGGCAGAAGACAGCAGAATGGTTTGGGAGGGAAAAGGATCGGCCATGCTGAAATGTGGAGCAGACTCGATGGGCCAAATGGACTAATTCTGCTCCTATATCTTATGATCTTATGGTCTAAGTATTCGATCTGAATAACTACTGCTGATGTTTAACTGCAACAACATGACTGGATAAGGACCTTAAAAGTCAAAAGTCACAAGATGAACAAATCTTTTTTAGTGATGTCCTCATGGCTGCTACCCTCCAAAACAGTGAAGAAATGATCTTAGATACATTTGTTTGGGCCATTTGTTGTTGGAGGTTAAAGCCAGAGATGAGTTTTCAGAGAAGGAGCCGGCATTCTGCTGCTGAGGAGTTTAAGGGACAAGGTCGAAATTAGGTCACTTACTCAGCCAGAGTTAATTCGGTAGTGCAGCAGCTAAATGATTTGGCAGACTGTCTTCTTAACACAGTATTTGCTCCAGTTGTCAAATTAACCATCTCAGTAGTGTTTACTGATGCATGAAATCTGTTGGGAACTGTAGAGAGCCAACAGATACAACAAACCCATCCAGGATTAGGAGAGGGAAATTCCCAATTGCATTGCTCAATGATACTTCTGAAGTAGAACAGGAAGCATTTCTGAGTACCTTGTGGTACCCATTTGTTCTCATTATTCTTCGACAGGGGAAATAGAAACATTCTCCGTGAACTTTGCACAATGGCCTGCTTCATATATTGATTTATATATAGAAAGTACCTGTTAAAAGGTATCACATTCTGATATTCTGGTTCACTATAGTGTCAAAATTTGTTTGGGTATGTTCCTGTGAAGCATCGTGGAACATTAAGTAGGCTGTAAATTGTAAGTGGTTGTTACAGTTGGTTCTTGTCAAATAAAGAATATTCTAATTGTACAGAGAAATGGTGTACAGAGGTTGGCTTTCGAGAAAAACATGGTTTCAATAAAAAGTCTCTTCCACCTCAAATCTTAACACTTATCCTTATTCTAAAAGAAAATGCAGGAAATATTCAGCAATACTTGTACTGTGGGAAGAGAAGCAGAATTAATATTTTAGATTGAAAGCAATTTGCCAGAACTGGGAAGGAGACAAGGGAGAGAAAAGGAGATGGCAGGTTGGTTGATGCCACAGTGGTAATCTTACCCTCAATGTCATCAAGACTGAGGAAGTGATTGTTGAATTCAGGACGAGGAAGTGGGAGGAACACACATTGATTCTCATTAAGGGATCAGTGGTGGAAAGAGTGAGCAACTCAAGTTCCTGTGTGTCAACATCTCAGAGTATTTATCCTGGACAGAAAATGTTAATCATTAGTACTTGAGTACTGTTGGGGGTAGGGTGGAGCAGCCCACCTGGGGAAAGCAACAGTCGTCGTGCCTCTGGCACAGAGTCTGGCCCTGTGACTCAGAAGTGTAGGGAAAGGAAGAGGATGGCAGCAGTGAGAGGGGACTCTATAGTTAGGGGGTCAGATAGGCAATTCTGTGGATGCAGGAAAGAAACACGGAAGGTAGTTTGCCTCCCAGGTGCCAGGGTCCGGGATGTTTCTAATTGCTTCCACAATATCCTGAAGTGGGAAGGTGAACCGCCAGAGGTCGTGGTACATATTGATACAAATGACATAGGTAGGAAAAGGGAGGAGGTCCTGGAAACAGACTACAGGGAGTTAGGAAGGAAGCTGAGAAGCAGGACCTCAAAGGTGGTAATCTTGGGATTGCAGCCTGTGCCATGTGACAGTGAGTATAGGAATAGAGTGAGGTGGAAGATAAATGTGTGGCTGAGGGATTGGAGCAGGGGGCAGGGATTCAGATTTCTGGATCATTGGGACCTCTTTTGGGGCAGGTGTGACCTGTACAAAAAGGACAGGTTGTACTTGAATCCCAGTGGGACCAATAACCCGGCAGCGAGGTTTACTAAGGCTGTTGGGGAGAGTTTAAATTAGAATTGCTAGGGTGGGGGGTGGGAACTGAACTGAAGAGATGGAGGAAGGGGTGGTTGGCTCACAAATAGAGAAAGCTTGTAGGCAGTGCGAGAGGGAGGATAAGCACGTGATAGAGAAGGGATACGCTCAGACCAATGGTTTGAGATGTGTCTATTTTAATGCAAGGAGTATTATGAACAAAGTGGATGAGCTTAAAGTGTGGATCAGTACTTGGAGCTATGATGTTGTGGCCATTACAGAGACTTGGATGGCTCAGGGGCAGGAATGGTTACTTAGAGGGCCAGGCTTTAGATGTTTCAGAAAGGACAGGGAGGGAGGCAAAAGAGGTGGGGGTGTGGCACTGCTGATCAGAGATAGTGTCACGGCTGCAGAAAAGGAGGAAGTCATGGAGGGATTGTCTACTGAGTCTCTGTGGGTGGAAGTTAGGAACAGGAAGGGGTCAATAACTCTACTGGGTATTTTTTATAGACCACCCAATAGTAACAGGGACATCGAGGAGCAGATAGAGAGACAGATTCTGTAAAGGTGTAATAATAACAGGGCTGTTGTGGTAGGAGATTTTAATTTCCCAAATATTGATTGGCATCTCCTTAGAGCAAGGAGTTTAGGTGCCGTGGAGTTTGTTAAAGGAAAGTTTCTTGACACAATATGTAGATAAGCCTACAAAAGGAGAGGCTGTACTTGATCTGGTATTGGGAAATGAACCTGGTCAGGTGTCAGGTTCGTCAGTGGGAGAGCATTTTGGAGATAGTTATCACAATTTTATCTCCTTTACCACAGCATTGGAGAGGGATAAGAACAGTTAAGTTAGGAATGGGTTTAATTGGAGTAAGGGGAAATATGAGGGTATCAGGCAGGAACCTGGAAGCATAAATTGGGAAGAGATCTTCTCAGGGAAATGTACGGCAGCAATGTGGCAAATGTTCAGAGGATATTTGTGTGGCGTTCTGCATGGGTACATTCCAATGAGACAGAGAAAGGATGGTCGGGTACATGAACTGTGAAGTACAAAGTTTGTTGTAAATCTAGTCAAGAAAAAAAGAAACACTTAGGAAGGGTTCCAAAAACTTGGTAATGATAGAGATCTAGAAGATTATAAGGTGACCAGGAAGGAACTTAAGAATGAAATTAGGAGAGCCAGAAGGGGCCATAAGAAGGCCTTGGCGGACAGGATTAAGGAAAACCCCAAGGCATTCTACAAGTATGTGAAGAGCAAGAGGATAAGACGTGAGAGAACAGGACCAATTAAGTGTGACAGTGGAAAAATGTGACTGGAACTTGAGGAAATAGCAGAGGTACTTAATGAATACTTTGCTTCAGTATGCACTACAGAAAAGGAACTTGGCAATACAAGGGATGACTTACAGCAGACTGCAAAGCTTGAGCATGTAGATATTAAGAAAGAGAATGTGCTGGAGCTTTTGGAAAGCATCAAGTTGGATAAGTCACCGGGACCGGACAAGATGTAGCCCAGGCTACTCTGGGAGGCAAGGAAGGAGATTGCTGAGCCTCTAGCAATGATCTTTGCATCATTAATGACGACAGGAGAGATTCCAGAAGATTGGAAGGTTACAGATGTCATTCCCTTATTCGTGAAAGGGAGTAAAGATAGCCCAGGAAATTATTGACCAGTGAGCAGTTAGTCTTACTTCAGTGGTTAGTAAGTTGATGGAGAAGATCCTGAGAGGTAGGATTCATGAACATTTGGAGAGGCATAACATGATTAGGAATAGTCAGCATGGTATTGTCAAAGTCAGGTCGTCCCTTATGAGCCTGATTGAATATTCTGAGGATGTGACTAAACACATTGATGAAGATAGAGCAGTAGATGTAGTGTATATGGATTTTAGCAAGGCATTTGATAAGGTACCCATGCAAGGCTTATCGAGAAAGTAAGGAGGTATGGGATCCAAGGGGACATTGCTTTGTGGATCCAGAATTGGCTTGCCCACAGAAGACAAAGAGTGGTTGTAGAGAGGTCATATTCTGCATGGAGGTTGGTGACCAGTGGTGTGCCTCAGGGATCTGTTCTGGGACCTCTTCTCTTCATGATTTTTATAAATGACCTGGATGAGGAAGTGGAGGGATGGGTTAGTAAATTTGCTGATGACACAAAGGTTGGGGATGTTGTGGATAGTGTGGAGGGTTGTCAAAGGTTACAGCGGGACATTGATAGGATGCAAAACTGGGCTGAGAATTGGCAGAGGGAATTCAACCCAAATAAGGGTGAGGTGCAACACACACAAAATTCTGGTGGAACGCAGCAGGCCAGGCAGCATCTATAGGAAAAGATACAGTCGATGATTCAGGCCGAGACCCTTTGTCAGGACTGACTGAAAGAAGAGATAGTAAGAGATTTGAAAGTGGGAGGGGGAGAGGGAGATCTGAAATGATAGGAGAAAACAGGAGGAGGAGGGATAGAGCTAAGAGCTGGAAAATTGATTGGCAAAAGGGATACAAGGCTGGAGAAGGGAGAGGATCATGGGACGGGAGGAGAGTAAGTGTGAGGTGGTTCATTTTGGTAGGTCAAATATGATAGCAGAATATAGTATTAATGGTAAGTCTCTTGACAGCGTGGAGGATCAGAGGGATCTTGGGGTCCGAGTCCATAGGACGCTCAAAGCAGCTGCGCAGGTTGACTCTGTGGTTAAGAAGGCACACGGTGCATTGGCCTTCATCAATTGTGGGATTTCATTTAAGAGCTGAGAGGTAATGTTACAGCTATATAGGACCCTGGTCAGACCCCACTTCAGTACTGTGCTCAGTTCTAGTCACCTCACTACAGTAAGAATGTGGAAACCATAGAAATGGTGCAGAGGAAATTTATGAGGATGTTGCCTGGATTGGGGAGCGTGCCTTATGAGAATAGATTGAGTGAACTCGGCCTTTTCTCCTTGGAGCAACGGAGGATGAGAGGTGACCTGATAGAGGTGTATGACATGATAAGAGACATTGATCATGTGGATAGTCAGAGGCTTTTTCCCAGGCATGAAATGGCTAACATGAGAGGACACAGTTTTAACGTGCTTGGAAGTAGGTAAAGAGGAGACGTCTGTGGTAAGGTTCTTACGCAGAGAGTAGAGAGTGTGTGGAATGGGCTACTGGTGGCAGTGGTGGAGACGATACGATGGGGTCTTTTAGGAGACTCCTGGACAGGTCCATGGAGTTTAGAAAAATAGAGGGCTATGGGTAACCCTAGGTAATTTCTAAGGTAAGGACATGTTCGGCACAGCTTCGTGGGCTGAAGGGCCTGTGTTATGCTGTAGGTTTTCTATGTTCAATGCTTCTATGTTTAGCCAGCAGTTCGACTTCATAAGGAGTTTTTGGAGGTTTGGTATGTCACCAAAAGACTCCAGTAAATTTGTAGAGATGTATGGTTGAGAGCATTCTGAATGGTTGCATGATACCTGGTGTAGAGACTCGAATATGCAAGATTGCAAGAGACTGCAGAAGGCTGTAAACTTAGCCAGTTCTATCAAGGGCACAAACATCCCACCATCAAGGACATCTGCAAGAGATAGTGCTTCAAGCAGGTAGCATCCATCACTAAAGACCCTCACCATCTGGGCCATGTACTTATCAGGTTATTCCAGGGAGGAGATACAGGAGCCTGAAGAACCACTCTCAGTGATTTACTGTAAAAGCAGCTCTTTCCTTTCCTCCAGCAGATTTCTGAATGGTGAACACTACCTTGTATTTGTATTTTGTATTATTTATTTATATTTTTAAATTTATAGTAATTTTTATGCCTTGCACTCTACCCAAGGGAATCAATGATCTCCCACATACATAAATAAACAACAAAATCAACAAGAATAAATTGGCCCAGAGTATAAATTACGGAAGTAATAATAGCAGCAGGAAAGAAGAGATGAAGGTTCTCTGACAAACACATTAAGAGTGCTCCAGGCATAACACTTGTGCAACATTAAACAGTTATGGTTGAAGTTCAATCACTTTAATGTATATATAGGTCATACCTGCAATAATAATGCATCTTTATTCAAATAAAATAAAATTTTAAAAGCTACAAAGACTATAATGTCAAATTTAATCTTATTTCAATAGTTATGCCCTCTTTAAAATTAAATGTCATTAACCAGCATGTGGATCAAGCATTTGGATCTCTTGATTTGAAATAATTAATCTTCAATAATGGGACTGCTCCACTAATCATTTGTGTTCAGCAGAGGAAATGCTAATGGGCCATTATGAGATGGTAGGTCTGCTTCGCCTCTATTTCTACCAATTATTTTAACCAGGTGAATGATTGAAGGACTTGAACATTCAGCTGCAGTACTTGCATGTTCTTTGTGGAATCAGTCTAATCGTTTTTATAATCTATCATTTTAAATCAGATGCTCTATGCCAGGTTTTGTGCTTGCTAAAATAGAAGGCCAATAATGAAAAAGTAGTCATTCACAAGAGCTCATTCCTCTTTACTTCCTTGTAAACAATACTGTGGGAGATCTGCTTCATTTACCAACATATATTGTAATTATAATCACATAAGCATATATTGTTGAAGGAAAATATGCTGAATCTCAGTTTTCTGATGAGACAAGAAAAGTGGGCTTGGGAGTTGTGTGGGTGAGTCATACTGGAAATTGTGAAGTTGTTTGCCTTGAAAAGGAAACATGAAAAGTAAATTATTATTTAAACTGCAGATCCTGTAATCTAAAGCAAAAATAAACAGTGGGAAGTAGCCCTGCGTAAGTAAAGGATTGTTGATGTTTCATGATGGTCAACATCGTCAGGATGCAGTGTCATGGTATAAAACATTGACCATGACTTCCCTCTGCCTCCACAAATGCTGTTTGACTTACTCAGTCCTTCCTGCATTTTTCTCTATTGCTATTATCAAACAAGTGTGAGTACAATTGTAACAGAGCAGGTCTGTCTCAAGTATTTCTCCCTTCCTCCACCCCCACCCCATGGCCGGGTAATCTCATTATCCCTATCTGGCATCTGACGATAGGTTTATCAGGTGCACGCGCTAGGCTAATGAACAGCATGGCACTTTTATTTGTTCCTGCACACTTCAGGACAGTGGTATTGCTTGGTGCATCCTGTTTGCTGTTGCTTCCAGTTTCAGAGAAGTTTGAAGAAGATGCCTGTTTGTGGTGGCAAGTGCCCTGTGCTGGCTCAGTGGAAGAGTTCATTTTGGAGGGTGGCTCCTAGAAAATGGTCAGCTGTTGATTGACTTTGTTGTGCAATGACATTGTGATCTTATTGTACTTGTGGACATTTGTGATTGTGAAGAAGGATGTGAAATCCTGTGTTTTGTTTTTCTGTGTAATCGTTCAGACTCACAGTAACATCTCCCACCGCATTCCAAAGAAAGGAGCATCCCGTTTCTCCTCGAGCAAGGAGAGCCTTATTGAAAGGCTCATTTTGGTGTTGCCGATGGTGAAGTGAATTACTTCAGACTGATGTTACATAATCTGTATTTTCTCTTTTGTTACTTTGCCATCTTTGTGCTGTCAATATTTGTTGCAGGTTTCCACCTCTGGCACACAGTACACAGCTTTGCACCGAATGACTATTGCAGCTTGACATCTGTTTTTTAAAGTCCACACCTTCATGACCCTCACCAAAACCCAATGGTGTGACGACAACATATTGATGCACAAAGGTATCTGGTTTGTAATCAGTTATGAAGGTTAATAGAATCACAGTTATGGACTCACAGCCATACAGCACAGACATGGGCCTGATAGACTTCCTGCCTGTGTTGATCATCAACAGTAATCCCATTTACCACTTGATTCACAGCTTACTCTGCCATAGCCATTCAAATGTTCAACCAAATACTTAGTAAATGTTGTGAACTGTGTGTTGCTGCTTGCAACCACTCCCTGGGTGAAAATAACCTCCTTCAGACCCACATCAAACCTCTTGCATTTCACCTTAGACTCATATCCTCGGCCAAGGGGGGAATAGATATCATTATCCACCTCTCTATGCCTCTCCTAACTTTATACACATTAACTGGGTGCTTTCTGCTCCAAGGGGAAAACAGCACAGTTTTTATGCTTGAATACAAAGGAAATGGGATGTAGAACTAGAGAAGTTTTGATGCAATGTTTCAGGTGAGTTCAGTTTTAATTTCCATATTCATTTGATATGATTTGAATATAGTGTAGGGTGGACATAGACAAAAATTTAAGAAATGCAATTGAATTGTCAAGTATGAAGGTACTAAAACCATGGATAATGGTTTTCTGCAGTACTGGGGATTGATCAATGGTTTGCAAGCGTAGGATCAATGCACAATTTTTGATTCCGATGTTTACAATAGACTTAAGTGATTTAGGGATTAATGATATAAGTAACATAGAATTAGGAGGTGAGGTTGATGGTAAACCATTTGTTGCAAATAATTATAAGGAATAGTAAAAGATTTGCATTGGGAGATTAGATGGAACCGATCACATGAGAGAAATGATTCCTCTTTGAACCAGATGACTTGCGATTCTCAGTCAGGCCAATTCAAAAAGACTACCGGGTGCACAGCACAGGCCAATAAGACAGCAGACAGCATGAAATTGGACTGAAGACTAATGACTACAATTCTAACAGACAGATTGATAAATTAACTTAAAGTGAAATCAAACACATAGCAGTAGGCCCAAAGATGGCACAAAAATCAGATCCCATATCATGACATCTTCCTTCAGCGGATAAGAAGTAATCCTATTTGCAATTTAGCAATTTATGTACAAAGCACCCATACTGATTTCAGATGATTAACTCCAGCCACTGAACAACCTTTATCCAAAAATGTGATCTTATGACTAAAATGCGCTACCTATTAAAATCCTGTCAGAAAGTCAGGTTGCAAGAGCCCCAGACATCAACTACGTTCTCTCAAATGGGAAAAAAAAACATGCTGCATCTGATCCCGCCTGACCATTTAAGTGTCAGTTCCTACCTAGCCTGAAGCAGTGAGTTATTGAGAACTCAAGATCTAATCGTTCCAAAAATATGTCCATGCCCAACTTGGCTCTTGCAAACACATTTGTTGAATTGCTTGTGGACAAACTTTTCAATGACATGACCTTTATTAATTCACTAACTATGGTTCCTATGTGCTCAGGAGATATGCAGAAATGATTGTACTGACCAACAAAGTTACCCTGTCTCAGTGCAGATCGGGAACTTCTATTAAATTGATGGTCGGAGTCGCCTCCTTTCATGTTGCAAGGAAAATAAATATCAAACAGCAAGAAAGCTGCAAGTGGTAGACAAGACCACGAAATAACAATGTCAGTTTATGAAAGGACAAAGGTAAAACCGTAGGATATAGCAGCACAATTAGAACATTTGACCCATTGAGTCTGCTCCTCTATATAGTCATGGCTGACTTCTCTTTTTAACCCCACTCTTCTGCCTTCTCCCCATAACCCTATGGGGCAGTGGACAATTCTGATTTGATGGAGACGGATGTGAAAGCACAGAGGAACATCTGGAGAAATTTCTGAAACGCTCGCTCGCTGCTGTTGTTACTGCGCGGTCGAGAATCTTCTGGAGGAAGGCCTCAAAATCCCCGGCTTTGCCTGCTGTTGACGACTGAGATTGAGGTCGAATCGTTCGGACAGAGATGGCACTCAGTACTCGGTGTCGGAGAGCTGATTCGGAGGCTCGAAGTTTTCGGGTGATTCAGAGACAGATTGTGGTGGGGCATGGCAGGGAGAGTTTTTCTTCTTTCTCCCATCTGCGTGAGGTGTGGGACATTTCAGCAACTTTGAACTTTTTACTGTGTTCATGAACTTCTTCATCAAGTTATGATATTGTTGCACTGTTGTAACTATATGTTATAATTATGTGGTTTTGTCAGTTTTTTCAGTCTTGGTCTGTCCTGTGTTTTGTGATATCACACCGGAAGAAATATTGTATCATTTCTTAATGCATGCATTACTAAATGACAATAAAAGAGGACTGCGTGTCTTCATAATCTAAAAAATCTATCAAAAACCTATCAATATCTACCTTGAATACACAATAACTTGGCCTCAATGGCGCTCTGTAGAAATAAATTCCATATTTTCAATACCCTCTGGCAAATAAATCTGTCGTCTCAGTTGTAAAGAGTTGTTCCTATTTTCAGTTTCTGTGGCCTCTAGGATTCTAGGGCCTGTGGATTCTAGGCTCTCCCACAATGGGAAATTCCTCTCCACACCCACTCTATCCAGGCCTTTCAGTATGTGGTAGGTTTTGTAGTGGTAGTTAATGGTGTTATTGGTAGTTAATGCTTTCAGTATGTGGTAGGTTTTGTAGAGGTAGTTAATGGTGTTTTTGGTAGTTAATAGTTTCAGTATGTGGTAGGTTTTGTAGTGGTAGTTAATGGTGTTATTCTTATGTCAATTAGTTAGCCACTCCCACATGGGAGAAGTTCATTTACTTTACAAGTAGGGATCAATAACGTCCAGTTGAGTATCCTGCGTGCTGGCATCCTGGTGTGCTCTGCACTCTTCCTCAATAACAAACACAACATAGTGTCAGATGTGGATGATCATCGATGAATTTGTGTTACAGACCAAGTGAGATCCCCAACAAAAAAGAATTTACAGTAAGGCTCTTCTTGTTTGCATATATGTATGAAGAATATCCAAAGACTTAACAACCTAAAATGTCTATGCTAAGAAGGATCTAGTGATTTCCCAAACAAGAGAAAATCTGCAGATGCTGGGAATCCAAGCAACACACACAAAACACAATCTCAGAGTAACAATCAGTTCAGAGCCCACCAAATGAAAGAAGACAAAGACAATTGGTTTGTCTACTTTCACTGGCCTTGATTCATCCGAATCCACTGACTTGTAGACTCTAGTTCTAGCCAGCAACAGAAAACAGGCATGATATTAAATCTGACAAAAGTGCTCATGGGGTCAGGGAAACATAAGCTCAGTGTGAAACGAATGCTTACCACCTCCATCCATAAAAATGAGAAACAGTTAAAAGAGGACATCTATGTTGTTCAGAATCTCTTCTCACCACTACTGGGATGACCTGCCAACGAGTAGCTGAACTGAACTGCAAGGCTGGATTAGCTAATCAATGCTTAGTGGCAGGAGAAGTACCCAAAGTTGTTCACAGTCCTAGAGGTACTGAAAGAAGAGTACCTTGTCCAACTGAGGCCAGGAGTGACACCATACTCTGCATACCTTGGATATGTTGGGTGGAGCAAAGACCTTCTCCAAACTAGATGCAAATTCAGTGTTCTGGTAGATCAATTTAGAACATAGAAATCTACAGCATATTACAGGCCCTTTGGCACAATGTTGTGCCAACCATATAATCTACTCTAGAGACTGCCTAGAATTTCCCTAGAGCATAGCCCTCTATTTTTGTAAGCTCCATATACCTACCTAACAGGTTCTTAAAAGACCCTATTGTATCCACCTCCACCACCACCTCCACCGGCAGTGCACTCCACACAACCACCACTCTCTGTCTGAAGAACTTACCCCTGGACAACCCCTCAGAACCTGGGAAAAAGCCTCTAGCAATCCACACTATCTATGCACCTCTATCAGGTCACCTCTCATCCTCTGACTGATTAATTCACTCTGATACAATTCTATTTTAATGCTATATTGACTGTCCTGTTGTACATACTATTTATTACAAATTACTATAAAACTGCACATTGTACATTTAGATGGAAATGTAACATAAAGATTTTTACTTCTCATGTACGTGATGGATGTAAGTAATAAAATTCAAATCAATTCAATTCAATTCAATTCAAAATCAAAAAGGAGATGCTGGCTCTCATGTGGGACCACAAGCCACCTGCCAGCATCCTCAGCTCAAAACATTTGGATGACTTACCTCCATGTCTGCAAATATTCAGAATGAGGCTTATGTTATGACATTGAACATGTCCCCAGCAAATCTTTCACAACACTAGACACTCTGTCGAGGATGTCATGCAAAAGTGAATGGACAGAAGCTGACTCTGCCCTCATGGAAGACTCCAACATCTAGCTAGCTCAGATACATGAAAGCTTTCCTGCATCACAGAGTAAACTGGACAAAATTTGAGCTGAGTTGAGAAAGGACCAAATCTGCAGCAATGTGATACAATACTGTGAGCATGAAAGTCCAGTTGTTCCAAAGGGAGCTCCCAATCTCAGACCTTACCGGCCTGAAGTAGGCACACTCACCATTCTTGATAGTTTGCTGCTAAAGTGCTCCAGACTCATCATTCCTGCTTCAATGCACACAGAGATCATCAGTCAAATTAACCAAGGACAACAAGGCATCGAAAAATGTCACCTAAAAACAAGGCAATGTGTGTGGTGGCCTGGTCTGAGCACAAAGCTGGGAGATTATCTAAAGTAATGCGTCGCATGCAGAAAACTGTATAAAAATCATGCTCAACCCCTCTGTCCCACAGAATGTCATAAGACCATAAGATATAGGAGCAGAATTGGGCCATTCGACCTGGCAAGTCTGCCCCGTCATTCCATCATGCCTGATCCCAGATCCCACTCAACTCCAAACACCTGCGTTCTCAGCATATCTTTCGTTGCCCTGACCGATCAGGAAAATATCAACTTCCACTTTAGATATACCCACTGACTTGGCCCCACTGCAGTCTGTGGCAGAGCATTCCACAGATTCACTACTCTCTGGCTACAAAAATTCTGCCTTACCTCTGTTCTAAAAGGTCACCCCTCAATATTGAGGATGTGCTCTCTGGTTCTGGATACCCCCACGATAAGAAACATCCTCTCCACACCCACCCCATCTCGTCCTTTCAGCATTCAGTAGGTTTCAATGAGAACCCCACGCATTCCTCTAAATTCCAGTGAGCACAGGACCAAAGCTGCCAAATTTTCCTCATATTTTTAACCTTTTCATTCTTGGAATCATCCTTGTGAAGCTCATCTGGACTGTGTCCAATGACAACACATCCTTTCTGTGATACGGGGCCCAAAACTGTCGACAATACTCCAAGTATGGTCTGACAAGTGTCTTATAAATTATCTCTTTCCTTTTATATTCTATTCCCCTTGAAATAGTGGTCCCAATACTGACCAGAGGAACACCACTAGTCACTAGCAGCCAACTAGAAAAGACCCCCTTTATTCCCACTCACTGCTTCCTGCCTGTCAGCCATCCATGCCAGTATCTTTCCCATAAAGCCATAGGATTTTATCTTGATAAGCATCCTCTTAACACCAGGCTTCTGAAAATCCAAGTAAATGACATCCACTGCCTCTCCTTTGTTCACTCTGCATGTTACTTCCTCAAAGAGCTCCATCAGATTTATCAGGCAGTATTTCCTTTACATAAACCATGCTGACTTTGAATTATTTTACCACTAGTCTCCAAATACCCTGAAACTCTTCCTTAATAATAGACTCCAACAATTTCTAAACCACTGAGAATAAGATTACGGGCCTATAATTTCCTTTCCTTGCTTTCATCCCTTCTTAAAGAGTGGAGTGACATTTGCAATTTTCCAGTCCTCCAGGACAATACCAGAATCAAGTGATTCTTGAAAGATCATGACCAATGCATCCATTATCTCTTCGGCAACCTCTCTCAGGACTCTGGGATGTAGTCCATCTGGTCCAAGTGACTTATCCACATTAAGACCTTTGAGTTTGCCTAGCACTTTTTCTTTTGTAATAGCAATGACACTCACTCCTGCTCCCTGCCGCTCACGGATCTCTGGCACACTGCTATTTTCTCTCACAGTGAAGACTGATGCAAATATTACGTACCCCGTAACTGGGTTGCCAAACCAGCAGAAATGGATCACTCAGTTGGAGTCTGGATTACTAGAACTACGGAAGTTTTATTAAAGAAACAAGCAACACAGTACTCTAATCAAAAGGATAATGAATGCAGCAGTTCAGCAATGATAAACACACATGTACACAGAATTCAGATAACAGGATCAATCAAGCTCTATCGTTGTCTAGGGGTAAATGACCAGTTTCAAAGTGATGCAAAGTTCAGTTCAATTTAGTTCAGTTCAGTTCGCAGTAATCGTTGCCATGGGAGATGGACAGTGTGGGAGAAGGAGAGAGAGAGCAAAACGAATGAATATTCCAGACTTCCACACAGACCTTCGCAGTCAGCTTTCGGGCGAGTCCTTTGTGATGTCATCTGAGGTCACCAACCGTGACCCCTCCGTTTCCAGATACGATTGTTTCTCTGCGGTGAACCTGACACCCAGGAAAGGGTGGACACACACCAGGTTCCCGCCGATCGTGCTTTTCCAAAACTTCCCACCGACTTGTGAGAGACGCACCGCTTCCAGGGTCTTGTTACCTCAGGTGTCGTGTGTGTGCTGCCTTAGCGAACCTGTCCCATTTTATCCCCCTGCTGGGGTATCGCCTGTCCATCACTTCAAACAGTTCAGGGTTCAAAGGGGGAGCCGATCTTGACAGCTCTCTCTCTCCCGTCCCTTCATTACACATCTCCAAAAGCTGCTGCATTGTTTTCCTTATCTCTCTCTCTCCTGAAGACAGGTGGCAGACCAACTGCTGATCCCACTGGTGCCAGCACAGGACAGCTACATCTTAATCTATGTGTATTCTTGTCACACAACGTACCCATTAAGTTGATCTGCCATTTCTTTGAACACATTTACTAGCTCACCAGCATCATTTTCCAGTGGTGCAATGTCAACTCTCACCTCCCTTTTACTCTTTATATAACTGAAAACATTTTTTGTATCCTTCTTTATATTATTGGCTAGTTTGCCTGCATATTTCATCTTTTCCCTTCTTATAGCTTTTTTGGTTTCCTTTTGATGGATTTTAAAAGCTTCCCTATCATCCAACTTCCCACTCACTTTTGCTACCTTATATACCCTTTCCTTGGCTTTTATGCAGACCTTAAATTCTCTTGTCAGCCACATTTGCCTAATTCTGCCATTTGAAAAATTTTCTTCGTCTGTGGGACGTATCTATCCCGTGCCTTGTAAACCATTCACAAAAACTTCAGCGCATTTCTGCTCTGCCATTATCTCCGCCGGTATCCTCCTCCATTCCACCTGGGCAAGCTCCTCTCTCATGCCTCTGCAATTCCCTTTATTCCATTGTGGTACTGATACATTGGACTTATGCTTCTCCAGCTCAAGTTGCAGTATGAATTCAATCATAGTATGATCACTCAAACACGAGGAAATCTGCAGATGCTGGAATTTCAAGCAACACACATAAAAATTGCTGGTGAACGCAGCAGGCCAGGCAGCATCTATAGGAAGAGGTATAGTCGACGTTTCAGGCCGAGACCCTTCATCAGGACTAACTGAAAGAAGAGACAGTAAGAGATTTGAAAGTGGGAGGGGGAGGGGGAGATCTGAAATGATAGGAGAAGACAGGAGGGGGAGGGATGGAGCCAAGAGCTAGAAAGTTGATTGGCAAAAGGGATATGAGAGGATCATGAGACAGGAGGCCTAGTGAGAAAGAAAGGGGAAGGAGGAAAGCCCAAAAGAGGGGCAAGGAGTATAGTGAGAGAGACAGAGGGAGAAAAAGGAGTGAGAGAGAGAGAGAGAGAGAGAGAGAGAGAGAGAGAGAGAGAGAGAAAACAATAAATAAATAAATAGATAGATAGATAGATAGATAGATAACTGATGGGGTACGAAGGTGAGGTGGGGCATTAACTGAAGTTAGAGAAGTCAATGTTCATGCCATCAGATTGAAGGCTACCCAGGTAGAATATAAGGTGTTGTTCCTCTAACTTGAGTGTGGCTTTATCTTGACAGTAGAGGAGGCCGTGGATATCTATCCCAGGAGTAGATCAGATATATGGCAACACAGCTAGACAAGGTAGTGGAAAAGGCATTTGCAAGACTTGGCTTCGTCACTCTAGACACTGCACGTAGGAGTTGGAATGTCATGTTACAAATGTTCAAGACGGTGCTAAGTCCATACTTAGACTCCTGTGTGCAGTTGTGGCTACCCTGCTCTAAGAAAGATGTTTAACTAGAAATGGTGCAGAGAAAGTTCAGAAGGATGTTATCAGGATGGGAGGGCTTGAAGTTTAAGAAGAGACTAGCTGGATGAAGGCTTTTTTGTCTGGAATGAAGAAGGCTGAAGGATGACCTGAGAGAGGCATATAAAATCATGAACAGGTGAATAACGTGTTTTAAATATTGGTTTCAAAATGTAATGGTGAAAAGCAGATTTAGTATCTGCAGAAAGAATAATAACAAAGTAATTTATGGATACAATTGATTTTGCAGATGATGGAAATCCAGAGTAACACATACAAAATTCTGGACAAACTCAGCACGTCAGGCAACATCTATGGAGAGGACTGAAAAGGTGATGTTTCAGGCCTTCAGTCCTGATAAAAGGTCTTTCTTTTTCAGTTTACTCCTCTCTCCAGATCCTGGCTTATCTGTTGAATTCCTCCAGCATTTTGTGTTATTCTCAGGAAACAGTTCACCAAGCTCAATTCATGTTTTTAGAAACATACTAAGTCATATCAAATTTCCAATCACATCTCTAAGTGTGAACTAAATCATTTATATTTCAGTCAATTTGGGCCTTCTGAATTTTTGACTCACCAGTTACTGATAGAAATAAGGATCTGTTTGTGCTAAAGGGTAAATTTGCTGTCATTTTAAGTAATTAATTGGAAACAATGTAGAATTCTTAACAAGCAGCATAAGTTACCATGCATGTTCACTAACACAATCAAAATCAAATCCCAGAATTCTATTCATGACTGTTACAAACATCCAGGAGACACTTAGATATAATTCATGTAGTTCAGTTTTAGAAAAATCCCATTAATGATAGCCATGAATTTTCTTATAAAGAATAGATTCTGTGACCTTCCTCTCTGTTAATCAAGTGTTCTTGCCTATAGTGTTGGATCATGCATTGATCCTAGGGTAAAGTGACTTCTGTGAGAATGAGTTTCTGCAAAAGAAATGTTGTGGTTGCTTTGAGTTAACAGCATCAAACCTTCTATGACAGGTTGTTGAACATGTGCTTGTATTTGAGTGGATTATTTTAGGGTCAGGAATGCAAAATCATGTCAAATTAAGCGCTTGATGCCTGGTGTGCTTGGAGGCACAGAGAGTGGGACATCGCCGTGCAATTCCTGAAGTCCTACTGCCAACTCAATAGCTGTACTTCCTTCTTCATCCATACATTTATGAAGAAATAAAAGCTTCAGTCCTTATCATCTTTTTGTTGCTCAAACTGAATTTTCAGAATATTATTTCTTTAAATCTAACTTTTGCCATTACTAACCCTCCAAACTACTCACTCAGACTAAATCAGAAAATGTAAAACCTTTCTATTTTGATACATCTGTCCAAAAAGTGACAAAATTGGGATAGTAGGCACCTGTTTTAGAGTCACAGAGTTGTACAACACAGAAACAGGCAGTTCAGCCCATCACATCTATGCTGATGCTAATCTAATCTAATGCTTCAAAGCCTCACTTATTTAAGTGTCTTTTACTTTATGACTTTCCATCTCTGCTATTTCCTCTGGTAGCATGTCAATCACTCTCTATCGAAAATTAAACTTACCCCTCAGATCTTGGCTAAGTATTTTGATAGGCTCTCGATGTATAAATAGATGGACACAACAGTCTGATACTGCAATCCTACAAGTGCTTCTACAATTGTTTCAAATTGAAAATAGCTACTGGGATGATTAAGGCAGACACTGAGAAATTGTTGCAACCTTGTGATTTGTGCACAAATCCTTTGCTCCGCGACTGGTTTCTTGATGAATGTGCCATTCCAGGGAGAATCAGCAGAGAACATGAAGAGCAAGATAACCTGTTGGAGAAGCGAAGGAGAGAGGTGTGAGAGGACCTTGCATTCGTAGCATATATCTGCCAAGGGTGTTCAGAAAACAATGGTCCTATTTGAGCCTCAGCAAGGGATCACTTGTGTGCAGTTACACTAAGATGTGACTGTGTCAGTGCTATTAGAGCTATTGACTCACTCCTCCAGTGAACCAGGTTCAATGCTAACAATGCCTATTGTATTGAATTTGCATATTCTCTCACTCACTGTGACCACCTGAGCTGCTCTGGTTTCTCCCCACATCCCAAAAGCATTGATTATTTGCCCTGGTCTATAGATTATTGTTACCATCTTGGGGGTGTTAATAGGAATATCAGTAGAATAAACGGGTTAGGAGAGAGTTAGTAGAAACATGTCTACAGGGCCATTCTAAAGCAAAGGACCTGCTCCCATGCAGTATCTTTAGATAGAGGTAAAACTCTGCCTTTCTGCTGTCCTTATCCTCATGTTCGTTGTTATTACTCAAGACAACATGTGATCTTATGCTCCTCATGACACTTCAAGATCACCACATTTACCTTGGAAAAAAAATTCTCTAAAATATAAAAATGTTTCAGTATTACACATTCATTTTCCAAGTTAACAACAATTTGATTTTCTAGGATGTCCTACAGTACACAGTGCCTATAAAAATTATTCAATCCCCTTGAAAGGTTTAATGTTTTATTGTTTTACAACAATAAATCACAGTGGATTTAATTTGGCTTTTTTGACACTGATCAACAGAGAAGACTCCTTCTGTCAAAGTGAAAGCAAATTTCCACAAAATGGTCTAAATTTATTACAATTATTAAATACAAAATGATTCATTGCATAAGAATTTACCCCCTTCAAGTCAGTATTTAGTAGATGCACCTTTGGCAGCAATTACAGCCTTGAGTCTGTGTGGATAGTCTCAGCTTTGCACATCTGGACACTGCAATTTTCCCCAATCTTACAAAACTGCTCAAGCTCTGTCAGATTGCATGGGGATCATGAGTGAACAGCCCTTTCAAGTCCAGCCATAAATTCTCAATTCGATTGAGATTTGGGCTCTGACTTGTCCACTCCAGGGCATTAAGTTAGTTGTTTATAAGCCTTCCCTGCACAGCTTTGGCTTTATGCTTGGGATTATTGGCTTCTGAAAAGCAAATCTTCTCTTGCAGACTTTTCAGGTTTTCCTCCAGGATTTCCTTATATTTTGCTGCATTCATTTTCCCCTCTAACTTCATAAACCTTCCATTAATCTGATGGACAAAAAGCTCAATTTTGGTTTCATCAAACCATAGAACCTTTTGCCAGTTGACTTCAGATTCTCCCTCATGCCTTCTGGCAAACTCTAGACAAGATTTCATGCGAGTTTTTTTTCAACAGTGGCTTTCTTCCATAAAGCTGCGACCAGTGAAGCACCCGGGCAACAGTTGTTACATAACCATATAACAATTACAGCATGGAAACAGGCCATCTCAGCCCTTCTAGTCCATGCCAAACTCCTACTCTCACCTAGTCCCACCGACCTGCACTCTCTAGCATCTCCCATCGAGCCACTGCTGAATCCATATTACCACTTCGATATTAATGCCCAATGATTGAACCTTCCTGACTAACCTTCCGTGTGGAACCTTGTCAAAGGCCTTACTGAAGTCCATTTAGACAGCATCCACCGCTTACCCTCGTCAACTTTCCTAGTAACCTCATCAAAAAATTTAATAAGATTTGTCAAACATGACCTTCCACGTGCAAATCCATGTTGACTGTTCCTAATCAGACCCTGTCTATCCAGAAAATTATATGTACCATTTCTAAGAATACTTTCCATCAATTTACCCACCAGTGACGTTAAACTTACAGGCCGATAATTGCTAGGTTTACTCTTAGAACCCTTTTTAAACAATGGAACCACATGAGCAATACGCCAATCCTCCGGCACCATCCCCGTTTCTAATGACATTTGAAATATTTCTGTCAGAACCCCTGCTATTTCCACACTAACTTCCCTCAAGGTCCTAGGGAATATTTTGTCCGGGCCCGGAGAGTTATCCACTTTTATATTCCTTAAAAGCGCCAGTACTTCCTCTTCTTTAATTGTCAGACTTACCATAACTACCCTTGTTGTTTCCTTTACCTACACAATTCAATATCCTTCTCCTTAGTGAATACCGAAGAAAATAAATTGTTCAAAATCTCCCCCATCTCTTTTGGCTCCACACATAGCCGTC
This sequence comes from Mobula hypostoma, assembly GCF_963921235.1. Taxonomy (NCBI): domain Eukaryota; kingdom Metazoa; phylum Chordata; class Chondrichthyes; order Myliobatiformes; family Myliobatidae; genus Mobula; species Mobula hypostoma. Next base: position 98,142,130 of record NC_086103.1, on the reverse strand, counting down.
CACTCTGATTCACTAAGGGACCAATTTTATCCCTCACTATCCTTTTGCTATTTATATAACTGTAGAAACCCTTTGGATTGATATTCACCTTACTTGCTAAAGCAACCTCATATCTTCTTTTAGGTTTTCTAATTTCTTTCTTAAGATTCTTTTTACTTTCTTTATATTCCTCGAGCACTTCATTAACTCCAAGTTGCCTATATTTATTGTAAATTCCTCTCTTTTTCCGAACCAAGTTTCCTATATCCCTTGAAAACCATGGCTCTCTCAAACTCTTAACCTTTCCTTTCAACCTAACAGGAACATAAAGATCCTGTACCCTAAAAATTTCACCTTTAAATGACCTCCATTTCTCTATTACATTCTTCCCATAAAACAAATTGTCCCAATCCGCTCCTTCTAAATCCCTTCGCATCTCCTCAAAGTTAGCCTTACTCTAATCAAAAATTTCAACCCTGGGTCCAGTCTCCATAATTATATTGAAACTAATGATATTGTGATCACTGGACCGGAAGTATTCCCCAACACATACCTCCGTCACCTGCCCTATCTCATTCCCTAACAGGAGATCCAACACTGCCCCTTCTCTAGTTGGTACCTCTATGTATGGCTGCAAAAGACTATCCTGCACACATTTTACAAACTCCAAACCATCCAGCCCTTTTACAGAATGGGCTTCCCAGTCTAGGTGTGGAAAATTAAAATCTCCCACAATCACAACCTTGTGCTTACTACAAATATCTGCTATCTCCTTACAAATTTGCTCCTCAGTTCTCAGTCCCCATTAGGTGGTCTATAATACACACCTATAAGCGTCACAACACCTTTCCTATTCCTCAAATCCACCCAAGTAGCCTCCCTGGACAAGTCCACTAATCTATCCTGCCAGAGGACCACTGTTATATTTTCTCTGACAAGCAATGCAACACCTCCGCCTCTTGCCCCTCCTATTCTATCACACCTGAAGCAACGAAATCCTGGAATATTTAGTTGCCAATCACACCCCTCCTGCAACCACGTTTCACTAATAGTTACAACATCATATTTGCAGATATCAATCCATGCCCTTAGCTCATCCACCTTTCTTACAATGCTCCTAGCATTAAAATAGATGCATTTAAGAAACTCTCCACCTCTTACTCTCTTTTTATCCTTAATGGAGCAAACAACTTTGTTATCTTTTTCTTCCTTGTCCCCTACATCTTTGGTCTGAGTGCTCCAGATCTCTGTCCCCTGCCTATCCTCCCCGCACAGGTCTACTAGCTTTCTCTATTTGTCAACTAACCTCCTCTCTCCTAGTCTCTTTAATTTGATCCCCACCCCCCAACTATTCTTGTTTAAAGTCACCTCAGTAGCCCTCGCAAATCTCCCCACCAGGATATTGGTCCCCCTAGGATTCAAGTGTAAACCATCCTTTTTGTACAGGTCACGCCTGCGCCAAAAGAGGTCCCAATGATTCAAAAACTTGAATCCCTGCCCCCTGTTCCAATCCCTCAGCCACGCATTTATCCTCCATCTCATTGCATTCCTACTCTCACTGTCGCGTGGCACAGGCAGTAATCCCGAGATTACTACCTTTGCGGTCCTTTTTCTCAACTCCCTTCCTAACTCCCTATATTCTCCTTTCATGACCTCTCCCCTTTTCCTACCTATGTCATTGGTACCTATATGTACCATGACCTCTGGCTCCTCTCCCTCCCACTTCAGGATATCTTGGACGCGATCAGAAACATCCCGGACTCTGGCACCAGGGAGGCAAACTACCATCCAGGTCTCCAGACTGCGTCCACAGAATCACTTATCTGACCTTCTAACTATCGAGTCCCCTATTACTACTGCCCTCCTCTTCCTTTCTCTACCCTTCTGAGCTACAGGGCCGGACTCTGTGCCGGAGGCACGGCCACTGTTGCTTCCCCCAGGTAAGCTGTCCCCCACAACAGTACTCAAACAGGAGTACTTATCGTCGAGGGGCACAGCCACTGGGGAACTCTCTATTACTTGATTCTTCCTATTCCCCCTTCTAACCGTGACCCACTTGTCTGCCTCCCGTGGCCCCGGTGTGACCACCTGCCTGTAACTCCTCTCTATCAACTCCTCACTCTCCCTGACCAGACAAAGGTCATCGAGCTGCAGCTTCCAATTCCCTAATGCGGTCCCTTAGGAGCTGCATCTCGGCGCACCTGGCGCAGATGTGGACGTCTGTGAGGCTTGGAGACTCCAGGACCTCCCACATCCGACACCGAGAGCAGCAAGTTACCCTCACACTCATACTTCCCCTCTCCTCAAATAACAACAAAAAATGAATCCCAAACCCTCTTCGCCTCGCTCGTTTCCGCCTAAGCCCGTTGAGCCGAAGCCCTTAAGCCTTCACTCTGCTCTCGGTTCACTCCGCAGCCCGCAAACTATGCTGCCCGCTGTATAAGCCTGTGCTCCTTTTAAATTTTCCGCGCTTCACTCCCCGACGTCACATGCCTGCGCAGTTCCGCCTCTCTGAAGGCAGATGGAAAATAAACGAAAAATTCAAAAATGGCTTCCTCCGCACTCCCGCTCCGATTCTCAGACTTCCTTCTCTGAATTGTATTCACAGTCTCTCCCATCTCTGCCACTGAATCTTGTAACTCCTCCAGAGCTGTCATAGGCATCTTGGTGGCCTCCCTCACTAGTTATTTTCTTGCATGTTCACTCAGTTTATGGGGATGGCCTGCTCTAGGCAGATTTACAGTTGTGCCATATTCTTTCTATTTCTTGATGATTGAATTAACTGTATTCCAAGGAATATTCAGTGAGTTGGAAATTTTCTTGTATCTATCTCCTGACTTTTACTTTTCAATAATCTTTTCGCAGAATGTTCTTTTGTTTTCATGGTGTAGTTTTTGCCAGATTACTGACTCACCAAAAATTGGACCTTCCAGAAGCAGGTGTATTTTTACTACAACCACTGAAACATCTTGACTGCACACAGGTGATCTCCATTTAACTAATTATATGACTTCTGAAACCAATTGGTGGCACCGGTGATAATCTGTGTGTCATAATAAAAGGGGTAAATACTTATGCAATCAATTATTTAGTGTTTTATATTTAATTTAGATTACTTTGTAGAGATCTGTTTTCACTTTGACATGAAGGAGTCTTTTTCTGTTGATCAGTGTCAGAAAAAAAGCCAAAACTAAATCCACTGTGATTCAATGTTGCAAAACAATAAAACATGAGAACTTCCAAGGGGGGTGAAATACTTTTTATAGGCACTGTATATGCAGGAATGAGGAAGCTTTAGAAAATTGAGCTATGATGGAGTCTTCTTGCATCAGAGTTTCCAACAAGTGAACATTTAGATATGCTGGATGTATATTGTTTAAGTAGATCCTTGTGAATTCTGCCACTTGGAGCCCTGATTTCACCCTAGAACTGGGAAAGAACACATTGGCAATAGTTGTCCATGTGATCCTGGTAATAACCAGTCATGTTCCCTTCTGTCTGGATTGATAGATGTCTACAACATCATTTAGTCTGTATAAACAAATTACTTGCACATTTATTCATGGAGATTGTTCAATATTTCATTTCCACTTGTTACGGACTAGTAATTAAGCAAAGTACATGACTTCATGGGAGTATGGGCTTTCAAATTTTGCAAGATCTCATTGACTGCACATAAACTGCCCTGTACTCTACATTACATCAGGATGTAAAGAGATTCTGTTCCTTCAATCTCCAGCTGGTTTATGGTCATCAGCAGCAGTAATGATTCCTGATGACATTAGGAAATGAAGTACATGAATCAGCCTTTATTCATGAACAGCATGGTTGATCAACCTAATTATGCACACAGGAGGTAGCTTTGATTTCTGTTTTTACAATTTTAATCTTTCATAGAAATATTGAAAACCACGCTCCTTCAATCACAACATTTTGCTTGCATGAAAGGAACATGTTACAGATAAGAACTCATGATGCATCTTTTCCTGAACACTTTGAAACTATCATTTACAGAACAGCCTCGATGTTCACTATTAATCACTTATGCGTGATATCTTTCAGCTGCTTATTTCCTAGTGCTTCTGGTTAATACTAAAAACAGAACGTGAACTTAAACATTCTTCTCATGACACTTCAAAGCTTTTTTTTCTTGGAAAATGTACTTCTGTAAAATACAAAGATATTTGATTATTATCCGTTAGACAGTGGAATTAGTCATCAGTCAATACTTCAGCCTACCCAACATGAATAAAGATTTTATTTCTAGCTTTAGAAATGACAGAGAAATTTAAATTAGCACTTCCAGCAAATGGTACGAGTGGATGTTTACACACACAAAATGCTGCTGAGGATTTTTAAAAATGAAAGTAGTAATGTAACAGAGTTCAAGGCAGCATGATATTGGATCTTGTTGACATGGCCCTCATATTTGAAGAAAGAAATTGAGAATGTATCTGTCTTTAGTCTATGCTTCTGTACACTGCAAGGCAAACAAACGAGTAGACCTGCTGTGCAGCATTATTCACAAAGGATGGTTAAACATTCGGAATTGAAAACTCAATGTAAACTACTTAGTACTTAAGAAATCCTTGAATAAGATAATGTTTTGAATAAAATGATTTTTTTTCTGATCAGCTTGCTGATTGGAATAGACTAAAAAGTGATTTATCAGATAGATATCTATACTGTAATGGATGCAAGGTTCATTAAAGTTACCACAGATGGGATTTAGCAGGGAAAGTTCCCACTACTGATTAAATGCTCACAATGGTGTGTGACTTAAATAGTCTCTGACAACCAAGTCCAGCTCCTGGCCTTTGTGCTCTTAAGTGTGTACACAATATAGAACTACAGTTCCCAGTGTGCAATGCGGGCGATTCAGCTGGAAGTGGAGGTGATGTTGGTGAACTGGAAGCGCGCACTAAAGTGTGGGGCTAGAAGTGTATCCCTGCAGAGCCCTGTCAATAAGTATGTGTTAGTTTAAACACACAAAAAGTTTGTCTTTTTTTATCAAGAGCAACCCTAAAATGGTGTCAGAAGTCGGGTAAGTCTAAATACGAAGCGTAACTGAATAACATGAGTGATTCAGAAAGAGACGCTAGGTTCCAATGGAGAGACATGAGAGCACGCTGTCTCAAAGTTCACCAAGAGATTCAGGACAAACCTTAAAAATCCCCCTCACAGATAACCTAAGTCCTCCTGTAGCTAGGCAGTTTACCGCCAATCTAGCTGATATTGGAAACACTTCAAACAGCCATTTAATTGAATTGAATTGACTTTATTTCTTACATTCTTCACATACGTGAGGAGTAAAAATCATTATGTTATGTCTCCAGCTAAATGTGCAATGTGCAATCATAGTAATTTATATTAATTTATAATAAATAGGATAGTCAGTGTAATATAGAGTATACTCAAATCAGCATAAGTTCATCGGTCTGATGGCCTGGTGGAAGAAGCTGTCCCAGAGCCTGTCGGTCCTGGCTTCTATGCTGCGGTACCACTTCCCAGATGGTAGCAGCTGGAACAGTTTGTGGTTGGGATGACTTTGGTCCCCAATGACCCTTTTTACACACCTGTCCTTGTAAATGTCCTGAATAGTGGGAAGTTCACATCTACAGATGCACTGGGCTGTCCGCACCACTCTCTGCAGAATCCTGTGATTGGGGGAAGTACAGTTCCCATACCAGGCAGTGATGCAGCCAGTCAAGATACTCTCAATTGTGCCCCTGTAGGAAGTTCTTAGAATTTGGAGGCCCATACCAAAGTTCTGGAAACATAGAAACATAGAAACATAGAAAATAGGTGCAGGAGTAGGCCATTAGGCCCTACGAGCCTGCACTGCCATTCAGTATGATCATGGCTGATCATCCAGCTCAGAACCTTCTACCTGCTTTCTCTCCATAATCCCTGATCCCTTCAGTCACAAGGGCCATATCTAACTCCCTCTTAAATATAGCCAATGAACTGGCCTCAACTGTTTCTTGTGGCAGAGAATTCCACAGATTCACCACTCTCTGTGTGAAGAAGTTTTTCCTCATCTTGGTCCTAAAAGGCTTCCCCTTTATCCTTAAACTGTGACCCCGTGTTCTGGACTTCCCCAACATCGGGAACAATTTTCCTGCATCTAGCCTGTCCAATCCCTTTAGAATTTTATACTTTTCAATAAGATCCCCCCCTCAATCTTCTAAATTCCAGCGAGTATAAGCCTAGTCGATCCAGTCTTTCTTCATATGAAAGTCCTACCATCCCAGGAATCAATCTGGTGAACCTTCTTTGTATTCCCTCTGTTGCAAGAATGTTTTTCCTCAAATTAGGGAACCAAAACTGCACACAATGCTCCAGGTGTGGTCTCACCAAGGCCTTGTACAACTGCAGTAGTACCTCCCTGCTCCTGTACTCGAATCCTCTTGCTATGAATGCCAACATACCATTTGCCTTTTTCACCGCCTGCTGTACCTGCATGCCCACTTTCAACAACTGGTGTACAGATCTCGTTGCACCTCCCCTTTTCCTAATCGGCCACCATTCAGATAATAATCTGTTGTCCTTTTCTTGCCACCAAAGTGGATAATTTCACATTTATCCACATTAAATTGCAGCTGCCATGAATTTGCCCACTCACCTAACCTATCCAAGTCACCCTGCATCCTCTTAGTATCCTCCTCACAGCTAACACTGCAGCCCAGCTTCGTGTCATCCGCAAACTTGGAGATGCTGCATTTAACTCCCTTGTCTAAATCATTAATATATATTGTAAACAACTGGGGTCCCAGCACTGAGCCTTGCGGTACCCCACTAGTTACTGCCTGCCATTCTGAAAAGGTCCCGTTTATTCCCATTCTTTGCTTCCTGTCTGCCAACCAATTCTCTATCCACATCAATACCATACCCCCAATACCATGTGCTTTAAGTTTTCACACTAATCTCCTGTGTGGGACCTTGTCAAAAGCCATTTGAAAATCCATATATACCACATCCACTGGTTCTCCCCTATCCACTCTACTAGTTACATCCTCAAAAAATTCTATAAGATTCGTCAGACATGATTTTCCTTTCACAAATCCATGCTGACTTTGTCCGATGATTTCACTGCTTTCCAAATGTGCTGTTATCACATCTTTGATAACTGACTCTAGCATTTTTCCCACCATCGCTGTCAGGCTAACCGGTCTATAATTCCCCGGTTTCCCTCTCCTTCCTTTTTTAAAAGGCGGGGTTAAATTAGCCACCCTCCAATCCTCAGGAACTAATCCAGAATCTAAAGAGTTTTGAAAAATTATCACTATTTCTTGGGCTACTTCCTTAAGCTCTCTGGGATGCAGACCATCTGGCCCTGGGGATTTATCTGTCTTTAATCTCTTCAATTTACCTAACACCACTTCCCTACTAACATGTATTTCTCTCAGTTCCTCCATCTCACTAGACCCTCGGTCCCCTACTATTTCCGGAAGATTATTTATGTCCTCCTTAGTGAAGGCAGAACCAAAGTAGTTATTCAATTGGTCTGCCATCTCCTTGTTCACCTGTTTCTGACAGTTCTTCAACCATCTGACGTGAAAGAGACACTGTTGTGCTTTTTTCACCACACAGCCGGTATGTACAGACCACATAAAATCCTCGGTGATGTGTATGCCAAGGAACTTAAAGCTGTTCACCCTCTCAACCCCATACCCATTGATGTCAATAAGGATTAGCCTGTCTCCTTCCTCCTGCAGTCCACAACCAGCTTCTTTGTTTTTGCAACATTGAGGGAGAGGCTGTTTTCTTGTCACCACTGTGTCAGGGTGATGACTTCCTCTCTGTCGGCTGCCCCATTATTTTTTGAGATAAGGCAAATCAGTGTAGTGTCGTCAGCACACTTAATTAGCAGATTGGAGCTGTAGGTGACGGCACGGTCATGGGTATATAGAGAGTAAAGGAGGGAGCTTAGGACACAGTCCTGTGGGGCACCTGTGTTGAGGGTCAGAAGCTCAGGGGGGCAGAGATGAGGGAGCCTACTCTTACCACCTGCAGGCGAACTGACAGGAAGTCCAGGATCCAGCTACACAAGGCAGGGTGAAGGCCGAGGTCCCTGAGCTTCCTGTAGAGTCTGGATGGAATTATGGTGTTGAATGCTGAACTGTAGTCCAAGAACAGCATTCTCATATAAGCATCCTTCTTCTCCAGGTGTGTAAGGACGGTATGTAGAGCTGTGGCTATTGTGTTGTCTGTCGATTGGTTGTGTCGGTGGCGAAATTATAGGGGATCCAGTTTGGGTGGTAGCAAGCTGCAGATGAAGTCCTTGACCAGCCTCTCAAAGCATTTGCTTATTATTGAGGTGAGTGCGACAGGACGCCAGTCTTTCAGACATGTTACCTTGGGCTTTTTGGGTCAATATATATATAGCAGTGAGTAGACCCAGCGGGCCGGAGGAAATATTGAAAGCGCCTATCTTTCTACAAGTAATTGGTGAAGATGCCTTGGGCATCTATAACAGCTTTCAAATTGATGAGACAGCCTTTTCATTGGACACTCTGATGAAAATATTTGAGTATTTGTCCCAAGTAAAAACATCATGTTTGAGAGATATAAGTTAGAAACATAGAGACATAGAAAACACAATACAGGCCCTTTGGCCCTCAAAGCTGTGCCGAATATGTCCTTACTTTAGAAATTACTTCAGGTTACCCATAGCCCTCTATTTTTCTGAGCTCCATGTACCTGTCCATGATTCTCTTAAAAGACCCGATTGTATCCGCCTCTACCACGGTCGCCGGCAGCCCATTCCACACACTCACCACTCTGCGTAAAAAAACTTCCCCCGACATCTCCTCTGTACCTGTTTCTAAGCACCTTAAAACTGAGCCCTCTCGTGCTAGCCATTTCAGCACAGGTAAAAAAAAAGCCTCTGAAAATCCACACGATCAATGCCTCTCATCATCTTATACACCTCTATCAGGTCACCTTTCATCCTCCGTCACTCCAAGGAAAAAAGGCTGAGTTCACTCAACCTATTATAACCATATAACCATATAACAATTACAGCATAGAAACAGGCCATCTCTATCACAGCTGAAGAAATTAAATCCAGGAATATTTAGTTGCCAATCACATCCCTCCTGTAACCATGTTTCACTAATAGCTACAACATCATACTTCCAGGTATTAATCCATGCTTTAAGCTCATCCACCTTTCTCATAATGCTCCTCGCATTAGAATAAATGCAGATAAGAAATTTTCCACCTCTTACTCTCTCACTCTCTCACTAACGGTGCAAACAACTTTACTATTTTCCTTTTTTTCCTTCTTCCCTACATCTGTTCCAACACTCTGGTTCCCCTCCTTCCACGTATCTAGTTTAAATCCACCGGAGCCTCTCTAGTAAACCTACCTGCAAGGATATTTGTCCCCCTCCAGTTCAGATGTAAACCGTCCCGCCGGAACAGGTCCCACCTTCCCAGGAAAACTGCCCAATTATCTAAAAATCTGAAGCCCTCCCTCCTGCACCATGTCTTCAGCCACATGCTGACCTGTGCTATCTTATTATTTTTAAACCCGCCTGCACGTGGCACTGGTAGCAATCCTGAGACTGCTATCCTGGAGGTCCTGTCCTTTAACTTGGCACCTAACTCCCCAAACTCACCTTTCAGGACCTCCTCAATCTTCCTACCCATGTCATTGGTCCCTACATGGACCATCACATCCGGCTGCTCACCCTCCCTCTTGAGAATACTGAGAACTCGATCCGAGATATCGGGGACCCTGGCACCAGAGAGGCAACAGACCATCGGGGATTCTCGATCTCTCCCACAGAACCTCTTATCTGTCCCCCTAACTATCGAATCCCCTATCACTACTGCTCTCCTCTTTTCCCTCCTTTCCTTCTGAATTGAGGGTCCCATCTCGGTGCCAGAGACGCAACCACTGCAACTTGTCCCTGGTAGATCGTCTCCATCAACAGGATCCAAAACGATGTACTTATTATTGGTGGGAACGGCCACAGGGGTGCTCTGCTCATTCTGTCTATTCCCCTTCCCTCTCCTGACAGTCACCCAGCTACCTGTCTCCTGACTCTTAGGGGTGACTATCTCCCTGTAACTCCTCTCTATTTCTGCCTCTGCCTCACGAATGATCCGAAGTTCATCCAGCTCCAGATCCAGTTCCCTAACTCGGTTTGTCGGGAGCTGCAGCTGGATGCACCTTTCACAGGTGTAGTTATCAGGGACGATTGTGCTCGCCCTGACTTCCCACATTCTGCAAATGGAGCACTCAACTGCCCTAACTGCTGCCTCCATTACCTACTCTTAAGGTAATTAGATTTATTAAAGGAACTTACCCAAGCTTACCTCACTTGGAGTGAAGCTCTTCCTCAGCCTCTGCTCGCCGAAGCCGCTCGAGCCAGAGCCTTCCTACTCTGTCTCCCTCTACTCGGTCGCCCACTACAACGTCACCCGCTCCATTAATCTGCTCTCTTTTAAATACTTCCGTTGCATCACGGTCCGACGAACACGTGCTTGTGCAGTCATGCCCCATTCAACTGCTGAAGAAATGAACGACTTCCACACTCTTCTCTCTTTTAAACACACTCCTGCTGCCTCACGATCCGACTTACATGTGCTTGCGCAGTCGTGCCCCGTTCAACTGCCGAAGAAATGCATTCTCAAAAGGCATTCTCCCCAATCCAGGCAACATCCTTGTAATTCTCCTCTGCACCCTTTCTATGGTTCTCCCGTGACCAGAAACAAGGAGTTAGGTTTGACCAATACTTAGCTGTGCTTCACACACTGAGAAAGTCCTATGAGTTTGGAAATTTGAGAGACTCACTAGTTGAAGACAGAATAGTCTGGGGAATTCCACATAATAGACTTGGATAAAGCCTGCTCTGAGAAAAAAGGTTTAATGCGAGAAAAGGCTGTATACATGTAGGGCAGTGGAGACCACTCGAGCATAAACTAAGGAGCTGCACAGAGCAGAAGCAACAGTGCATACTGTGAAAACAGAGAAACAGAGCACGAGGTCTTTCACACGGCACTAGTGTAGCAAAGAGATAGGCTCAAATAGTAAATACAGCAAATGCGGAGGTTGGCATTATCCCTAAGAAGTTTATGGAAATTCCTACAACAATTGTGGGAAGAGGAATCATTTTTGAAAGTGCTGCAAAGTTACCAAGAGAAATATGTACATGGCTGAGGAGGAAATGGAGGTAAGTCTTTGTAGATTTTCTACAGACTGCTGGTGCTGGAAAGACAGAGTGGATTGTTCAGTGACTGTGAATGAGACAGTAATTCCATTCAAGCTTGACACTGGAGACCAGGTGAATCTCTTATCCGTGGAAGATTACAAGTCTCTCAAAGTAAAGAGCAAGATTTACCCAGAGAAGTTAAAAGTGACTGGCTATACTGGAAAGAACATATAAGTAAAGTGAGGTTGTATAGTGACCTTCAACCACAAGGGGCAGCACCTTAAGGCACAGCTACTGATTGTAGATAAGAGAGTTCAGCCAACATTAGGTTTGACTGCATGCGCAAGGCTCAACCTGGTGGAAAGAGTTTTTGCAGTGGCTTCCCTGACCAAAGATGACCAGGTAACATACAATAAAGAGTTTCCAGATGTCTTTGAGGGGCTCGGATCCTTACCTGATGTAACTCAAGAAACTCGTAACAATAACATGAGAGCTCCAGAGAGATTCTGCAAGAGAACCATAAGAACGCTACCACCCATTAACATCTGTACCTGCTAAACCAGCATGACAGCCAAGATGCCAGTGCCGAATAGAGTAATCATGATGAAGAAGTCACCAGACTTGCTTCCACATCACGCAGCTTTGGTTCAAAACCTGCATCTCATTGACTTCCAGTTGAAGGTTAGAAATCAAAACCAAAACGATCTCTACGATCCTCTCCAAAATTTGAGGAAAAATAAAAAGGAAGATTATCATTATCTCAACACACATAAAAGTTGCTGGTGAACGCAGCAGGCCAGGCAGCATCTCTAGGAAGAGGTACAGTCGATGTTTTGGGCCGAGACCCTTCCTCAGGGCTAACTGAAAGAAGAGCTAGTAAGCGCCTTGAAAGTGGGATGGGGAGGGGGAGATCCAAAATAATAGGAGAAGACAGGAGGGGGAGGGATGGAGCTGAGAGCTGGAAAGTTGATTGGCAAAAGGAATACTAGGCTGGAGAAGGGAGAAGATCATGGGACGGGAGGCCTAGGGAGAAAGAAAGGGGGAGGGGAGCCCAGAGGAAGATGCAGAGCAGGCAAAGAGTTATTGTAAGAAGGACAGAGAGAGAAAAAAGGGGGGGGGGGAATAAAAATAAATAAATAAAGGATGGGGTAAGAAGGGGAGGGGGGGCATTAACGGAAGTTAGAGAAATCAATGTTTGTGCCATCAGTTTGGAGGCTACCCAGATGGAATATAAGGTGTTGTTCCTCCAACCTGAGTGTGGCTTCATCTTGACAGTAGAGGAGGCCATGGATTGCCATATCAGAATGGGAATAGGACCTGGAATTAAAATGTGTGGCCACTAGGAGATCCTACTTTCTCTAGTGGACAGAGCGTTGGTGTTCAGCGAAGCGGTCTTCCAGTCTGCGTCGGGTCTCACCAGTATATAGAAGGCCACACCGGAAGCACCGAACTCAGTATATCAGTCCAGCCGACTCTTCAGGTGAAGCGTCACTTTTTTGTCCATTCTTCCAATTTGTCTAAGTCCTGCTGCAATCACATTGCTTCCTCAGCACTATCCACCTACCCCTACCACTACCCTTCCATCTATCTTCGTATCATTCACAAACTTTGCTACAAAGCCATCAATTCCACTATCTAAATCACTGACAAACAATATGAAAAGTAGCGGTCCCAATACTGATTCCTGAGGAGCACCACATCAAGCCAACCAGAAAAGGCCTCCTTTATTTCCATTCAATGCCTCCTGCCTTTCAGCTATTCCTCTATCCATGCCAGTATCTTTCTTGTAACACCATAGGATTTTATCTTGTTAAGCAGCCTCATGTTTGGCACCTATCAAATGCCTTCTGAAAATCCAAGTAAATGACATCCTATGTCCACCCTGCTGGTTACTTCCTCGAAGAATTCTAACAGATTTGTCAGGCAAGATTTCCCTTCACAGAAACCATGATGACTTGAACTTGTGTTATCATTAATTTCCAATTGTGCCAAAATCTCAACCTTAACAATAGATTCCCACACTTCCTCAACAACTGAAGTTAGGCTCAATTTAACTGGGTTATAATTTCCCTTTTTTTTTTGACTTCCCTCCCTGGAGTGGAGTGACATTTTCTATTTCCCAATCCTCTGGGACTATGCCAGAATCAAGTGATTCTTGAAAGATCATGACCAATTCATCCGTTATCTCTTCAGCAATCTCTTTCAGGACTCTGGGATGTAGTCTGCCTGATTCAGGTGACTTCTCCATCTTAAGACCTTGGAGTCGGCCTAGCACTTTTTCCTTTGTAATAGCAATGACACTCATTACTGCTCCCTGACACTCACGGACCTCTGACACTCTGCTAGAGTCTTCCACTGTGAAGACATATGTAAAGTCCTCATTAAGTTCATCTGCCATTTCTTTGGCCCCCATTACTACCTCACTAGCATCATTTTCCAATGGCCCAATATCAACTCTCACCTTCCTTTTATTTTTTATATAATTGGGAAAAAAAAAACTTTCAGTATCCTGCTTTATATTATTAGCTAGTCTGCCCTCATATTTCACCTGTTCCCTTCTTATAGCTTTTTTAGTTGCCTTTTGTTGGATAGTAAAAACTGCCCAATCGTCCACTTTCCCATTGACTTTTGTTACCTTACATGACCTTTCCTTGGTTTTTATGCAGTCCTTAACTTCTCATGTCAGCCACAGTTGCCTGCACCTGCCATCTGAGAACTTCTCCTGTGGGACATATCTATCCTGTGCCTTGTGAACTATTCCCAGAAACTTCAGCCACCTCTGCTCTGCCATCATTCCCGCCAGTATCCACCTCCAATCCACCTGGACAAGCTCCTTTCTCATGTCTCTATAATTTCCTTTATTCCATTGCGATACTGATAAGTGTGACTATGCTTCTCCCTCTCAAATTGCAGTATGAATTCATTCATATTATGATCACTGCCTCCTGAGTCTTCCTTTACATTAAGCTTCTTATTAAGATCTGGGTTATTACACAACACCCAATCTAAGACAGCCTTTCCTTGAGTAGGCTCAAGCACAAGCTGCTCTAAAAACCCATCTCATAGGCATTCAACAAATTCTCTTCGTTTCGATCTGATACCAACCTAATTTTACCAATCCCCTTGCATATTGAAGGGCCCCATTACAATTGTGTCATTACCCCTATTACAGACCTTTTCCAGCTCCATTTGCAATCTCAACTCCGCATCTTGGCTACTATTTGAAGCCCTATATATGATTCATTTAATGGCTTTTTTAACCCTTTCTCAACTCAACCCACAAAGATTCAACATATTCTGACCCTATGTCACCTCTTTTTAAAGAAGTAATTCCATTTCTTAACAACAGAGCCACACCACTGCCTATGCCTTCCTGCCTTCCTGCCTATCCTTTCAATACAAAGTATATCCTTTGATGTTCAGCTCCCAACTTTGGCCTTCTTTCAGCCACGACTCAGTGATGCCCGCGACATCATATCAACTAATCTCAAATTGTGTCACGAGTTTGTCCACCTTATTCCAAAGCTATGCACATTTAAATACAACACCTTCAGTCCTGTATTCTTCGCCCTTTTGAATTTTGCCTCTGTGGTACAATTTAACTCTTTACTCTGTTTGTATTTGTACCCAGTCATTGGCTTGTCCTTCCTTACAGTCATGTTACACCCATCATCTACTTGTAAATCTGCTGGCTCATCTTCAGCTCTATCATCTTGTTTCCCATCCCCTTGCCATATTAGTTTAAGCCACTCCCAACAGCCCTTGTAAAACTGTCCACAAGAATATTGTATACCTTTTTGTACAGATCACACCTGGCCCAGAAAAGGTCCCAGTGATCGAGAAATCTGAATCTCTTTTTAGAGTCTCTTCCTCTTAGAAGTTGCCATTTAATTGTCCATCGGTATTTTTGACAAGGTGTGACAGAATGTACAATTTTAATCAGATTCATTGGTTGTGGGATTACTTAGCACTGTCATTCATATTCTGGTTAGCACATGTAGTCTTTTATTGTTGCCTTGTCTGGTTGTCACTTCATTTTTATATAAACATAGAACATAGAACATAGAATAGTACAGCACAGTACAGGCCCTTCGGCCCACAATGTTGTGCCGACTCTCAAACCCTGCCTCCCATATAAGCCCCCACCTTAGATTCCTCCATATACCTTTCTAGTAGTCTCTTAAACTTCACTAGTGTATCTGCCTCCACCACTGACTCAGGCAGTGCATTCCACGCACCAACCACTCTCTGAGTAAAAAACCTTCCTCTAATATCCCCCTTGAACTTCCCACCCCTTACCTTAAAGCCATGTCCTCTTGTATTGAGCTGTGGTGCCCTGGGGAAGAGGCACTGGCTATCCACTCTATCTATTCCTCTTATTATCTTGCACACCTCTATCATGTCTCCTCTCATCCTCCTTCTCTCCAAAGAGTAAGGCCCTAGCTCCCTTAATCTCTGATCATAATGCATACTTTCTAAACCAGGCAGCATCCTGGTAAATCTCCTCTGTACCCTTTCCAATGCTTCCACATCCTTCCTATAGTGAGGTGACCAGAACCGGACACAATACTCCAAGTGTGGCCTAACCAGAGTTTTATAGAGCTACATCATTACACCGCGACTCTTAAACTCTATCCCTCGACTTATGAAAGCTAACACCCCACAAACTTTCTTAACTACCCTATCCACCTGTGAGGCAACTTTCAGGGATCTGTGGACATGTACCCCGAGATCCCTCTGCTCCTCCACACTGCCAAGTATCCTGCCATTTACTTTGTACTCTGCCTTGGAGTTTGTCCTTTCGAAGTGTACCACCTCACACTTCTCTGGGTTGAACTCCATCTGCCACTTCTCAGCCCACTTCTGCATCCTATCAATGTCTCTCTGCAATCTTTGACAATTCTCTACACTATCTACAACACCACCAACCTTTGTGTCATCTGCAAACTTGCCAACCCACCCTTCTACCCCCACATCCAGGTCGTTAATAAAAATCACGAAAAGTAGAGGTCCCAGAACAGATCCTTGTGGGACACCACTAGTCACAATTCTCCAATCTGAATGTACTCCCTCCACCACCACCCTCTGCCTTCTGCAGGCAAGCCAATTCTGAATCCACCTGGCCAAACTTCCCTGGATCCCATGCCTTCTAACTTTCTGAATAAGCCTACTGTGTGGAATCTTGTCAAATGCCTTACTAAAATCCATATAGATCACATCCTCTGCACTACCCTCATCTATATGCCTGGTCACCTCCTCAAAGAACTCTATCAGGCGTGTTAGACACGATCTGCCCTTCACAAAGCCATGCTGACTGTCCCTGATCAGACCATGATTCTCTAAATGCCTATAGATCCTATCTCTAAGAATCTTTTCCAACAGCTTTCCCACCACAGACGTAAGGCTCACTGGTCTGTAATTACCCGGACTATCCCTACTACCTTTTTTGAACAAGGGAACAATATTCGCCTCCCTCCAATCCTCCGGTACCATTCCCATGGACAATGAGGACATAAAGATCCTAGCGAGAGGCTCAGCAATCTCTTCTCTCGCCTCGTGGAGCAGCCTGGGGAATATTCCGTCAGGCCCCGGGGACTTAGCTGTCCTAATGTATTTTAACAACTCCAACACCTCCTCTCCCTTAATATCAACATGCTCCAGAACATCAACCTCACTCATATTGTCCTCACTATCATCAAGTTCCCTCTCATTGGTGAATACCGAAGAGAAGTATTCATTGAGGGCTTCGCTCACTTCCACAGCCTCCAGGCACATCTTCCCACCTTTATCTCTAATCAGTCCTACCTTCCCTCCTGTCATCGTTTTTTTCTTCACATAATTGAAGAATGCCTTGGGGTTTTCCTTTACCCTACTTGCCAAGACCTTCTCATGCCCCCTTCTTGCTCTTCTCAGCCCCTTCTTAAGCTTCTTTCTTGCTTCCCTATATTCCTCAATAGACCCATCTGATCCTTGCTTCCTAAACCTCATGTATGCTGCCTTCTTCCTCCTGACTAGATTTTCCACCTCATTTGTCACCCATGGTTCCTTCACCCTACCATTCTTTATCTTCCTCACCGGGATAAATTTATCCCTTACATCCCGCAAGAGATCTCTAAACATCGACCACATGTCCATAGTACATTTCCCTGCAAAAACATCATCCCAATTCACACCCGCAAGTTCTAACCTTATAGCCTCATAATTTGCCTTTGCCCAATTAAAAATTTTCCTGTCCTCTTTGATTCTATCCTTTTCCATGATAATTATAAAGGCCAGGGAGCAGTGGTCACTGCTCCCCAGATGCTCACCCACTGAGAGATCTGTGACCTGACCCGGTTCATTACCTAGTACTAGATCTTGTCTGGCATTCCCCCTGGTCGGCCTGTCCACATACTGTGACAGGAATCCATCCTGGACACACTTAACAAATTCTGCCACATCTAAACCCTTGGAACTAATCAGGTGCCTATCAATATTAGGGAAGTTAAAGTCACCCATGATAACAATCCTGTTATTTTTGCACCTTTCCAAAATCTGCCTCCCAATCTGCTCCTCTGTATCTCTGTTGCTACCAGGGGGCCTATAGAATACCCCCAATAGAGTAACTGCTCCCTTCCTGTTCCTGACTTCCACCCATACTGACTCAAAAGAGGATCCTGCTACATTACCCACCCTTTCTGTAGCTGGCTATTGTTTCGGTCAAGCTATTACACATCCTTTTTGAATGGGGTTGGTCCTCTGGTGTGATGGTAATGCTAGGGTGAGGGATATGCTGAGTCGTGAGACAACGGATTGTGAAGATATATATTTCTGCTGAATATGATGGTTCACAGTATCTCATGACTGCCACATTTCAATCTGAGGTATCTACAGTATCCAAAGCCAATCTCATTTAACATAATTGTAGTGCCTTGTAGTGCCACATTGCATGATATTTCTTCCTGTTCATTCACATATCTGTTCCAGATCTAATCCAATAGAATTCAAGTGAATGCATGTAGATTTGACTGGAATGCCTGGCCTTTCCAATTTTTGGAGGGGTGTTAACATAAATTTGTTTTCTTTTGGGAGGTTTGGTGTGTGGTTAACTTAAGTTACAAAGGAAAATTCACTTCTATGTTATAATAATATTGTAGGCAGAGTTGTTTGAAAAATGATCTTTATTCAAAGTTACTGCAGCAAAGAATAGTTGAAGTATGTTCGGAGGAAATTCAATAAATATACAAAAAAGAACATCAGCAGCAAAAGGGATAGTTAATCAGTCAGATCAGTTCCACCCATATTTCCAAAAAGCTGATCCAAATAAGAAAGATCAAATAATCTTCTGAGAATTGATGACTAATGGCCTACAATTTAAGTTGTATATAGTAAACAAATATACCAATGTTAGGAAAAATTTAATGTTTTCTTGAGTCAAGAATGAATGCTTTCTTTGGTTGCAAATGCAAGTCCATATATTTAAATTTCATGGCAATTATTTCCTTTACCATTTAAATTATGTGCGACCCGATCTATAAGCAACACCTTTCTTAATAATTTTATAAAGCAATTCGTCATCTTTATATATTATTAAAATGTTCTATTTATTTAGAGATACAGCATGGGACAGGCCTGTCCAGCCCAACAAGCTGCACCTATTTAAGCCTAGTCTAAGCACAGGACAATTCACAATGACCAGTTGACCTACTAACCAGTGCATCTATAGACTGTGAGAGGAAATCAGAGCACCCGGAGAAAATCCACGCATTCACGGGAATTGAACTCTGAATTCTGACACCCTGAGCTGTAATAGTGTCACATTTTCTGTTATGCTTTACTTCCTTTGCAATTGTAACTCAATACCGCGGGTCACCACAGTAGCACAGCAGGTAGAACAACTCCATTACAGGTCAGGGCATCAGAGTTCGAGGTTCAGTTCCGGCTTCCTCTGTAAGCAAGTTTGTGCAGTGTGGCTTGAGGGACTGGAAGGGCCTATTCCAAGCTAAATAAATCAAATAAAATATTCTGTATTGATTTCCCTATGCAATACTTCAAAAATTTATTTTTATTTTATTTAGAAGTACAACACGGAACAGGCCCTTCTAGTGCAATGAGGCACACCGCCCACAAAGCCTAACCCTAGCCTAAACACAGGACACATTACAATGACCAATTAACCAACTAACCGGTACGTCTTTGGACCATGGGAGGAAACTGAATTACCTGGCGGAAACCCACACAGTCACAGGGAGAATGTACAACTCCTTGTTAGAGTGGATTTCTTTTTGGGTCGATGATTTGTTAACACTTAAATGACTTTGGCCACCAGACTTCTATTTTAACTGTTCGACAAAGGACTGTGGATTGAGTCCACCATAATGGGCTTCCTAAAAGGTGTAAATACCAGATGTTTCTGGTGCCTGATGCTGTAGTTTCAAAGACAGTATTATCTATACGTTATAAATATTAATTGTCTTCTAAGTTAGCATGTAAAATTCCAAATAAATGTATTGTGAATTGAACTAAAGGCTGTGGATACCAACCCAGACAGGTTGGCGTCAGAAGGAAAGGATGAAATCCGAAGGTGTGATGTTTGTATGTAACTTCAAAAGGAGGCATTGTCTATGCATTGTCTGTAACTTTTTACATAGCGATTGCCTTTGTGTTTAGCATATAAATATCGAGCCCACATTTTAGCTCGCAGACCTTTCTGCGGAAAGCGTCTCGAGATGCCTGCTGTACTTTGTTGTGTCGAATGAAGAAACTGCTTTGTATCTACCAGTGACTCTGTCTCTCCGGTAATTTCATCCACACTACAACACTCCTTAAGAGGATACTCACCTCATCAGTTAAGCTGCACCGTCTAATATTTTTCTGAAAGGTAGTGGCCGATACTTCTGTCCTTGGTAAACTAGGTTTTAAATTCTTCACATATATCGAGAAACAGACATCCATTGCATCTGCCGTCAGAAGCAGTACAATTTATACCCCTTGCCCATCTTCTGGGTTTTTACCCCCCTCCCCCTTTTCCTTCTCCCTGGGCCTCCTATCCCATGATCCTCTCATATCCCTTTTGCCAATCAACTGTCCAGCTCTTGGCTCTGTCCCTCCCCCTCCTGTCTTCTCCTATCATTTTGGATCTCCCCTCCCCCTCCCACTTTCTAATCTCTTACTAGCTCTTCCTTCAGTTAGTCCTGACGAAGGGTCTCTGACCAAAACGTTGACTGTATCTCTTCCTAGAGATGCTGCCTGGCCTGCTGCATTCACCAGCAACTTTGATGTGTGTTGCTTGAATTTCCAGCATCTGCAGAATTCCTCGTGTTTGCGCAAATAGTCATTACATGGTGGAAGGGGTCTGGAATTCCCTGTTTGCCTCATTACAACAATTTATTCCCTCCATTATGTTTCCACAGAACATAGAAAACCTACAGCACAATACAGGTCTTTCAGCCCACAAAGCTGTGCTGAACATGTCCTTACCTTAGAAATTACCTAGGGTTACCCATAGCCCTCTATTTTTCTAAGCTCCATGTATCCATCCAGGAGCCTCTTAAAAGGTTCCCACCTCCACCACCACCGCCGGCAGCCCATTCCATGCACTTACTACTCTCTGTGTAAAAAACTTCCCCTGTGACATCTCCTCTGTATCTACTTCCAAGCACCTTAAAACTGTGCCCTCTCGTGCTAGCCATTTCAGCACTAGAAAAAAGCCTCTGACTATCCACACGATCAATGCCTCTCATCATTTTTTACACCTCTATCAGATCACCTCTCATCATCCGTCGTTCCAAGGAAAAAAGAACAAGTTCACTGAAACTATTCTCATAAGGCTTTCTTCCCAATCCAGGCAATATCCTTGTAAATCTTCTCTGCACTCTTTCTGTGGCTTCCACGTACTTCCTATACTGAGGTGACCAGAACTGAGCACATTACTCCAGGTGGGGTCTGACCAGAGTCGAACATAGCTGCAACGTTACCTCTCGGCTCCTAAACTCAATCCCACAATCGATGAAGGCCAATGCACCATATGCTTTCTTAACCACAGAGTCAACCTGTGCACCAGTTTTGAGTGTCCTATGGACTCAGACCCCAAAATCCCTCTTACCATTAATATTATATTCTGTCATCATATTTGACCTACCAGAATGAACCACCTCACTCTTATCTGGGTTGAACTCCATCTGCCACTTCTCAGCACAGTTTTGCAACCTACTAATATCCCGCTGTAACCTCTGGCAGCCCTCCACACTATCCACAACACCTCCAACCTTTGTGTCATCAGCAAATTTACTAACCCATCTCTCCACTTCTTCATCCAGATCATTTATAAAAATCATGAAGAGTTGGGATCCCAGAACAGATCCCTGAGGCACACCACTGGTCACCGACCTCCCGTCTACAACCACTCTTTGCCTTCTGTGGGCAAGCCAGTTCTGGATCCACAAAGCGATGTTCCCTTGGATCCCATACCTCCTTACTTTCTCAATAAGCTTTCCATGGGGTACCTTATCAAATGCCTTGCTGAAATCCATATACACTACATCTACTGCTCTTCCTTCATCAATGTGTTTAGTCATATCCTCAAAAAGTTCAGTCAGGCTTGTATGGCACGACTTGCCTTTGACAAAGCCATGCTGACTATTCCTAATCATATTATACCTCTCCAAATGTTCATAAATCCTGCCTCTCAGGATCTTCTCCATCAACTTACCAAACAGTGAAGTAAGACTTACTGGTCTATAATTTCCCGGGCTATCTCTACTCCCTTTCTTGAAGAAGGGAACAACATCTGGAACCCTTTCAATCCTCCGGAACCTCTCCCATCCCCATTGATGATGCAATGGTCATCGCCAGAGGCTGAGCAATCTCATCTCTCGCCTCCCACAGTAGCCTGGGGTACATCTCGTCCAGTCCCAGCGACTTATCCAACTTTATGCTTTCCAAAAGCTCCAGCACATCCTCTTTTTAATATCTACATGCACAATTCCTGATTCTACATGTTCCATTCCTGATCCGGATCCAGCACTAGGAAAGAACAGGATTTCTGGTAATGCACAGGTGGAATCATCTAGCTGCTGATCATTCTCAACTTCTACAACTGTTTCACTTTTTTTCAATGTTTTCTCTTTGACTTTGAAAGCAAAAAATCAACTTAAAGTATTTCTACTCAATATTAGAAACACGGTCAATTTTGGTATAATTAGCAAACTGATTATCTATGGACCTGACTGAAAGAGAACTGTCTGTGTCCAGTCAGAGTCCAGCTAATTTGTTAGGGACACTCAGGCCAATAAAGTCAAGGAGGGAATCTAGGTGGACCAGAAAACTAATTATCCAATATTGATGACTGGGTGGAAATGATGAAAAGGACAGTTGAATTTATCAATGTTTAAAATCTATTGATCTTTAAAATCAGCAGACTGCAAGCTGCAGACCACTCAGTGCAGTTTCTTTGTTTAAGAAAGCATGATAGCTGCACTGAGTTACCTGTAGATCTGAAATACAGGGCTCTGAAGCCCCACTCCCTACCATCCTGCTGACTAATGTACAGCCTTTGCAAAATAAAACTGAAGGCTGCAGAGCAAACCCTGAAGTACATCAGGGACTGCTATGCATTTTGCTTCACAGACACAGGGCTCACTGCAAACACTCTGGCCACAGGTATCCATTCTGAGGGCTTCATCTTCCACCACATGGAATCATAGAGCATAGAGATCTACAGCACATTCTGGCTTTTTGACACAAAATGTAGTGTCAACCATGTAACCTACTCTAGAAACAGCCTAGAATTTCCCTACTGCATAGCCCTATATTTTTCTATGTTCCATGTATTTACCTAAGCATGTCTTAATGAATGAACTGCAACAATTGTTCATCCCAGTTTGGTAAAAGAATAAACGAGGGAAGGTAGTGCACCCGTGGCTGACAAGGGAAATTAGGGATAGTATCAATTCCAAAGAAGAAGCAGACAAATTAGCCAGAAAAAGCAGCACACCTGAGGACTGGGAGAAATTCAGAGTCCAGCAGAGGAGGACAAAGGGCTTAAATAAGAAAGGGAGAAAAGATTATGAGAGAAAGCTGGCAGGGAACATAAAAACTGACCATAAAAGCTTTTATAGATATGTGAAAAGAAAAAAAATTGGTTAAGACAAATGTAGGTCCCTTACGGTCACAAACAGGTGAATTGATCGTGGGGAAACAAGGACATGGCAGACCAATTGAATAACTACTTTGGTTCTGTCTTCGCTAAGGAGGACATAAATAATCTTCTGGAAATAGTAGGGGACCGAGGGTCTAGTGAGATGGAGGAAATGAGGGAAATACATGTTAGTAGGGAAGTGGTGTTAGGTAAATTGAAAGGATTGAAGGCAGATAAATCCCCCGGGCCAGATGGTCTGCATCCCAGAGTGCTAAAGGAAGTAGCCCAAGAAATAGTGGATGCATTAGTGATAATTTTTCAAAACTCTTTAGATTCTGGATTAGTTCCTGAGGATTGGAGGGTGGCTAATGTAACCCCACTTTTTAAAAAAGGAGGGAGAGAGAAACCGGGGAATTATAGACCGGTCAGCGTGACATCGGTGTTGGGGAAAATGCTAGCGTCAGTTATCAAAGATGTGATAACAGCACATTTGGAAAGCGGTGAAATGATCGGACAAAGTCAGCATGGATTTGTGAAAGGAAAATCATGTCTGACGAATCTCATAGAATTTTTTGAGGATGGAACTAGTATGTGGATAGGGGAGAACCAGTGGATGTGGTATATTTGGATTTTCAAAAGGCTTTTGACCAGGTCCCACGCAGGAGATTAGTGTGCAAACTTAAAGCACATGGTATTGGGGGTATGGTATTGATGTGGATAGAGAATTGGTTGGCAGACAGGAAGCAAAGAGTAGGAATAAACGGGACCTTTTCAGAATGGCAGGCGGTGACGAGCGGGGTACCGTAAGGCTCAGTGCTGGGACCCCAGTTGTTTACAATATATATTAATGACTTAGACGAGGGAATTAAATGCAGCATCTCCAAGTTTGCAGATGACATGAAGCTGGGCGGCAGTGTTAGCTGTGAGGAGGATGCTAAGAGTATGCAGGGTGACTTGGATATGTTAGGTGAGTGGGCAAATTCATGGCAGATGCAATTTAATGTGGATAAATGTGAGGTTATCCACTTTGGTGGCAAGAACAGGAAAACAGATTATTATCTGAATCGTAGTCGATTAGGATAAGGGGAGGTGCAACAAGACCTGGGTGTCATTGTACCCCAGTCATTGAAAGTGGGTATGCAGGTACAGCAGGCAGTGAAAAAGGCGAATGGTATGTTGGCATTCGTAGCAAGAGGATTTGAGTTCAGGAGCAGGGAGGTACTACTGCAATTGTACAAGGCCTTGGTGAGACCACAACTAGAGTATTGTGTGCAGTTTTGGTCTCCTAATCTGAGGAAAGACACTTTTGCCATAGAGGGAGTACAAAGAAGGTTCACCGGATTGATTCCTGGGATGGCAGGACTTTCATATGATGAAAGACTGGATTGGCTAGGCTTATAATCTCAGGAATTTAGAAGACTGAGGGGGGATATTATTGAAACATATAAAATTCTAAAGGGATTGGACAGGCTAGATGTAGGAAGATTTCTCCCGATGTTCGGGATGTCCAGAACAAGGGGTCACAGTTTGAGGATAAAGGGGAAGCCTTTTAGGACCAAGATGAGGAAAAACTTCTTCACACAGAGAGTGGTGAATCTGTGGAATTTTCTGCCACAGGAAACAGTTGAGGCCAGTTCATTGGCTATATTTAAGAGGGAATTAGATATGGCCCTTGTGGCTAATGGGATCAGAGGGTATGGAGAGAAGGCAGGTACAGGGTTCTGAGTTGGATGATCAGCCATGTTCATACTGAATGGCGGTGCAGGCTCGAAGGGTCGAATGGCCTACTCCTGTACCTATTTTCCATGTTTCTATGTTTCTATTAAAAGAACCTATGGTATTCACCTCCACCACACTCTCTAGCAGTGCATTCCACACACCCACTATTCTCTGTGTGAAAATCTTACCTCTGACATCTCCCTTGTATCTATTTCCAAGCATCTTAAAACTATGCCCTCTCGTGTTAGCCATTTCAGCCCTGGGAAAAAGCCTCTGACGATCCACATAATCAATTCCTCTCATTAGCTCATACACCTCTATCAGGTCACCTCTTATCCTCTGTCACTCCAAAGAGAAAAGGCTAAGTTCACTGAACCTATTCTCATAAGGCACGCTCTCCAATCCAGGCAACATCCTTATAAATCTCCTCTGCAGTCTCTCTATAGTATCCACATCCTTCCTGTTGTGAAGTAACCAAAACTGAACACAGTACTCCAAGTGGGGTCTTATATAGCTTGAACATTACCTCACAGCTCTTGAACTCAATCACGTAGTTGATGAATGCCAACACACCATACGCCTTCTTAACAACACTGACAACCTGCGCAGCAGCTTTGAGTGTCCTATGGACACGAACCCCGAGATCTCACTGATCCTCCACATTGCCAAGAGTCTTACCATTAATATGATATTCTGTCTTCAAATTTGACCTACCACAATGAACCCTTCACACTTATCTGGGTTGAACTCCATCTGTCAGTTCTGCATCCTATCGATATCCCACTGTAATGTCTGACAGCCCTTCAGAATATCCATAACACCCCCAACTTTTGTGTCATCAGCGAACTTACTGACCTACCCTTCTACTTCCTCAACCAGGTCATTTATAAAAATCACAAAGAGGAGGGGTCCCTGAACAGATCCCTACGGAAAACCACTGGTCACTGATCTCCATGCAGAATATTAACCATCTACGATCACCCTTTGCTTTCTGTGGGCTAGCCAATTCTGGATTTACAAAGCAAAGTCTCCTTAGATCCCATGCATCCTTAATTTCTGAAGGAACCTTGCATGGGGGAACCTTATCAGATACCTTACTGAAATCCATATGCACTACGTCCACTGCTCTACCTTCATTAATGTGTTTTATTACATCCTGAAAGAATTCAGTTAGGCTCGTAAGGGATGACCTACCCTTGACAAAATCGTGCTGACTATCCCTAATCAGATTATGTCTCTCCAAATGCTAATAAATCCTGCCTCTCAGGATCTTCTCCAACAACTTACGCACCACCGAAGTAAGACTCACTGGTCTATAATTTCCTGAGTTATTTCTACTCCCTTTCTTGAACAAAAGAACAATATTTACAACCCTCCAATCCTCTGGTACTTCTCTTGTCCCTATTGATGATGCAAAGATCATCACCAGAGGCTCAGCAATCTCCTCCCTCCCCTCCTACAGTAGCCTCGGGTGTACCTCTTCTGGTCCTGGTGACTTATCTAACTTAATACTTTCCAAAAACTCCAGTACTTCTTCTTCTTTAATGTCCATATGCTCAAGCTTTTCAGTCTGCTGTAAAAGTCCTTTTACAATTGCCAAAGTCCTTTTCCCTGGTGAATATTGAAGCAAAGTATTCATTGAGTACCTCCGCTGCCTCCTCTGACTCCGTGCTCACGTTTCCAATGTCACACCTGTTTGGTCCTATTCTCACATGGCTCAACACCTTGCTCTTCACATACTTGTAGAATGTCTTAATCCTGCTCACAAATACCTTCTCATGGTCCCTTCTATCTCTCCTAATTTCATCCTTAAGCTCCTTCCTGGCACCCTTGTAGTTTTCTAGAGCTCTAACAGTACCTAGTTTCTTGAAAACTTTGGAAGCTTTTATTTTTAACTAGATTTTCTACATCCTTTGAACATCATGGTTCTTTCACCCTGCCATCCTTTCCCTGCCTCAGTGGAACATACCTATGCAAAACTCCATGCAAATATTCCCTGAATTTGCCACATTTCTGCCTTTTTTGCCACATTTCCCTGAGAACATCTGCTCCCAATTTATGTCCCCAAGTTCCTGTCTAATAGCATCATATT
Source organism: Mobula hypostoma (assembly GCF_963921235.1). Taxonomy (NCBI): domain Eukaryota; kingdom Metazoa; phylum Chordata; class Chondrichthyes; order Myliobatiformes; family Myliobatidae; genus Mobula; species Mobula hypostoma. Next base: position 98,115,057 of record NC_086103.1, on the reverse strand, counting down.
TCCTCTTACCCCAATTAAACATTTTCCCAAATGTTCTGCATCTATCCCTCTCCAGTGCTATGGTAAAGGAGATAGAGTTGTGATCACTACCTCCAAAATGCTCTCCCACCGAGAGATCTGACTCCTGACCAGATTCAGTTCCCAATACCAGATCAAGTACACCCTCTCCTCTGGTTGGCTTATCGATCGAAACCTCCCGGAACACACCTAACAAACTCTACCCCATCCAAACCCCTTGCACTAAGGAGATGCCTATCAATATTAGGAAAGATAAAAGCATCCATCTCAACAACCCTATTATTATTGCACCATTCCAGAATCTGCTTCCCCATCCGCTCCTCAATATCTTTATTACTGTTGGGGGGGAGGTCTATAAAAAACACCCAGGAGAGCTATTGCTCCCTTCTTGTTTCTGACTTTCACGCACACTGACTCAGTAGACAATCCCTCCATGACCTCCTCCTTTTCTGCAGCCATGACACTATCCCTGATCAGCAGTGCCACACTCCCCTCCTCTTTTGCCTCCCTCCCTGTCCTTTCTGAAACATCTGAAGCCAGGCACACTCAGCAGCCATTCCTGCCCCTGAGTCATCCACTTCTCTGTAATGGCCACAACACGACAGTTCCACTTATTGATCCACGCTTTAAGCTCATCCGCCTTCTTTATGATACTCTTTACATTAAAATAGACACATCTCAAACCATCTGGCTGACTGCATCTTTACTCTATCATCTGCCTATCCTTCCTCAAACTGCCTGCAAGCTGTCTGTACTTGTGCATCAACTGGCCCATCCACTGACCCTTCACTTAGGTCCCACACCCCTGCAAGTCTAGTTTAAACCCTCCCCAATAGCATTGACAAGCCCACCTCCCAGGATGTGCTGCAGAAAAGGTGGATGTTTTGGAGGGATTGTCTATGGAGTCTCTGTGGGTGGAGGTTAGGAACAGGAAGGGATCAATAACTCTACTGGGTGTTTTTTAAAGGCCACCCAATAGTACAGGGATATCGAGGAGCAGATTGGGAAACAGATACTGCAAAGTTGTAATAAGTTGTAAGGGTTGTCGTGGTGGGAGATTTTAATTTCCCAGATATTGATTGGCATCTCCATAGAGCAAGGGATTTAGATGGGGTGGCATTTGTTAAGTGTGTTCAGGAAGGTTTCTTGCCCCAAATGTAGATAAGCCTACAAGAGGAGAGGCTGTACTTGATTTGGTATTGGGAAATGAACCTGGTCAGGTGTCAGATCTCTCAGTGGGAGAGCATTTTGGAGATAGTGATCATAATTCTATCTCCTTTACAATAGCATTGGAGAGAGATAGGAACAGACAAGTTAGAAAAGCGCTTAATTGGAGTAAGGGGAATTATGACGCTATCAGACAGGAAATTGGAAGCTTAAATTGGGAACAAATGTTCTCGGGGAAAAGTACGGAAGAAATGTGGCATATGTTCAGGGGTATTTGTGTGGAGTTCTGCATAGTACGTTCCAATGAGACAGGAAAGTTATGGTAGGGTACAGGAACTGTGGTGTACAAAGGCTGTATTAAATCTAGTCAAGAAGAAAAGAAAAGCTTACAAAAGGTTCAGAGAGCTAGGTACTGTTAGAGATCTAGAAGATTATAGGGCTAACAGGAAGGAGTTTAAGGAAATTAGGAGAGCCAGAAGGGGCTATGAGAAGGCCTTGGCAGGTAGGATTAAGGAAAGCCCCAAGGCATTCTGCAAGTATGTGAAGAGCAAGAGGATAAAATGTGAAAGAATAGGGCCTATCAAGTGTGACAGTGGGAAAGTATGTATGGAACCGGAGGAAATAGCAAAGGTACTGAATAAATACTTTACTTCAGTATTCACTATGGAAAAGGATCTTGGTGATTGTAATGACGACCTGCAGTGGACTGAAAAGCTTGAGCATGCAGATATTGAGAAAGAGGATGTGCTGGAGCTTTTGGAAAGCATCAAGTGGATAAGTCACCAGGACTGGATGAGATGTACACCAGGCTACTGTGGGAGGCGAGGGAGGAGATTACTGAGCTCTGGCAATGATCCATGCATCATCAATGGGGACAGGAGAGGTTCCAGAGGATTGCAGATGTTGTTCCCTCATTGAAGAAAGGGAGTAGAGATAGCCCAGGAAATTATAGACCAGTGAGACTTACTTCAGTGGTTGGTAAGTTGATGGAGAAGATCCTGAGAGGTAGGATTTATGAACATTTGGAGAGGTATAATATGATTAGGAATAGATAACATGGCTTTGTCGAGGGCAGGTCGTGCCTTACGAGCCTGATTGAATTTTTTGGGGATATGACTAAACACATTGATGAAGGAAGAGCAGTAGATGTAGCGTATATGGATTTCAGCAAGGCATTTGAGAAGGTACCCCATGCAAAGCTTATTGAGAAAGTAAGGAGGCATGGGATCCAAGGGGACATTGCTTTGTGGATCCAGAGCTGGTTTTCCCACAGAAGGCAAAGCGGTTGTAGACGGGTCATATTCTGCATGGAGGTCAGTGACCAGTGGTGTGCCTCAGGTATCTGTTCCGGGACTCTTACTCTTTGTGATTTTTATAAATGAACTGGATGAGGAAGTGGAAGGATGGGTTAGTAAGTTTGCTGATGACAAAGGTTGGAGGTGTTGCGGATAGTGTGGAGGGCTGTCAGAGGTTGCAGCGGGACACTGATAGATTGCAAAAGTGGGCCGAGAAGTGGCAGATGGTGTTCAACCCAGAAAAGTGTGAGGTGGTTCATTGTGGTAGGTCAAATATGATGGCAGAATGTAGTATTAATGGTAAGACTCTTGGCAGTGTGGAGGGTCAGAGAGATCTTGGGGTCCGAGTCCATAGGATACTCAAAGCTGCTACGCAGGTTGATGTGGTTAAGAAGGCATATGATGCATTGGCCTTCATCAATCGTGGAATTGTATTTAGGAGCCGAGAAGTAATGTTGCAGCTATATATGACCCTGGTCAGTCCCCACTTGGAGTATTGTGCTCAGTTCTGGTCGCCTCACTACAGGAAGGATGTGGAAACCATAGAAATGGTGCAGAGGAGTTTTACAAGGATGTTGTCTGGATTGGGAAGCATGCCTTATGAGAATAGGTTGAGTGAACTTGGCCGTTTCTCTTTGGAGTGATAGTGGATAAGAGGTGACCTGATAGAGGTTTATAAGATGATGAGAGGCATTGATTGTATGGACAGTCAGAGGCTTTTTCCCAGGGCTGAAATGGCTGCCACAAGTTGGTAGAGGATTAAGGTGCTTGGAGGTAGGTACAGAGGAGGTGTCAGGGGTAAGTTTTTTTTATTTTACACAGAGAGTGGTGAGTGTGTGGAATGGGCTGCCGGCAATGGTGGTGGAGGTGGTTACGATCGGGTCTTCTAAGAGACTTTTGGATAGGTACATGGAGCTTTGAAAAATAAAGGGCTATGTGTAACCCTAGTAATTTCTAAGGTAGGGACATATTCGGCACAACTTTGTGGGTAGAAGGGCCTGTATTGTGCTGTAGGTTTTCTATGTTTCTATGATATTGATTCTCCTCCAGTTCTGGTGCCACATATACCACTTGTACAGGTCACCCCCTCCCCAGAAAAGGTTCCAATGATCCAAAAACTTGAAACTCTGCCCTCTACACAATCTCCTCAGCCACTCATTCATCTGCGCTATCTTCCTGTTCTGACCTTGCCTGCTCGTGGCACTGGGAGCAATCCGGAGATCACCACCTTGGTGGTCCTGCCCTTCAGCCTCCTTCGTTACTCCCTAAACTTACTGCACAGGACCTCTACCCCTCTCCTGTCTGTGTCATTGGTACCAACATGTACCATGACCTCTGGATGCTCACCCTCTCCTTCAAGAATATTCTACAACTGCTCAGAGACTTCCTGAACCCAAACATCCGAGAGGCAACACACTATCCTAGTGTCTCTTTTGCTGACACAGAATCTCCTATCTGTCCCCCTAACTATCAATCCCCCCCATGCCCATTGCACAACCTGACTTCACCCTACCCTTCTGAGGCTCAGTGCCGACCACAGTGCTATTGGTCTGTCTGCTGCTGCCTTGCCCAGATAGGTCACCCCCTCAATATTATTCAAAGATGCTGAGGTGAATGGCCACAGGGGGACTGACTTCTTTCTCCCTTTGCCTGTCTCCCTGAGTTCTGCACTCTGGGTGTAACCACCTGCTCAAAAGTCATATCTATCAATTGCTCTGCCTCCCGGATGATCCTTAGGTCATCCAACCCCAACTCCAGCCCCTTAATACGTTCTTTCAGGAGCTGGAGCTGACTGCACTTCCCGCAGGTGTAGTCATCAGGGAGACCATCAGTTTCCATGAATTCCCACATCCTGCTGGAGGAGCATTCCAGTGCCAATCTGCCATCCTGCCTGCACTGTACTGTGGGCATCCAAGACCAAATCAGCAATAACGAAAGGAAAAGTCTACCTTTCTTACCTGTTTCTTTGGCTTCAGTCTCTTCTCTTTGAAGCCTCTTGAGTCAAAGCCTCTAAGTTCCCACTCTGACTCTTGCCCCCACTCAGATGACGGGCCTTCCGCTACATCCTATCTCTCTTTTATGCTTTAAAAAACAAGGGAACAACCCATGCAAGGAGAAAGAGCTCACCATGTTTGGTGTTGCTCGGCCTGCCTTCCGCTGCCGCCGATGCCTGCTGACTCAGAAGCAGTGTCTGGTGAAGGCAAATGTGACGACATCTGTTCCACCATTAACTCAGTGGTGCACAGACATGGTGGTTTTGCCTCAGTCCTGCTCACCTGACATGGACCATTTGGCAGTCAGAGGTCATCGTTCAATCTGGTGCAGCTTTCTCATTGCAATGTACATTCTGCCTCTGGCTAACACCAAGCTACCACTGGATGAGCTGAGTACCAAGATCAGCAGTCACGAGAGAGCCTTTCCATTCATTATGTGGGAACTGCTACCAATATGTCATCAGTGGAGCCAGAGGAACTAACACGCCCAATCACTGTTACTCCTCCAGAAAGAATGCTCACCATGTCATCCCATGCCTGCACGTTGATAAACCTGACCCGCAAAATAGGCAGAGACAGAGGACTGCAGCACCCGTGGTGGGGGCCATGAAGATATGGTCAAGTTAGGAGGGGGGAACACTTACAGGATTGCTTTGATTTGCTGGAGTGGATCATATTCAGAAATTTGTTTTTGGATCTGAAAGAATATGCCACAGTTGTCACCGACTTCATCAAGACCTGTGTGGGTGAGTGCATCTTTCAAGAGCAAACCGGACATACCCAAACAAGAAGCTATGAATGAACCAGGAGATTCACAGTCTACTAAGGGCAAGAAAAGACCATAACACCAAAAGACATAGAAGCAGAATTAGGCCATTTGGCCCATCGAGTCTGCTCCACTATTTCACCATAGTTGATCCGTTTTTCCTCTCCGCCCCAATCTCCAGCTTTTTCTCCATATTCCTTCACAACATGACTTATCAAGAATCTATCAAACTCTGCCTTAAATATATCTAATGACTTGGCCTCCACACTCACTTGTGGCAATGAATTCCAAAGATTCACCATCATCTGGCTAAAGGAATTCCTCCTCATCTTTGTTCTATCAGGATACCCCTCTATTCTAAGGCTGTGCCCTCTGGTCTTAGACTCTCCCACCATAGGAAATAACCTCTCCACATCCACTGTCTTGAGGCCTTCAAACATTTGATAGGCTTCAATGAAGGCATGCCTCATTATTCTGAATTCCAGTGAGTTGAGACAATAGACAATAGATGCAGGATTAGGCCATTCGACCCTTTGAGCCAGCACCGCCATTCACTGTGATCATGGCTGATCATCCACAATCAGTACCCCATTCCTGCCTTCTCCCCATATCCCTTGACTCAGCTATCTTTTAAGAGTTCTATCTAACTCTTTCTTGAAAGCATCCAGAGAATTGGCCTCCATTGCCTTCTGAGGCAGAGCATTCCACAGATCCACAACTCTCTGGGTGAAAAAGTCTTTCCAGAGACATTTAACGCTCCTCATATGACAAGTCTTTCAATTTTGGAATCACTTTCATAAATCTCCTTTGGAACTCTCTCCAATGTCAACACATCCTTTCTTAAATAGGTGGGCAAAACTGCTCACAATACTCCAAGTGAGGCCTCACCAGTTCTTTATAAAGCCTCAGCATTGCATGCTTCCTTTTACATTATAATTCTCTTGAAATGAAATTTGCCTTCCTCACCACCAACTCAACCTTCAAATTAACCTTTAGGGAATCCTGCACAAGGACTCCCAAGTCCCTTTGCACCTTAGATTTCTGAATTTATTCTCCATTTAGAAAATAGTCTACACGTTTATATTTTTCTACTAAAGTGCATGACCATACACTTCCTGACGCTGTATTCCAGCTGCCATTTTGTTGCCCATTCTTCTAATCTGTCAAAGTCCTTCTATAGCCTGTCCACTTCCATAAATCTACCTGCCTCCTCACATCTTCGCATCATCCGCAAACTTGGCCACAAAGCCATCAATTCTTCATCTAAATAATTGACATAAAATGCAAAAAGAAGATTTCCAACACAGATTCCCGCGGATCACCACTAGTCACTAGCAGACAACCTAGAAAAGGCTCAACTTGATTCCCAACTTGTTGTGCAGCCTCATGTGTGGTCCCTTGTCAAAGGCTTCTGAAAATCCAAGTAAGCAACATCACCAATTCTCTTTTATGTATCATGCTCGTTATTTCTTCAAAGAATTGCGGCAGTTTATTCAGGCAAGATTTTCTCTTCAGGAAACCATGCTGGCTTCTGCCTATTTTGCCATGTGCTTCCAAGTAGTCTGAAACCACATTCTTAACAATCAATTCCAATGTCTTCCCAACAGTGAGACCAGACTAACTGATCTATAGTTTCCTTTCCTTGTCACTCTGTCTTCTTCCCCAATCAGTGGGAGGAGCAGGCCAAAGTGGTGAGGTTTCTTGCAGGTTGCCAAAGCTTGTTTAAAAGTACAGAAGGGATAAGCAGGGTGGCCATTGTCAGAAGTGAGAGTAGGAGTGTCAGGCTTTGGCTCAAAGGAGGCTTCAGCTCGAAAGAGGCATTGGCTCTGGGTAAGCTTCTGCTCTGGTTCCTTCTTTTTCTTTTCTCTTACTGTACCTAGTGTAGTGAATGGCTGCTCTGTGGACTTCATGCACAATGTTGGAGTCCTGAGAGACGCAGAGTCTCTCAGGAACTATATCTGCATGAAATGCATCTGGCTACAGCTCCTTGAAGATCGTGTTAGGGATCTGGAGCAGCAGCTGGATGATCCTCGGCTTGTATGAGAGAGTGTGGAGATAAGCAATCAGAGTTACAGGGAAGTAGTCACCCCAAAGTTGCAGGAGGCGTGTAGCTGGATGACTGTCAGGAGAAATGGAAATGTGAATAGGCAGTTAGCACAGAGCACCCCTGTGGCCATTCCCCTCAATAATAAGAATACAACTTTGGACACAGTTGTGGAGAATGACCACCCAGGGAAATGCCATGGAGACCAGGGTACTGCCACTAAGTATGGGTCCGTGGTGCAGAAGGGAAAGAGGGACAAGAGGGGAGCAGTCGTGATAGGGGACTCAGTAGTCAGAGGAACAGACAGGAGATTCTGTGGACGTGAACGGGACACCCGGATGGTATGTTGCCTCCCAGGTACCAGGGTCAGGGATGTCTCAGATCGTATCCATAATATTTTGGAGAGATGGGGAAGCAGCCAGAGGTCTTGGTGCATATTGGTACCGATGACATAGGAAGGAAAAGCAAAGAGTCCTGACAGGAGAAGAGAGCCAGGAAGAAAGCTGAGAAGCAGGACCTCCAAGGAAATTTCTGGATTGCTGCCTATGCCACGTGCCGCTGAGGGTAGAAACTGGAAGCTTTGGCAAATTAATGCGTAGCTGAGAAGCTGGTGCAGGGGCAGTGCTTCAGATTCTTGGATCATTGGGATCTCTTCTTCAGGAAGTATGAACAGTTCAAAAGTGATGGGATGTATATGAACCCAAGGGAATCCAATATTCTCTCGGGCAGGTTTGGTAGAGCTGTTCGGAAGGGTTTAAACTAATCTGGCAGATAAGTGGAAACCAGGGTGAATGGACTCAGGATAGAATGGATGGTAAAAAAGCAAAGATAAAATGCAGTTAGACTGTCAGGAAGGGCAGGCAGATGACAACACAAAACTGCAGCAAGCAGGTTGAGTATCAGTGCATCAGAGATGCAGAATCAAAAAGGGTAGCAAATACCATACTCAAAGTGTTATATCTCAATGCACGGAGTATAAGAAATAAGGTAGATGATCTTGTTGCACTATTACAGATTGTCAGGTATGATGTTGCGGCCATCACTGAATCATGGCTGAAGGATGGCTTCAGTTGGGAGCTGAATGTCCAAGGTTATACATTGTATTGGAGGGATAGGAAGGTAGGCAGAGGGGGTTGTGTGGCTCTACTGGTAAAGAATGGCATCAAATCAGTAGAAAGATGTGACATAGGATCAGCAAATCCTTGTGAGCTGAGTTAAAAAACTGCAAGGGTGAAAGGACGTTGATGGCAGTTATATACAGGCCTCCCAACAGTAGCTGGGATGTGGACAACAGATTACAACATGAAACAGAAAAGGCATGTTAAAAGGGCAATGTTATATTCATAGTCATAGTCATACTTTATTGAACCCAGGGAAAATTGGTTTTCGTTACAGTTGCACCATAAATAATAAATAGTAATAAAACCATAAATAGTTAAATAGTAATATGTAAAATTATGCCAGTAAGTAAGTCCAGGACTAGCCTATTGGCTCAGGGTGTCTGACCCTCCAAGGGAGGAGTTGTAAAGTTTGATATCCACAGGCAGGAATGACTTCTTATGACGCTCTGTGCTGCATCTCGGTGGAATGAGTCACAGGCTGAATGTACTCCTGTGCCCAACCAGTAAATTATGTAGTGGATGGGAGACATTGTCCAAGATGGCATGCAAATTGGACAGCATCCTCTTTTCAAATGCCACCGTCAGAGAGTCCAGTTCCATCCCCACAACATCACTGGCTATGATAGTCATTGGAAAATCCGGTTGGAAATGGATTGCAAGAGAGTAAGATTGTTGAATGCCAACGAGATGGCTTTTTAGAGCAGTTTGTCATTGAGCCTACTAGGGGATCGGCTATACTGGATTGGGTATTACGTAATGAACCAGAGGTGTGTATACTCGTTCGGGGAGCTGCTAACAGACCTTTCTGCGGAAAGCGTCTCCATCCGTTACGATGCCTGCTGTACCTTGTTGTGTTGAATAAAGAAGCTGCTTTGTATCTACCAGTGACTCTGTGTCTCCGGTAATTTCATCCACGCTACAACAAACTCACCCTAGGGTTCTGAAAGAGGTAGCAATAGAAATTGTGGAGACATTGCTACTGATCTTTCAAAAATCATTGGACGCTGGTATGGTGCCAGAGGACTGGAAAATTGCAAATGTCACTCCAGTCTTTCAGAAAGGAGGAAGACAGCAGAAAGGAAATTATAGACCCGTTAGCCAGACCTCAGTGGTTAAGAAGATTTAGAGTTGATTTTTAAGAATGGGGTTATGGAGCACTTGGTGACGCAGGACAAGATAGTACAAAGTTAGCATGGTTTCCTTGAGAAAAAATCTTGCCTGATGAACCTGTTGGAATTCTCTGGGCAGATTACAGGTATCAAATATAAGTGGATGCAGTGGACGTTGTATACTTGGACTTTCAGGAAGCTTTTGACAAGGTGCCACATGAGGCTGCTTATCAAGAGCCCATGGTATTACAGGAAAGTTACTGGCATGGTGACAGCATTGGCTTATTGGTAGGAGGCAGTGAGTGGGAATAAAAGGATCCTTTTCTGCCAGTGACTAGCGGTGTTCCACAGGGATTGGTGTTGGGACCACTTGTTTTTTTCTGCATGTCAGTTAGATGATAGAATAGATGGCTATGTTGCTAAGTTAGCAGATGATACAAAGATTGATGGAGGGGCAGGTTTGTGTTGAGGAAACAGGTAGGCTACAGAAGGACTTAGACAGATTAGCAGAATGGTCAAGAAAGTGGCAAATGAAATATAATGTTGGAAAATGCATGGTCATGCACTGTGGTAGTAGAAATAAATGTGCAGACTATTTTCTAAACAGGGAGTAAATCCAGGAATCTGAGATGCAAAGGGACTTGGGAGTCCAAGGTTATCTTGCAGGTTGAGTCGGTGATGAGGAAAGCAGGCCATGTTAGCATTCATTTCAAGAGGTCTAGAATACAAGAGCAGGGATGTGATGCTGATGTTTTATAAAGCAATGGTGAGGCGTCATCTTGAGTATTGTGAACAGTTTTGCTCCTAATCTAAGAAAAGATGTGCTTGTTTTGGAGACAGTTCAGAGAAGGTTCACAAGATTGATTCTGGGAATGAAAGGTTTATCATATGAGGAACGTTTGATGGCTCTGACTCTGCACTTGCTGGAATTTCAAAAGATGAGGGAGGGGATCTCATTGAAACCTTTCGAACGTTTAAAGGCCAAGACAGAGTAGCTGTGAAAAGGATATTTCCCATAGTGGAGGAATCTAGGAGAAGAGGGCACAGCCTCAAGATAGAGGGATGTCCATTTAAAACAGAAGTGCAAAGAGGGTGGTGAATTTGTGGAACTTATTACCATATGCAGTTGTGGAGACCAGGTCGTTGGGTGTACTTGAGGCAGAACTTGACAGGTTCTTGATTGGCCAAGGCATTAAAGGTTATGGGGAGAAGTCTGGGGAGTGTTAGCTGAGAGGGGGAAAAGAAGGATGAATGGTGGAGCAGAACTCAATGGGCCAGATTGCCTAATTCTGCTCCTATGTTGTCATAGAGGGGACCGCTGGGAGCGGACCCAAATGCAAGACACAGACACTGAAGTACTAGTAACAGGACAGGACTAGAGTTAGGGACGTGGCTGGATGCAGACTAGGAGCTGGGACAAGAACATAGACTTGAGCTAGGACATTGGCTAAACAAATGGGACCACGACTAGGAAATGGGAATGAGGAGCCTGGGCTTGGACTCCAAGCCAGAGACTGGACAAGGACCCAGAACCTGGGTCTTGACTTGGGCTCGGACCCTGGAACTAGGCGAAGACATGACGTGGCTACTGGACTGGACATGGCTTGCGTTCCTCGAGGCTTGGGTTCCTCGAGTCAAGGACATGACAAGGCTTGGATTCGGACTCCGAGCCAGAGACTGGACAAGGACCCAGAACCTAGGTCTTGACTCGGGCTCGAACTCCGGAACTAGGCGAAGACATGACGTGGTCTTAAGTGACAGGACTAGGTGAGGCTACAGGACAGAACGAGAGGCACATGGACAGGACAAGAACACAGGAACAGCCGAGCCTTGGACTTGGGATGACAGGAACCTCAGAACCCTGGACTTGGGATGACAGGAATGCAGAACACAGAGCCTTGGTCTTGGGGAGGACAGGAACACAGAGCCTTGGTCTTGGGGAGGACAGGAACACAGAGCCTTGGTCTCGAGCACGGGAACACGGAGACTTGGACTTGAGAGGCAGGAACATGGAACACAGAGCCAGGACACCTCCTTGGAAACAGGGCGTAGGGCCGGGACTCATACACAGAATGCTGAACATGACGAGACGGTTCCCAACACTAGGTAGTGGCAAACGGCTGGACCTACCTTGCGAAGGCATGGACACAGAGACAGTTCCAACTCAACAATAGACAGTTCCTTATCTTTTAGATTTAGATTATGAAGACACGCAGTCCTCTTTTATTGTCATTCAGTAATGCATGCATTAAGAATGATACAATATTTCCTCCGGTATGATATCACAAAACACAGGATAGACCAAGACTGCAAACACTAACAAAACCACATAAGTATAACATATAGTTACAACAGTGCAACAATACCATAACTTGATGAAGAAGTCCATGAGCACAGTAAAAAGTTCTTGAAAAAGCCTTGACACAGCAAGGCTCCTTTCTTGCTCTGGTGGTTGAACTTGACAAGGTTGCAGGGCAAGGCTCCAGACATATACAACAGTTCATCTCTGTGCAAGAGGAGAACATACATCTTAGTACAATAATCTCTGTTTTATTATTTCATTCTTTATTATTACACAGAATTGCACATTACTGCATGTTGGTAAATTCTTATTGTGTATATTATTATTCTGCACTATTATTAGTTATTATTATCATTAATGCTAAATCTGTTTAAAATGTTATTGCTGTAACAAAAGAATTTCCTACTCAGGATCAATAAAGTACTTCTTCTTCTTCTTCTTCTTCTTCTTCTTCTTCTTCTTCTTCTTCTTCTTCTTCTTCTTCTTATTCTTCTTCTTCTTCTTCTTATTATTATTATTATTATTTAGTACTTAATGTTCTTTCATTATGAAATGAGTCCATCAAATCTTGGCCTCAGGTCCCTGTCTCCATTTTTCATTGACCCAGTTTCTTGCATACACATCTTAAACAGAGGGAGATGGGGCAAACACAGGCAAATGAGATTAGTTCAAGAAGAATATTAGCTGGTATGGATAAGTTGGTCCAGAGTCAGTTTCAGTGTCTCCCTGTGAACCACTATGTTATTTTTCAGGTTGTGGGTTGCTTATGAGGAACTAAGTTACATGAGGACCATTATAGTAGAAAGTGAATGAATTTAAAATTCTGGGATTTAGGGCTCAATCACGATTAAAAACTAAAATATAAAAGCCAGAATATTCAAGGACTGGTTGTCTGGCAGTAGCAGTAAGTTATTTCTGGCTATGGCATCATCCTGAGTAGTCCCACTGCAGGGCACATTGGACTCTTTCACTTCTGCTCTTGGATCAGCCATCAGAATTTTACTCCACAAAACACACAAGTTCTACTCTCAATATCCTATCCCATGGGAGTGACCTTCCATTGGTTGAGGGTGACAATAGGTGTGTGTCCTAGCTATCTACATTGTTGGTGCAATGCCCTCTGTGACTGACAAAACCAATGCAAGAATGACAGTCTCTGTTTCAAAGTTGTATCCGTAAACGGTCTTCTATGGGTCTGTTTGTCTTCTGCTGCTTTCAGGAAATTTTCTTCACCTGACTTCAGGTGTCAGGGTTTTTCTTCATCTGATGCAGTTAGCTGCAAGTTACTCTCAGGAATCAATGTTGTTATCCAGCGTCTTCATGTCTTATGCGCAGAAATCCTTGTAGTGCAGTTGTGGGCAGTCAACAGTTGTTTGGCCTGAAGTCATCTCACCACAGAGGATGTCTTCTGGGATATGGCCATCCTGCATGATGCAGACATGGTCCAGCTAGTATAGCTAGCTGTCTGAGCAGGGTGTACATGCTAGGGAGTCTGACATGAGAGAGAACCTCAGCATTGGGCACTCTGTCTCTCCAGGACATGTCTAAGATGTGACGAGGGCATCTGAAATGGAAGGTGTCGAGCCTTTCCTCCTTCCTAGCGTACCTTGTCCAGCTCTCACTGGTATACAGCAGTGCACTGGTGATACAAGTGTTGTACACTGCCATCTTTGTTTTCACTGAGATTGTAGTCCTTCCAGACTTACGTGGTGAAGCAGGCAACAGTTGTTGAGGCCTTCCCGATGCGCTTGTTGATTTCTGCATCAAAGGAAAGGTTGACGTTGATGATGGAGCTGATGAAAAACAGCCAGTTTGTAGTAATCACTGGTGGTGCCTCCACATCTTGTCCAAAGACATTGGTCTTTTTTCAGTCTGGTAGTTACTCCAAATTCCTTGCAGGCCTGGGAGAATAACACCATAAGATATAGGAGCAGTCTGCTCTGCCATTTCATCAAGGCTGATCCATTTTCCTCTCAGCCCCAATCCCTATCCTTTCATGCCCTGACTAATCAAGAAATTATTAATGCCTGTCTTAAATAAACCCCAAGACTTCTCCTCTAGAGTGGCCTGTGGCAGTAACTTCTAAAGACTCACTTTGTGCACTTTGATCCTAGACTCCCCCACAGGAGAAAACATCCCCTCCACATCCATCTTATGAAGGCCTTTCAACATTCAATAGGTTTCTATGAAATACACCTTCATTCTTCTGAATTCCAGTAAGTGCAGGCCCAAACCCATTAATTGGTTCCCTTTCATCCCAGAATCATTCTCGTGAACCTCCAGTGAACCCTGTCCATTGTCAGCACATCCTTTTCTTAGATAAGGGGCCGAAACTGCTGAAATACTCTTAAGTGAGGCCACACCAGGGCCTTATAATTCCTCAAAATTAGATTCTTGTTTTTATGTTTTAGTCCTCTCAAAATGAATGCTAACATCATAATTGCCTTCCTTACCACAGACACAACCTGGAAATGAACCCTTTGGAAATCCTGCACAAGGACTTCCTTTGCATCTCACATTTTTCAATTTTCTTTCCATTTAGAAAATAGACTATGCTTTCATTTCTTATACCAAAGTGCATGACCATACACTTCCCGACACCATATTCCATCTGCCATTTCCTTGTCCACTCTCCTAATCTGTCTAAGTCCTTCTGTAGCCTCTCTGATTCCTCAAAGCTACCTGCTCCTCCACCTATCTTCATTTCATCTGTAAGCTTCGCAACAAAGCCATCAATTTCACCATCCAAATCATTGATATATAACATAAAAAGAATCGGTCCCAATGAAGACCCTTCTGAAGCACCACTAGCCACCAGCAGCCAACTAGAAAAGACTCCCTTTATTCTCACCCTTTGTCTCCTGCCAATCAGCCAATGCTCTGTCCATGCTAACATTTTTCCTGTAATACCATGGGCTCTTAACATGTTAAGCAGCCAAGTAGAGCACTTTCTCCTTTGGGGTGTATCTATCCTGCAACTTCCAAAATGCTCCCAGAAATCCCAACCATTGCTGCTCAGCCATCATCCCTGCTAATATTCCCTTCCCGTTAATTTTGGACAACTCTTCTCTCATGCCTCTGTAGTTCACCTTATTCCACATCTGACTTCAGCTTCTCTCTCTCTCTCAAATTGCTGGGTGAATTCTATCATATTCCTTAGGGTTCCTTTACCTTAAGCTCTCTAATTAATTCAGGTTAATTGTACAGCATCTGATTCAGAATAGTTGACACCCTAGTGGGCTCAATGATGAGCTGCTCAAAAGGGTAATCTTGTATGCATTCCATAAATTACCTCTCCTGGGAATGAGTACTAACCTCTTTTTTCAATTTTAATTGCATATTGAAATTACCCCAACGCTATCGTAACATTGGATTTTTTCTATCTCCTGTTGTAATTTGTAACACACGTCTTTGCTACTGTCTGGGGGTCTATATATAACTCCCATCAGGGTCTTCTTAACCTTGCAGTTTCTTAGCTCTATTCACAATGATTCTACACCTTCTAATCCTATGTCACCTCTTTCTAAGGATTTGATTTAATTGTTTACTATAGCCACCCCACCTTCTCTGCCTTCCTGCCTGTCCTTTCAATACATTGCGTATCCTTGGATGTTAGGCTCCCAGCTATAATCT
Source organism: Mobula hypostoma (assembly GCF_963921235.1). Taxonomy (NCBI): domain Eukaryota; kingdom Metazoa; phylum Chordata; class Chondrichthyes; order Myliobatiformes; family Myliobatidae; genus Mobula; species Mobula hypostoma. The sequence goes on along the minus strand of NC_086103.1, from coordinate 98,099,608 downwards.
TCTCTCAGCCACAACTCAGTGACGACCATAACATCATACCTGCCAATCTGTAACTACACTACAATTTCATCTGCCTTATTCATATTCTGTGCGCATTCAGGTACAACACCTTCAGTCATGTATTCATTACCCTTTTCAATTTTGACCCCCTTTTACATTACAACTCATCCTGCTGACTGTAATGTTGCCCTAACATCAATCTGTCCTTGCTAACAGTCTCACTATACACTGCGTCTAATAGTAAACCAACTATCCCATCCTCATCTCCATCCCTTTAGTTCTCATTCTCCAGCCCTACTGAACAGCTCTATACAACCTGCCTGCTCAAATGTTGATCCATCAAGATCTGGAGATGCATCGAAGTGTGGGTTGCAACTGTTGGATCAGCAGCAAACAGAATGTCTCTGATCTGAACTTTGGCTTTGGTTCTGAGGTGGCCCAGGTTAAAGAGCGTGCCACCTGATCTAGTGTCGTCCTGAATTCATGCCTCGGGAGAATGGCTAAGAAAATCTCAAAGAGCATTGAGGCAAGAACACAGCTTTGCTTAACACCGCTGCTTATGTCAATGGGCTCCAAAGAGCTACTGTTGTACTGCACACTCCTCTTCATGTTTTGTGAATGGATCTGATAATGCTTTGTAATCTTTAGAGAGGATCTGAAAGAGCACACCTCTGCTGACCAGTCCAGTGTCTTGGTGAGATCAATAAACACAACGTGGAGGGGCTTCTTTTGTTCTTTGCACTTCTCCTGGAGTTGGTGGAAGCAGAAAATCATGCCAAAGTTAACCTTGCAGCATGGAAGCCACTCTGTGACTCCAGGTAGACATGTTCAGCCAAATTCTTCAGGGGAACCAAGAAGACTCAGGCAAAGACTTTGCCAACAACATTCATGTGGGAGATGCCCCTGTAGATGTTACAGTCACCTCTCTCACCTTTGTTTTTGGGGAGGGTAATGATCTTGGTGTCCCTCATATTATGGTACGGCTCAATGACACCCTGAACCAATAGGCTGGTCCTGGACTTATTTCCTGGCATAATTTACATATTACTATTTAATTATTTATGGTTTTATTACTATTTAATTATTTATGATGCAACTGTAATGAAAACCAATTTCCCTCGGGATCAATAACGTATGACTATGACTATGACTAATCCTGCCAGCACTGACAGAGAACTTCATACAGCAGGTGCAGTGGTCATCCAATGCTTGATCAGGGCTGGGGAATGCCTGATGCCTTCTCTGAGTTTAAGCTGCTGATGTCCTTGCTGAGCTCCTGTTCGGTCAGCTCTGCATCCAGTTCTTCCATTGTTGGCAGGAATTTAATGTTATCCAGGGCTGAGTTGGTGATCGTGTTCACTCCGGAGTAGAGTTCAGAGTAGTGTTATATCCATCCGTTTGCCCCTGTCTGTGATTACTACAGTATTGATGGATGTGAGGGGATCTATCTTGCTCTGGGAAAGGCCAATAGCTTTTTTAATGTCAACGTACATAGCCCTGACATTGCCTGTCTGTGCTGTGGCATGGATGTCTTCACTGAGCTGCAGCCAGTACTTATTGACACAGTGCCAAGTAGTCTGCTGAACTTCACTTCCAGCAGCCCTGAGGATCTGTAGGTTCCTCTCAGTTGGCAAATGGTTATACTTGGCTAGAGCAGCAGGTTTGGCTTCAGTGATGGTGGTCCTATCATTGGATTTGGCTTTGGGCCAGTCATTTGTTTTCAGGATCCTTTCCCAAAGGTAGCTAAGGCTGTACTGTAGATGGTATTCTGCAGAAGTTCCTGTTTCTTTGTGACAGAGTTTCCAGGCTTCTGGGAACTCAGTTCTTTCTGGAAAGGCTTAGCAAACTGCTGCAGCGGGTCTGACTGAGACAGCTTGCTGACGTCAATGCAAAGTTTCCCTTCCTGTTTAGTGCAATGGAGTTTCTTTAACTGCAGTCTGATCTTGCAACACCCCAGCAAATGGTTTGTGTCACAGTCTGTGCTGTGGTAGAAATGTGTGAAAAGCACGCTCCCGAGGAAGGATCACCTGACCAGGATCAAGTCTATCCGATGCCAGTGTCTGAAATAAGGGAGTCTGCAGGAATCCTTATGTTAAAAGTGTGAGTTGCTGATACATAGATCATGATAGGTGCAGAACCCCAGCAATCATTGTCCGCTCTTGTTGATGCCAAAGGAGAGCCATGAGTCATTGTGTCATTGAAGTCACCCAGGAGAACAAGGTGTTCCTTGCTGGGAGCATGCCTGATGGTGACTGCAAGGTCCTTATAGAACTCATCCTTTGCTTTAGACATGGAGGACAATGCGACAAGAGTAAACTGACCTTCGGTGGTGTGGAGATGAAGAGTAAGACGCCAATCAGATCCATTTCTGCCTGGTTCCACCCACTTCAATGTATTCCTTGCTGCAAAGCCTACTCTATGCTCTCTGAGCTCACCAGGGCCCATTCTCTTGCCAGAAAGAGGTGTGGTCTTTTTCCTTTAGTGTGCCCGGTCAGATCAGTCAGATGCATCTCCTGGAGGGTGGCTATCCCCACATGAAGTCTATTGATTCTTTGATTGATGTCTTTGAGTTTATCAGAGAGGGTAGGCATCATTGTACGAATAATCTGACATCCTAATTAACTTACTGAAAATACTGCAACAGGGAAGACAACGCCAGAAAGGAGACCAACTGCTCTCTCTTCTTGTGTTGACTTTCCTGTTGCTGTATTTTCAGTCAGTGGATTGGATAATACCACAACAGCCAGTCAGCAATCAGAAGTATGAGAAGACCTAGTTCATTTAGGTTCACCAATTGAGTAAGATATCAAGTTGCCGCAGTATGAGCAAAGGCCCATGAACGATTGAAAGTGGTTGGGAAGAAAAAATAAAAATAAGACATGAGCAAGCGGAGCGGGCATTGTTGGAGCAGACAGTGTTAAAGTGGTTATTTGAGGTTTTTGTTCTTCAAGGCTTCATCGAGGACAGGCCTGAGTGACAGAAGGAGAAAACCTGTAGGTAGATTTTTCCCCTGAGTAGTTATTGTTTCTTTCTTTAAATTTGCACAGTTAGAGCAGTAGGGATGCCAGGCAGGATAGGTAAATGCTCCTCTTGCAGGATGTGGGAAGGCAGGGAGACCTCCAGTGTCCTTTATCAAATTACCTTTGAGAAGTGCATCTAGCTGCAGCTTCTAACACTCCGTGTTAGGGATTTAGAGCTGAAATTGGATGAACTCTGGATCACCTGGGATACTGAGGTGATGATAGATAGGACATATAGAGAGGTAGATGCACACAAGGTGCAGGACACAGGAGACTGGGTGACAGTCAGGAAGGGCAAAGGAGCTAAACAGCCAGTGCATTGTATCCCTGTGGCTCCCCCTCCTCAAAAGGAATACTGATTTGGAGCGACATACACAGAGTGCAGGAGGAACTCAGCAGGCCAAAGCAGTATCTATGGAAGCAAGTAAATAGTCATTGTTTCAGGCCGAGACCCTTCATCAGGTCTGGAAAGGAAGGACAGAAGTCAGAGTAAGAAAGTCGGGGGGGTGGGGGCAGGAAGATATACAAGGTGGTAGGTGATAGGTGAGACCAGGAGAAGAAGAGGGGTGAACCTCCCCTCCATTCCCCATTCCTATTTTCCTCTCTCATCTCATCACCTTACCTGCCCATCACCTCCATCTGTTGCTTCTTCTTCTTCCCTTTCTTCCATGGTCTTCGATCCTCTCTTATCAGATTTCCCCTTCTCCAGCCCTTTATCTCCTTCACCAATCAGCTTCCCAGCTCTTTACTTCAGCCCTCCACCCCCCGATGTTACCTATCAATTGCCACCTTCCACATCTTCCTCCCCTTCCTTTCCAGTCCTGATGAAGGCTGTCAGCCCGAAATGTCAACTGTTTGGTATTTTCCACAGATGCTGCTTGACCTGCTGAGTTCCTCCAGCATTTTGTGTGTGTTGCTTTAGATTTCTAGCAACTGCAGATTTTCTGGTGTTTATGATACAACTTTGGATACCATTGGGGAAATGACCTAGCAGAGGAAAGTCACAGAGTTCAGGTCTCTGGCATTAAGTCTAACTCTGAGACTCAAAGTGGAAGGGCGAAGAGAAGGCAAGCTGTAATGACATGGTATTCGTTAGTTAATGAAACAGAAAGGAGCTTCTGTAGATCAGAAAGAGATTCCCAGATGGTCTGTTGCCTCCCATATGCCAGGATCTGTGACATCTCAGATCGAGTCCTCAGCATTCTTAAGCAGGAGGGTGAGCAGCCAATGGGCGTCATCCGTGTAGGTTTAATAACATAGGTAAGACGATTGAAGAGGTTCTGCAAAGTGATTTGCAGGAGGGGAAGATCTGGCAGCTCAATATTCCAGGGTTCCATTGTTTTGGATGTAATAGAGTGGGAGAGATTAAAGGAGCAAAGTATCGTTACTATTAATATTGTTAGTATCGTTAGTAAATAGTATCGTTACTGTTCAGGGAAAATGTCACGGCATTGCTCAGTTAGGACAGGCTGGAGAACGTGTCTAGTAAGGCTTTACAGCTGGAACTGAGGAATAGGAAATATATGACCACGTTAATAGGGCTATATTATAGACCACCCAGCAGCCTGCAGGATTTAGTGCGAAACATTTGTAGAGAGATTTCAGACTGTTGCAAGAAACAAGACTGCTATAGTAGATGATTTTAACCTTCCACATATAGACTGGGACTCCTGTTGTGTAAAAGGACTGTGAGATACTTGATCTGCTGTTAGAAAATAAGAAAGGGCAGGTGATAGAAATTTGTGTAAGGGAACAGTTTGCATCTAGTGATCATAATACCATTAGTTTCAAAGTAAATGTGGAAAAGGATAGGTCTGGTCCTCAGGTTGAGATTCTAAATCGAAAAAAGGACAATTTTGATGGTATCAGAAAGGATCTAACAAGTGTGGATTCGGACAGGCTGTTTTTGACAAAGGTGTATTGGTAAATAGGAGGCCTTCAAAAATGTGATTTTGAGAGTACAAAGTTTATATGTGCCTGTCAGAATAAAAGGAAATGGTAACATTTTTAGGGAACCTTGGTTTTCAAGAGATATCCTGACTCTGGTTAAGAGAAAAAAAGGAGGTGCATAGCAAGTGTAGGCAGGTAGGAACAAATGAGGTGCTTGTGAAGTATAAGAAATGCAAGAGAACACTTGGGAAAGAAATGAGGAAGGCTAAAAGAAGGCATGAGGTTGCTTTAGCAGATAAGGAAGAGGAGAACCCTAAAGGATTCTTCGGCTATGTTAAGAGAAAAAGGATTGCAGGCAACAAAGTTTGTTCTCTGGAATATCAAAATAGTAATCATGTGTAGAGCCAAAACAGATGGGGGAGATCTTAAATGGATTTTATGGATCTGTATTTACTCAGGAGATGGATAGAGTCATGGACCCTGTGCAGATTACAAAGGAGGTAGTGTTTGCTGTCTTGTGGCAAATTAAGGTGGGAGGCAAGTGCAGAAACTGCAGGGCCCCAGGTGGAGATATTTAATTAATCCTTAGCAGCAGGTGACGTGCCAGAGGATTGGAAGATAGCTCATATTGTTATGCTGTTTAAGAAAGGCTCTAAAAATAAGCCAGGAAATTATAGGTCAGTGAGCCTGATATCAGTAGTGGGAAAGTTATTGGAAGACATTCTAAGGTGCCAGAAATATGAGTGTTTGGATAAATAGGGACTGATTAGGGAGAGTCTGTATGGTTTTGTGCTTGGTAGGTTGTGCCTAACTAATCTTATAGAGGTTTTCAAGGAAGTTACCAGGAAAGTTGAAGGCAAAATAGTGGATGTTGTCTACATGGACTTTAGCAAGGCATTTGACACAGTCTGCATGGGAGAACGGTCCGGAAGGTACAGTCACTTGGCATTAGGGATGAGGTAGTAAACTGGATTAGACATTGGCATTGTGGGAGAGGCCAGAGACTGGTAGTAGATGGTTGCCTCTCTGACTGGAGGCTTGTGACTAGTGGAGTGCCACAGGGATCAGTGCTGGGTACATTGTTGTTTGTCATCTATATCAATGACCTGGATGATAATGTGGTTAATTGGTTCAGCAAATTTACGGATGACACCAGGATTGTGGGTGTAATGGACAGCGAGGAAGACTATCAGAGCTTGAAGTGGGGTATGGAGCAGGTAGTGAAATGGCAGATGGAATGTAATGCAGACAAGTGAGAGGTGTTTCACTTTGGTAAGACCAACCAGGGTATGTTTACACAGTGACTGGTAGGGCACTGAGGAGTGCAGTAGATCTGGGAATACAGGTCGATACTTCATTGAAAGTGGCATCATAAAGAAAGCTTTTGGCACAATGGCCTTCATTAATCGAAGTATTGAGTACAGGAGATGGGATGTTTTGTTGAAGTTGTGTAAGACATTAGTGAGGTCTCATTTGGGGTATTGTGTGCAGTTTTGGTCACCTACCTACAGGAAAGAAATAAATAAAGTTGACAGAGTACAGAGAAAGTTTACAAGGATGCTGCCAGAACTGGAGGACCTGAGTTGTAAGGAAAGATTGATTAGGTTGTGACTTTATTCCTTGGAACATCGAAGATTGAGAGAAGATTAGATAGAGGTATACAAAATTATGTGGGGTATAGATAGGGTAAATGCAAGGAGGCTTTTTCAACTGAGGTTGGGTGGGACTACAACTAGAGATCATTGGTTAAGTGTGAAAATTTAAATATTTAAGGGGAACGTGAGGGGAAACGTCTTCTTTTAGAAGGTCCTGAAACTGTGGAATGAGCTGTCAGTGCAAGTGGTGGATGTCACTTTGATGTCATCATTTAAGAGAAGTCAACATTGATAGTAGACATATACAGACTACTACCCTGTCAAAGTACCGTACACTACCCTGAGATTAATTGCGTACCCTGATGCCGCCTCTTGGTGAGGCCGAGGCCGGGGCCCGACCCCAGGCCGCCCGGCGCCACCGCACCGTCGGTGGCCTGCAGCCAGTGCGAGGCAGCAGTGGGCGGCGGGGGTGAGGCCCGAGGCCTGAAGCTGGCCTGCCACTCATCGTGACTGCCACCTCCCACCCCCGCCACCTGGTACGGCCAGCGTGGCGGCAAGCTGCGAGCCCACTTCCATAGGCCAGTAACCAAGGTGATCATCCCAACGGCGGAGCAGGCGGAAGAGGAGACATCTCCCAACGGCTGCAAAGGCGGATGAGGATGCCCAACAATGGGTTGGGAGGCTTGCGAGCACGCTGCAAGAACTGCCGTAGACCCACAACACTCAGGGCTTGTCTACCTAGCGTGTGAAGCCTGGATTCGGCGGACTGCGCAGAAGAAACCATCACTGGTTCAACAGCAGAAAGGCGATTCTCAGCAATGTGTTGTGGAGCGCTAAGAGGGCACAGTGAGACACACAGAACACTGCTGGCCATCCACTGCATCCTGACCTATCTCCAGCCGTCTCGACGATGTCTTGCCACTGGGTTCAGATAGGCCGGGACGAGAGAGTGAGGCTGACGACCTGCGCAACTCTCCCTCACTTTAATCCAAATCAAGCGCAAGTCATGACTTCAAACCCAACGCGCAACCTAAAGTCCTGTGGCGATGGGGGAGTGGCGTAGCAGCAGGTACGGATACACTGGAAGCTGTAGTCACAAACCTGCACACAGGCGGCCCAGGGCATAGGGTCGCTCTCTACTGGACTGAAGCAGCAGTTGAGTTCGGCAGCCCCCTGGGTGTCTGAGCAGCCCTCTTTAGGATCACTCTGCTCACCTCCATGGAGGAAGGGGCTGGAAAAGGTGCCTCAAACATAGTCTGCTTCACGTCACCCTGGCCAGCTTCCCGCAGCTGGTGGGGATCCCTCATAGCGGTCGACCTACAACAGTGAAGAAGAAAGTGATGGTGCTCAATCTTGGCACATGGAACGTGAGAACTCTGTGAGATAACGTCAAGGCAGACAGACCAGAGAGAAGAACCGCACTGGTTACAAAAGAACTAGCTCGCTACAACGTGGACATAGCAGCTCTCAGCGAAACGCTCCCAGCAGACAAGGGCCAGCTGACAGAACGTAGTGGCGGATACACGTTCTTCTGGAGCGGTCGCAGCAGCGCTGAACGACGAGAAGCAGACATGGGATTTGCCATCAATTCTAACCTCGCCCGTAAACTCACCAAGCACCCAGAGAGCATCAACGACTGCCTGATGACACTTCAGCTCCCACTTGCAAACAAGAAGAGTGCTACGCTGATTAGTGCCTAAGCTCCCACCATGACCAACCCAGATGACATTAAAGACAAGTTCTATGAAGAACTCGACACCCTCATCTCAGCAATCCCACAGTCAGAGAAGCTCATCGTTCTCAGGGACTTCAATGCCAGAGTAGGGACAGACTACCAAACCTGGGAAGGGATCATTGGAAGATACGGCACTGGCAAGTGTAACAACAACGGCCTTCTGCTCCTCAAGGCATGTGCCACACACGACCTTGTCATCACCAACACCCTGTTCCGCTTACCCACCCGTAAGAAGACGTCATGGATGCACCCACGCTCGAAGCACTGGCATCTGATTGACTACATCATCACCAGGAAGAGGGACAGGATGGATGTCAGAGTGACGAGAGCCATGTGTGGTGCCGACTGCTGGACCGATCACCGCCTCATTGTGTCCAAGTTCAGGCTTCGCATTCTGCCCATGAGAAGACCCCAAGGGCAGAAGACTGCAAAAAGGCTGAATGTCTCTAAGCTGAAAAGCAGCAGGGTTGCAGAAGAACTCGTCGATGACCTTGAAGGCAGACTGCCAGACACACCACAGGATGACGGGACCAGCGTTGAGGAACAGTGGACGGCCTTCAGAGATGCTGTCTACACTACCGCCCTCAAACATCTCGGACCAGCAACCCGAAGAAACCAAGACTGGTTCGATGAGAATGATGAATAAATGCAGGCACTACTAACGGAGAAACATCAACATTACAGAGCGCATCAGAACGACCCCACGTCGCTCGCCAAGAAAGATGCCTTTACCAACACAAGAAGAAAGGTGCAGAAAAAACTTCGCGAGATGCAGGACAGCTGGTTCAGCAAGAAGGCCGATGAAATCCAGGGCTATGCAGACAGCCACGACATAAAGCGCTTCTACGATGCGCTTAAGGCTGTATACGGACCCCAGTCCTCCGGCTCCTCACCCCTCCTCAACGCAGATGAGACGCAGCTGCTGACAGAGAAGAAGCAGATTCTGGATCGGTGGGCTGAGCACTTTAACAACGTCCTTAACCGCCCTGCCGACATCAACGATGAGGCCATTGCCCGCCTGCCTCAGGTAGAGATCAACAAGAACCTCAACACCCTCCCCACAGTAGATGAAGTCAGGAAGGCAGTGAAGCAACTCTCCTGTGGCAAAGCGCCAGGACCCGATGCAATCCCTGCTGAGGTATACAAAGCAGGAGGCCCAGTCATGATGCAAAAGCAGACTGTACTCTTCCAGTCCATGTGGAAAAAGGGACAGGTCCCGCAACAGCTGAAAGATGTCAGCATAGTCCACATCTACAAGAGGAAAGGCAACCACCAGTCTTGCGACAACCACCGAGGCATCTCTCTCTTGTCCATTGCGGGGAAGATTCTAGCCCGTGTCCTGCTCAACCGCCTTCTCCAACATCTTGAGCAAGGTCTGCTCCCAGAAAGCCAGTGCGGCTTCCGTGCTGAATGTGGGACCGCGGACATGATTTTTGCTGCGCGCCAACTCCAGGAAAAATGCCAGGAGCAACAGGACTGATGGCAGGTTGTTCAACCTTAGGTGCCTGCAGGCAGTTACAAAGGTGCGAGAGACTGTCATCAGAGACTTCATGTTTGCTGATGACTGCGCACTCAACGCCAGCACAGAGCAGGAGATGCAGCGTGAAATGGACTGCTTCTCACAAGGCTGCGACAATTTTGGACTCACTATCAGCACCAAAAAGACCGAAGTTATGTACCAGCCTGCCCCAGGAAAGCCATACCAGGAGCCGCGCATCACGGTGAAGGGTCAGAACCTCCAGGCAGCCGACAACTTCACCTACCTGGGCAGCATACTCTCTCGCGCAGTGAACATAGACGCTGAGGTCAACAACAGGATTGCCAAAGCCAGCGCCGCCTTTGGGAGACTCAATGAGAACGTCTGGGAGCGGAGACCACTTAGCCTTACCACCAAGCTGAAGGTCTACTGTGCAGTGGTCCTTACCACCCTCCTTTACACCAGCGAGACCTGGACTGTCTACAGCAGACACACCAAACAGCTCAACCACCTTCACCTGAGCTGTCTCCGCAGACTCCTCCACATCAGGTGACAGGACAAAGTCCCCGACACGGAAATCCTGGAACGAGCTGGGCTCTGCAGCGTCTACACCCTCCTGCTGAAAGCCCAAGCCAGGTGGTCTGGACATGTGGTCAGAATACCAGACAGCCCATTGCCTAAGCAGCTGCTGTACGGAGAACTGTGTCAGGGCAAGCGCTCAGTCGGGGGGCAGAAGAAACGTTACAAAGACTGCCTCAAAGCGTCCCTCAAATCCTGGGTGTCGACATCAACACGTGGGAGACGCTTGCCCTCGACCGTCCAGCTTGGCACAGCAAGATCACCACAGGAGCCCGTGCAGCTGAAGTCAGGCGCATCATCGAGGTGCAATGAAAGCGTGCTGTGCGCAAGGCCCGAGCAGCGTCCATTGCCACGACAGCACCCACCCACTTGTGACCCACATGTGGGCGAGCCTTCAGGGCCCAGGTTGGCCTCATCAGTCACCTCCGGACCCACAGCCACCAATCTCCCATTTGACTTTGAAGCCATGGTCATCTTCGACTACGAAGGATGAACAACAACAACATACATATACATGGCTATGGTCCCTGTGCATGTCAATAGGACTACACAGTTTAAATGGTTCAGCACAGGCTAGATGGGCCAAAGGGCTCTTTCTGTTCTGTACTTTTCTATGACTGTAAGACTCTACTGTCTTACCTAATCTCTATGCACCCAATGAGACAAGCAGGCCATGGTGGGATAGCAACTTTTTGACTGATGGTTCCCCAGCTTAAGGTAGAGAGTAGCTGTTCAAAGAGAGCCAAGAGTCCCTCCCACCATCAGAAGCAACCCCCTGGAGCCATTTTCTACGTAATTCAAGTGTAGTGCCTTTGAGTCAGTGCCATGAAGCGAAGCAGGAGTGTCCTCTTACAAGCAAGAGACAATCTGCAGGTACTGGAAATCCAATACAACACATACACAATGCTGGAGGAACTCAGCAGGCCAGGCAGCGTCTATGGCAAAGAGTAAACAGTCAATGTTTCAGGCCTAGGCCCTTCATCAGGACTGGAAAGAAAGAGGAGAAGTCAAAGGAAGAATGTGTTGGTAGGGGAGGAAGAAGCACGAGGTGGTAGGCAATAGGTGAAACTGGGAAAGGGGGAAGGGGTGAAGTAAAATGCCAGGAAGTTGATTTGTTAAAGAGATAATGGTCTGGAGAAGGGGGAACCTGATAGGAGAGGATAGAAGTCTATGGAAGAAAGGGGAGGAGGTGATGGGCAGGTAAGGAGATAAGGTGAGAGAGGGAAACTGGAATTGGGAATGGCACTTCTTGGTAGTCCACGGCCTCCTCAACTGCCACGATGAGGCCCTACTCGGGTTGGAGGAGCAACACCTTATATTCCATCCGGGTAGCCTCCAACCCAATGGCAAGAACATCGATTTCTCTAACTTGTAGTAATTCTCCCCCTTCCATTACTCCCCATTCCTGTTTCCCTCATTCACCTTACCTGCTTACCTGCCCATCACCTTCCTCTGAAGCTCCTCCTCCTTCCCTTTCTTCCATGGTCTTCTACCCTCTCCTGTCAGATTCTCCCTTCTCCAGCTCTGCATTTCTTTCACCAAACAACTTCCCAGCTCTTTACTTCACCCCTTCTCCTCTCCCAGTCCCACCTATCACCTACCACTTTGCTCCCATTCCCCCTACCTTCTTCCTCTGCTACTATTTCTTTCCAGTCCCGATGAAGGGTCTTGGCCCGGCATGTCGACTGTTTACTCTTTCCCATAGATGCTTCCTGGCCTGCTGAGTTCCTCCAGCACTTTGTGTGTGCTGCTCAGGAGTGTCCTCTCCAGAATAGCGCTGACATGGCAAGGTGAAGTCGATACGCAGGCCAGGGCAGTACGATTTGTGCTCATGCAGCATCCAAGTAAACAGCAGAGACTGACACAGCTTGGCACCAGGACTTTCAGTCAGCGTTGAACTCAATATAGGGACTCCAACTCCAGATATTTCTACGGGGTCCTCTCCTGAAGCTTTCCCCATAAGTGGGTATAGCCGCAAGGTAATAGAGGTTTAAGATTCGAGTTTTCCTCCTCCTAGATGAGCTGCCAATCATGGCTGACAAGTTCCACCTGCCCAGCTTTGCCCCTTCTCTTGTCAGTAGCAGTGGTTCCTCTGGGTTTATCAGCTGAGCTACATGTGGAAGTGAGGAGCTGAACTCGGTTGTCAGAGGCTATTTGAGACTCTATCCATTGGAAGCATTTAATAGGTAGTGGGAGCTTATCCCCACCAACTCCACTCTAACCCCCAGTTATGACAAGCTTAAAGAACTATCCTATCGCATAACTGCTTATGTTTTGCAATGTGGTTAACTTATATTCCACAACAGCTTTGTTCTACAATATGTTTATTGCTTTCTTATTTGTGAATGCAACAAATTCAGAATCTTTGCCCTGATCATGAATTCCCTCTCTTACTTAGATTATGAGAACACTCAGTCCTCTTTTATTGTCATTTAGAAATGCATACATGCATTAAGAAATGATACAATGTATCTCCGGAGTGATATCACACTATGCAGTCTGTTCAGTGATTGGTTCCTGTATTGTTCAAATTGTCTCTTTCAGAGGATTGCAGCTACTTCCAATATCCTCTCCATTATTGGCTCCGAAATCTCTCATTTTAGCCTCTCATGCAGGGATAGTCAGTCTAAATTCCATTCACTCTTTCATCTCTATAATCCTTCAAATCCTTCTCAAAATCTGCTTCCCAATCTATGTTTCAAATAATCTTCGTTGTTTTTAATTTTCTCTAGCTTTTCATAATCCTGCTCCTATGTCTTATGATCTATTTCAATACTTTACTTTGGGATTTACGATTCAATTTAGAGTTTGGAAGATGAAAAGGGTACTTTGACAGGGTGGGTGTGGATGTAGAGAAGATATTTCCTCCTGTGGGAGAGCCTAAAACTAGAGAGTTGTAAATTTAGTCAAAACTAAATGGAAACATATGTAAGGTTAATGAATCTAATCTCAGACAAAGCCTTTAAGGAAATATAAAGAAACCTGGAAATAACTCAAGCTAGGAATTAGGGGAGCCAAAAAGAGATATAATATGTAATTGGCAAGAAGGTTTAAAGAGAATGTCAAGGCATTTTTTTTTGTGTGTAGGAAGAAGGTAGGGTCACTCAAAGATCAAGTTGCTTGGAGTCAAAGAATGTCAGCAAACTACTAAATCAGCTTTTTATTCCCCCAATAAGGAGCAGGGCATGGAGAATAGTGAGATCAGTGTGGGGAATTTAAATATGCTAAGGCATTTTTGAAATCAAGATGGAAGTCTTGCAGAGCATTAGACTGGATAATTCCCCAGGGCCCGATGGCATATATCCTAGTTTATTGAGAGAAGCAAGAGATGAAATTAGTGGCGTTTTAACAAAGATATTGTATAGATAGGATAGACAAATGTAGAAATGTCAAATATCAGAGGGTATAGATTTCAGATCAGCGGTGAACGGGGAAAGTTTTTATCCATAGAGTGTTCGGTGCTTGGAATATGCTACCAGGGTTGTTTGTGGAAGTTAATATGATAGTAGAAGTGAAGGGAATGAATGGGAATTGGTTGTCTGTGGGTGAAAGGATTAGTTTAGGTTGCCATCATGCTCAGCATAGACATCGTGAACTGAAGGCCTAGTCCTGTCCTACACTGTTCAGTGACGGAGGAGCCATTCATATAAGACAAAGGAGTTTAACGGGTAAGGCAGATGAAGTCAAGAGTGTCGGTTGGCTCTGAAGATAGGATGCTGTAACCATTAGATAACCATGGTTGAGAGGAGGGCAGGATTGGCAGTTAAATATTCCAGGATACAGTGCTAAATGTATGAAAGAGTTACAAATAAGCAAGAAAGGGTGTAGACCTTGAGAAGTAAGAATGTTCTTAGAAATGACATTCTTGGAGGATCACCCAGTGAAGACATACAGATACAAGTTGGAAATGGGAAAGGGAGGGTAGTTCCAGTGGGATCATCATCCAGTAGTCTATGAGAACTTCAGGAGCAGGTGTACTGATAGATTGCTCATAGTTGCAAGAATAATAAGGTTTAATAGTGGAATTTTAAAATTTCCTTGGTATGGACTGTGTCGGCCATAGTGCTAAAGGGTTGAATGGAGGGCAATTTGTGAAATATGTCCAGGAGAATTTCCTAAATCAATATCTAGAGGGCTGAACTCAAGAGGGTACAGTGCTACACCTTCCCTTAGAAAATGAGGAAGAACAAGTAACTGAAGTGGCAGTCAGGGGCATGTTTGGCTCTAATGACCAGAATTCCATAGATTTAAGATAGTGATAGAAAAGGATAGACAGTATGGAAAACCTTTTAGGCTGGAGCAAGGCTAATTTTGAAGGAACTGAGACAGGATCTAGCAGAGGTTAATTGGGTAAACCTATTTAAAGGCAAAAAATGAATGGAAAATGGGAGCCGTTTAAGAGTGTGAAGTCAAATATCCAGAACAGCATGTGTTCTGTGAGAGGTGAGCTCAGCAAGCTCAGGGAACCTAGACTGACAAGAGATTGAGGCTCGGGACAAGATAAAAAGAAAACATACACAGGATTTAGGAGGTTGGAATTGAGCAAATCTCTTGATGACCATTAAAACAGAATCAGGTTTAATAACACTGACATCTGTCGTGGCTTTTGGTTCTTTTCCCAGCGGCCACACACATACACACACATAAATATATATTATAGCTGTTCCTAAAATGTTAAGTGTGTGTCTTCAGGCTCCTATTCTTCCTCACTGATGATGGAAATCCTTGCTGATGGAATTTGCCTTTTTGAAGCATTGCTTTTTGAAATTTTCCTCCCTCATTGCTGGGGAGGCTAGTGTCCATGATGGAGCAGGCTGAGTTTGCAACCTTCTGCAGCTTTTTCCGATCCTGTGCAGTGGCCCCTCCATACCTGGCAGTAATGCAACCAGTCAGAATGGACTCAAGGCTACATCGATAGAAATTTGCTAGTCTTTGACGACATACAAAATCACCTCAAATTCCTAATGGGGCATAGTTGCTGATGTGGCTTTTTTGTAATTGCTGCACCCAGGATAGGTTGTTGTTTATTTATTTAGCAATACCACGTGAAGAAGGCCCTTCCAGCCTTTTGAGCCACACTGACCCCGTAAACCAAATAACCCTAACCTAATCATGGAACAATTTACAATGACCAGTGAACCTAGCTGGAGCGTCTTTGGACTGTAGGAAGAAACCAGAGCAGCAGGGGAAAACCCATGTATTCCTTCGGTGTACAGACTCCTTACAGAACGGCACCGGAATTGAACTCCAATCTCTGGAACACTCCGAGCAGTAGTAACAGTGTGTTAACCACTACGCTGCCATGAAGCCATCTTCAACATCTTCAGAGATGTTGATACGCATGAACTTGAAACTGCTCAGTCCTTCCACTGCCAATCCTTTGATGAGGACTGGTGTGTGTTCCCTTGACTTCCCCTTCCTGAACTCCTTAGTCTGTCAACAACAAGGTCGTTGTGACACTTCTCAACCAACTGATCTATGTCACTTCGATATACCTACTCACCTACATCTAAGATTCTGCCAACAACAGTTGTATCATTGGAAAATTTATAGAGAGTGTTTGAACTGTGCCTAGCCACACAGTCATGGCTGTAGAGAGAATAGAGCAGTGGGCAAAGTACGCATCATTGAGATGCGAAGGTATTGGTTGTCAGTGAAATGGAGATGATATTTCCCATCTGTACTGGCTGGTTTCCCACAGAAAAAGTCAAGGAACCAGTTGCAGAGGGAGGTACAGAGGCCCAGGCTTCAAAGCTTGTTGATTAGTACTGAACACGAGATAACCTGCAGATGCTGGAAATTCAAGCAACACACACAAAATGCTGGTGGAATGCAGCAGGCCAGGCAGCATCCATAGGAAGAAGTACAGTCGACGTTTCGGGCCGAGTCCCTTCATCAGGGCTAAATAAAAGAAGAGATAGTAAGAGATTGGAAAGTGGGAGGGGGAGGGGAGATCAGAAATAGTAGGAGAAGACAGGAGGGGGAGGGATGGAACTAAGAGTGGAAAGTTGATTGGCAAAAGGGATACGTGGCTGGAGAAGGGAGAGGATCATGGGACGGGAGGCCGAGGGAGAAGGAAAGGGTGAGGGAAGCACCGGAGGAAGATGGAGAGCAGGCAATGAGTTATTGTGAGAGGGAAAGAGAGAGAGTGAAAAACAGGGGAGAAAATAAAAATAAATAAATAAGGGATGGGGTAAGAAGGGGAGGAGGGGCATTAACGGAAGTTAGAGAAATCAATGTTCGTGCCATCAGGTTGGAGGCTACACAGACGAAATATAAGGTGTTGTTCCTCCAACCCAAGTGTGGCTTCATCTTGACAGTAGAGGAGGCCATGGATTGACATATCAGAATGGGAATGTGATGTGGAATTAAAATGTGTGGCCACTGGGAGATCCTGCTTTCTCTGGTGGACAGAGCGTAGGTGTTCAGCGAAATGGTCTCCAATCCTGCGTCGAGCCGCACCAATATATAGAAGGCCACAACAGGAACACTGGACGCAGTATATCACCCCAGTCACAGTATGTCACCTCACCTGGAAGGACTGTCTGGGGTCCTGAATAGTGGTGAGGGAGGAAGTGTAAGGGCAGGTGTAGCACTTGTTCCTCTTACAAGGTTAAGTGCCGGAAGGGAGATTGGTGGAAAGGGATGGAGGGACGACTGGACAAGGGAGTTGCATTGGGAGCGATCCCTGCGGAAAGCAGAAAGGGTGGGGGGAGGGAAATATATGTTTGGTGGTGCAATCCCGTTGGAGGTGGCGGAAGTTACGGAGAATTATACGTTGGACCTGGAGGCTGGTGGGGTGGTAGGTAAGGACAAGGGGAACCCTATCCCTAGTGGGGTGGTGGGAGGATGGGGTGAGAGCAGATGTGTATGAATTGGGAGAGATGTGTTTGGGAGCAGAGTCGATAGTGGAGGAAGAAGCCCCCTTCTTTAAAAAATGAAGACATCTTCATCCTGGAATGAAAAGCCTCATCCTGAGAGCACATGCAGTAGAGACAGAGGAATTTTGAGAAAGGGATGGCATTTTTGCAAGAGACAGGGTGAGAAGAGGAATAGTCCAGATAGCTGTGAGAGTCCGTCGGCTTATAGTAGACATCAGTAGATAAGCCGTCTCCAGAGATAGAGACAGAAAGATCAAGAAAGGGGAGAGAGGTGTCAGAAATGGACCAGGTAAATTTGAGGGCAGGGTGAAAGTTGGAGGCAAAGTTAATGAAGTCAATGAGCTCAGCATGCGTGCAGGAAGCAGCACCAATGCAGTCGTCGATGTAGTGAAGGAAAAGTGGGGGACAGATACCAGTATAGGCCTCGAACATGGACTGTTCCACAAAGCCAACAAAAAGGCAGGAATAGCTGGGACCCATACAGGTGCCCATGGCTACACCTTTAGTTTGGAGAAAGTGGAGAAGCCAAAGGAGAAATTATTATGAGTAAGGACTAATTCCATTAGTTGGAGGAGAGTGGTGGTAGAGGGGAACTGGTTTTTAAAAGAAAGGGGCTTCCCTTCCTCTACTATCAAGTCTGCTCTCAAACGTATCTCTCCCATTTCACGCAACCTGCTCTCACCCCATCCTCACGCCACCCCACTATGGATAGAACATAGAACATAGAATAGTACAGCACATTATAGGCCCTTCAGCCCACAATATTGTGCCGACCCTCAAACCCTTCCTCCCATATAACCCCCCACCTTAAATTCCTCCATAAACCTCTTAAACTTCACGAGTGTATCTGCCTTCACCACTGACTCAGGCAGTGCATTCCACGGACCAACCACTCTCTGAGTAAAAAACCTTCCACTAATATCCCCCTTGAACTTCCCACCCCTTATCTTAAAGCCATGTCCTCTTGTATTGAGCAGTGGTGCACTGGGGAAGAGGCGCCGGCTATCCACTCTATCTATTCCTCTGATTATCTTGTACACCTCTATCATGTCTCCTCTCATCCTCCTTCTCTCCAAAGAGTAAAGCCCTAGTCCCTTAATCTCTGATCATAATGCATACTCTCTAAACCAGGCAGCATCCTGGTAAATCTCCTCTGTACCCTTTCCAATGCTTCCATATCCTTCCTATAGTGAGGCGACCAGAACTGGACACAGTACTCCAAGTGTGCCCTAGTGTGTCCAAGTTTTATAGAGCTGCATCGTTATATCATGACTCTTAAACTCTATCCCTCGACTTATGAAAGCTAACTCACATAAGCTTTCTTAACTACCCTATTTACCTTTGAGGCAACTTTCAGGGATCTATGGACATGTACCTCCAGATCCCTCTGCTCCTCCACACTACCAAGTATCTTGCCATTTACTTTGTACTCTGCCTTGGAGTTTGTCCTTCCAAGGTGTACCATCTCACACTTCTCCGGGTTAAACTCCATCTGCCACTTCTCAGCCCACTTCTGCATCCTATCAATGTCTCTCTGCAATCTTCGACAATCCTCTACACTACCTACAATACCACCAGCCTTTGTGTCATCTGCAGACTTGCCAACCCACCCTTCTACCCCCACATCCAGGTCGTTAATAAAAATCACAAAAGGTAGAGGTCCCAGAACAGATCCTTGTGGGACACCACTAGTCACAATCCTCCAATCTGAATATACTCCCTCCACCACAACCCTCTGCCTTCTGCAGGCAAGCCAGTTCTGAATCCACCTGGTCAAACTTCCCTGGATCCCATGCCTTCTGACTTCCTGAATAAGCCTACCATGTGGAACCTTGTCAAATGCCTTACTAAAATCTATATAGATCACATCCACTGCACTACCCTCATCTATATGCCTGGTCACCTCCTCTAAGAACTCTATCAGGCTTGTGAAACATACTCTGCCCTTCACAAAGCCATGCTGACTGTCCCTGGGTTCCCTTTATCATCACCTACCACTCCACCAGACTCTCGGTCCAAAGCATAATTCTCCATAACTTCCGCCACCTCCAACGGGATCCCACCACCAAGCACATCTTTCCCTCCCCACCCTTTCTGCTTTCCGCAGGAATCGCTTCCTACGCGATTCCCTTGTCCATTCGCCCGCCCCCCCCCCCCCCATCCCTTCCCACTGATCTCCCTCCCGGCACTTATCCTTGGAAGCAGAACAAGTGCTACACATGCCCCTACACTTCCTCCCTCATTACCATTCAGGGCCCCAGTCGGTCCTTCCAGGTGAGGCGACACTTCACCTGTGAGCTGGCTGGGGTGATATACTGTGTCCGGTGCTCCCGTTGTGGCCTTCTATGTATTGGTGAGACCCAACACAGACTGGGAGACCGCTTCGCTGAAAACCTACGCTTTGTCCGCCAGAGAAAGCAGGATCTCCCAGTGGCCACACATTTTAATTCCGCATCACATTCCCATTCTGATATGTCAATCCATGGCCTTCTCTACTGTCAAGATGAAGCCACACTCAGGTTGGAGGAACAACACCTTATACTCCGTCTGGGTAGCCTCTAACCTGATGGCATGAACACTGATTTCTCTAACTTTCGTTAATGCCCCTCTTCCCCTTCTTATCCCATCCCTTATTTATTTATTTTTATTTCCCCACTTTTTTTCTCACTCTCTCTGTCCCTCCCACAATCACTCCTTGCCTGCTCTCCATCTTCCTCTGGGCTTCCCTCCCCCTTTCTTTCTCCCTAGGCCTCCCATCCCATGATCTTCCCTCTTCTCCAGCTCTGTAGCCCTTTTGCCAATCAACTTACCAGCTCTTAGCTTCATCCCTCCCCCTCCTGTCTTATCCTATCATTTCGGATCTCCCCCTCCCCCGCTCACTTTCAAATCTCTTACTATCTCTTCTTTCAGTTAGTCCTGATGAAGGGTCTCAGCCCGAAACGTCAACTGTACTTCTTTCTATAGATGCTGCCTGGCCCGCTGCGTTCCACCAGCATTTTGTGATTAGTACCGAGTCATGATGAGGCCACTCTTAGGTTGGAGAAGCAGAACACTTCAAATCCTTCTGGGTAGTCGCCATTCTGATGGCATCAATATCAATTTCTCTAACCTCAGGTAATTTCTGTCCCCTCCCTTTCGCTCTTTCTATTCCCCATTTAAACTTCCAACTTACCCTTTCTCTTCTCCTCATGAGCCCATCTTCTCCCCTGTCCCCTCCTCCTTCCCTTTCATGTATGGTCGACTCTCCTCTCTTTCTCTAGCCCTTTAACTTTTCCATCTAGCACCGTACAGCTTCTCACCACATTCCTTCCCCCAGCCTCTCACCTTCCCCCTCACCTGGTTTCATCGATCATCTGCCCAGTTCTAATCCTTCATCTCCCTCCATCTTCTTATTCTTCTTCTCCATTCATTTCCAGTCCTGATGAAGTGTCTTAGACTGAAATGTTGACTGTTTATTCCCCTCCACTGATGCCATCTGACCTGCTGAATTCCTTCAGCATTTTATGTGTGTTTCTTCAGATTTCTAGCATCTGCAGATCTGTTGTGTTTTTAAGAATATTCTTGTAGTTCAAAATTCAAAGTAAATTAATTATCAAAGCTTGTCTATGTCCCCATACACTACCCTGAGATTTACTTTCTTGTGGAAATTCAAAGCAAATTCAAAGAAACACAATAGAAGCAATAAAAACCTGCACATTGACTAAAAAGCAAACAATGTGCATAAGAAGACAAACCAAAAAGTAATAAATAATATTGAGTTGTAGGGTCCTTGGAAGTGAGTCCATAGGTTGTGGAATGGTTTAGTATTGAGGTTAGTCAAGTTATCCATGCTGGTTCAGGAGACTGATGGTACAGGACCTTAGGATCCTGTACCTCCTCTCCAATGGCAGTAGCGAGAAGACAGAATGGCCTGGATGGTGGGGGGTGGGGGGTTCCTTGTTGTTTGATGTTTCTTTCTTGTAGCAGCGCTCCTTATTGATGACTCAGTGCTGGGGAGGGTTTTCCACCAGTGATGAATGGGACTGTATTAGCTACTTTTTGCAGGTTTTCCATTTATGGGCAATCATGCTTCCAAACTAGGCCGTGATGCTACACCATTCATTTAGAAGTTTCTCTTAGTTTTAGATGACTTGCTGAATCCATGCAAGCTTCTAAGAAAGTAGTCCCTTCTTTGTAGTGGTCCCAGGACAGATCCACCAATATAATAACACCAAGGAACTTAAAGTTACTGACCCTCTCCAACTCCAATCTCCTGATGAGGACTGGCTCATGGATCTCCAGCTTCTTTCTGTAGTCAGTAATCAGCTGTTTGGTTTTGCTGATGTTGTGTGTGGGCACGTGGCCAAGTGGTTAAGGCATTGGACTAGCTACCTGAAGGTCGTGAGTTCAAGCCCCAGCCGAGGGAACGTGTTGTGTCCTTGAGCAAGGCACTTAATCACACATTGCTCTGCGATGACACTGGTGCCAAGCTGTATGGGTCCAATGCCCTTCCCTTGGACAACATTGGTGTCGTGGAGAGGGGAGACTTGCAGCATGGGCAACTGCTGGTCTTCCATACAACCTTGCCCAGGTCTGCGCCCTGGAGAGTGAAGACTTTCCAGGCGCAGATCCATGGTCTCGCAGGACTAATGGATGCCTTTGAGTGAGAGGTTGTTGTTGTTATGGCACCAATCAATCAGATTTTCAGCCTCCCTCTTGTATGCTGATTTGCAACCATCTTTGGTGTGGCCACTTTCTTCAGACTCAAGGGTTAGCCCTGAGCACCCACATGGTCCCCAGCTATGCCTGCCGTTTTGTGACTATGTAGAACATTCCATATTCCAAATCTTCCCCGGTAATTCTCCTCAGCTCTTCCTCTGAAACATTAACGACTGCATTAGTGCTGCTTATGCACCTATAGTGAGCTCATCAATTCCATCAACTTTGCCTCCATCTTCCACCCTGCCCTTTTACTGACTTGATCTATTTTGGACACCTTTTTCTCCTTTCTTAATCTCTCTGTCTCCATCCCTGGAGACAAACTGTCGACCAACATCTTTTATAAACCTACCAATTCCCACAGTTATCTCCTGTAAAAATAATCTTGCCTTTTCTCAGATCCTTCATCTCCACCACATCTGTTCCCAGGATGCAGCTTTCCTTTCCAGGAGATCAGAGATATCCTTCTTCTTCAAAGAACAGGGTTTCCCTTCCTCACCCACTGGTCCTGCCTTCACCCTCATCTTCTTCATCTCCCTAACATCCGTGCTCACCCCATCTTCCCAGTGCTTGAACGGGGATAGAGTTCCTCTTGTCCTTACTCTACCACCCCATGAGTCCCTTCATCCAATACATCTTCCTTCGCAACCTCCGCCATCTCCAAACGGATCCTCCTACCAATTATATCTTACCACTCCCCTCTCCTGCTTTCTGCAGGGGTCACTACTTCCTTGTCCATTTGTCCCTCCCTACTAATATCTGCCCCCCGCCGCTCCAGCATGTGTTCCTGTATGTGGCTAAAGTGTTACACCTGTCCATTCACCAGCATTCAGGGCCCCAAACTGTCTTTCCAGGTGAGGCAACATTTTATCTGTGAATCTGGTGGTGTCCAGCACTCCCAGTGTGCCCTCATTTACATTAGTGAGACGCCTCATAGATTGGGGGACCACTTTATAGAGCACTTCTGTTCGATTCACAAAAGCAGAACTTCCCATTTTAATTCCAATTCCAATTTCCATTTTGACATGTCAATCCATGGACTCCTCTTGTGCCACAATGAGGCCTCGCTCAGGGTGGATGAGCAACACCTTATATTCCATCTGGGTAGCCTCCATCCTCATGACATGAATATCAATTTCTCCTTCCCCCCTTCTTCTATTCCTCACTTTGGCTCCACAACTTTTCTCACCTCCACCTGTGTTCCCTGCTCTTACTCTTTCTCTTATGGTCCACTCTCCTCTTGATTCACATTCCTTCCTCTGTAGCCCTTTACCTTTCCCACCCATCTGACTTCATCTATCACCTTTTAGCTATACCCTTTCACCACCCCCCCCACATTTTATTCTGTCATCTTCGCCCCTTCCTTTTCAGTCTTGGAGAAGGATCTCAATACAAAATGTCAACGGTTTAATTATTTCCATGCATGCTGCCTGACTTGTTGAGTTCCTTCAGCATTTTGTGTGTGTTGCTTTGGATTTCCAGCATCTGCAGACTTTCTCATGTTTAATGCTGTCATCAACAAAGTGGAATACACACTAGAGCTGTGCTTAGCCTCACAGCCATAAGTATGAAGTGAGTAGAACAGGGGGCTAAGCACCCAGCCTTGTGGTGTACCTGTACTGTTGGCAATTATGGAGGAGCTTTTGTTACCAATACGAACTGACTGGGGTCAACAAGTGAGGAAATGGAGGATCCAGTTGCACAAGAAGGTATCATAGCCTAGGACTTTGAATTTATAGATTAATTTTTGGGGGATGATAGTATTGAATGTAGTCAATGAAGAACATCCTGAAGTATGCGCCTTACTATCCAGATGCTGCAGGGCTGAGTGAAGAGCTAATGAAATGTTATCGGCTGTTGACCTGTTGCAATGGGAGCCAAACTGGAATGTTTCCAAGTCGCTACTCAAGCAGTTTAGTTTTATGACTAAACTCTTAACGCACTTCATCATAGTAGATGTAAGTGCTGCTGGACAATAGACACTGAGCCAGGTTACCACGTTCTTCTTGTGTACTGGTATGATTGAAGTTTGATTGGAGCAGGAGGGGACCTCAGAATGCTGAAGTGGGAGGTTAATGATATCAGTAAGTACTCCAGCCAAGATCTTCAGTACTCGACCAGGTAGACTGCCTGATCCAGGTGCTCTCTGAGGGTTCATCCTCCTGGAAGATGCTCTCGGGTCAGCCCCAGAGACTATTGGTCAAAACGAGCACAGAGGCATTGAGCTCATCTGGGAGTGAATCCTTGCTCTGTAGAAGATGATAGCATTCAAGCCCAGTCATAACATCCTTCTGTGATTCAAGGTTGGTCCTGAATTGCCACTTTGTATGTGAGATGGTTTTCTGGAGGTCATACCTGGACCCTTGTATTATCCTTGGTTGCCAGACCTGAACACCATTGATCACTTCAGCAGAATGTGGATCTTTTGGTTCATACAGGGCTTTGGCTTGGGAAGTCCCTGAATGATTTTGTGGTTACACACTCATCCATGGGTGACTTTATAAAATCCGTGACAAACATGGCGTATTCATTTAGATCCTGTCCATCAACTGGAAGCAAGGTTGCTTCTCTGCCTCCCACAACCACCTCGTTGTTCTCCTTACTGTTAATGCTTTGTTTTTTAGCATCTTCTGAAGAGCAAGATATTACAGGCAAGACCAACAAAGCCAGATGCTGGATTTCTCAAATTGTGGCCTCGGGATCCAATGGTAGGCATTCCTGGTGGTAATGTAGCAATGTCAAGTGTTGGTGCTGCAGGTGATAGGCTGATGATAATTAGGCAGAGATTTCTTCAAGCTAGCCTCACTGGAGTCCCTGGCAAGAAATTGAAAGGCTTCTGATAGGTCGATTCTTATTTGCTAATCATGGCACTCAATACATTCAGTGCTTCATGAACAGCTGCCTTTTACAGTATGTAATCTGCATTCAGGGCCATGAAGGAGGACTCTGTCAGTAAGTGGAATGGTCAGTTCCTAAAATTTAGATGTTGCAGGTCGAGTGACCAAGAGTGCAACAAGACCACTATGTCCTAGCACCATGTAGAATTTATCATGAAACACAGTCCCCTCACCTCTTGCTTTCCCCAAATATTCTCCAGTTCGTGTCCAGTGTAATCAATGTTTCAGTGAAACAGAGAACACAGCATTCCCTCATTTCCCTCTGATACAGAAATCTAGCCCTAACATCCTCTATCTTGTTCTCCAATGACTCTACAGTACATTCACTAACGGAACTCTGGGGAGAGGTAGTTTCATACTCCAATGCTTTCATCTGGCTTGAAGTCCACCCCAATGCCCTCTCATCTGGTGATGGCCAACTTTTGTGTGCTTCTTTCTTTTTCCAAATTTTGTATTGATTTCTATATAGAAGAGTACAGAGTCCAAGAGAATACATATCATAAACAAAAGAAAAAATATAATAATACCAGATACAGTATATTGAATCACATTAACAAACTCCATACTCTGTATTCATATAGGTTAGATTACTTTGTGTATTAGAGTATAAACAATTTTATTAAAAAAAGATCTACACCCACTACCAAAGTCGAAGCTGTTTGGAAAAAAAAAGAAAAAAAACTTATCAGATAAGCATCAAAAAGGGCCACTTTTCAACCTAATCGTATAAGGGCTAAGAGAGTTGTAAAAGAGCGCCTGAAGGCTTTGTGTGTCAATGCCAGGAGCATTCGTAACAAGGTGGATGAATTGAAAGTGCAGATTGTTACTAATGATTATGATATAGTTGGGATCACAGAGACATGGCTCCAGGGTGACCAAGGATGGGAGCTCAACGTTCAGGGATATTCAATATTCAGGAGGGATAGACATGAAAGAAAAGGAGGTGGGGTGGCGTTGCTGGTTAAACATAGAAACATAGAAACATAGAAAATAGGTGCAGGAGTAGGCCATTCGGCCCTTCGAGCCTGCACCGCCATTTATTATGATCATGGCTGATCATCCAACTCAGAACCCAGCCTTCCCTCCATACCCCCTGACCCCTGTAGCCACAAGGGCCATATCTAACTTCCTTCTAAACATAGCTAATGAACTGGCCTCAACAGTTTGCTGTGGCAGAGAATTCCACAGATTCACCACTCTCTGTGTGAAGAAGTTTTTCCTAACCTCGGTCCTAAAAGGCTTCCCCTCTATCCTCAAACTGTGACCCCTCGTTCTAGACCTCCCCAACATCGGGAACAATCTTCCCGCATCTAGTCTGTCCAATCCCTTTAGGATCTTATACGTTTCAATCAGATCCCCCCTCAATCTTCTAAATTCCAACGAGTACAAGCCCAGTTCATCCAGTCTTTCTTCATATGAAAGACCTGCCATCCCAGGAATCAATCTGGTGAACCTTCTTTGTACTCCCTCTATGGCAAAGATGTCTTTCCTCAGATTAGGGGACCAAAACTGCACACAATACTCCAGGTGTGGTCTCACCAAGGCCTTGTACAACTGCAGTAGTACCTCCCTGCTCCTGTACTCGAATCCTCTCGCTATAAATGCCAGCATACCGTTCGCCTTTTTCACCGCCTGCTGTACCTGCATGCCCACTTTCAATGACTGGTGTATAATGACACCCAGGTCTCGTTGCACCTCCCCTTTTCCTAATCGGCCACCATTCAGATAATAATCTGTTTTCCTATTTTTGCCACCAAAGTGGATAACTTCACATTTATCCACATTAAATTGCATCTGCCATGAGTTTGCCCACTCACCCAACCTATCCAAGTCACCCTGCATCCTCTTAGCATCCTCCTCACTGCTAACACTGCCACCCAGCTTCGTGTCATCCGCAAACTTGGAGATGCTGCATTTAATTCCCTCATCCAAGTCATTAATATATATTGTAAACAACTGGGGTCCCAGCACTGAGCCTTGCGGTACCCCACTAGTCACCGCCTGCCATTCTGAAAAGGTCCCGTTTATTCCCACTCTTTGCTTCCTGTCTGCTAACCAATTCTCCACCCACACCAATACCTTACCCCCAATACCGTGTGCTTTAAGTTTGCACACTAATCTCCTATGTGGGACCTTGTCAAAAGCCTTTTGAAAATCCAAATATACCACATCCACTGGTTCTCCCCTATCCACTCTACTAGTTACATCCTCAAAAAATTCTATGAGATTCGTCAGACATGATTTTCCTTTCACAAATCCATGCTGACTTTGTCCGATCATTTCACCGCTTTCCAAATGTGCTGTTATCACATCCTTGATAACTGACTCCAGCAGTTTCCCCACCACCGACGTTAGGCTAACCGGCCTATAATTCCCCGGTTTCTCTCTCCCTCCTTTTTTAAAAAGTGGGGTTACATTAGCCACCCTCCAATCCTCAGGAACTAGTCCAGAATCTAACGAGTTTTGAAAAATTATCACTAATGCATCCACTATTTCTTGGGCCACTTCCTTAAGCACTCTGGGATGCAGACCATCTGGCCCTGGGGATTTATCTGCCTTCAATCCCTTCAATTTACCTAACACCACTTCCCTACTAACATGTATTTTGCTCAGTTCCTCCATCTCACTGGACCCTCTGTCCCTTACTATTTCTGGAAGATTATTTAAGGAGATTAACGCAATAGAAAGGAAGGACATAAGCCGGGAAGATGTGGAATCAATATAGGTAGAGCTGCATAACACTAAGGGGCAGAAAACGCTGGTGGGAGTTGTGTGCAGGCCACCGAACAGTAGTAGTGAGGTCTGGGATGGTATTAAACAGGAAATTAGAAATGTGTGCAATAAAGGAACAGCAGTTATAATGGGTGACTTCAATCTACATGTAGATTGGGTGAACCAAATTGGTAAAGGTGCTGAGGAAGAGGATTTCTTGGAATGTATGCGGGATGGTTTTTTGAACCAACATGTCGAGGAACCAACTAGAGAGCAGGCTATTCTAGACTGGGTTTTGAGCAATGAGGAAGGGTTAATTAGCAATCTTGTCGTGAGAGGCCCCTTGGGTAAGAGTGACCATAATATGGTGGAATTCTTCATTAAGATGGAGAGTGACATAGTTAATTCAGAAACAAAGGTTCTGAACTTAAAGAGGGGTAACTTTGAAGGTATGAGACGTGAATTAGCTAAGATAGACTGGCAAATGACACTTAAAGGATTGACGGTGGATATGCAATGGCAAGCATTTAAAGATTGCATGGATGAACTACAACAATTGTTCATCCCAGTTTGGCAAAAGAATAAATCAAGGAAGGTAGTGGACCCGTGGCTGACAAGAGAAATTAGGGATAGTATCAATTCCAAAGAAGA
Source organism: Mobula hypostoma (assembly GCF_963921235.1). Lineage (NCBI taxonomy): Eukaryota > Metazoa > Chordata > Chondrichthyes > Myliobatiformes > Myliobatidae > Mobula > Mobula hypostoma. Next base: position 98,071,473 of record NC_086103.1, on the reverse strand, counting down.
AGCATACAAGTTAGCCAGAAAAAGTGGCTCACCTGAGGACTGGGAGAAATTCAGAGTTCAGCAGAGGAGGACAAAGGGCATAATTAGGAAGGGGAAAAAAGATTATTAGAGAAAACTGGGAGAGAACATAAAAACTGACTGTAAAAGCTTTTATAGATATGTAAAAAGGAAAAGACTGGTAAAGACAAATGTAGGTCCCTTACAGACAGAAACAGGTGTATTGATTATGGGGAGCAAGGACATGGCAGAATAATTACTTTGGTTCTGTCTTCACTAAGGAGGACATAAATAATCTTCCAGAAATAGTAGGGGACAGAGGGTCCAGTGAGATGGAGGAACTGAGCCAAATACATGTTAGTAGGGAAGTGGTGTTAGGTAAATTGAAGGGATTAAAGGCAGGTAAATCCTTAGGGCCAGATAGTCTGCATCCCAGAGTGCTTAAGGAAGTAGCCCAAGAAATAGTGGATGCATTAGTGATAATTTTTCAAAACTCGTTAGATTCTGGATTAGTTCCTGAGGATTGGAGGGTGGTTAATGTAACCCCACTTTTTAAAAAAGGAGGGAGAGAGAAACTGGGGAATTATAGACCGGTTAGCCTAACGTCAGTGGTGGGGAAACTGCTGGAGTCAGTTATCAAAGATGTGATAACAGCACATTTGGAAAGCGGTGAAATCATTGGACAAAGTCAGCATGGATTTGTGAAAGGAAAATCATGTCTGATGAATCTCATAGAATTTTTTGAGGATGTAACTAGTAGAGTGGATAGGGGAGAACCAGTGGATGTGGTATATTTGGACTTTCAAAAGGCTTTTGACAAGGTCTCACACAGGAGATTAGTGTGCAAACTTAAAGCACACGGTATTGTGGATAAGGTATTAACGTGGATAGAGAATTGGTTAGCAGACAGGAAGCAAAGAGTGGGAATAAACGGGACCTTTTCAGAATGGCAGGCAGTAACTAGTGGGGTACCGCAAGGCTCAGTGCTGGGACCCCAGTTGTTTACAATATATATTAATGACTTGGATGAGGGAATTAAATGCAGCATCTCCAAGTTTGCAGATGACATGAAGCTGGGCGGCAGTGTTAGCTGTGAGGAGGATGCTAAGAGGATGCAGGGTGACTTGGATAGGTTGGGTGAGTGGGCAAATTCATGGCAGATGCAATTTAATGTGGATAAATGTGAAGTTATCCACTTTGGTGGCAAAAACAGGAAAACAGATTATTATCTGAATGGTGGCCGATTAGGAAAAGGGGAGGTGCAACAAGGACTATGACTAGGCTGGGACCAAGCATCTGGGCTTGGACTCGGAATCAGCTCCCAGAACTAGAGGAGACATGAAGAGGCTAGGGTATGGACCCCGAGCCCAAGACTGGGCAAGGACCCAGTACCTGGGTCTTGCCTTGGGCTGGACCCCAGAACCAGGCATGGACATAACATGGGCTAGGGAGAGGAGGAACATGGGAACACAGAGCCTCGGTCTCGGGGAACAGGTACGTGGAACCCTGGACGCATACGCAGAACACAGAGTCGGGACTCCTCCTTGGGTACAGGACATAGGGCCGGGACTCACACACAGAACACAGAGTCGGGACCCCTCCTTGGGTACAGGACATTGGACCGGGACTCATGACCATCCGCGGGGCAACGGCAAGACGGCCTGACTTACCCCACAGAGGCGAGGACAAGACAAGACAGAACATGACCCCCCCGCAGGGCAACGGCAAGACGGCCTGACCTACACCACAGAGGCGAGGAAAAGACATGACAAGACATGACACCCCGTAGGGCAACAGCAAGACGGCCTGACTTACCCCACGGAGGCGAGGACAGGACAAAACAAGACCAACATGAATGAACACCAGACAGTAGCTATCTAGCTCCGGTGATGGAACTAGACCGAAGTGCAGGCGGGGGCTGCAGACGAGGGCTAGAGGTGAGAGGGACAGAGAAGGGATTCAGACAAGGGGGTAGGACAGGAAGTACAGACCGCCAGGGCCAGGACTAGACTCAGAACTGGGAAGCCACCAGGGCCAGGACTTGACACGGTACTTGAACACCACCGCCAGGGCCAGGACTTGACGTGGTACTTGGATGCTGCCGGAGCCAGGATGTGGACGTGGTACTTGAACGCCGCCGGAGCCAGGACATGGACGTGGTGCTTGGAACCTCCAGGTAGTGCCGAGCTCTCGACTCGACCCGGGAACAGTAGGCAGCGGCTCTTGATTCTCTCCGGCGGGTTAACTGATGGACCCACCTTAATGAGGAAACCTTGCAGGCTCGCTTCAGCGAGGTAACTGGACAGGGTTGCTCCGGTGAGGAAAGGCGAATTACCAACACTCGCTGGAGACAAGGCTTGCTCCGGCCAGATGACATTGGCACGCCGTGTCTTTGCAGACTTTGCAGAAGCTCCTGCGCCGAACAGCTGAAAGCCGGAGACTATAAGCTATCGGTTCAGCCGAGTGTTAATTGCCTCTAATCACCAAAGTCGAGGGACATGGGAAAACAGGGAATCAACGGTCCGGGTCGTAACATAAACAAGGTAAATTCAAAGGGACCCCGATCCGGACCATGACAGGTCCTGTAATATGTGCTTTAAAGGCATCCCATATGACAATGCTAGAAGTCTCCTTCACCGTATTCTCTTAAAAAAAGAGTGATTTGCCTCTCCAAGAACTTTAAGAAATCCATGTCAGATAACCAAGTTAAATTAAAACACCAGAATATGTTTGTCCGAGGAAAACCAGGAAGATTTATGGATAAAAGCACAGAAGCATGGTCAGAGATGGCAATTTCTTTATATTCACAAGATAAAACTAATGGAATCATTTGGTTCTCAATAAAAAGTAGTCAATTCTGGAATACGTATAATGAACATGAGAGAAAAATGAGTGTTCTCTATCTGCTAGGTATAAGAAATGCCATATATCAACAATACCACATTTCATTAAAAATGAATGGATAAACGAAGCTGATTTATTAAGTATCACTGGTGTAGAAGAGGATGAATCTGTATGGGGTCTTTCTTTTGTTACATTTAAAATGGCGATTTTGTTATGTTAATCTGGGGAATGCGGCTTTGTTGTGCTTTAACGCTGAAGAGAGTTTGCGCTAACAGTTTGTTTTACTTTAAAATGAGATAACAGAGTTCTATTAGCCAATGTGCGGTTATGTATCATTTTGTTTTCAGATGCCATACTGTATGATATGACTGTGGACTGAGTTTTGGCAGGGAGTCGGAGGAGAGATGAGGAGGACGGCGGACGTGCGGAGAGGCTCCGGTTGATCACTCAGGGTGGTCCCGAGCCGTGAGTCGACGGAATTCGGGTGGTCATCTGACGTCGAATTGAGCTCCAACGGTAGCGCGTGAAGAACTTGGACTTTGATAAGTGTTGGCGCCTTTCTTTCCATTACTTTCCTCTCTGTATCAAATGCATATTAATGTCATAGAATTAGTAATATCTATAAGGTGTATTTGTTAAAGTTTACTGGGTGTGCTGGCTGATGGTTGATGTTTGTGATTGATTCGGGTGGCAACTGACCCTGAGGGGAGTGTTGAAGCAGGTGCTGGGTGGGATTTCCCCTAGACATATACAAGCCAATATAACGGAACGCTACAAGTGGGGGCTACTGTCCTGGATTTGGACTTTTTCGGGAAAGTTGTACTTGCCGTTGCAGTAAGTGGTGTGAAGATGGATCGAGATAAGATTGTAAGGTGGTGTGAATTTGAGGACATACCGGTGAATCATGCGTGTGTGGTAAGCGGGGTCGATTATCGCATTTTGGCAGAGGTACTGGTGCGAGGGTTGAGTTTGATTAAAGGTATCGGGCAGGTAGAACTTATAGCTAGAAGGTGTGGGACAGAACTGGAGTCGAGCTGGATGTTGGTTTGGATGAGTGCCGACGTCATGACGTTGGAACTACCAGCGACAGTCCACTCCCCGGGGGAGGTGGGGCCGTGTGGTCTCCATACCCTCCCCGAGGACGCAAGTGAGGAGGTGCCGGAGGTGGAGGAGCTAGATGAGGCCCCAAGGGAGGTGCCAGTAGCCAGGGGTGGAGGTGTGGAGTGGGTAGGTTTGGCTAGGCCTGGCCCCCATGGGCGGGATGAGACTGCCGAGTTAACGGCTGCCATTACCTCCCTGGCGAGAAGGGTTGAGGTGCCCCGCCCGAAACTGAGAATTTTCTCGGGAGCCAAGCCCACCCCGGAAGGGGAGGATGAATATGATAACTGGGTTGAAGATACATCCCAATTGTTAGAGGTGTGGCCAGTTTCGGATGAGGAAAAGAGACAGCGATTGGTGGAATGATTAAGGGGCGGGGCGGCCGGGGTGGTCCGCGATCTGAGAGCGGCACGCCCCTTGGCTTCCCTATCGGAGTGTTTGGACGCTTTGGAGGAAGTGTTTGGACTGTCAGGGGATCCCTGGCGGCATTTAGCGGAGTTTCAACGGATGGGGCAGAGGTGAGGGGAAAAGCTCTCAGACTATGCTTTCAGGCTGGAAGGAAAGCTTACGGGGTTGCTGCGACGAGGGGTAGTGAGGGAGGACGAAGTGGCGAAGTTAAGGATGAGCCAGATATGTAGCGGTTCCCGGGAGGATGACAGGGTGGCTTGGATGTACAGCAATCATTTAAGCGGAGCTCCCCTCCATCATTTGGACAGCTGATCCGAGAGGTACGGGCCGAGGAGTGTGCTTTGGGCTGACCAGGGGGCTCGGACCCTCAGGGATGGTCTTCAGTGGTTCAGGAGGTGGTAGTCGGGTTGAGACCAGAGAAATCCAAGGGGTCTCCGGGGGGCTGTATCGGGAGGAGAGAGGCGGCGAGTAGTGGGTGCTATAACTGTGGGAGGGAGGGGCATTTCCGCCAGGAATGTGAGTGGCCCGGGGCATGCTACCACTGTGGGGAAGCTGGCCACTTGCGGAAGGATTGTGATAGACGAGATGCGCCGAGGGGGGAGGGCCCCCGGGCCACCAAGAAGGGAAAGGTGTTGGGAAACTTAGGAGAGGCTCAGTGAGGGAACGGACTGAAATCTCGGGAGGAACACGTTCCCAGAAAACCATTATGGAACCCCAGAAAGAACAAGCACAAATTCCTGATGGACTGGTGGGACCCATTCCAGCGTGTCCCTATGGATAGAGGGAATCTTTGCGAAAGCCATCCTTGACACCGGGTCGCAGGTTACCTTACTGTACTGGTCGTTCTACAACAAATATCTGAAGCATTTGGCAGTAATTCTGTTTAACGCATTGGAGATTTGGGGCATAAGTGATGGTGATTACCCGTACGATGGATACTTGTCAGTGAGATTGGAATTTTCGGAGGGAGATGTGGAAGTATCGGAAGCCTTTGAGACGCTGGTGTTGGTTTGTCCGGACCCGGTGGAGACCGGTGGTGCTGCCCTGCTAGTGGGGGCTAACTCCCCTCTGGTGCGACGGCTCTTGGGAGCCTGTAAGAAGAAGTGGGGGGGAGAACTTTCTGGAGACCTTCTCGGTACACACAGTGTTCCGAGTGGTGTACGAAGGAGTGGGTGACCCCCAGGGGCTGGATCCTAAGTGCAAACGAGGGACGGTGTAGTGCACTCAGGCGAGGCCTAAGGTGGTACAGCCAGGGGAGGCGGCACTAGTGATGGGGACCCCCAGATTCCCCGGATTACCGCCGGGCGAGGCCCTGCTAGTAGACGCCCCCGACGACCTGGAAAGGGAGTCCCGGTTCCCGGCTGGGGTGCTGGTGAGACCTGAATTGCAGAGGTCCTCAGCTGTCCAGGCACGGCGGATGGGGGTGATGGTAAGGAACATAATGGAGTGGAAGATCACCTTTAAGCGCGGGATGCCCCTCGCGCACTTGTTCCTGGTGACGGTGATGTCCAGCGCCCCCGTGAAGCCCACTGGAGGAGAACTATTGGGAAACGGGGGTGCTGGACACAGTGGAACGCAGGAGCACAGATGGGGCCGGATCGGGCAGTGGATCAATTGGGGGCTGACGATGACGTGCTACCCACTGTTTACTGTAATGTGACTGCTCTGAGGAACAGGCAGCTGCCGGAGTTGAGTCCCCAGGAAGTGGAGGCGGCTCAGCGTGATGACCCGAGCATTGGCACTATCTGGTACGCGGTTAGCCGGGGTGATATGGGGCAGGTGGAGAAGGTGAAACATGCCTCCGTTCCTCTACTACTGAAGGAGTGCCCCCGGTTGAAGCTGAAGAACCACGTCCTGTACCGGGTCACGTCGCCCCCGGACCAGCCCCGGCGCTGGCAGCTGGTCATGCCTGAGAAGTATCGGAAGACTGTGCTCCAGGCTCTACATGATGATTCCGGGCACTTAGGGGTAGAGAAGATCTGTGGATTACTCAAGGACCGGTTTTACTGGCCCCGGATGAGGGGGGAGGTGGAAGAATACTGTAAGACCTGTAGCCGTTGCGTCAGGAGGAAGACCCTGCCTGTGCAGGCGGCTCCGTTATCCCACTTGCAGAGTGCGGGACCCATGGACCTGGTGTGTATGGACTTCCTGTCTATTGAGCCAGACATCAGCAACACCGTGAATGTCTTGGTCCTCACGGATCACTACACTAGATATGCGCAGGCTTTTCCTACTAAGGATCAGAAAGCGACTACAGTGGTGAAGGTGTTATGGGAGAAGTACTTTGTTCATTATGGCCTCCCCCGGCGGATCCACAGTGATCAGGGACGGGACTTCGAGAGTAGGCTTATACATGAATTGCTGGATATGCTTGGGGTTGAAAAGTCCAGAACCACCCCCTATCACCCGCAGGGTGATCCTCAGCCCGAGAGGTTTAACCGGACCCTGCTGGACATGCTTGGCACTTTGGAGATCAGACAGAAGAGTAAGTGGAGTCAGCACATCGCCCATTTGGTTCACTGTAACAATTGTACTCGCAATGATGCTACGGGGTACTCGCCCTACTATCTGATGTTCGGACTGGAAGCAGATTTGCCCATTGATCTGTGTTTTGGGACTGAAGCGGGGGAAATACCTTCGAAGCCATGTCTGAAGTACGTGTCCGATATGAGGAGAGAGTTGAAAAGGGCGTACGAGTTGGCTGAGGTGGCAGCCACCAAGCAGAACCAGCGGAATAAAAGGAGGTAGGATCAGAAGGTAAAGTTCGTCCAGCTATTGCCGGGAGACCGAGTCCTTACCCGGAATTTAGGACTACAGGGTAAGGACAAGTTGGCGGACAGTTGGGCAGCCACTCCCTATGTGGTGGAGAGTCAGATGCCGAATCTCCCGTTTTACTGGGTGAGACCTGAGGGCGGGCAGGGGCCTGTCAAGGTACTCCATCGGAACCACCTGTTGCCTCTGGGTCGAGAGGTGAAGATGGACCCAGAGCCCGAATGGGAGTTTACAGCTAGTACGAGGACTCTGAGAGGGTGCGGACTGAGGGAGGAGCCCGCTGCAAAGGAGACGGGGCCGGTCCCCACCTCGAGAAGGGATACGTCATCGGAAGATGATGATTCGGACGTGTGGTACCTGTTTCCTTTGCTGATTCGCCGGTGCCGGGAGAAGAGGCTCCTGGCCCTTCCGTCACTGAGTCAGGGGAACCGAGGGAGGGTGTTGCAGAGCCGCCTGTATTCCAGCTGGGATTGGGGGAGGGTGTTGCAGAGCTGCCTGTATTACAGCCGGGATTGGGGGAGGGTGTTGCAGAGCCGCCTGTATTACAGCCGGGATTGGGGGAGGGTGTTGCAGAGCCGCCTGTATTACAGCCGGGATTGGGGGAGGGTGTTGCAGAGCCGCCTGTATTACAGCCGGGATTGGGGGAGGGTGTTGCAGAGCCGCCTGTATTCCAGCCGGGATTGGGGGAGGGTGTTGCAGAGCCGCCTGTATTACAGCCGGGATTGGGGGAGGGTGTTGCAGAGCCGCCTGTTTTCCAGCCGGGATTGGGGGAGGGTGTTGCAGAGCCGCCTGTATTACAGCCGGGATTGGGGGAGGGTGTTGCAGAGCCGCCTGTATTCCAGCCGGGATTGAGGGAGGGTGTTGCAGAGCCGCCTGTATTACAGCCAGGATTGGGGGAGGGTGTTGCAGAGCCGCCTGTATTCCAGCCGGGATTGGGGGAGGGTGTTGCAGAGCCGCCTGTATTACAGCCGGGATTGGGGGAGGGTGTTGCAGAGCCGCCTGTTTTCCAGCCGGGATTGGGGGAGGGTGTTGCAGAGCCGCCTGTATTACAGCCGGGATTGGGGGAGGGTGTTGCAGAGCCACCTGTATTCCAGCCGGGATTGAGGGAGGGTGTTGCAGAGCCGCCTGTATTACAGCCGGGATTGGGGGAGGGTGTTGCAGAGCCGCCTGTATTCCAGCCGGGATTGGGGGAGGAGAGGGTGGAGGCAGAACCCGAGCCAGAGGCCTCACAGGAGCAGAGGGATCCCGGTGAAGGGGAAGGTCCGACAGATAGGCCCGAGGGGTCAACTGGGATGTCTGAACAGGGAGAGTCAGCAGAGGAAGTACAGAGGCCTCAGAGGAGCAGGCATCCCCCGGAAAGACTAATTTATACAGCACCAGGAGAACAGGGTGTGATCTCTACTGCCCTGCAAAGTTATGTCACTGCTTTATGTACCTGGGTTGGGTTTTGTGTTTTACAAGGAGCACTGGTGAACTCTGTTAACGTCATGAGGGCATGACTTTTTGAGGTGGGGGGAGAGTGTACGGGGTCTTTCTTTTGTTACATTTAAAATGGCGATTTTGTTATGTTAATCTGGGGAATGTGGCTTTGTTGTGCTTTAACGCTGAAGAGAGTTTGCGCTAACGGTTTGTTTTACTTTAAAATGAGATAACAGAGTTCTATTAGCCAATGGGTGGTTATGTATCGTTTTGTTTTCGGATACCATGCTGTATGATATGACTGTGGACTGAGTTTTGGTGGGGAGTCGGAGGAGAGACGAGGAGGACGGCGGACGTGTGGAGAGGCTCTGGTCGATCACTCAGGGTGGTCCCGAGCCGTGAGTCGACGGAATTCGGGTGGTCATCTGACGTCGAATTGAGCTCCAACGGTAGCGCGCGAAGAACTTGGACTTTGATAAGTGTTGGAGCCTTTTTTTCATTACTTTCCTCTCTGTATCAAATGTATATTAATGTCATAGAGTTAGTAATATCTATAAAGTGTATTTGTTAAAATTTACTGGGTGTGCTGGCTGATGATTGATGTTTGTGACTGACTCTGAGGGGAGTGTTGAAGCAGGTGCTGGGCGGGATTTCCCCTAGACATACACGAGCCAATATAACGGAACGTTACAAATCTAAAACTGGATCTAATCAGCAATTAAAGTCTTCTGTAATCACCAATGAGTACAAACTCAGATCAGCAAAAATGAAAAAAATTGCTCAAAGAATCCTGTATCATCTATATTTGAGGCATAAACATTAGCAAGTACCAACAATTTATTCTCTAATTTCTCTGATACTATAACAACTCGTCCATTAGTATCAGAAACAGCCTTATGTTGAACAAAGGGAACTGTATTTTCTATAAAAATCCAAACACCTCTAGCTTTGGCCTGAAAACTTGAATGAAAGTGAAATTCCCTCCATCGGCTAAAAAGGAATGAGTTATCAGAATTGCATATGTGTGTTTCTTGTAAAAAAAATAATTGGGACCTTAAATTTTTTAATATAGGCAAAAATCTTATTTTGTTTCAAAGGATAATTTAATCCTTTCATGTTAAGACTAAGTGATTTAATATTATAATCCATTTTATTATTATTTAAAAGAAAAATTAAAGGGGTAATCCCTAAGAAGATTAATAAAACTAAACAATGACCTATGAGTTAAGAAAACCAAACAACAGTTTTGACTAAATATCCCAAACAGCTTCCAAAAAAAAAATCCAAACACCCTCCCCCCTCCCAAAGAGAAAAAGTCAACCAAAGAAAGTCGACGCCTACAAATAATAACGATATCCCCCAAAATTCCTGCTGGCTTAGCTCCAAATGAATTACAAAGTTAGAATCTGCCAACCTAGTCAAAACAACAAATAGTAAAGAGACAGTTAATTCTGGTATCAAAAAAAATCTCTAAAAAAGTAATAAAATAATATGGACACACAGAATATTGGATCATTAAAATCTTAATCTCAAAGTAAAACCTTAAGAGGTTCTAAAAGAAAATTGACTACAAGATTCACCAGAGGCAAAATACACAATTATTCATGTAAGTTTTGTTAAACAGCTGTAACATGACACTTTTAAACTTAGCAGACAAAGTAATAGCACATTAAAGTCTTATTCTCAAAATAAATCCTTAAAAAGTTCAAAAAGAAAGAGTTAAGTACAAAGTTTAGCAAAGGTACAATAAACAGTTATTCATGCAACAAATAATAAGCAATCACTCTACTGACTCTAAATATTCCTGAGCCTGGAGATTCGAACGGACCCATTTTTAGCGATCCGTCCTGGAGTGTAATTCTGATCTTCGCCGGATACCATAGAGAAGGTTTAAAATCTTTTTTGTAGAACTCTGACATGACGCATTTAAACTTAGCACGTTCCCTCATAATCTCTGCTGAGAAATCTTCAATGAGTCTAATCTTTTTTTCCATTAAAATCAATCATACCTTTCCGACGAGATTCACGAATTATACCCTCCCTTGTTTGAAACTCATGAAAAGCGATTACCACTGAAAGAGGTTTGCTTGCAAACAATCTGTTCCCAGGTATTCTGTGCACTCAGTCGATCATTGGTGTTGATTTTAAAATATCAGGAAATAACTGAACCAGAAAGTTTGCAAAAAATTCCATAGGACGATCACCTTCAGTTAACTCTTCAAGACCAAGAATTCGTATGTTATTCCTTCTACTTCTGTTTTCTAAATCAGTAATCTTCTGTCTTAGTTCGTCGTTAACCTTGGATTGTTTTTCATAACACTTTTGCAGGTCGTCCATTTTCTCATCCAGAATCAACAGGAATTCTTCATTCTCTTTTATTCGTTTATCGTGCTCAGTTAAGGTTTCTTGAATAGAATCCCGTTTTGTACTTAATTGTTTAATTTCAGAGCCAAGTTGTTGAAACTATTCGGAGGATTTCTTTCTGAATCGCTAAAATTCCTCAGACGCTTCCTTTCTGTGCTTTTACATCAATTCAGTAATTGAATCCAAAGATGTAGAAGAATCTGCTTCTTTTTTACCTTCAGTCATAGTGTCAAATCAGGTTGGAAAGTAAGAAAAGTAAAGTAAACTAGGAGCGGCTGTAAAATGCTGTTATTCCATCCACCGCCAACAGGAAGTCTGTGTGCTTCAAGATATTGTACTTGCATTCCTGAGGGTTAAGTTTCCCTCTTGTTCTTAAGAGGGAATTCAGGAGGGAAAGAAAAGGTATAAGATGGATCCGACAGGTAAAGTTGAGGAAATTCCCAAGAGGATCTCTGGCTATATTATGAGTAAAAGGGTGGCTAGGGAGAGAGTAGATCATCTCAATATTTTCCCTCGTGTTTACTGAAGATCAATCGCAGTTGCTGATGAGTTAAGGGAAACAATTCATATTACCCCCAGAAGGCCTTGCACGGCATTAAGCTGGATAAATCCCCAGGGCCTGACCGAGTGCACCTGCACACTCTATGAGAGGCTGAAAAGGAAATTGCAGAGACTGTTGTTTCATTGATAGCTCCTGGTGAAGTTCCCAAAGACTAGAAGGAAGCTATTGTTGTTCCATTGTTTAAGGGTAGCAACCACAAGCCAGTGAACTACAAGCTGGCCAGCCAGACTTCAGTAGTGGGCAAGTTATTTAAAGTTCACAGTACATTTATTATCAAAGTTTGTATATTTTATACAACCTTGAGATTTGTCTCCTTATAGGCTGCCACAAAACAGAGAAACCCAATAGAATCGATTTTTTAAAAAGGAGACTGTCAAACACCGTACGTACAGGAAAAACAATCGTGCAAACAATATAAGTAAGCAAATAACATTCCGAACTGAAATAAATAACACAAAAACATTTTACTTGCTCATTTACTTATTGAGAAAAATGATCCAATATTACATGTATTTGTTGGAAAAAGTATGTGAACTTTCGCTTTCAGTAACTGCTGTGACACTCTTGTACAGCAATAACTTCACCTAAACGTTTCCGGTAACTGTTGATCAGTGCTACACATTGACTTGGAGGAATTTCAGGCCAGTCCTCCTTATAAAACTGCTTCATCTCTGGGATGTTGGAGGTCCTCCTTGCATAAACTGCTTGCTACATGTCCTTCCACAACATTTCTATAGGATTTTTTTTTTGCAGGCTGTAGAGTGAGCCGGGAGCAGAGTGAAGGCTTAAGGGCTTTGGCTCAACGGGTTTAGGCGGGAACAGGTGAGGCGAGGAAGGTTTGGTATTTACTTTTTTTTGTTATTTGAGGAGAGGGGGAAGTATGGGTGTGAGGGCAGCTTGTTGTTCTCAGTGCCGGACGTGGGAGGTCGTGGAGTCTCCCAGCCTCCCGGACATCCACATCTGCGCCAGGTGCGTTGAGATGCAGCTCCTAAGAGACCGCGCTAGGAAACTGGAGCTGCAGCTCGATGACCTTCGTCTTGTCAGGGAGAGTGTATCATGGTCCGGTCTGTGAAGTCCGTATTCCGGTTCACGGTCCGGTCCATCGACCCTTGCTCCAGGTTTTCCTGTCTACCCTGTTTCTGTTCTTGTTGAGCTAATTGAGGCAGCTGATGCTCATTGGGGCTGGATGCATAAATACCTTCAGAGACCAGGGTGTGGCTGCTGGATTGTTCTTGTCCTTACTCCTTGTATCCCTTCCCCTGCCTTCTGTTTCCTGGCTTGAAGTCCTGCCTTGTATTGCCAGTAACTCTCGCCTGGCCTGAAGTTCTTGTCTCACCTTGCTTTGCCAGAAGCCTTGCCTTGTCTTGCCGGTAACTCTTGCCTCACCTGAAGTTTTCGTCTCAGACCTTGCCTTGTCTTGCTGGTACCCCTCGCCTTGTCTCGCCTGCAGTCTTGTCCTGGAGTCACCCTGTACCTAGCTCCCTTCCTATCCCTTGCCTCTGCCCAAGTAAGCCAGGTCGTCTTGCCGTTACCTGCAGTTGGTTCTGTCCCTTCCTGTCCCTTGCCTCCGTTGGGTAAACCTGGCCGTCTTGCCGTTACCTACGGTTGGTTCTGTCCCTTCCTAACCCTTGCCTCCGTCAAGTAAGCCAGGCCGTCTTGCCGTTACCTGTGGTTGGTTCTGTCCCTTCCTGTCCCTTGCCTCTGTTGGGTGGGGATCCGCACCCTGCCCAGGAGCAGCCTCTAGCCTCCGGCCTCCAGCCAATTCTCTAGCCTCCTGCCTCCTGCCAAGCCTCGCCTCAAGTCTCTAAGACTCCAGCCTCGTCCTGCCTGCCAGCCAAGCCTCATCCTTGCCTAGTTCTGGGGTCCGAGCCAGAGGCACGACCCAGGTACTGGGTCCTTGTCCAGTCTCTGGCTCGGAGTCCAAGCCCGGGCTCCTAGCTCTCTTGTCCAGTCCTGTTCCGGGTTCCCGATTTTCGTGTCCATGTCCTTGCCCTCACCCTGTATCCTAGGCCTGTCCCTAGTACTTCAGTGTCTGTGGCTTGCATTGTGTCTGTTCCCAGCCACTGCCGTATGACAGAGTGAGGAGTTGATAGAGAGGAGTTACAGGCAGGTGGTCACACTGGGGCCACAGGAGACAGACAAGTGGGTCACGGCTAGAAGGGGGAATAGGAAGAATCAGGTAATAGAGAGTTCCCCAGTGGCTGTGCCCCTTGACAATAAGTACTCTGTTTGAGTACTGTTGGGGGGGACAGCATACCTGAGGGAAGCAACAGTGGCCGTGCCTCCGGCACAGAGTCTGGCCCTGTAGCTAAGAAGGGTAGAGAAAGGAAGAGGAGGGCAGTAGTAATAAGGGACTCAATAGTTAGGGGGTCAGATAGATGATTCTGTGGATGCAGTCCGGAGACCGGATGGTTGTTTACCTCCCTGGTGCCAGGGTCCGGGATGTTTCTGATCACGTCCAAGAGATCCTGAAGTGGGAGGGAGAGGAGCTAGAGGTCGTAGTACATTTTGGTACCAATGACATAGGTAGGAAAAGGGGAAAGGTCCTGAAAGAAGAATATAGGGAGTTAGGAAGGGATTTGAGAAAAAGGGACCGTAAAGATAGTAATCTCGGGATTACTGCCTGTGCTATGCGACAGTGAGAGTAGGAATGGAATGAGGTGGAGGATAAATGTGTGGCTGAGGGATTGGAGCAGGTAGCAGGGATTCAAGTTTTTGGATCATTGGGACCTCTTTTGGCGCAGGTGTGACCTGTACAAAAAGGACGGGTTACACTTGAATCTTAAGGGGACCAATGTCCTGGCAGGGAGATTTGGGAGGGCTACTGAGGTGACTTTAAACTAGAATTGTTGCGGGGAGGGAATCAAATTAAAGAGACGAGGAGAAAGGAGGTTAGTTCACAAATAGAGAAAGCAAGTAGACTGCGTGTGAGGGAGGATAGGCAGGGGACAGAGATCGGGAGTACTCAAACCAAAGATGTAGGGACAAGGAAGAAAAGGATAACAAAGTTGTTTGCTCCATTAAAGATATACGGAGAGTAGGAGGTGAATACATCTATTATAAGAAAGGCGGATGAGCTTAGAGCATGGATTGATACCTGGAAATATGATGTTGTAGCTATTCGTGAAACGTGGTTGCAGGAGGGGTGTGATTGGCAACTAAACATTCCAGGATTTCGTTGCTTCAGGTATGATAGAATAGGAGGGGCAAGAGGTGGAGATGTTGCATTGCTTGTCAGAGAAAATATAACAGTGTTGCTCTGGCAGGATAGATTAGTGGACTCGTCTAGGGAGGCTATTTGGATGGAATTGAGGAATAGGAAAGGTGTTGTGATGCTTATAGGGGTGTATTATAGAGCACCTAATGGGGACCGAGAACAGGAGGAGCAAATATGTAAGGAGATAGCAGATATTTGTAGTAAGCACAAGGTTGTGATTGTTGGAGGTTTTAATTTTCCATATATAGACTGGGAAGCCCATTCTGTAAAAGGGCTGGATGGTTTGGAGTTTGTCAAATTTGTGCAGGATAGTTTTTTGCAGCAATTCATAGAGGTACCAACTAGAGAAGGGGCAGTGTTGGATCTCCTGTTAGGGAATGAGATAGGGCAGGTGACGGATGTTTGTGTTGGGGAGCACTTTGGGTCCAGTGATCACAATATCATTAGTTTCAATATAATTATGGAGCAGGATAGGACTGGACCTAGGATTGAGATTTTTGATTGGAAAAAGGCTAACTTTGAGGAGATACGAAAGGATTTAAAAGGAGTGGATTGGGACAAATTGTTACATGGGAAGGATGTAACAGAGAAATGGAGGTCATTTAAAGGTGAAATTTTGAGGGTGCAGGATCTTTATGTTCATGTTAGGTTGAAAGGAAAGGTTAAAAGTTTGAGAGAGACATGGTTTTCAAGGGATATTGGAAACTTCATTCAGTAAAAGAGAGGGGTCTTCAATAAATATAGGCAGCTTGGAGTTAATGTGGTGTTCGAGGAATATAAAGAATGTAAAAAGAATCTTAGGAAAGAAATTAGAAAAGCTAAAAGAAGATACGAGGCTGCTTTGGCAAGTCAGGTGAAAATAAATCCAGAGAGTTTCTACAGTTATGTTAATAGCAAAAGGATAGTGAGGGATAAAATTGGTCCCTTACAGAATCAGAGTGGACGGCTATGTGCGGAGCCAAAAGAGACGGGGGAGATTTTGAACAATTTCTTTTCTTCTGTATTCACTGAGGAGAGGGATATTGAATTGTGTAAGGTAAGGGAAACAAGAAGGGTAGGTATGGAAAGTATGACAATTAAAGAAGAGGAAGTACTGGCGCTTTTAAGGAATATTAAAGTGGATAGGTCTCTGGGTCCTGACAGGATATTCCCTAGGATCTTGAGGGAAGTGAGTGTGGAAATAACAGGGGCTCTGACAGAAATATTTCAAATGTCATTAGAAACAGGGATGGTGCCAGAGGATTGGCGTATTGCTCATGTGGTTCCATTGTTTAAAAAGGGTTCTAAGACTAAACCTAGCAATTATCGGCCTGTGAGTTTGACGTCAGTGGTGGATAAATTGATGGAAAGTATTCTTAGAGATGGTATATATAATTATCTAGATAGACAGGGTCTGATAGGAACAGTCAACATGGATTTGTGCATGGAAGGTCTTGTTTGACAAATCTTATTGAATTTTTTGATGAGCTTACTAAGAAAGTTGACGAGGATTAAAGCGGTGGATGTTGTCTATATGGACTTCGGTAAGGCCTTTGTCAAGGTTCCACATGGAAGGTTAGTTAGGAAGGTTCAATCGTTAGGTATTAATATCAAAGTAGTAAAATGGATTCAGCAGTGGCTAGTTGGGAGACACCAGAGAGTAGTGGTGGATAACTGTGTGTCAGATTGAAGGAGGGTGTGTAGCATTGTCCTCAGGGGTCTGTATTGGGTCCAATGTTGTTTGTCATATATATTAATGATCTGAATGATGGGGTGGTAAATTGGATTCGTAAGTATGCAGATGATACTAAGGTAGGTGGAGTTGTGGATAATGAAGTAGGTTTTCAAAGTTTGCAGAAAGATTTAGGCTGGTTAGAAGAGTGGGCTGAAAGATGGCAGATGGAGTTTAATGTTGAAAAATGTGAGGTGCTACATTTTGGTAGGACTAATCAAAATAGGACATACATGGTAAGTGGTAGGGCATTGAAGAATACTGTAGAACAGAGAGATCTAGGAATAGATAGATAGATATACTTTATTAATCCCGAGGGAAATTTGGTTTCGTTACAGCCGCACCAACCAAGAATAGAGAGTAAATATACGAATACAAAAAACCCCAACAATCAAACAACAAAATGCAAGCTATGCCAGATGGAAAATAAGTCCAGGACCAGTCTATTGGCTCAGGGTGTCTGACTCTCCACGGGAGGAGCTGCACGTTCGATGGCCACAGGCAGGAACGACCTTCCGTGCCGCCAAGTGTTGTATCATGGTGGAATGTGGCCGAAGTCCAACAGTAAAAAGTTCAATATCCAGTCTGCAAACACGTTCCTCGATCGTAATATACCCCAGATTGCACCATCCATTGTTAACCAGATCAGTAAGCACGCAACTCCTTTACGCTTACTGCTCTCGGTGAACTTCCGGTCAGCCGGAACGGTATTACCCACCGAACTCCTCTTCTCCAACAGTCTCTGTTGTCTCGACCCGGTCCTCTTTCCTCGGCTTTGTGATCCCCCTCTGCATCCTCTGTGTGTTTTCCTCCGGTTTTCTGCAGGGGTGTCCGCCGCTCTGTTAGCTGAGCCGGCCGGGATTTGCTGGTCCCTGGCATACACAATGCGTCCTTGCTTCTGTCCTATGTGTCGGGATGTAACCATTTCCAGCACTAAAGAAAACCCAAATAGAACTCTCTCTCTACCAGCATGTTAGAGAGGGTGCAGCTTCGATGTGTTACCGTGAGAGAAAAAAAAATACAAAAAATAATGTAAATTAAAAAGTAAGAAGAAGAAAGTAAAAGAATAGATCAGAACGGCTGTACCAGGCTGCATGCACGACCGGCGCATGCGCACAATAAAGGTGCATAGTTCCCTATAGGTGGAATCTCATGTGGATAAGGTTGTGAACAAAGTTTTTGGTATGCTGGCCTTTCTTAATCAGAGCATTGAGTATCGGAGTTGGGATGTAATGTTGAAATTGAATGTACCATTCTTGTTCAGCGTTTTTCTTATAGTGGACACAAGAACAGAGACTTTAGCAATTTCTAGAGATTTCTGCAGGTCTCTTACTGTTACCCTTGGGTTCTTTTTCACCTCTTTCAACATTGCACGTTGTGCTCTTGGTGTGATCTTTGCAGGATGCCCATTCCTAGAGAGAGTAGCAACAGTACTGAGTTTTCTCCATTTGTAGACAATTTCACTCTGTAGACCGAAGAACACTTGGGTCTTTAGAAATGCTTTTGTAGCCTTTTCCTGCTTCATGCATCTCTACAATTCTTCTTCTAAGGTCCTCTGACAATTGTTTTGGTGTACATAAACAGATCTTCCTTGTGAAGAGCAAGCTCTGTCAGTAAGCTAACTTTGTGTGTCCTTTTTACACCTCCAATCTCATCTCATTGATGGAACACCTGACTCCAACTAGCTTTTGTAGATGGCATTACCCCAGAGGTTCACGTACTTTTTTTAACAAATACATATAATATTGGATAATTTTTCTCAATAAATAAATGGACAAGTATAATATTTATCATGTTATTTATTTATTTGGGTTCTCTTGATATAGTCTTAGGACTCGTGTGAAGATCTGAACACATTTTAGGTCATATTTATGCAGAAGCAGAGAAAATTCTGCAGGGTTCACAAACTTTCTAGCACCACTGTACATATATGTGACTATATAGAACCAAGAGATTCAGTTTCTTGCAGGTGTTCACAGTAAATACAAGAAATACAATAGAATCAATGAAAGACTGCCCTAACAGCGTGAAAAAACAATCAATATGCAACAGACAACAAACTGTGCAAATACAAAATGAAAAAAAGTAATAATAACAATAAAAATAATAATCAAACTGCTAGAGGTGTACTACTAAATAGTCGGGCAGGCACCAGGACACCTGGAAATGATACAGCCGGCATTCACTATGGCACAGCAACATTACAGGCTGGGACGTCTGCAAGTGTTGCTCAGGGGAGCAGGCCACTTACAGCTGAGAGCATTCAAATAGTTAAGAGAAGAAAGGTACGCATGAAATGGTCGTGAAAAGGTGCTGGTCCGGCATAGGATGCAGGACTGGATGGCATCCCAGGGCGGATACTCAGGATGTGTGTGACACAATGGGCAGCTGTGTCTACAGACATTTTTTAATCTCTCCCTCTACCAGTGTAGAGTGCCCTTCTGCTTCAAAACATCCACCATTGACTCTGTATCAAAAAAAGACCAAGGTAACATAATAAGCAAATGCTTTGAGCGGCTGGTCAAGGACTATATCTGCAGCTTGCTACCACCCACACTGGATCCCCTACATTTCGCCTACCGACACAACCGTTTGACAGATGACACAGTAGCCACAGCTCTACCCACAGTCCTTACACATCTGGAGAAGAGGGATGCTTATGTGAGAATGCTGTTCTTGGACTACAGTTCAGCATTCAACACCATAATTCTCTCCAAGCTCGACAAGAAGATCAGAGACTTCAACCTTCACTCTGCCTTGTGTAGCTGGATCCTGGACTTCCTGTCAGTTTGCCGGCAGTTGGTAAGAGTGGGTTCCTTCACTTCTGCCCCTCTGACCTTTAACACAGGAGCCCCTCAGAGCTGTGTCCCAAGCCCCCTCCTTTACTCTTTGTATACCCATGACTGTGTCACCACCCACAGCTCCAATCTGATAATTAAATTTGCTGGCGACACTACATTGATTGGCCTAATCTCAAATAATAATGAGGCAGCCTACAGAGAAGAAGTCATCTCCCTGGTGTCAAGAAAACAGCCTCTCCCTCAAAGTTGCAATAACAAAGGAGCTGGTTGTGGACTACAGGAGGAATGGAGACAGGCTAACCCCTATAGACATCAATAGATCTGAGGCTGAGAGGGTGTACAGCTTTAAGTTCCTCAGCATACACATCACTGAGGATCTCACATGGTCTGTACATACCGGCTCTGTGGTGAAAAAGACACAACAGCTCCTTTTTCACGCAAACAACATTCAGGGCCCCAAACAGTCCTTCCAGGTGAGGCATCACTTCACCTGTGAGTCGACTGGGGTGATATACTGCGTCCGGTGCTCCCGATGTGGCCTTTTATATATTGGTGAGACCCGACGCAGACTGGGAGACCGCTTTGCTGAACATCTACGCTCTGTCCGCCAGAGAAAGCAGGATCTCCCAGTGGCCACACATTTTAATTCCACATCCCATTCCCATTCTGACATGTCTATCCACGGCCTCCTCTACTGTAAAGATGAAGCCACACTCAGGTTGGAGGAACAACACCTTATATTCCGTCTGGGTAGCCTCCAACCTGATGGCATGAACATTGACTTCTCTAACTTCCGCTAGGCCCCACCTCCCCCTCGTACCCCATCTGTTACTCATTTTTATGCACACATTCTTTCTCTCACTCTCCTTCTTCTCCCTCTGTCCCTCTGAATATACCTCTTGCCCATCCTCTGGGTCACCACCCCCCCGTCTTTCTTCCCGGACCTCCTGTCCCATGATCCTCTCGTATCCCCTTTTGCCTATCACCTGTCCAGCTCTCGGCTCTATCCCTCCCCCTCCTGTCTTCTCCTATCATTTTGCATCTCCCCCTCCCCCTCCAGCTTTCAAATCCCTTACTCACTCTTCCTTCAGTTAGTCCTGACGAAGGGTCTCGGCCTGAAACGTCGACTGCACCTCTTCCTAGAGATGCTGCTTGGCCTGCTGCATTCACCAGCAACTTTGATGTGTGTAGCTCCTTTTTCAAATTGGATGGTTGATGAAGTTTGGTGTGGGCCTCAAATCCTAAGAAATTTCTACAGGGGCACAATTGAGAGCATCCTGACTGGCTGCAGCAGTGCCTGGTATGGGAATTGTACTTCCCTCAATCGCAGGACTCTGCAAAGAGTGGTGCGGACAGCCCAGCACATATGTAGATGTGAGCTTCCCATTATTCAGGACATTTACAAAGACAGGTGTGTAAAAAGGGCCTGAAGGATCACTGGGGACCTGAGTCACTCCAATCGCAAACTGTTCAAGCTGCTATCATCCGGGAAACGGTACCACAGCATAAAAGCCAAGACCAACAGGCTCCAGGACAGCTTCTTCCACCAAACCATCAGACTGATTAATTCATGCTGACTGCGGTAAGCCATATATATATATATATACTGTAACTGGGTTACCTGCCTGGACACGCCCCTCTGCTGACTGCTCCTGTGGCTCCTCCCACAGACCCCTGAATAAAAGCGATTGCGCCATTGCTACTCCTCTCAGTCCAGGGGTAGACAATCAGCATGCTGGAGGTCACATTTTACTGCTCATAAAAGTCTTTCAGTATTTACTCTACTTCCAGTCTTTTAGAGTTATTGATACTTCATCAAATTTATTGGCAGTAATTTTAAAGCATGGAATACATCCTGAGACCCGACAGGTTAGACCTTGGCCCGCAAACACCTGAAGCTAGAAACGCTTTCGAACTCTGGCTGGCCTGCTTCAAATCATACCTAGAGGAGATTAAAGTGACTGAGTCCACCATGAAGCACAAAATCCAGCATCAGTCCACGGGTCTACTCGATAATCAGAGACAAGCCGAGCTACAATAGCGTGATGAGCGCCCTCAAAAGACAATACCTGCGGCCAGTAAACACCGTCTATGCGTGCCATCGCTTCGCGATGCAGCAGCAGCGGCCTGGGGAGTCAAGCGCTGAGTTTGTCCGGCCCTACAGACACTTGTGCGGACCTGTGGCTGCCGGGAACTGACAGCTGAACAGCTTGCGGAGATCCTGGTGAGAGACGCCTTCATCACGGGGACCAGGTCAGTGTATGTGCACCAGCAGCTGCTGGAACAAGCTGATCTTACCTTACGTTCGGCAATTGAGAGGGCCGACATACTGAAGGCCACTCTGCACAACTCTGAGGCTCTCCAGGCACGCCATCCCCCAATGGCCTCGTGGACACCGCAGACCCCACAACCCGCTGGCAAATCGACCATGGCTGCTGCTAGTCGCGAGTCCGTGAAGTGCTATTTCTGCGGAATCGAGAAGCACCCCTGGAAATGCTGCCTGGTCCAAGAAGCTACCTGCTCCAGCTGCGGAAAGAAGGGCCACTTCACCAAGGCCTGTAAGTCCAAACCGCGAGCGGGATCGAGCAGCGCCGTGTGCGAGGCATGGGGGTCACCATCTTGCTTGCACACCGCCACCACGTGCAAGACAGGGGGGCGGCCATCTTGGTCGGTGTCACCTCCCACCATCTATGACCTACGGGTGCTCACGGGGCACCCCACCGCGCCGGACCAAGACAGCGACCCCACCCTGGCCTCTGTCACCCTCGACCAAAGCGCTCCCCACCAGCTCGCAAGGTCAATGATGGACATCCTGGTGGAGGGGCACAGGACAAGCTGCCTGTTTGACACAGGCAGCACGGAGAGTTTTATCCACCCGGACACGGTGCAGCATTGTGGACTCACGATACGGCCGGTAAGTCAGAGGGTCACCATGACCTCCAAGTCACATACAACAGACATCCGGGGGGGTGGTTGTGTAGCGACACTAGTGGTGCAGGGCACAGAATATCGGGACTTTACGTTACTAGTCATGCCTCAACTGTGTGCCCCTGTGGTATTGGGGCTCGACTTCCAGAGCCACCTGAAAAGCGTGACAATGGAGTAAGGTAGATCCCTCCCACCAATCACTGTCATAAATCCTCAGTTTTGCAGGGATACGTCACATACCCTGCTACTGACCACACACACACACCGACCCCCACATCCCACCCAACACCATGGCAACAGCCGCACTACCGACACCACTTGCGGCCTCTCCACCCTCAAGATCCCTTCCCCACCGCTGTTCACCAACCTGACCCCCGACTGTAAACCTGTGGCAACTAAAAGCAGGAGGTACAGCGCGGGGGACAGAGCTTTCATTAAGTCGGAGGTGCAGCGGCTGCTTAGGGAGGGGGTCATTGAGACAAGTACAAGTCCTTGGAGGGCACAAGTGGTCGTTGTTCGGAGCGGGGAGCAAAATAGGATGGTTGTGGACTATAGCCAGACCATCAACAGGTTCACGCAGCTCGACACATACCCTCTACCCCGCATCGTGGATATGGTCAATCAGATAGCACAGTACAAGGTGTACTCGACCATAGACCTAAAATCCGCTTACCATCAGCTCCCCATCCGCTGGGAGGACCGCCTTTACACCACCTTCGAGGCAGACGGCAAGCTTTATCACTTCCTGCGCATCCCCTTCGGTGTCATGAATGGCGTATCTGTCTTCCAGAGGGAAATGGATCGGATGGTGGACCAGTGCCAACCGAAGGCCACGTTCCCAAGTCTGGAGAACATCACCATCTGCGATCACAACCGGCAGGATCACGACAACAACCTCCAAAAATTTTTCCAAGCGGCCAAAGCTTTCAATCTCACCTTTAACTAGGACAAGTGTGTGTTCGGAACCACCCGACTTGCTATCCTTGGGTGTGTCGTGGAGAATGGAGTCATTGGCCCTGACCCCGACTGTCCCTGTTGGAACTCACTCTTCCCAACACCCTCAGAGCACTCAAAAGATGCCTGGGTTTCTTTCATATTACACCCAATGGGTCTCTAACTATGCAGACAAGGCCCGCCCCCTGGTCAAGTCCATCACATTCCCCCTCTCAGCCGAGGCCCACGTGCCCTTCAACCGCATAAAAGGGGACATTGCCAAAGCAGCAATGCACGCGGTGGATGAGGCCATTCCCTACCTAGTGGAGAGTGATGCCTCTGACTTTGCGCTGGCTGCTACCCTCAACCAGACAGGAAGACCAGTGGCATTCTTCTCCCGTACCCTTCAAGGCCCTGAAATTCGACACGCTGCGGTGGAGAAAGAGGCCCAAGCCATAGTGGAAGCTATTAGGCACTGGAGGCACTATCTCGCCGGCAAAAAGTTCACCCTGCTGACTGACCAGCGCTCAGTCGCATTCATGTTTAGTAACTAACAGCAGGGCAAAATCAAAAATGATAAAATTCTGAGGTGGAGAATCGAACTCTCCACCTACAACTATGACATCATGTACAGGCCTGGGAAGCTTAACGAGCCCTCAGATGTCCTATCCCGGAGAACGTGCGCCAGCGCGCAAATCGACTGGCTATACGCCCTACACGTAGACCTTTGCAACCCCGGGGTCACCCAGCTTTTCCACTTCATGAAAGCCCAGAACCTGCCTTACTCTCTTGAAGAGATCAGGACGATGACCAGGGACTGCCAAGTCTGCGCAGAGTGCAAACCACACTTCTACCAACCCGAAAAGGCACCACTCATCAAGGCCACCCGCCCCTTTGAGCGACTGAGTGTTGACTTTAAGGGCCCCCTTCACTCCACCGACTGCAATGTGTACTTTCTTAATGTTATCGACAAGTACTCGTGGTTCCCTTTCGCCATCCCCTGCCCCGACACCACTAAAATGTCAGTTATAAAAGCCCTGCGCAAGCTCTTTACTCTGTCCGGATACCCATGCTATATCCACAGTGACAGAGGGTCCTCGTTTATGAGTGACGAGCTGCGCCCATACCTGCTGGCTAGGGGAATTGCAACTAGGAGGACCACGAGCTATAATCCCCGGAGGAATGGACAGGTGGAGAAGGAGAATGCCACGGTGTGGAAGGCCACACTCTTAGCCCTCAGGTCAAAGGGACTGCCAGTCTCCCGCTGGCAGGAGGTCCTTCTCGAGGCACTCCACTCCATCCGCTCCCTGTTATGTACGGCCACCAATGCCACCCCCCATGAGCGACTCTTTTCTTTTCCCAGAAAGTCGACCACTGGGACCACCATACCAACTTGGCTGATATCCCTGGGGCCAGTGCTGCTCCGGAAACATGCGAGGAACAATAAATACTCCCCGAGGTCGAGAGGGTTCACTTACTTCATGCAAACCCCCAGTATGCCTATGTGGTTTTACCTGATGGGCGGGAGGACATGGTCTCCATCCACAACCTGGCGCCCGCAGGAGCACCAGGCCCCTACCCTGAACACTCCATGGTGACTATTAACCCCGTACCCACCGATATATGTACCCACAAGACACCACGCACTCCAAGCCCTACACAGACACCACACAACACTCCCATACCGGACGTGACGTATACGCATGAGGATCACCAACGCCTAACGTGCTGACACCTGAAGTCAGGCCGGAGCCAGCACAACCGCCATCGCTGGTGCTACGTAGATCACAGCGACGGACTCAACTGCCTGATAGACTTAACCTGTAAATATACTTCTTGTAAATATTGTCTGTCCCTTCACCCCGCGGGACTCTTTTTAAAAAAAGGAGGGGTGAATGTGGTAAACCATATATATATGTTGTAACGGGGTTACCTGTCTGCACACGCCCCTCTGCTGACTGCCCCTGTGGCTCCTCCCACAGACCCCTGAATAAAGGCGATTGCACCATTGCTCCTTCTCAGTCCAGGGGCAGACACTCAGCATGGTGGAGGTCACATTTTACTGCTAATAAAAGCCTTTCAGTATTTACTCTACTTCCAGTCTTTTGGAGTTATTGATAGTGCATCACTGACACAACTGTATTTCTATGTTATATTGACTATCCTGTTGTACATAATATTTATTATAAATTACAATAATTTGCACATTGCACATTTAGACTGAGACCTAACGTAAAGATTTTTACTCCTGATGTATTTGAAGGATGTAAGTAATAAAGTCAGTTCAATTCAATACAGAAGCGAACACATTCAGAAGATGTGTATATTATCCAGTTACAAAACTTGAGCCTGACATGGCAGCATACAGGGACAAACTTCATCAACAGCTTATAGCGTAATATCCCTCCATGCAGCTAAATGCACAATGAATAGATCAGCAAAGGGTGATAATAAAAAATATCTTAATCCCTATAGGCACAATAAACCAAATAAAACACGAATTTGCACAAGAGCTGGAAAGAAACCAACCAAAAGACCATGATAGAAAATAATGAAGATGCCACTCACTGCCCCCCTAGCCCCTGAAACACTTGAAAATAGAACTACTTCAGTGTTAGTGTAGTGGTTAACACTTTACAGTACAGATGATCTGGCTTCAATTTCTGCAGTGCCTGTAAGGAATCTGCATTTTCTCCCTCTGACCATGTTTCCTCCAGATGCTCCAGTTTCCTCCCACTGTCCAAAGATGTACTGGTTGGTAGGTCATTGTAAATCGTCCTGTGATTAGGCTAGAATTAAATTGGGGGATTGCTGGGTGACATGACTCAAAGGGCCGCAAGGGTCTTTTCCGCACTGTATCTCAATAAATGAATAAAAAACTGCTCTACAGCTTGCTGGTAACAGCAACAACACAGACCTCAAGCTTCCACAGAATGCTGTGATGAAGCTGAGCTTACAGACAAAATTATTCCAACATTTAACATGACACTAACAGAATACATGGGCATGGACCCAACAAAAAAACTCTACATACCAAAACAAAGCACATCATGAAATTAGAAAAAGAATTGTTAATAATCGCAACAATATTCTATCATGATATATAGGAAAGCTTGTAAGATTTGAAGAACTACACATAATATCATACTGTGCAGAACTATCATCAATGTAGTGCAATGGGTCCAAAATAGAGACATTTATTAATCGAAACCCCAAACTTTGCAATGAAATAAGAACACCAAAATGGCATAAGAGATTTAAGAAACAAAATTGAAAATTTAAGAACAGAAATAACTGGCATGAAAGAGTATAAAGTGGGAAAACACATTAGGAAATACTAAAGAAACAGAACACCCATACAAGGTATGATCAACCTCACAAACACACCGTAGAATTTTTAGATACACAAAATAATAAGCTTGGTGCTTACAAAGCCAGATGAAGAAAACAGAATGATCATTCAGAAACAATAGAAGAGTTTTATACTGGAAATTGAAACTAAATATGATGCACCAAAATGTCACCAACCCCAGCACAGAATTAGCAGCAAACACAGTAATAATGAACTTTTGGTCTAATATCTAGTCAACCATGGTGATGCACAAGCAAGAAGCAAGCTGGATTAGAGAAGAAAGGGAATGCACTCACACAATCGAAGACACACAAACACCTGAAGTTGCAATGGATTTGCTAAAAGCTTTTGTAAACAACATCCAGAACTGGAAAAGCACCAGCAGTCATTGGTATAATAATTTACTTGCCTTCATCTGTACATATGAACATTTATTAACAATTTCTTAAATATTCTAATAAAGTGCCCGAACTTTTGATGGAAGGTAAAAACATATCTCTGCCTAAAGGAGAAATTACAAATGATCTGTCCAAACTTCACCCTATTACTTGTTCACAATCTATATATAAAATCATGCATCTCACAACTAATCATTTTATTGAATTGAATTGAATTGACATTATTGCTTCCATCTTTCATATACATGAGGAGAAAAAATTTTATGATAGTCTCCGTCTAAATGTGCAATGTGCAATTTATAGTAATTTGTAATAAATAGTATATACAACAATATAACATAGAAATACAGTTGTGTCAGTGTGAACTCATCAGTCTGATGGCTTGGTGGAAGAGGCTGTCTTGGAGCCTGTTGGTCCTGGTTTTTATGCTATGGTACCGTTTCCCGGATGGCAGCAGCTGGAACAGTTTGTGGTTGGGGTGACTCAAGTCCCCAGTGATCCTTCAGGCCCTTTTTATGCACCTGTTTCTGTAAATGTCCTGAATAGTGGGAAGTTCACATCTACATATGCGCTGGACTGTCCACACCACTCTATGCAGAGTCCTACGATTGAAGGAAGTACAGTTCCCATACCAGGCAGTCAGGATGCTCTCAATTGTGCCCCTGTAGAAAGTTCTTAGGATCTGGGGGCCCATACCAAATTTCTTCAACTGTCTGAGGTTTAAGAGGCGCTGTTGTGCATTTTTCACTGCACAACTCGTACGTACAGACCATGTGAGATTCTCAACAGTAAGTGAAAAACACCAGAAATGTGCTAAATTAACAGAGGAAATTCAAAGACTGAAACATAAGCAGGGTATACATTGTTTCAATATTAATATCTACAACTGGTGTCATCCCAAAGTCACTACACAATAGCATTAAACACTTAGGCCTACAGAGCAATATTTATGCAAATCTTCAGAAAGCCACAATATTAAACACCACTGTAATAGATGGAATGTCCCTATCAATTGAGAAATGAGTGTGCTTGGCTCTGCTGTACCTCAGGTTTTACTAGCTTGAACTGAGAAAAAATAAAAATAATATAAATAAATAAAAATAGAAATATATGAAGCAATAAATATCAAGAAAATTAGATCCCCAACATGAGAAAAATCTGCCAGTGCTGGAAATCACAAAATGCTGGAGGAACTCAGCAGGGCAGCCAGCACCTGTGGAAAATTGTAAACAGTCGAAGTTTCCAGCTCAAACCCTTCAGCAGGACTGGAAATGAAGATGAGAAGTCAGAGTAAGAAGGTATGGCCATCGTAGGAATATGTACAAGGTGGTAGGTGATAGGTGAAACCAGGAGAGGGAGAGAGGTGAAGTAAAGAGCTGGGAAATGGATTGGTGAAAGTGCTAAAGAACTGGAGGAGGGGTAATCTGATAGGAGAGGGAAGAAGGGGGAGGAAAAGGAGCACCAGAGGGAGGTGATGGGAGGTAAGGAGATAGGGTGAGAGAGGGAGTGGGAATGGGGAATGGTGAAAGGAAAGGTGAGGTACAATTACCGGAAGTTTGAGAAATCGATGTTCATGTCAGGCTACCCTGACAGAATATAAGGTGTTGCTCCTCCAACCAAAGTGTGGTCTCTTCGAGACAGTAGAGGAGGCTGTTGTAGCGTGGATGAAATTACCCAAGAGGCAGAGTCACTGGTAGATACAAAGTAGCTTCTTTATTCGACACAAGAAGGTACAGCAGGCATCATATGGATGGAGACGCTTTCGGTAGAATGGGCTCAATATTTATATGTTAAACACAAAGGCAATTGTTACTTAAAAAGTTATAGACAATGCATAGACAATGCTTCCTTTTGAAGCTACATACAAACATCACAGCTTCTGAATTCATCTTTTCCTTCCGACGCCAACATATCTGGGTTGGTATCCACAGCCTTTAGGTAATGCAAGATAAATCCACAATACTCGTATCTGTCATTTTACGTGCTAACATAGAAGACAATTAATATTTATAAAGTATAGATAGTACTGTCTTTGAAACTACAGCATCTGGTCAAAATACGGCGCCAGGAGCATCTGGTATTCATGCCTTTTTAGGAAGTGCATTGTTGTGGACTCAATCCACAGTACTTTGTCAAATAGAAGAAGGAGTTAGTCCCTCTTCTATTGTCAAATTGTCAAATGAGGGAGTTAGATATGGCCCTTGTGGCTACAGGGGTCAGGGGGTATGGAGGGAAGGCTGGGGCGGGGTTCTGAGTTGGATGATCAGCCATGATCATAATAAATGGCGGTGCAGGCTCGAAGGGCCGAATGGCCTACTCCTGCACCTATTTTCTATGTTTCTAGAAGTCTGGTGGCCAAAGTCATTTAAGTGTAAATGAATCATCTACCCAAAAAACTCACTCTAACAGACACTCCTCTTGGCCTTCCTGGACAAAAATTAAATTTGTATCAGGAAAGGCCAACCTAGGAGGATCTGCTCAAATAGAGCCACAAAAATTCCCTGTCTTGAAATTCACCCCCCCCCCCAATTTTATGTAGCTCGATATCTATCCCAGCATTACCTAATCGCTACCTACCAAATGATAAGCAGAGAGGCTGTTCCAAATCTTTAGGAATGCAACTCCTTTGGTGTGCCTGCTCTTTTCCTGCAGGCTGACTGCATCTTAATCACATTCCTTTGTCTTCAGCCCCTTATCCTCTGGTCTCTGAAACTCTCCTGCCAGGAGCATCCACAGGCTCTCACATCAATGTACCGGAAGGGGTTGGGGCAGCCTCTACGTAAATGTCAACAGGGACCTCTCCCCGGTGGCACCCCACTTCCGAACTGTCCAGTCGATCACTGGCCCAAATGCTGAAAAGAGCCCAGCTCCTCAGACTCAGGGTAATGTGCAGTCTGAAATGCCATCGAAGTGGTGGAACTTGCGGTCCCTGTTTTAACTCAAAAATGCCTCCCCATCTATTTCCCAATAACTTTCTATACTATGCTATAAAATTAATCATCTACCTTCAGCAACCAGCCTGCTTTACAGAGCACCACCATCATCACACCTTAGCAGGCGACTCATGGTTTTCCAACATGCTGTCAGTGTCTTCAGCCACGATCTCGGCGTTTTCTCCGGGTATGTTTTCAACAGCTGTGGTCAGGTCTGGCATGGCCAGCTGGTGTTCCTCACGTAGGTTCTCTGTAATTACATGGTTACTGGGTACATTTGGTTCCCCACTCTGTCTGTGGGAGCAACAAGAAAGTGAATCGTATGCTTTAATCTGGGTCCAGTGTTTCCACATGTATCATTGGTTAAGAGTACTGTCTGTGGTCCTATCCACTTGGGGGAAAACCCTGGCCTTTCTGGCAGCACCCTCACCATAACTTGGTCACCGAGCTGTGGAAGGACTGTCCCCTTTCCCTCTGGCTCCCTCTGATCAGCGATTTGCTGCTGTTGTTTCACTCTGTCCTTCAACACTTTAAGTTGGTTACAAAGGTCTTTCTATCCCTGTAAGCCCCAGGCTCCCCGGAACCCTTAATTACCCCATAAGCGAGTCGCATTGCTCACCCCATCAATAATTTGTAGGCGCTGAGACCCAAAGTGCGGTTCGGGGTTGTGCGCAATCTCATCAAGATTCCTGGTAATACATCCACCCATGTCTTTCCTGTCTCAGCTATAGCTTTGGCTAACGCATTCTTGATTGTTCGATTCATCCTTTCTACCATCCCTGAACTCTGGGGGTGGTAGGGTACGTGGAATCGTTGTGGAATCCCTCGCAGTCGGCACATTTCCATCATCACTTTCCCCGGGAAATGTGCTCCCTGATCTGAATCCACCTGAACTGGGGTTCCCCACCTTGGGAGGATTTCCTGAACTAGGATCCATGCAACGGTGCGGGCGGTGCAGTCCCTTGTTGGGAAAGCCTCTACCCACCGAGTGAAGTGATCATTGATTACTATGCAGTAGCTTTTTGGCAGGGGCTCTGTGAAGTCCATCTGGATGTTTTCCCAGGGCCCCCTCGGCCAAGGCTGATTTGCCAGCTGTAGCTTTCTGCCCTTACCAGGGTTATGCTGGGCACAAATGATACAACGGCGGCAGAATTTCTCAACATCCCCACCCATCCCTGGCCACCACCAGTCCTGCCGGACGGTTGTGATCATGCTCTGCCTTCCCTGATGTATCACCCATGATATAACTTTAGTAGTATCTGTCTAATACAGGGTGGGGCCACCACGACTCTTTCCTCCCCATGTGTCCAGCACCCATCGGATCCCTCCTTTGCTCCTTTTCTCCTCCATTTTTCCTTCTCTTCTGCCTCTACCTCTTCATATGATTTTACTGAGCTGGCTTCTGTCGTTGCCTCCTGCACACTTGCAATTTCAATTGCCTCTTGTTCCCCGCTGTCTCATTCGCTGTAATGTCTACCCTCGGAGGAACCGGGAAAACGTTATGTTCTGGAGTGGCCGCAGTCTCTCTGAGTATCCCCTGGTGTTTTAGTTCCTTCGCTATACCCTGAACAGCGGTCAGTGTGTCAGTTTGTATTGGGTCCTGCTTAGGTGGTTTATAGACACTCTTCTGTTTTAACTGGGTCTATCTTTAGTCGACCACA
The DNA here is from genome assembly GCF_963921235.1 of Mobula hypostoma. Lineage (NCBI taxonomy): Eukaryota > Metazoa > Chordata > Chondrichthyes > Myliobatiformes > Myliobatidae > Mobula > Mobula hypostoma. The sequence goes on along the minus strand of NC_086103.1, from coordinate 98,040,075 downwards.
ATCTTGCTTATCTCTAGCCCACACTGCTGGGAACTGCTGACAAGGTAACCCATAGACCCCATCCGGGCTGCAGTCTCCTATGATCGGGGCAGCTGCGACTATGTTGTGTATTCTGTTGGTTGTATGCGTTCGCTGCCCCTGACTCGTGCGTACTATTTCTCCCTTTCCCGAATCTATAACAGCTCCTGCTTCCTGTAGGATGTCTATTCCGAGGATAGCGCCCTCATTATTTGGACATACCCAGAAATACATTGGAAGCTGCACTCCCTCGATTTCTAGTATTTGCTTCTCGCTTCTTTCTGCTTTTACTGTTTTCCCTCCTACACCCCTGATATAACTGGCCTGTCCAGTTTTTGGTAAGGGTCAATCTGTTATCGATACTGATATCCCTGTGTCCACTAACATATTGCATTGCTGTCCCCCCAACAATGCCATTGTGTACATTTGTTGGTCACCTGCGCTGGCAGTGGAGCTGCTGCCACATCTTTTTCCACCTTCAGAGGTGCCGTTACTAACTCTTTGATCTGATCGACAGTCAGACTGGTTGCTGATGGGGTGAGTGACTGGGTGTCTACTGTGACCATCACCTGGGGTTTCCCCCTCCCTTTTGGACACTGTCTCCAGCCATGTCCCGATAGGCTACAGCTGTGGCATATCAAAACCTTCACTGCCTGATACCTGATACGGCAGTCCTTTGCTAGGTGCCCTGGCTGCCGGCAAGCAAAACAAACTCTCTGGGACATCACAGCAGCTGCATCCACTATACCCACTTTACGATTTCTCTTGCCTTTTCTTTGGTCTATCTCACTGGCCCATGAAACTATCGCAGAGTACAGGAGTCCCCCCGCTTTTCAAAAGTTCACTTTATGAAACCTCACTGTTATGAAAAACCTACATTAGTAGCCTGTTTTCGCTTTCAGAAGGTGTTTTCGATAAAAAAGCAGCGTGCGAAAAAATCAGCACACGATAAAAGGCAGCACGTGCTCCGACAGCTGCTCTCCCCCGGATTCAGAACTGTATTCTCGCCGGCGTTGCTTAAACACGTGCCTGTGAGCAGTCATTTACAAGATGAGTTCTATGGTATCAGAAAAGCCTAAAAGAGCTCGTAAGGGTGTTATGCTTAGCGTAAAACTAGACATAATTTAGCGTTTTAATCGTGGTGAATGAAGTAAGGACAAAGTGAGTTTGGCTTGTGGAGGATGATGAACATGATATTGAAGAGGTCTTGGCATCCCATGACCAAGATCTGATAGATGAAGAGCTGATGCAATTGGAAGATAAAAGGATAACAATCGAAACTGAATGCAGTAGTGAACTGAACGTGAAGCAACTGCGTAAGATTTTCGCTGGCAATGATAAAGTACGACTTTAATTTTGAAAGGGTATGTAGGTTTAGGGGATATTTGCAAGATGGTTTGAGTCCTTACAAAGAACTGTGTGATGGAAAAATGCGCGAAGCTCAGCAGTCAAGCAAGCCTTCCACATCAGCCACAGCAGACGACGAACCTCGACCTTCGACATTGAGGCGGACAGTAATAGGAGAAGATGAGCCGCTTGCTCTAATGGAAACAGACGATGACGAGATGACACCCCAGTGTCCCATCACCCCAACCCCCAGGCCACGGACAGATACCAATTGGCAAAAACATGCGCGCAAGTGCTCTCCAGTAACTTTTAAGCTATGAAGCTGCCAAGTCATACCAAATAACACGTAAAAATACACAGCCGATATAAAGTAGAAATAATGTATGTACAGTGTAGTATCACTTACTGGAATTGGTTCAGTGCCGAGCACACTGATGATGGTGTGTTAGACTGAGTCGTCGCAGGTTGGGTGGTGCAGTGGCCCCCACCCTCCAAGCCGCCGACTGATAACAATCCGCGAAGCACGCAGGGGTGCAGCAGTAGCTGGGAGACACACAGCACATCTTTAAGAAATAAGCCGAAATAAATATGTTAATAAATTAAGTGCCACCTGACACGTAATTGTTGGCCCAGATCAGAGACGACGCAATCGGAAATCGGCACTGATCTGGGCCGACAATTAATTAGCATGTTTGGTTCGGCTTTTTTCTTAAAGATGTGCTGTGTGTCTCCCAGCTACCGCTGCACCCCTGCGTGCTTCGCGGATTGGTATCAGTCGGCGGCTTGGAGAGTGGGGGCCACTACACCACCCAACCTGCGACGACTCAGTCTAACACACCATCATCAGTGTGCTCGGCACTGAACCAATTCCAGTAAGTGATAATACACTGTACATATATTATTTCTACTTTATATCGGCTGTGTATTTTTACGTGTTATTTGGTATGATTTGGCATCTTCATAGCTTAAAAGTTACTGGAGAGCACTTGCGCGCATGTTTTTGCCAACAGCGCTTGCGTGAGATTTTCGCTACGGAGAACAGTGCAGTAATGATTGTGGAAAAGTATTTCTACTTTATATAGGCTGTGTATTTATCATATTATTCCTGCTTTTACCATATGTTACTGTTGTTTTAGGTTTTATGTGTTATTTGGTATGATTTGGTAGGTTATTTTTGGATCTGCGAACGCTCACAAAATTTTCCCATATAAATAAATGGTAATTGTTTCTTTGCTTTATGACATTTCGGCTTACAAACTGTTTCATAGGAACGCTCTACCTTCGGATGGTGGGGGAAACCTGTAATTGGATCCCACCGTTATGCCTAAATCTAAAATTTCCTGGTGGGCTGAGCTCAGGCCTTCCTTCAGCATTTTTAGGAAGACTAGGTCATCCCTCCCTGGATTATCCAACCCTGAATACTCCTTGTACACTCGGTATTTACGTTCTGCATAATCCATGGCTGTCTCGTCAGCTTTTTGAATCACTGCCATTATCATTCCCCAGCTACTCTCGCCTCCCCCCAGCCGCTGCCTCACTTCCCCTTTAAAAGAACGATATCTTTCTTCATTACTGGCACTCACGGTAGTTGCCCATGTATCATCCCACACCCCCTGGGCCATCCTGTCCCACATATTCCTTGGACACTTGGCTTTCACGAACACATGTATATCTTTAGGGTGCATCTGGTGGATTTCAACCATTTCCTCGAGCTTACGCCAGAATTCTGAATTTCCACAGGCAACTTTATTCGAGGGCAACTCAGACAAAATGCTCTGTTTCTCCCTGGGGGTGAAGGGCTTATGAATAGTCGTAATCAAGGTCAAGGGCTGCCTCAGATCATCAGGGTTCTCAACCTGACGTTGCCTGACCTCAGTAGGTGCCATCCTGGCAGATCTCTCTGGGTACAGCAGGCATCATACGGACGGAGACGCTTTTGGTAGAATGGTCTGCTAGCCCAATGTGGGCTCGATATTTATATGCTAAACACAAAGGCAATCGCTGCTTAAAAAGTTATAGACAATGCATAGACAATGCTTCCTTTTGAAGCTACATATAAACATCACAGCTTCTGAATTCATCCTTTCCTTCCAATGCCAACATGTCTGGGTTGGTCTCCACAGCCTTTAGGAATGCAAGTTAAATCCACAATACATTTATTTGGTATTTTACGTGCTAACATAGAAGACAATTAATATAAATTAATATAATATAAAGTATAGATAATACTGTCTTCGAAACTACAGCATCTGGTCAAACTACAGCACCAGGAGCATCTGGTATTCACACCTTTTTAGGAAGTGCATTGTTGTGGACTCAATCTACAGTACTTTGTCAAATAGAAGTCTGGTAGCCAAAGTCATTTAAGTGTAAACGAATCATCTACCCAAAAAACACACTCTAACGGAGGCCATGGATTGACTTGTCGGAATGGGAACGTCAAGTAGAATTGCAATAGGTGGCCACTGGAAGATCCCGCTTTTTCTAGCAGACAGAGCACAGGTGCTCAGCGAAGTGGCTTCCCATTCTACAACAAGCCTCACTGATATGCGGAAGGCAACACGGGGAGCACCGAGCACAGTAAATGACCCCAAAAAAACTCACCCAGGATGTGTTGCCTCACCTGGAAGTTCTGTTTGGGGCCCTGAATGGTCGTGAGGGAGGAGGTGTAGGGGCAGGTGTAGCACTTGTTCCGATTGCAAAGATAAGTACCAGGAGGGAGATCAGTGAGGAGGGACAAATGGACAAGTCTGTCAAATAGGCAGCAAACCATGCAGAAAGCAGAAAGTTGGGGGCGCAGGAAGGGAAGGATGTGCTTGGTAGTGGGATCCATTTGGAGGTGATAGAAACTACAGAGAATTATGTGCTGGACGTGGAGGCTTATGGGGTTAAAGGTGATGACAAAATGAACCCTATCCCTGGTGGGCTTGCAGGTGGATGGGGTGCACAAAATGCAGGTGAGGGCAGCTTTGATGGTGGAGGAAGGAAAGCCCCTGTCTTTGAATAAGGAGGACATCACATTCGTTCTGACAAATCTGTTGAAAAATTCTGTGATGAAATAACAAGCAGGATAGACAAAGGAGAATCGGTGGATGTTGTGCACTTGGATTTTCAGACAGCCTTTGAAAAGGTGCTGTGAATGAGGCTGCTTAGCAACATAAGAGCCCAGTGTATTACAGGAAAGATTCTAGCATCTATAAAGCAGTGGCTGATTGGCAGGAGGCAAAGAGTGCAATAAAGTAAGCCTTTAATGATTGGCTGCCAGTGGCTAGTGGTGTTCCACAGGCGCTGATATTGGGACCACTTCTGTTTACATTGTTTGTCAATGATTTGAATGATGGAATTGATGGCTTTGTGGAAAAATTTGTGGATGATATGAAGATAGATGGAGAGGCAGATAGTGTTGAGGATGCAGAGAGACTACAGAAGGACTGAAACAGATTAGGAGAATGGGCAAAGAGGTGCCAGATGGAATACAGTGTAGGGAAGTGTATGGTCATGCACTTTGGTAGAAGGAATAAAAGCATTGACTTTTTTCTAAACAGAGAGAAAATTCAAAAAATCAGAGTTGAGGGACTTTGAAGTTCTCATGCATGATTCCCTAATGGTTAACCTGCTGGCTGAGTCTGGGGTGAGAAGGCAAATGCAATGTTCACATTCTTTTGAAGAGGACTAGGACACAGAAACAACGGTGTGATGTTAAAGCTTTATAAAGCACTGGTGAGACCTCACCAGTATTGTGAGCAGTTTTGGGCAGTTTTGGGAGAAAGGGTGGGCTGACATTGGAGAAGTTTCAAAGGAGGTTCATGAAAATGATTCTGAGAATGAAAGACTTATCATATGAGGAGCGTTTGATGGTTCTGGCCCTGGACTCACTGCAATTTAGAAGAATGTGGGAGACCTCATTGAAAACTATCAAATTTTGAAAAACCTAGATAGAGCCGATGTGGAGAGAATGTTCTCTACAGTGAGGGAGTCTAGGACTAGAAGGAACAACCTTAGAATAGAGGGATGATTATTTAGAACAGAGATGAGGAGGAATTTGTTCAGCCAGAGTCATGAATCTGTGGAATTTGTTGCCACAGGCAGCTGTCGAGGCCATGTAATTGGGTGTCTTTAAGGCAGAGTTTGTTAGGCTCTTTATTAATCAGGACGTGAATATTTACAGGGAGGAGGCAGGAGAATCGTATCGAGAGGGAAGTCAATCAGCCATGATGAAATGGAAGAGCAGATTCAATGGGCCAAAAGACCTAATTCTGTTCCCCTATCTTACGATCAAAATAATGGGAACGAACTGAAAACCATCATAGACTCAATGGGTCAAGTGGTTGATTACTATTTTTATTTAAATATGAAGCCTTTTGATCTGATCGATTTTGAGTCTCTTCATTTTGCATATCATCAGTATCTTGTATTTATGTGCACTGAAGCACCAGGCCACGTAGTGGACAGTGAGTGCATTCTCATCATGAAACCATAAGCAAAGCAGCACAGCAGGAACTTTGAAGTGTCGGTGTTTCCATCTTTTCGATAGGCCATTAGCATGGTGGATGTAAGACCATCGGGGAAAGGTTTCTGGAATCCAGACGGAAATGTCATATGGTGCAGTGGCCCATCACAAAATTAAATATATTTTCAAGGTACTTAATAAATTATTTTGATCTTGGGGATACCTGGAGTTACTGAATAAGGCTATATAAATTCAAGAACCGGTTTCTCTTTAATGTATATCTCACATCAAAAGGCAAACAATCAAATACAAAATACAAGAGCTAAACTACTTTGGTGAAGGATGTAGGGCCATGTAATTTGTCTGTAGCTCCACTATCCACGTTTTTCACCATTAACCTAAATCACTTCCCAATTCTCAGAGATTATCATTCAAAAATTTTCACTGTCCATTTCTATATTTTGACAGTTTTCCCAGATATATGCTTGAAAGAAAAGCTATGAAATATAGTACCAATTTTACACTTGTGTGAATTGACAGATTAGGCTCAAATTCCAGAACCTGCTGAAGAAAAAGGTTTCCTTTCTATATCTGAGTGGTAATGTTTTCTAGGAGCAATGACTAGGCTGCTAAATTTTAACATTTTAATAGATATTCATTTTAATAGTTTCAACTGCGACTGGCTGAACTGATGATACCATTTTAAAATATTTTACTTTGCCTGGGGCAATTAATTCTGTTCTGTCAAGACAAATCACAATCACATTCTGAATAGAAAGAGCCAATTTAATAGAAAGACGTTCTGTTTAACTGTAACATCAGTGATTATTTTGACAGTCAGGATTTTCTTCATGGAAATATTGCTGTTTTATATTTATTGATATTCAGTCCAATAAAGTATTGATTTTGGAAGAGTCAGGTGCATGTGCTGCCCGGTTCAAAGTTTTTCCTACATCATCTGATAATAAACTGTGAATTGCCTCCATTGTCATATTGATAAGTACAATACAAGAATGTTACTTCGGACCTCTGAGAATTGCACATAGAGAACTCTTTTCCAAAATGAAATTGAAATGCTATGAGATTTGAATGAGAAATAACTTCTTGCTCCCTTGCTCACTGCATGTATTGTAACTTTGATCTCTGGGGAAGGCAAATACATTTCATTTCCCCTTTGCTTTTAAATTCTTTAATTTGCAGCTGTCCAGAGAGGCAACTTGATAACACTTGTCACTTCTCTCTAACTGTCATGTAGTAATGACTTTGTATTCCATTCGCTGTTATTTGCCATTTCTAAACATTTCTTCACACAAGCCAAAACTTCAGGTGCTGCATATAACCAAAACAATTAAATGAATCAATTTTCAAATGCTTAGGTTTCATATTCGGCACGTTATTAACTAGCAAATGACATTTACATCAAAATCTGAGCATGTATTGAATTGCTGGAAGTTGACATAATGAACAATTTTTAGTAGCACTAATGAATTTAATCATGTGAAGCCTAGAAAAATAGAAAACCTACAGCACAATATGGGCCCTTCAGCCCACAAAGTTGTGCTGAACTTGTCCCTACCTTAGAAATTACTGGGCTGACCTATAGCCCTCTAATTTTCCAAGCTCCATGTACTTATCCAAAAGTCTCTTAAAAGACCCTACCGTATCCACCTCCACCACCATTGCCGGCAGCCATTCCATGCACTCATCACTCTTTTGAGTAAAAAACTTACCCCCTGACATCTCCTCTGTACCTACTCCCCAGCACCTTAAACCTGTGTCCTCTTGTGGCAACCATTTCAGCCCTGGGAAAAAGCCTCTGATGATCCACACGATCAATGCCTCTCATTATCTTATACACCTCTATCAGGTCACCTCTCATTCTTCATCGCTTCAAGGAGAAAAGGCCGAGTTCACTCAACCTATTCTCATAAGGCATGCTCCCCAATCCAGGCAACATCCTTGTAATTCTCCTCTGCACCCTTTCTATGGCTTCTACATCCTTCCTGCAGAGAGGTGACCAGAAATGAGCACAGTACTCCAAATGGGGTCTGACCAGGATCCTATATAGCTGCAACATTACCTCTTGGCTCTTAAATTCAATTCCACGATTGATGAAGGCCGATATACCATACGCCTTCTTAACCACAGAGTCAACCTGCGCAGCTGCTTTGAGTGTCCTATGGACTCGGATCCCAAGATCCCTCTGATCCTCCACACTGCCAAGACTCTTACCATTCATACTATATTCTGCCATCATATTTGACCTACCAAAATGAACCATGTCACACTTATCTGATTTGAACCTCTGACAGGCCTCCATACTATTCACAACGTCTCCAACCTTTACGTCATCAGCAAATTTATTAACCCATCCCTCCAGGACATTTATAAAAATCGTGAAGAGTAAGGGTCCCAGAACAGATCCCTGAGACACTCCACTGGTGACCAACCTCCATGCAGAATATGACCTGTCTACAGCCACTTTTTGCCTTCTGTGGGCAAGCCAGTCCTGGATCTATAAAGCAATGTCCTCTTGGATCCCATGACTCCTTACTTTCTCAAAAAACCTTGCATGGTGTACCTTATCAAATGACTTGTTGAAATCCATATACACTACATCTACTGCTCTTCCTTCATCAATGTGTTTAGTCACATCTTCAAAAAATTCAATCAGGCTCGTAAGGCACGACCTGCCCTTGACAAAGCCATGCTGACTATTCCTAATCATATACAGGTGTAACCCGCTTTTCGAATGTTCGCTTTAAGAAACCTCACCGTTATGAAAGACCTATATTAGTTACCTGTTTTCGCTAACAGAAGGTGTTTTCACTGTTACGAGAAAAAGCAGCGCACGAAAAAAGCAGCGCACGATAAAAGGCAGCACGCGAAAAAAAGCGAAAAAAATCCCCCGGATTCGGAACGGCATTCTCGCCGGCATTGCTTAAACACGTGCCCGTGAGCAGCCGTTAGCAAGATGAGTTCTAAGGTATCAGAAAAGCCTAAAAGAGCTCATAAGGATGTTACACTTAGCGTAAAATTAGACATAATTAAGCATTTCGATCGTGTGAACGAAGTAAGGACAAAGTGAGCTTGGCTTGTGGAAGCTGATGAAGATGATGTTGAAGAGGTTTTGGCATCCCATGAACAAGAACTGATAGATGAAGAGCTGATGCAATTGGAAGAGGAAAGGATAACAATGGAAACAGAATGCAGTAGCGAACGGATCAAAAGTGAAGTCATCCAGGAACTGAACGTGAAGCAACTGCGTGAGATTTTCGCTACAATGATAAAGTACGACTTTAATTTTGAAAGGGTACGTCGGTTTAGGGCATTTTTGCAGGATGGTTTGAGTCCTTACAAAGAACTTTATGATAGAAAAATGCGCGAGGCTGAGCAGTCAAGCAAGCCTTCCACAACAGCCACAGCAGACGATGAACTTCGACCTTTGACATCGAGGCAGGCAGTCATAGGAGAAGATGACCTGCCTGCTCTGATGGAAACAGAGCACCACCACCCCAACCCCTGGGCCGCGGACAGATACCGATCCGCGAAGAATGCAGCAGTAGCCGGGAAGTACCCAGCACATCTTTAAGAAAAAAAGCTGAAATAAACAAGCTAATTAATTAGGTGCCGCCCAGCACGTAAATGTTGGCCCAGATTACAGGCGATTGCTGATTGCGTCGCCTCTGATCTGGGTCGACATTTACGTGCCGGGCAGCACCTAATTAATTAGCTCGTTTATTTCGGCTTTTTTTCTTAAAGATGTGCTGGGTGAGTCCCGGCTACCGCTGTACCCCTGCATGCTTCGCAGATCGGTATCAGTTCGCTGCCCCGAGGGTGGGGGGCCACTACACCATCCCAGCCTCCGACGACTCAGCCTAACACACCATCATCAGTGTGCTCGATGTCTTCCCGATTCCCGTAAGTGATACTACACTGTACATACATTATTTCTACTTTATATCGGCTGTGTATTTTTATGTGTTATTTGGTAATGATTTGGCAGCTTCATAGCTTAAAGGTTACTGGAGAGTGCTTGCACTGTGTTTCTGCCACGAGGCTTGCATGAGATTTTCGCTACGGACAACAGTGCGGCAATGATTGTGGAAAAGTATTTCTACTTTATGTAGGCTGTGTATTCATCATATCATTCCTGCTTTTACTATATGTTACTGTTATTTTAGGTTTTATGTGTTATTTGGCATGATTTGGTAGGTTATTTTTGGGTCTGCGAACACTCACAAATTTTTCCCATATAAATTAATGGTAATTGCTTCTTCACTTTACAACATTCTGGCTTACGAACTATTTCATGGGAACGCTCTACCTTCGGATGGCAGGGGAAACCTGTATACCTCTCCAAATTTTCATGAATCCTGCCTCTCAGGATCTTCTCCATCAACTTACCAACCACAAAGGTAAGACTCACTGGTCTATAATCTCCTGGGTTATTTCTACTCCCTTTCTTGAATAAAGGAACTTCATCTGCAACCCTTCAATCCTCCGTAACTTCTCCCGTCTCCACTGATGATGCAAAGATCATCGCCAGAGGCCCAGCAATCTTCTCCCTCACCTCCCAGAGTAGCCTAAGGTACATCTCATCCGGTCCCGGCGACTTATCCAGCTTGATGCTTTCCAAAAGCTCCAGCACATCCTCTTTCTTAATATCTACATGCTCAAGCTTTTCATTCTGCTGCAAATCATCACTACAATCACCAAGATCCTTTTCCACAGTGAATACTGAAGTAAAGTATTCATTAAGTACCTCTGTTATTTCCTCTGGTTCCATACACACTTTCCCACTGTCACATTTGATGGGTCCTATTCCTTCATGTCTTATCCTCTTGCTCTTCACATACTTGTAGAATACCTTGGGGTTTTCTTTATTCCTGCCCAACAAGGCCTTCTCATGGCCCCTTCTGGCTCTCTTAATTTCATTCTTAAGCTCCTTCCTTTTAGCCTTATAATCTTCTAGATCTGTAACATTACCTATCTCTCTGAACCTTTTGTAAGCTTATCTTCTCTTCTTGACTAGATTTATTACAGTCTTTGTACACTACAGTTCCTGAACCTACCATAACTTCTCTGTCTCATTGGAACGTACCTATGCAGAACTCCACACAAATATCCCCTGAGCATTTGCCACATTTCTTCCGTACTTTTCCCTGAGAACATCTGTTTCCCACTTAAGCTTCCAATTTCCTGCCTGATAGCCTCATAATTCCCCTTACTCCATTTAAGCACTTTTCTAACTTGCTTGCTCCTATCTCTCCCCAATGCTATTGTAAAGGAGACAGAATTATGATCACTATCTCCAAAATGCTCTCCCACTGAGAGATCTGACACCTGACCAGGTTCATTTCCCAATACCAAATCATGTACACACTGTCCTCTCGTAGGCTTATCTACATATTGTGTCAAGAAACCTTCCTGAACACACCTAACAAACTCCACCCCATCTGAATCCCTTGCTCTAGGGAGATGTCAATCGATATTTGGGAAATTAAAATCTCCCATCACGACAGCTCTGTTATTACTACACCTTTCCAGAATCTGTTTCCCTATCTGCTCCTCAATATCCCTGTTACTATCGGGCAGCCTATAAAAAGCACCCAGTAAATTTATTGACTTTATTGTGAAACAGAGAATGACAATAGATAAACCTCCAGGAAGAGAAATATCTGAAATTTCTCTTTAGCAGAGAAATACTGTTTAGCCCAACCTCCAATAAATCAATTTCACGAAAGTATCTATCAGTCAGCTGCACACTATAATATTTTTCATTATCTTCAATTTTTCTACTGTCTACCTGCTGCTCGTGAGAAGCTTATCAATGGATTGTGAGTAAATGGCTCATCACATGCAGAAAAATTGAAAGCAGTTTTATGAAACTGTTCATCCCATCTGAAGTTATGCAAGCATTTTCTGGTCATAGAGTTTAAAGATTTTTCTTTGTTGATGTTTAAATCGAGCACAGTTAATACCCCTTTATGATCTTCCCAATCCTGCAAGGGCAGCATTTATTGCCATTCCTAACTACTTCTGAGAAAATGTTGGTGGACTGCTTCTTGAACCCTGCAGTCATTCTCACAGTGAAATTGCACAGACTTTCAACGCTAGCTAGCTGGGCATTTTCACACTCTGCACCTGACAGGATCAAATAACTTTTTTTGAAACATCCCAAAGGCTCGATTGAAAATTTCACAAATTCATTTCAGGACTGTTAATTTATGGCACACAGAAAACTTCAATTTAAGGCTCCAATTGAAGACAAGTTTCAATTTAAAGACCTTGTTTCTCCTCAACCGAGGCATCGTTTGAGTGAGTTCCTCGTTAAAGTAAATGGCAAAATTTTGATTTTGTGTTTATTTGGAAACAGAAAAGAATTTCACAACTTTGGAGGTAGAACTATTATCACCTTGAAATAGATTGGCACACAGTGAAAATCCGAGAAAACATGAGAGTGACCAATTAATCAAAAGTAACAAGTCTGATCAGATCAGAATAGGTCAAAATACAAAGCTCAAAATAAACTTATTATCAGGGTACATGTTTGTCACCATATGGTGACTGGGAAGCTGGATGATTGGGAAGCTTTTAAAGTCCAACAAAAAGTGACTAAAAAGCTATAAGAAGGGAAAAGTTTAAATAGGAGGGAAAATTACCCAATAATATAAAGCAGGATATTAAAAGATTTTTCATTTATATAAAGAGTAAAAGGGAAATGAGAGTTGATATTGGACCACTGGAAAATGATGTTGATGAGGTATTAGCGGGGGACAAAGAAATGGCAGATGAACTTAATGAATACTTTGCATCAGTCTTCACCGTGGAAGTCTCTAGCAGTGCCAGAGGTCCGTGTCAGGGAGCAGGAGTGAGTGTCATTGCTATTACAAAGGAAAAAGTGCTAGGCAAACTCAAAGGTGTTAATGTGGATAAATCACCTGGATCAGGTGGACTACATCCCAGAGTCCTGAAAGAGGTTGCTGAAGAGATAATGGATGCATTGGTCAAGAACTTTCAAGAATCACTTGATTCTGGCATGGTCCCAGAGGACTGGAAAATTACAAATGTCACTCCACTCTTTCAGAAGGGAGAAAGGCAAAAGAGAGGAAATTATAGGCCAGTTAGCCTAATCTCAGTGGTTGGGAAAGTGTTGGAGTTTATTACTAAGGACGAGGTTTTGAGGTATTTGGAGACTAATTGATAAAATAAGTCAAAGTCAGAATGGTTTCTGTGAAGGGAAATCTTGTCTGACAAATCTGTTAGTTCTCCAAGGGAGTAACAAGCAGGGAAGACAAAGGAGAGGCAGTGGATTTCATTTACTTGGATTTTCAGAAGGCATTCAAAAGGTGCCTCAAATGAGGCTGCTTAACAAGATAAAATCCTGTGGCATTACAGGAAAGACACTGACATGGATAGGGGAATGGCTGACAGGCAGGAGGCAGTGGGTGGGAATAAAAGGGGCTTTTTCTGGTTGGCTGCCAGTGACTAGCGGTGTTCCTCAGGGGTCAATATTGGGACCGCTACTTTTCACATTTTTTGTCAGTGATTTGGATAATGGAATTGATGGCATATTGGCAAAGTTTGTGGATGATATGAAAATAAGTGGAGGAGTAGATAGTGCTCAGGAAGCAATGTGATTGCAGCAGGACTTAAACTAATTGGGAAGTGGGGAAAAAATTGCAGAATGGAAACTTGTGATAATGCATTTTGGTAAAAGGAACAATAGTGCGGACTATTATCTAAATAGGGAGAGGTTCAAACATCAGAGCTACAGAGCTACACCCATTCCTGGTGCAAGACTCCCAGGTGATTAATATACAGGTTCAGTCTGTAGTAAAGAAGGCAAATGAAATGTTGACATTTATTTCAAGGGGAATAGGATATTAAAAAAGGAGATAATGCTGAGGCTTTATAAGACACTAGTCAGGTCAAACTTGGAGTGTTGTCAACAGTTTTGGGACCCATATCTCAGAAGGGATATGTTGTCATTTGAGAGAGCACAGAGGAGATTAGAACATAGAACATAAAGCAGAGAAATCTACAGCACATTACAGGCTCTTTGGCTCACAATGTTGTGCTGACCATGTAACCTACTCTAGAAACTGTCTAGAATTTCTCTACCCTCTCTTTTCTAAGCTCCATGTACATATCCAAGAGTCTCTGAAAAGACCCTATTGTGCACACCTCTACCACCTTCGCTGGAAGTGCATTCCACACCCCCACCACTCTGTGTAAGAAACTTACCTCTGACGTCTGCCCTGTACCTACTTCCAAGCACCTCATGTTAGCCATTTTAGATGTGGAAAAAAGCCTCTGGCTATCCACACGATCAATGCCTGTCATCATCTTATACACCTCTATCAGGTCACGTCTCATCCTCCGTTGCTCCAGGGAGAAAAGGCTGAGTTCATTCAAACTATTCTCATGAGTTTTTACTTTAAGCGAGGCGTGCACGTATCACATGGTAGTAGGATGATGTCTTCAATTCATGTATTCATGTGTAACTGGTAATTAATTATTTAAATGAACAAGAATGCTTAATCAACAACATATTTCCAAGAATACTCGATATTATAGAAATATTAAATCGATGGTAGGGTTATCTATAAACTCCAACTCAATATAATATACAGCACCTATGAAAAGTATTCAAACCACCACCCCAGAAGTTTTCATGTTTTATTGTTTTACAACATTGAATCACAGTGGATTTAATTTGGCTTTTTTGACCCTGATCAACAGAAAAAGACTTGTGTCAAGTGAAAACAGATCTCTGCAAAGTGATTACAAATACAAAACACAAAATAATTGTCTGTATAAGTATTCACTCCCTTCACATCAGTATTTAGTAGATGCACCTTTGGCAGCAATTACAGCCTTGAGTCTATGTGACTGGGTCTCTACCAGCTTTGTACATTCAGACACTGCAATTTTTCCCTATTCTTCTGTCCAAAACTGCTCAAGCTCTGTCAGATTGCAAGGAGATCATGAGTAAACAACCCTTTACAAATGCAGCACAAAATCTCAATTGGATTGAGGTCTTGACTCTGACATGGCCACTCCAGGACATTAACATTGTTAGTTTTAAGACATTCCTGTGTAGTTTTGGCTTTATGTTTGAGATCATTGTCTTGCTCGAAAACAAATCTTCTACCAAGTCGCAGTTCTCTTGCAGACTGCATCAGGTTTTCTTCCAGGATCTCCCTGTATCTTGCGGCATTCATTTTATCCTCTACCTTCACAAGCCTTCCAGGGCCTGCTGCAGTGAAGCATTCCCACAGCATGATGCAGCCACCACCATGCTTCACGGTAGGAATGGTGTGTTTTTGATGATGTGTGGTGTTTTGCTAATGCCAAAAAGCTCAATAATGATTTCATCGGACCATAAAACCTTCTTTCAGCTGATTTCAGTCTCCCACATGCCTTCTGGCAAACTCTAGCTGAGATTTCATGTGAGTTTTTTTTCAACAGTGGCTTTCTGTTTGCCAATCTCCCATAAAGTTCTTATCAATTGAAAAGTAAATTACCTCAAATATCCCTATAGATTTTAAATTATGAAAGACAATACTGTGAATTAAATTAAAGCCACTTAAATAACTTCAAGTTTTTAAACTAAAACTATCAACCCCAAAGCTAGTAATGCAGCCTGCATTTGCTTTCTTTCAACCTTATAAGCTTCACATTGTAAAAGAATATGTTCAACTGCTTCATAATGATGACAAAACCTACACACCCCAGAGTGATGTTTCCCAACAAGATACAAGGAATAATTAAGCATAGTTGCCCAATTCAATGGAATTCCTTCCCTTCTTGTCTTACCTCCTTCTCCCACCATTCCAACAGTTTATGTATTCTTTAAAGGTGTCTCACTTTCATGCCCATTATTCCACAGGTCTTGTCACAATCCCCTAATTCTGAGCCCCACCAACCCCGTAGGTTCTGATTTGCTAAGTGGAAGGTCTATATCCACAGATGAACTTTTAACAGCTTTTTTGGCCAAACAATCAACCCGCTCATTCCCCTCAACACCTCTACATGAAGAAACCCATATGAAGAGGACATGAAGACCAATACTTTGAATATGAAATAAAGTTTGAAGAGTTTCCGGCAGTAAATCAGACCTGCCGCTAGAATGATCTGTTCAATGACTAGTGAAAACCGAAAAGAATCTGAACAAATTATAACTTTGCAAGGACAAATTTCCTCCACCCACTGTAGGCCCAAAATGATGGCAACCAGTTCTGTAGTATACACTAATAAATAGTCAGTAAGATGTTTCTTTATTGTTACCTGTAATTCAAGCACAAAAACAGCCACACTGACATTTTCCACTAAATTATGTTTTGACCCATCAGTAAAAATGGTTAACATATCCCAATAATTCTCCTTAACACACTGATGAATCAGTCTTTCGGGCATATCAGAATCCCTGGATTTCATTAAATCATGCAACCTAAAATCAACTAAAGTTATTGGAAAAAAGTCACGGTGGGGTTACCAAAAAAGCTACAGTGGAACAAATTACACAATCCAGCAAACCCATATTCCTAGAGTGATGAGACCCCAGTTACCCAAGACTAAAAACAGACTTCCAACACACTTTTAACAGGGGAATCATTCCTCTGCCCTCTCGATTTAACCCAGTATGTGAACAGCAACTTCATCCTCCGCAACTGTAAGAGAAATTGTCCCATTTCAACCAGTAAATCTGAAACAGGAGATGACCTTACTGCACCACAACACAAGTCTTAAAGCCTGAGTTTGTATCACAATTAGATGCTTTAAATTTGAAAATGAAGCTGATCTATAAGCCACACAGCCATAATCGAGTACCAATCTAATGAAATAAATATATAAAGTCAGCAGAGATTTTCATGTAGCACCCAAGAATACCCACATAGATATCCAAGGATATTTGCCCCTTTATATTTGTCAATTATGTTACTAATATGATGCTTCCATGTCAGCTTATTATCCAGCCAGATGCCAAGAAATCTTACTACTGATACTTCAAGAGTTTGACTATATAATTTCAAATTGAGCGCAGGTCTATTGATCTTCTTTGTAAAACATATAACTTGTATTTTAGCTACCGAAAGCTTAAAACCCCATCTACTTTCCCACTGACAACTTTAGTCATTGCTAATTGCATCCTATATACAGTTAAACTGAAATTTTTTCCTCTGATCCATGAAGCTCCATCATCTTCATCCCTTCCCCTCCTGTCTTCTCCTATCATTTTGGATCTCCCCCTCCCCCTCCCACTTTCAAATCTCTTACTATCTCTTTTTTCCGTTGATCCTGACGAAGGCTCTTGGCCCAAAATGTCGACTGTACTTCTTCCTATAGATGCTGCATCGCCTGCAGCATTCCACCAGCATTTTGAGGGTGTTACCTGTCATACCCAAATTCTTTTCAGCAGCTTTTACAATAACTTTAATTTTCTCGGTACAACTAGATGTCTGAGCACTACAATTCACCACATCCATTATAAACATCACAAACTTCATTTTAATCAACTAGTAAATTATTTTTAGTAAGAGAATTATGATGCCGACCTACAGCCTCACAGCCTGTTCTCTGGCTGGTAATACTTTATCACTTTATCAATGTTTGGTTTAACTTTTTGCGCAGACTCCACATAAGACACACCTAACTGTACTTTACCCTGTTGAACTTCAGCTGCCTTCTTAAGCTCTTCACATCCTCTATAAGCTGCATTATGTTCTCCTCCACAATTACGACAATTAAACTTTACACCTTCACAAGCTCCATATTTATGTTCCCCACCACACTTAGTACATCTTAGTTTCCCATGACATACTGCCACAACTTGCCTAAACCTCTGACATTTGTAACATCTAAGTGGTGGTGGAATATAAGCTCAAACATTATAACTAACATACCCTAAACTAACTTTATCAGGTAGCTTCACTTCATCAAAACATTTCAATATACATAAAGTATCCATCCTTCCCCATTTCTGACTACTTGAAATCTCTTTACCTCCTTAACCTTGCCTCCCAATAAATGAGATTTAACCTCTTCTATCAAAATCTCCAACAGAACACCTGATATAACACCCTTAGCACCTCTATTTTCATTGGGCAAAATAGGTACTATCTTTTTGCCAAGTAAGGTCTTCAATAATAATGCCTTCTTACACTGCTTTTTACCCTTACAAACAATTAACATCTTCCTTCATTTAAAAGTACAACAATCTATATTCCCTATGGCCCCTTTAGCTCTGTGGCTAATTTATTGGGATTCATGGAAGGCAGCTGTACAGGTTCAAATTTAATAAGGTTTGTCCATCGTCATCAATGAAGCCCTTGACACTATTATTACTTGTTATGAGGCCGAGTTACTAGCTCGACGCTCAACCCAGCAGGGATGGAGAGAATGCAAGGGAGCCGGCCGGATTCAAACTTGGGGCCTCTTGCCCCGAAGTCCAGCGCTGATGCCACTACGCCACCAGCCGGCTTTGATGGTGTCGAGACTAGAGCTTGATTTGGATTTAAATGAGGGAGAGTTGCGCAGCATCAGTCTCACTCTCTCTTCCCAATTCCCATCTGGATCCACTGACAAGACAAGAGTCGAGACAGTTGGAGATGTGACTAGGTGCAGTGGATGACCAGGAGACCTTCTGTTTCTTGTCGTGTTCTATGTGTTCCACGATGTTTGCAGAGTCCGCCTTCTTGACCGTTGGACCTTCCATTGGTCTCGTCCGCTCAGTCCGCTGGAGTCTGTCTTCACATGCTGGGATAGACAATACCTGAAGTCTTCTTGTCCTTTTTGCAAAATTTCCAGCCCTTCCTCTCCATCACTTGAAATCATTCCAATATTATATTTCTTTTTCTGTTTTCCAGATTTAGATTCAACTTACTTTCAACCTCCTCCTCCTGTCAACCCACCCTCACCCGAACCCTCTATTTGCAGTTCCTTTTCCAAATCCTCCCCCCACCTGAACCTACACTATTTCCCAACATCGCCACACCATTCACAGCCAGCACCACCAACTACCACTCGTCAGCCAGCAATCGGACCTTCCAGATACAGGTGTATTTTTACTACAATCAACTGAAACACCTTGACTGCACACAGATCTCCATTTAACTAATTATGTGACTTCTAAAACCAATTGGCTGCACCAGTGATTATTTGGTGTATCATATTAAAGGGTGGGGGGGGGTGAATACTTACGTAATGAATTAATTTATGCTTTATATTTGTCATTAATTTAGATCACTTTGTAGAGATCTGTTTTCACTTAAGACACAAGTGAAGATTTTGCTGCAGTCTGGCACAGTCCACTGTGATTCAATGTTGTAAGACAATAAAACATGAAAACTTCTGGGGAGGGGGGGTGGGGTGAATACTTTTTATAGGCACTGTAGAATGCATCTCAATGACATACACAAAATATTATATAATACAACTGCTGTGTACAGACATATCAGCATAATAAATTTTAAATTGTCTCATTCAGACCTAAAGATTTAATCGCTGTTGTGGATGTCTTACTTTTGTGGGACAACGTCTTTCCTGACAAAAGCCACTCTACTTGGTGGGTGAGACTCTTCAAACAATCTCAGGTTCTGGGTGCTCATCTGTGGAGGTTGTAAGAGTTGACTCTGAGATTGCAGGATGTAGCTTTAACAGTTCTATACACATTCCTTCTCCTTTTCTTAGCTTTTCACTCTCTGAATCTACGTGAGGTACCACAAGGCTCAGTGCTGGGACCCCAGTTGTTTACAATATATATTAATGACTTGGGTGAGGGAATTGAATGCAGCATCTCCAAGTTTGCGGATGACATGAAGCTGGGTGGCAGTGTTAGCTGTGAGGAGGATGCTCAGAGGATGCAGGGTGACTTGGGTAGGTTAGTTGAGTGGGCAAATTCATGGCAGGTGCAATTTAATGTGGATAAATGTGAAGTTATCCACTTTGGTGGCAAAAACAGGAAAACAGATTATTATCTGAATGGTGGCCGATTAGGAAAAGGGGAGGTGCAACGAGACCTGGGTGTCATTATACACCAGTCATTGAAAGTGGGCATGCAGGTACAGCAGGCGGTGAAAAAGGCAGATGGTATGCTGGCATTTATAGCAAGAGGATTCGAGTACAGGAGCAGAGAGGTACAACTGCAGTTGTACAAGGCCTTGGTGAGACCACACCTGGAGTATTGTGTGCAGTTTTGGTCCCCTAATCTGAGGAAAGACATCCTTGCCATAGAGGGTGTACAAAGGAGGTTCACCAGTTGATTTCTGGGATGGCAGGACTTTCATATGATGAAAGACTGGATCGGCTAGGCTTATATTTGCTGGAATTTAGAAGATTGAGGGGGGATCTTATTGAAACATATAAAATCCTGAAAGGATTGGGCAGGCTAGATGCAGGAAGATTGTTCCCGATGTTGGGGAAGTCCAGAACGAGGGGTCACAGTTTGAGGATAAAGGGGAAGCCTTTTAGGACTGAGATGAAGAAAAACTTCTTCACACAGAGAGTGGTGAATCTGTGGAATTCTCTGCCGCAGGAAACAGTTGAGGCCAGTTCATTGGCTATATTTAAGAGGGAGTTAGATATGGCCCTTGTGGCTACGGGGATCAGAGGGTATGGAGGGAAGGCTGGTGCAGGGTTCTGAGTTGGATGATCAGTCATGATCATAAAAAAATGGTGGTGCAGGCTCGAAGGGCCGAATGGCCTACTCCTGCCCTATTTTCTATGTTTCTATGCTTCTCTTTCTCACGTTCCTTCTCTCTTTCATACCACTCACTTTCTCAGTCATATTCTTTCTCTCTATCACTTCCCTCCTTTTTCTTCATCTGGTTTGTGTATCTTGATCTTGGGAAGGTGCATTCATTTCACTGGAGTACTTGCTTATTAATCCTTCAATTGTTCCCTTTACAATCTGATCTTTCCTTTTTTGGTTTCCTCATCCACAACATCATCTGACGAATCCTCTACTTTTGTATTTCCATTGACTCCTTTCTTTTTGGCCTTCCATTCATCCAGCTGGGCTTTGATCCTTGTATCTACTTTTACAAGCAGTTTTTTTACAAGGGTTTTTTCCTCTTGAAGTTCATGCAATAACCTTAATGTATAGAGCAGATTCTGGTTCTTTATACTCGCAAAATCTGAATGTTTGCAACTTTCCTAAACCCCCTTGAGCTCTCTTCCAGCTTGAAGCCAAGCCACATTTCACAAGTAACTGCCTGATTAAGATATCAGAAGCTTTCTCAGATACATTGCCTACAAAAACTATTGTGGGTGGACCACTGCTTCCATCACTTTCACAATTCCTCTGAGCAGCATGGTCATTCCTTGATCCAATATGCTTTCCAACCAGAGGCACAGAGGTTGGCATCAATGGCTATTTGCACTTTATTCAGCCACAGTTCATGATGTACAGCATGGAGACAGTTTTAGCAACATCCAGTACCTTTCTTCATTCACTGTCAGAGCTTAATTACACTGGATATAGTACGCAAGTTGTGGCTGGATCTACAATCAACTTGCAGTTGTCTTAACCATTTATGTCCCCACAATGCTGGTCCTTCTGTTTTTACCACATCCAAGCCCAATATGGTTTGTTGGTTGTATTTCACTGTTATGAATGTCATTTCCACAGGAGTTATCTTTTCTCCAGTATAAGTTCTCAACTGCGTATCTGCAGGCTTCAGTGTAGTATCTTTGCAATACCCCTCAAACTCATTTTGTGGAATGACTGAAACAGCTGAACCAGTTTCCAATTCCATTTTAATCTATTCGCCCTTCACTTCTATTGTAAGCCATATTGCTTATCTATTACTAGTCTTTACAATGTCCATCACAAAGCTCCCCATCCAGTGTCACTCTTGTCATTATCAGTTTTTTTTAACAACAACATGCAGATTAGTACTCTTTTTGAATCTGCAACTCAACTTCTTAACTTTTTCTCTTGTCTGTGCAGTCCATTTATTTTTGTCTGTCCAGCATGCTCTTTGTATGTGTCTTACTTTGATGCATTTTCTACTAGTTTTACCTTTAAATCTGGATTGATCTGGTGGTATGTGAGCCCCTGCCACAACAGTAACACAATTTGTTTGGCTAGGCTGGTTTCTGTTTAAATGTTGCAATTTTGTTCACACTCACTTTCACTCCTGAGTGCAACTCAATTGTGCCTCTATCTGCTGTTTCCATTCATACAGCTATTTCAACTTCTTTTTTAAATGTAAGTTGTGATTATATTAGGAGCAATTTTTGAAATCTTTCTTGTGAGATTCCACAAACTAAACAATCTCTCGGTGCATCACTAAGCCCATCATTGCTTAAACTGTCCCTGGTTGCTCTGGTCCCACAGTCTAATGACATACCGGATAGGTTAATTGGTCATGTTAAATTGACCCATGATTAGGTTAGGGTCAAACTGGAGTTTTCAGTGGTTGAGGGGTGATGAGGCTCAAAGGGCTGGACGAGTTTACTCAGCTCTTTACCTCTAAATACAAAGAAACAATCATTCAAAAATAAATTCTGCTAATAATATTTAAACTAATGTTTCAGCGGGCAGATCTAAACCTGCCACCAGAGGGCAACTTGTCCTAGCTCATCAGAATAGAAATTCTTCCTATTTTAATGTCTCTATTTTCCATATCGGGGTGGCTGGGGTCCTGTTGGGATCTTTGATCCACAGCGGCACAAAAACTGCAGTTCACAAGAGTGGCATGTTCCCATTTTTGGAGCTTGCCAATTGCCCATATTTCATTATGTCCAGGTGTGGCCTGAAGTTGGGTGTCCTCAGGGCCTTGCACAATCCCTGTGCCATGAATTCTCACTGGTGTAACAAACTGAAGTGTAGGAGAAGCTACCTCTCTCCCACTCTCTCAATGGTGAGTGAACATTTGCTGCCAATTCTCAAGTCGGCGAACTCAAAATAAAAGCAATGACGATAACATTGAAACAGCGACTGTTTGCCTCCTCTCTCACTGTGGAAGAAGCGATACCTGTCTCTCCCTTGTTAGTGAGAGATAAGCCTAAGGGATATCAAAATGTTGGAGTGAACAGTTAGTTTTTGCTGGACTGTAGACCATGGGGCTCCTTGGGGCTTTGCTGTTGCTTGCATAGTGGGTGGTGGGAATGTTGATACTTTTTGCCAGAATAAGTGAGGGGGTGTAGAGGGAGGGTTGATGTTTTTGCTAATGCTTGTGCATAGGAGGGGAACAGGGGCCATTGGGGTTCTTACATTTTTTCTGTCATTCATTCTTTGGGAATTACTACTGTTTTGAGAATGTCTGCAGAGAGTAGGAATTTCAGGTTGTATATTAAATAAACACTCACAACACGCTGGAGGGACTCAGCAGGTCGGGCAGTATCTGTGGAAAAGATCGGTCGACGTTTTGGGCCGGAACCCTTCATCAGGACTGTAGGGGGAAGGGGCAGAGGCCCTATAAAGAAGGTGGGGGGAGGGTGGGAAGGAGAAGGCTGGTAGGTTCCAGGTGAAAAACCAGTAAGGGGAAAGATAAAGGGGTGGGGGAAGGGAAGCAGGGAGGTGATAGGCAGGAAATGTGAAGAAAGAATAGGGGAAAACACAGTGGGTAGTAGAAGGAGGCGGAACCATGAGGGAGGTGGTAGGCAGCTGGGGGAGAGAACGGAGTGACATAGGAATAGAGGAAGGGAGGGGGAAGGAATTACCGGAAGTTGGAGAATTCTATGTTCATACCAAGGGACTGGAGACTAACTAGATGGTGTATGAAGTTTTGCTCCTCCAACCTGAGTTTAGCCTCATCATGGCAGTAGAGGAGGCCATGTATGGACATATCTGAATGGGAGTGGGAAGCAGAGTTGAAGTGGTGGCTACTGGGAGATCCTGTCTGTTTTGGCGGACAGAGTGGAGGTGCTCGACGAAGCGGTTCCCCAATCTGCGTCAGGTTTCACTGATGTAGAGGAGGCTGCACCGGGAGCACCAGATGCAACAGATGACCCCAACAGACTCACAAGTGAAGCGTTGCCTCACTTGGAAGTACTGTCTGGGGCCCTGAATGGTGGCAAGAGAGGAGGTGTAGGACAGGTGTAGCACTTGCGCTTACAGGGATAAGTGCCAGGTGGGAGATCCGTGGGGAGGGACATGTGGACCAGGGAGTCGCAGAGGGACTGATCCCTGCAGAAGGCGGAGAGGGGTGGAGAGGGAAAGATGTGTTTAGTGGTGGGGTCCTGCTGAAGATGGCGGAAGTTGCGGAGGATAATGTTTTGGATCCGGAGGCTAGTGGGGTGGTAGGTGAGGACAAGGGGAACTCTGTCCCTGTTGTGGTGGCGGGAGGATGGGGTGAGAGCCGAAGTGCAGGAAATGGAGGAGATGCGGGTGACCATCATTGATGACAGCAGAAGGTAAGCCACGATCCTTAAAGAAAGAGGACATTTGAGATTGTCCTGGAACGGAAAACCTCATCCTTGGAGCAGACGGAGGAACTGGGAATGGCATTTTTGCATGTGGCAGGGTGGGAAGAGGTATAGTTGAGATAGTTATGAGAGTCAGTGGGCTTGTAGAAGATGTCAGCGGACAGTCTGTCTCCAGAGATGGAGACCGAGAGATCGAGAAAGGGGAGAGGTGTCCGAGATAGACCAAGTGAATTTGACGGCTGGATGGAAGTTAGAAATAAAGTCGATGAAATTGACAAGCTCAGCATGGGTGCAGGAAGCAGCACCAATGTAGTCGTCAATGTACCGAAGGAAAAGTTGGGGAGCAGTACCAGAATAGGTTTGGAGCACAGACTGTTCCCCATAACCAACGAAGAGGCAGGCATAGTTAGGGCCCATGCGAGTTCCCATTGCTATACCCCTGGTCTGCAGAAAGTGGGAAGAACCAAAAGAGAAGTTATTGAGTGTGAGAACCAGTTCAGCCAGCCGGAGGAAATGCCATTCCCTATTCCCAGTTCCTCCGTCTCTGCTGCATCTGCTCTGAGGATGAGGTTTTCAGTTCCAGGACATCTCAAATGTCTTCTTTCTTTAAGCATCGTGGTTTCCCTTCTGCTGTCATCAATGATGCCCTCACCCGCATCTCCTCCATTTCCCGCACTTCGGCTCTCACCCCATCCTCCGGCCACCACAACAGGGACAGTCTTCACCTACCACCCCACTAGCCTCCGGATCCAACCCATTATCCTCAGCAACTTCCGCCACCTTCAGCAGGACCCCACCACTAAGCACATCTTTCCCTCTCCACTCCCTTCGCCTTCCACAGGGATTGGTCCCTCTGCGACTCCCTGGTCCACACATCCCTCCCCATGGATCTCCCACCTGGCACTTATCTCTGTAAGCGTAAGTGCTACACCTGTCCCTACATCTCCTCTCTTGCCACCATTCAGGGCCCCAAACAGTCCTTCCAAGTGAGATAACACTTCACTTGTGAGTCTGTTGGGGTCATCTATTGCATCCGGTGCTCCCGGTACGGCCTCCTCTACATTGGTGAAACCCCACGCAGTTTGGGGGACCGCTTCGTCAAGCACCTCCGCTCCATCTGCCAAAACAGACAGGATCTCCCAGTAGCCACTCACTTCAACTTTGCTTCCCACTCCGTTTCAGATATGTCCATACATGGCCTCCTCTACTGCCATGATGAGGCTAAACTCAGGTTGGAGGAGCAACACCTCATATGCCGTCTAGGTAGTCTCCAGCCCCTTGGTATGAACATAGAATTCTCCAACTTCCGGTAATTCCCTCCCCCTCCATTCCTCTATCCCTATTTCACTCTGCCCCCTCCCCCAGCTGCCTATCACCTCCCTCTTGTTTCCGCCTCCTTCTACTACCCATTGTGTTTTCCCCTATTCCTTCTTCACCTTTCCTGCCTATCACCTCCCTGCCTCCCTTCCCCCACCCCTTTATCTTTCCCCTTACTGGTTTTTCACCTGGAACCTACCAGCCTTCTCCTTCTCAACCTCCCCCCACCTTCTTTATAGGGCCTCTGCCCCTTCCCTCTTCAGTCCTGACGAAGGGTTCCGGCCCGAAACGTCGACCGATCTTTTCCACGGATGCTGCCTGACCTGCTGAGTCCCTCCAGCATGTTGTGAGTGTTGCTTTGACCCCAGCATCTGATTAAATGGAGCTATTGAACAACAAGGATGTTGCCTGGATCGGGAAGCATGCCTTATGAGAATAGGTTGAGTGAACTCGGCCTTTTTCCCTTGGAGTGACGGAGGATGAGAGGTGACCTGATAGAGGTGTACATGATGATGAGAGGCATTGATCATGTGGATAGTCAGAGTTTTTTTCCCAGTGCTGAAATGGCTAGCACAAGAGGGCATATTTTTAAGGTGCTTGGAAGTAGGTACAGAGGAGATGTCAGGGGTAGGTTTTTAACCCAGAGAGTGTGTGGAATGGGCTGCCGGCAGCGGTGGTGGAGGTGGAAACTATAGAGTCATTTTAGAGGCTCCTGGACATTGAGCTCAGAAAAATAAAGGGCTATCGGTAACCCTAGGTAATTTCTAAGGTAAGGACATGTTCAGCACAGCTTTGTGGGCTGAAGGGCCTGTATTGTGCTGTAGGTTTTCTATGTTTCTATGTTTCTATTGAATTAATAATTTATTAATACATTTTATGCATCATATGAACTAGAATTCAGAGTAAAAGCTTATTGTTTTAAAAATATCATTCAATCATGAAACTTCATGCTGGCAATTAAATGTGTATTGTTTAGGGAGGGTCATATTTTGGCTACTTATTTCATGGTAAACATATGGTTTCAGTGTTGTTTCAGTAATAATCAGATCCATCCAGAGTTCACTGACATCGATCCAAGCAAGTCAATTGTTTCCTGTCATTAAATTTTTAAGAAATTATTGATGGGAACATTATCTGTCACAGTCCCCTTCGTGATAAAGGTAATATGCTATTCATATAAAATAGTATTTTCTAAATCTGATGACAATCAAAAGGAAGTAGCAAGTTGTTTTCATTTAATACTGTGGATTTTAATATATACTTTGTGTCAGTTGAAATACACATAACGTAGCTGGAACTGATGGAACAATATTCCTCCAGGCTATTCTACTGTGTGTAAAATGAATGAAATCATATCTTTCAGTCTCTGGGGTATTGAGGGCTTCTCTGATCCAATTTTGCCACAGGCATTTTGGTCAGTCAATGAGGAGATGCCAGCCAATGAGGCGCAGATTAAAATCATGCATTAATCATTGCAGAGATTTGAGGAAGGTGTGGTGAAACAATTTGGATTACAATGTAATTGCTGAGAGAGCCAGGACCATTTCTATTCCCTGATATATGCCCCATCAATAATGGCTTTGGATGAATGAACATTTCCCAGATGTAATAAATTATATCTGGCAAAAAAAATCTGGAGATTTAATGATTTGTTGGTTCTAAAAGGATATTGATTTTATCTACTCACTTATTGTAGACCTATTTCAAAATAATTGTGAAATTGCTATAGATTGTAGCCATTTTGAATATAACAAAATTCAACATGAATTGAACAGCTCTGCTATTGATTTAGTGCTTGAAATCATTGAAATCTATCTGATTTAAAACTGCTTGAAGCCTTTTTAATGTCTGAACATGTAACATTAGCTCAGCAGTGTTTTTGAAGTTCAGATGTGATGCCTATCTTTGTCTTTGAATTGATAGCCTTCCGATGTAAGGAAGTTGCATTTCTACGAATTCACACAATTCACAACTGAAGTAGTAATTTTAGAGCATAGCTATGGTATTTATATAAATAAATACATCACAACACTGCGTGTGAATAACCTGCAAAAGTAAGGTAAATGATGAGATCATCAGCCTTTCCACTGAGGCAAGGGGAGAAAAAAACCAGAGGACATGGGTTAAGGGTGAGGGGGGAAAAGTTTAAAGGGAATATTAGGGGGGGTTTCTTCACACAGAGAGTGGTGGGAGTATGGAATGAGCTGCCAGATGAGGTGGTAAATGCAGGTTCTTTTCTAATATTTAAGAATAAATTGGACAGATAAGTGGATGGGAGGTGTATGGAGGGATATGGTCCGTGTGCAGGTCAGTGAGACTAGGCAGAAAATGGTTCAGCACAGCCAAGAAGGGCCAAAAGGCCTGTTTCTGTGCTGTAGTTTCTATGGTTTCTATGGTCTCTTTTTGGTGGGTGAAGGGATAAGTGTTGGACAGACATGGAAAGAATTTCCTGATCATGTTCCTTTATATATGGCTCCTTTATATCCAGCCTAACCAGGTGGCTGTTGATTTAGTGTTTCTCCTGAAACGTCAATCCAAGATACTCTCAAATTCACTTTAAAATAATTGTCAACAGTATATGCTCATGTTTCTAGAACCTGCTCTTAGAGAGGGGATGATGAACATACTGAGCTAAATTTGACAGCCACAGATTACCAGATAGTTTCTTTTGCATTACATTGGAACCTCAGATCAATATTCAACTGACTGACAAATGTCAGAATTTTCCACAGAAGCCCTTTTTTTTTAAGGCAGACAAAATAAAATCGTCTGAAGGTTTAGTCTTTTCCTTTCAACATATTGAGATTGTGACTGGAAATTAATTTTGGTATTTTTGGTGTACCAAGCCTGTGGTCTGTGGAATGGCGCAGCTCAGATCATATAGCTAGGAAATGGATCAGCACTTTTGAAGAGATCTCTTGATGGAAGCTTGTCTGAAGATGTGGCAAAAATGTGCGAGTTTTGTGTTTTCTGGAGGAGGATGTTGGCTGGTAGCTGCATTAGGGACATTAAAATCAAGAGTGGAGAATGTATGGGCTTCCTATCTGAGGCGCCTCACCTGTGGTATGGGCCCCATAGTGTCTGTGGTCAAAATCAGTGGCAGCTTTAGCTCACAGCTTGTGAGCTCTATAAGTAATTTACAGCTTTTGGTCAGCATTGATACTTGTAAAATTATAGGTGAACCTTTTTACATATAATAGGAATAGGCCCTTTGAGCCTTTTAGCCAAACAACCCTCAACAACCCCTGATTTAATCCTAAACTTAATCATGGGACAATTCACAATGAACAATTATCCTACTAATTGGTACATCTTTGGACCGTGGGAGGAAACCGGAGCACCTGGAGAAAACCCACACATTCCCTGGAGAGGCCAATCAGACTCCTTACAGAGAATTCCTGTGCACCAGTGAAAACCCACACATTTCATGGGGGAGGCCAAACAGACTCCTTACAGAGGATGCCAGGATTGAGTTCTGCACTCTGATTCCCAAAGCTGTAATACTGTCATGCTAACTGTGCCCACTTCAATTCACACAAAGTTCACTATTTCCACATGATATGCTCCTCATTTTATCATGCTTATTTATCCAGATTACAACTCAAACAATTCACATTTTATTTTAATTTCTGTTGTGCATGTGCAATAATAACGACACAAAAATATGGCAGTAAAATGAAACCTGCCCAATGGATGTACTTGGTCCATTTTCCTAGTGGGTGAGACTTCTACAGGATACAATTTGCCCATAAGATTGGGGTGAAAGGTAGAGATTCTGTTTAATTTTGAAACATTATGGTTAGGTTATAAACTGTATTTAGAAATTCATGCTTAACCTCTTGACAGATTGAACATGTTGCAAAGCAAATCAATTAAAACTATAGTGGTCCACAGAGCAAAATTTAGAATACCCATAAATGAATCATTAATCATCCATATCAGTTCAATTCTGATTGTTAGTTTTAATAGAATTCTAAGCAATTGGAATAAAAAAACAGTTTAGCCAATCTAATCCTAACCTTATTATTAAACCCACCGATAAGGGGGGTGCTGTTGTAGTCTGGCGTACTGACCTCTACCTTGTCGAGGCACGGCGACAACTCGCGGATACCTCCTCTTATTTACCCCTCGATCGTGACCCCACTAAGGAGCACCAGGCCATTGTCTCCCACACCATCACCGACTTTATCCACACAGGGGCTCTCCCATCCACTGCTACCAACCTTATAGTACCCACACCTCGAACTTCCCATTTCTACCTCCTACCCAAGATCCACAAACCTGCCTGTACTGGCAGACCTATTGTCTCAGCTTGCTCCTGCCCCACCAAACTCGTTTCTGCATAACTCGACATGGTTTTATCCCGCCTTCTTCAATCCCTTTCTACCTATGTTCATGACACTTCTCACGCTCTTAAACTTTTCGATGATTTTAAGTTCCCTGGCCCCCACCGCTTTATTTTCATCATGGATGTCCAGTCCCTATATACTTCCATCCCCCATCAGGAAGGTCTCAAAGCTCTCCGCCCCTTTTTGGATTCCAGACCTAATCAGTTCCCCTCTACCACCACTCTGCTCCGTCTAGCGGAATTAGTCCTTACTCTTAATAATTTCTCCTTTGGCTCCTCCCACTTCCTCCAAACTAAAGGTGTAGCTATGGGCACCAGTATGGGTTCTAGCTATGCCTGCCTTTTTGTTGGCTTTGTGGAACAATCTATGTTCTGCGCCTAGTCTGGTATCTGTCCCCCACTTTTCCTATGCTACATCAACGACTGCATTGGCGCATGCTGAGCTCGTTGACTTTATTAACTTCACCTCCAACTTTCAGTGACGAAAGAGGGTTACAAAGAGTACACATAGATTAAGATGTTAACTGTCCTGTGTTGGCACCAGTGGGATCAGCAGTTGGTCTGCCACCTGTCTTCAGGAGAAAGAGAGATAAGGAAAACAATGGAGCAGCATTTGGAAATGTTAATGAAGAGACGGGAGAGTTTAACGGAAGGAGACACGGTCTGAGAGCTGTCAAGATCGGCTCCTTTTTGAACCTGAACTGTTTGAAGTGTGATGGACAGGTGATACCCCAGCAGGGGGATAAAAAGGGATAGGTTCGCTAAGGCAGGAGACACACAACACCACGAGGTAACGAGACCCTGGAAGCGGTGTGCTTCCCACAAGTCGGTGGGAGTTTTTGGAGGGCTGGTCGCGGGACCAAGCCAGAGACACACAGGGTGGAAAGGTACGATCGGCGGGAACCTGGTGTGTGTCCGCCCTTGCCTGGGTGCCGGGTTCACCGCTGAGGAACGATCGTATCTGAAACGGAGGGGTCACAGTCGGTGACCTCAGAAGACATTACAAAGGGCTCGTCCGAAAGCTGACTGCGAGGAATATCGAAGGTCTGTTTGGAATCTGATTTCGCTCTCTCGCTCTCTCTCCCACAGCGCCGGTGATTACTGCGAACTGAACTAAACTGAACTCTGTCACTTTGAAACTGGTCATTTACCCCTAGACGACGATAGAGCTTGATTGTTCCTATTATCCTAGTTCTGTGTACATGTGTGTTTGTTCATTGCTAACCTGTTGCATTTATATCCTCAGTATTAGAGTACTGTATTGCTTATTTCTTTAATAAAACTTTCCTAGTTCCAGTAATCCAGACTCCAACTGAGTGATCCATTTCTGCTGGTTTGGCAACCCAGTTACGGGGTACGTAACAACTTCACCTCCAACTTTCACCCTGCCCTCAAGTTTACCTGGTCCATTTCCGACACCTCCTGCCCCTTCCTAGATCTTTCTGTCTCTGTCTCTGCAGACAGCTTATCCACTGATGTCTACTATAAGCCTACTGACTCTCACAGCTATCTGCACTATTCCTCTTCTCACCCTGTCTCTTGCAAAAATGCCATCCCCTTCTCGCAATTCCTCCATCTCCGCCGCATCTGCTCTCAGGATGAGGCTTTTCATTCCAGGACGAGGGAGATGTCTTCCTTTTTTAAAGAAAGGGGCTTCCCTTCCTCCACTATCACCTCTGCTCTCAAACACATCTCCCCCATTTCACGTACATCTGCTCTCACTCCATCCTCCCGCCACCCCACTAGTAATAGGGTTCCCCTGTTCCTCACCTACCACCCCACCAGCCGCTGGGTCCAACATATTATTCTCTGTAACTTCCGCCACCTCCAACGGGATCCCACCACTAAGCACATCTTTCTCTCTCCCCCCCTCTGTTTTCCGCAGGGATCGCTGCCTACATGACTCCCTTGTCCATTCGTCCCCCCCATCCCTCCCCACTGATCTCCCTCCTGGCACTTATCCTTGTAAGCAAAACAAATGCTACACATGCCCTTACACTTCCTCCCTTACCACCATTCAGGGCCCCAAACAGTCCTTCCAGGTGAGGTGACACTTCACCTGTGAGTCGGCTGGGGTGATATACTGCGTCCAGTGCTCCCGATGTGGCCTTCTATATATTGGCGAGACCCGACGCAGACTGGGAGACCGCTTTGCTGAACACCTACGCTCTGTCCACCAGAGAAAGCAGGATCTCCCAGTGGCCACACATTTTAATTCCACATCCCATTCCCATTCTGACATGTCTGTCCACGGCCTCCTCTACTGTAAAGATGAAGCCACACTCAGGTTGGAGGAACAACACCTTATATTCCGTCTGGGTAGCCTCCAACCTGATGGCATGAACATCGACTTCTCTAAATTCCACTAATGCCCCGCCTCCCCCTCGTACCCCATCCGTTTTTTATTTTTATACACATATTCTTTCCCTCTCTCTCCTTTTTCTCCCTCTGTCCCTCTGACTCATCTTTCTCTGACTCTGTCCCTCACCTTTGCCCATCCTCTGGTTCCCCCCCCGACTTGTCTTTCTCCCCGGAACTCCTGTCCCATGATCCTCTCATATCCCCTTTACCAATCACCTGTCCAGCTCTTGGCTCCATCCCTCCCCCTCCTGTCTTCTCCTATCATTTTGGATCTCCCCCTCTCCCTCCCACTTTCAAATCTCTTACTAACTCTTCCTTCAGTTAGTCCTGACGAAGGGTCTCGGCCTACTGGAGAGTCAAAGCCTAACAAAAAGAATATTAAAACAGTCATATGGAAATCCTCTTCAAGTGTTATGACATTCTCCTTTTCTTTATGACTTGGAGTCATAACCCATTTTAAACTGATCAAGTTCAAGTCCTAGCAGTCTATGGAATGAACAGGAATAAATCAGAAATCTTTTATGGTTTGGTTCTGTCCTCAATGACTTAATTACTCAGATGTAAACGTTTTAGTTGTGATATTAGATGTAGCTGTAAGACCATAAGAATACAAGAAATAGGAGCAGAATTAGTCCATTTGATCCATCAAGTCTGCTCCACCATTTCATCATGGTCGATCCATATTTCCACTCAGCCCCAGTCTCCTGCCATAAGTATACATAAAGAATTGGCCTCCACAGCTTCCTGTGGCAAAGAATTCCACAGATTTCATGAGCCTCTCAATAAACTACATACAATAATCAGGTTTGAAATTAAAAGGACAGTTTTGTAAATAAACAGTACTGTCTCACAACACAGGTCACTGGCCCAACAGCAAGAAGTCACTCAGTGACATGGCTTGTAAATCAACGTATTCCTGAGATGTGCTTGCACGCATCAGCTAGACATCAGTCAAAGGGTCTACATTAACAGACCGACATCAGACTAGGAGGCAGTGATTTTGACTGTATTATTTCGCACCACTGTGACTGAGATCAAGGAAGATGTCAGACTAGACGTATTTTGTCCTTTAGCACAACAAAACGCCATAGGCATATTGTTCTCTTCATCAACACCATTTATCAATAAATGAGTGTTGGCCTCACAACTCTGATTTGGGATATCTAGGTTATCTAGCCTCAAAAGCTTTTAGACAGTCCATGTATTTTTCTTCGCAACAGCAAAGGTGTGTCTTGTCAGTTACGGTTTATTCCCACTGCATATATGTAATTTAACGAACCCATTTCATCTTCAAGTCTGAATGAACACTCCACAGTAGTCATCAGCTTCATTAAGACCTGTGTGGATGAGCACGTACTTTCGAGAAACATACGCAAATTGAAAGTCATGGATGAGCCAGGTGAATTGTAGTCTGCTGAGAGGTGTGTATTGAACATTTCAGTAATATTTGAGTAAAATTGTAAACATATTGTTTGATTAAGCATTCTTTGTTTTTTACCCATAATTCAGTATGAGTTATGAGTAAAAATACAAGAATTATGTCATTATGCCACCATTTCAGAAGTGCGCATCTCACTGAAATAAAACTAAATGTATGTGAGTTATCCCTGGCTCCAGTGTTTTCATTTCAATTAGTTTTATGTTTTGGAGTTACAAAAAAATAACAGTGGCGATGAGTCAGTTTTAAAATCACCCCCTTCTCAGCACAAGTCAAAGAGGTCTACACACCCGCCTCAGCAACAGGCCACTCACAGACTCCTTATCGGGCACGAGACAGAGAGGCCTACCCTCCTGCCACAGCCACAGGCCACTCACAGTATCCTTCTTCAGCATGACGCAGAGAGACCTACCCGCCTGCCACAGCGACATGGCACTCAAAGACTCCTTTTCGGGCACGAGGCAGACAGGCCTACCCATCTGTCAGAGCATTAGACCACTCATAGCTTCCTTATCGGATTTGAGGAAAAGAGGCCTACCCGTTGGCCACAGTGACAAATTACTCACAGATTCCTTCTTGGGCTCGAGGAAGAGAGGCCTACATGCCTGCCACAGTGACAGGCCACCCAGAGACTCCTCCCGGGCAAGAGGCAGTGAGGCCAACCAGCCGTGCCACAGTGAGCCACACAGCAGCAGGCTACTCCTTCTCGGGCATGAGGCAGAGAGGCCTACATGCCTGCCACAGTGCCAGGCCGCTCACAGACTCATTCATGGGCCGAGGCAGAGAGGCCTATTGGCCTGCCACGGTGACAGGCCAATCACAGACTCCTTCTCGGGCACCAGGCAGTAAGGCCTACCACCTTGCCACAGTGACAGGCCACCCAGAGACTCCTCCCAGGCAAGAGGCAGTGAGGCCAACCAGCCTGCCACAGTGAGCCACACAGCAACAGGCTACTCACAGACTCCTTCTCGGGCATGAGGCAGAGAGGCCTACCCGCCTGCCTCAGTGACAGACTCCTTCTCAGGCACCAGCCTCAGAGGCCTATCTGCCTGCCACAGTGAGCCACAGTGTGACTGGCCTTTCACAGACTCCTTCTCGGGCACAAGGCAGAGAGGCCTACCCGGCTGCCACAGCAACAGGCCACTCACAGATTCCTTCTCCGGCACGAGTCGGAGAGGCTACCTACCTGCCCCAGCGACAAGCCACATACAGACACCTTCTTGGGCAAAAGACAAAGAGGCTTACCTACTTACCACAGTGAGCCACACAGTGACAGGCCACTGAGAGGCTACTTCTAGGGCATGAGGCAGAGAGGCCTACCCGCCTGCCACTGTGAGCCACACAGTGACAGACCATCCACAGAATCTTCTTTGGCATGAGGCCGAGAGGCCTACCTCCCTGCCACAGCAACAGGCCAATCACAGACTCGTTCTTGGGCACGAGGCAGAGAAGCCTACCCACCTGCCACTGT
Organism: Mobula hypostoma; assembly: GCF_963921235.1. Lineage (NCBI taxonomy): Eukaryota > Metazoa > Chordata > Chondrichthyes > Myliobatiformes > Myliobatidae > Mobula > Mobula hypostoma. Next base: position 98,004,944 of record NC_086103.1, on the reverse strand, counting down.
GAGCCAGACAGCAACAGGCCACCCACAGAATTCCTCCTGGGCAGCGATCTGAAGGAAGTCAGTTGGTGCTGAACTCTCGCTTGCCTTCCACAATCTCCTCGATGTCTCAATCTTCCTCAATGATTTAATCAGTGATTATTGGAGTTTCACCAGTGAAATGGATTTGAACATCCACTTGAGCCTCATCTCGAAGTTTCTATATATTGAAACTGTCCGAGTACATGCTCACTTCCTGAAATCTTCCAGGAGATATTAAAGCACTGGAGGTCATTCAGACCATCTTTCGACTGTAAATCACAGGCTCTAACAGTCTCAGAAACATATTTAAGGTGAAGAACAGAGATAAGAGAAGTAAAAAAGACATTTTTGTGAGGTAGCTGGAAGATGTCAAGCGAGAGAGTGTTGCACGCTGGTGCCACCTGTGGCCTTCCCCTCAATAATAATTATACAATATCGCTACTATTGAGGGGGATGACCCACCAGGAGGGATCCACAGTGACCAGTTCTCTGGCTCTGAGTCTGGTTCTGTGGCTCAGAAGAGCAGAGAGGTGAAGAGACTGCAGTGTTGATAGGAGATTCCATGGTCAGAGGAACAGAGACGAATTTCTGTGGGCGCGATAGAGACATCCGGATAGTATGTGGCTGGTGCTGGGCTCAGGGATGTCTCAGACCGGGTCCATGGCATTCTTAAAGGCAAAAGTGAGCAGCCAAAAGTCTCGGTACATATTGGCACCAATGACATAGGTAGACAAGGTGAGGCAGTCTGAAGTGAGATTCTAGGTAAAAACCTGAGAAAAAGGACCTGCAGGGATAGTAACCTCTAAATTGCTGTCAGTGCCATGTGCCAGTGATGGTAAGAACAGGATGATTTGGCGAGTGAATGCGTGGCTGAGGAACTGGTCCAGGGGGTGGGAGTCCAGATTTCTGGATCATTGGCATCTCTTCTGGGGAAGGTACAACCTGTACAAAAAGGGCTGGGTTACACCTGAACCCGAGGTGGTCTAATATCCTTGTGAGTAGGTTGGCTAGAGCTGTTTGGATGGATTTAAACTAATTTGGTAGGTGGGTGTAAACCAGAGTGGAAGATGAGGTAGCTGGTTTACAAACAGAGGCAGTGTGTAGTGAGATTCCTAACAAGGAGTGCCTGATGAAAGGGCAAAGTTACAGCCAACAGGATAAGTTGCAACCTAAAATGTAGACAAAATCGAAAAGGGCGAATAGAGGACTGAAGATGATGTATCTGAATGCACGCAGTATACGGAATAAGGTAGGTGTAGCCCAGTTACAGATTGGCAAGTATGATGTTGTTGGCATCACAGAATCATGGCTGGAAGAAGATTAAAGCTGGGAGCTGAATGTCCAAGGATGCAGTTTGTATTAAAAAGGCAGGTAGGAAGGCAGAGGGGCCGGTGTTGCTCTGTTGATAAAAACTGAGATCAGACAATTAGAAAGAGGTTACAAAGAGTTGGAAGGTGTTGAATCATTGTTATTGGAGCTAAGGATCTGCAAGGGTAAAATGATGTGATGGAAGTTATATACAGACCCCCAGCGGTAGTAAGGATATGGTCTACAAATCTGCATGCCAAAAGGGCATTATAACAATAGTCAAAGGTGATTTCATTATGGAGGTAGATTCGGAAAATCAGATTGGTGTGGGATTCCAAGAGAGGACATTTCGAGAATGACTACGAGATGGCTTTTTAGTGCAGCTCGTGGTTGGGCCCACCAGGGGATCAGCTATTCCAGATTGAGTGTTGTGCAATGAACCAGAATTGATTAGAGAGCTAAAGGTAAAAGAACACTTGGACAAGTGATCATAATATGTTCAAATTCAACTTGATATTTGAGAAGGAGAAGCTAAAGTTCAAATTTATTGGTATTACAGTGGAATAAGGGTAATTCCAGAGGCATGAGAGAGGAGTTGGCCAGAATTGATTGGAAAAGAACACTAGTAGTTATGACAGCAGAGCAGCATTGGCTGGAATTTCTGGAAGCAATTCAGAAGACACAGGATATATACAGTGGCACGCAAAAGTTTGGCCACCCCTGGCCAAAATTTCTGTTGTTGTGAATAGCTAAGCGAGTAAAAGATGACCTGATTTCCAAAAAGCATAAAGTTAAAGATGACACATTTCTTTATTATTTTAAGCAAGATTACTTTTTTATTTCCATCTCTTACAGTTTCAAAATAACGAAAAGGAAACAGGCCCGAAGCAAAAGTTTGGGCACTCTGCATGGTCAGTACTTAGTAAAACCCCCTTTGGCAAGTATCACAGCTTGTAAATGCTTTCTATAGCCAGCTAAGAGTCTTTCAATTCTTGTTTGGGGGATTTTCACCCATTCTTCCTTGCAAAAGGCTTCTAGTTCTGTGAGATTCTTGGGCTGTCTTGCATGCACTGCTCTTTTGAGGTCTATCAACAGATTTTTGATGATATTTAGGTTGGGGGACTGTGATGGCTGTGGAAAAACCTTCAGCTTGTTCCTCCTGGGGTAGTCCATTGTGGATTTTGAGGTGTGTTTATTCTGTTGTAGAAGCCATCCTCTTTTCAACTTCAGCTTTTTTACAGACGGTGTGATGTTTGCTTCCAGAACTCTACCAGTGAAATGTTCCCCATGCCACTGGCTCCATCACAAGCCCAAAGCATCACCAATCCACGCCCATGCTTAACAGTTGGAGAGGTGTTCTTTTCATGAAATTCTTCACCCTTTTTTCTCCAAACATACCTTTGCACATTGCAGCCAAAATGTTCTATTTTAACTTCATCAGTCCATAGGACTCATTGTAGTATGGATGAAATCACCGGAGAAACAAAGTCACTGCTAGTTACAAAGCAGCTTCTTTATTCGACACAACAAGGTACAACAGGCATCATACGGACGGAGACGCTTTCGGTAGAAAGTTCTGCTAGCCCAATGTGGGCTCGATATTTATATGCTAAACACAAAGGCAATCGCTACTTAAAAAGTTATAGACAATGCATAAACAATGCTTTCTTTTGAAGCTACATACAAAACATCACACCTCCTAACTTCACCCTTTCCTTCCGACACCAAGATGCCTGGGTTGGTATCCACAGCCTTTAGGAATGCAAGTTAAATCCACAATACATGAAATTGCTTAGAAAATATTGTCTATCAGGCAATTCACATGTCTTTTTTATTCTTCTCACTTGTCATTTTTTGGTCACCCGTTGCAAGGTGGAGGATGACAGGCATCTCTTCACTGGAGGCTTTTGTCTTCCATCCTTGCACCTGCGGGTGCATCTGAGCACTGTGACTACAAACACCTTAGTGGGGAATGACACTGAGGTCTTGAAGATGAGATTCCAGTGTTTGCACTGGTGTGGGTATGTGGTGGTGTCATTCTGAGACAGCTGGATTCTTCACCATTATCATGAAATTAGGACTGCTTGGCCTATGTCCAATCGGAGAAGAGGAAATTCGAAGTGGAGAGGGGATGTGTCCAGTGATAACAAAGGACAGGATGTTTAGCAGAGAGTACCAACAGAAGTTCTGCTTAAAGTTGTTGAGAGGGTCAATGCTAATACGTGGAAATGTTCTTATGGTCCCCAGTCTCCACTCATGTAGGGAGGTTCTCTGGAAAAGTAATAATCTATTGTCCCACCAATTATCTTTGCTGCCAATTGTAAAAGATCTTGAGCTAAGAGACTCTTTTTACTTCACCAGTACATACCAATTGCTGCAGAGCTCAACTGCAGTTACTTGCAATAAACCTAACTGCATCCACCAAAATATCTGCAACAAAATTGCACGAAGTTAACTGTAGTAGCATGGATGAAATCACTGGAGAGACAGAGTTACTGCTAGATACAAAGCAGCGTCTTTATTCGACACAACAAAGTACAGCAGGCATCATACAGACGGAGACGCTTTCCGTAGAAAGGTCTGCTAGTTCAATGTGGGCTCGATATTTACATGCTAAACACAAAGGCAATCGCTACTTAAAACGTTATGGACAATGCATAGACAATGCTACCTATTGAAGCTACGTACAAAATATTTCCTTCCGATGCCAACATGTCTGGGTTGGTATCCATAGCCTTTAAGAATGTAAGTTAAGTCTACGATACATTTATTTGGCATTTCCATGTTAACATAGAAGGCAATTATAATGTATAGATAATGCTGTCTTCAAAACTACAGCATCAGGTCAAACTACGGTGCCAGAAGCATCTGGTATTCACACCTTTTTAGGAAGTGCATTGTTGTGGACTCAATCTACAGTACTTTGTCAAATAGAAGTCTGGTGGCCAAAGTCATTTAAGTGTAAACAAATCATCTACCCAAAAAAATTCACTCTAACAGTCCTCTTGACCCTCCTGGACAAAATTAAATTTGTGTCAGGAATGGCCAACCTAGGAGGATCTGCTCAAATAGGGCAGCAAAAATGCCCTGTCTCAAAATTCCCCCCAAATTTTATGTTCCTCAATATCTATCCCAGCATTACCTAATTGCTACCTACCCAATGTTAAGCAGAGAGACTGTTCCGAGTCTTCAGGAATGCAGCTCCTTTCGTGTACCTGCAAGCTGACTGCATCTTAATCACATTCCTTTGTCTTCAGCCCTTTATCCTCTAGTCGCTGAAACTCTCCTTCCAGGAGCACCCACAGGCTCTCTCATCGATGTTCAGGAAGGGGTTGGCGTGGCCTCTACGTAAATGTCTGTAATGACCTCTCCCCGCTGGCACCCCCCTTCCGAACAGTCTGGTCGATCACTGGCCCAACTGCTGAAAAGGCCCAGCTCTTCCGACTCAGGGTGACTGCTTTCAGATGCCGTCTGCAGTCTGAAATGCCATCAAAGTGGTGGAACTTGCTGTCTCTGCTTTAACTCAAAAATCCCTCCCCATCTATTTCCCAATGAATATCTACACTATGCTATAAAATTAATCATCTACCTTCAGCAACCAGCCTGCTTTACAGAGCACCATCATCATCACACTTTAGTTTTCGTGTTTTCTGCCACATTCGGCGTTTTCTGCCTTTGTGTTTTCTCCGGGTATGTTTTCATCAGCTGTGGTCAGGTCTGGCATAGCCGGCTGGTGTTCCTCTCTTAGGTTCTCTGTAATTACATGGTTACTGGGTACATTTGGTTCCCCACTCTGTCTGTGGGAGCAACAAGAGGGTGAGTCGTATGATTTAACCCGAGTCCAGAGTTTCCACTGGCTGTCTCTCCGAGTCTGTACATAGACACACGTATCATTGGTTAAGAGGACCGTCTGTGGTCCTATCCACCTGGGGGCAAACCCCGGCCTTTCCGGCAGCACCCTCACCATAACTTGGTCGCCTGGCTGTGGAAGGACTATCCCCTTTCCCTCTGGCTCTCTCTGATCAGCAATTAGCTGTTGTTGTTTCGCTCGGTCCTTTAATACTTTAAGTCAGTTACAAAGATCTCTCACATATTGGGTCATTCTATCCCTGTAAGCCCCAGGCTCCCCGCAACCCGTAATTACTCCATAAGGGAGTCGCATTGCTCCCCCATCAATGATTCGTAGGGGCTGAGACCCAACGTGCAGTTCGGGGTTGCGCGCAATCTCATCAAGATTCCTGGTAATACATCCACCCATGTCTTTCCTGTCTCAGCTATAGCTTTGGCTAACGCATTCTTGGTTGTTCGGTTCATCCCTTCTACCATCCCTGAACTCTAGGGGTGGTAGGGTACGTGGAATCGTTGTGGAATCCCTCGCAGTCGGCACATTTCCTTCATCACTTTCCCCGTGAAACGTGCTCCCTGATCTGAATCCACCTGAACTGGGGTTCCCCACCTTGGGAGGATTTCCTGAACTAGGATCCATGCAACGGTGCGGGCGGTGCAGTCCCTTGTTGGGAAAGCCTCTACCCACCGAGTGAAGTTATCCATGATTACTAGACAGTAACTTTTCCCCCTGGTTTTTGGCAGGGGCCCTGTGAAGTCTATCTGGATGTTTTCCCAGGGTCCCCTCGGCCGTGGCTGATTTGCCAGCTGTAGCTTTTTGCCCTTACCAGGGTTATGCTGGGCACAAATGATACAACGGCGGCAGAATTTCTCAATATCCCCGCCCATCCCTGGCCAACCCTGCCGGAGGGTTGTGATCATGCTCTGCCTTCCCTGATGTATCACCCATGATATAACTTCAGTAGTATCTGTCTAATACAGGGTGGGGCCACCACGACTCTTTCCTCCCCATGTGTCCAGCACCCATCTGGTCCCTCCTTGCTCCTTTTCTCCTCCATTTTTCCTTCTCTTCTGCCTCTACCTCTTCATATGATTTTACTGAGCTGGCTTCTGTCGTTTCCTCCTGCTCACTTGCAATTTCAATTGCCTCTTGTTCCCCGCTGTCTCATTCGCTGTAATGTCTACCCTAGGAGGAACCGGGAAAACGTTATGTTCTGGAGTGGCCGCAGTCTCTCTGAGTATCCCCTGGTGTTCTTGTTCTTTTGTTATATTCTGAACAGTGGTCAGTGTGTCAGTTTGTACAGGGTCCTGCCTAAGGGTTTATACAGACCCTCCTCTATTTTAACTGGGTTTATCTTCACCTGCCCACAATGCTGCTTGTGTATTCTGTTGGTTGTATGTGTTCGCTGCCCCTGACTCGTCCATATTATTTCTCCCTTTCTTGAATCTATAACAGCTCCTGCTACCCTTAGGATGTCTATTCCAAGGATCGTGCCCTCATTGTTTGGACATACCCAGAAATACACTGGAAGCTGCACTCCCACGATTTCTAGTATTTGCTTCTCGCTTCTTTCTGCTTTTACTGTTTTCCCTCCTACACCCCTGATATAACTGGCCTGTCCGGTTGTTGGTAAGGGTAAGTCTGTTATCGATATTGATGTCCCTGTGTTCACTAACATATTGCATTGCCGTCCCCCTAACAATGCCGTTGTGTACATCCGTGAGTCAACAGAGCCGAAGGTGGAGCCCGCTGTCACATCCTTTTCTGCCGTTACTAACTCTTTTATCTGATTAACAGTCAGACTGGTTGCTGATGGGGTGAGTGACTGGGTGTCTGCCGTGACCTTCACCTGGGTTTCCCCCCTCCCTTTTGGACACTGTCTCCAGCCATGTCCCGATAGGCCACAGCTGTAGCATATCAACTGCTTCACTGTCTTATACCTGGTCCGGCTGTCCTTTGCTAGGTGCCCTGGCTGCCGGCAAGCAAAACAAACTCTCCGGGACATCACAGCAGCTGCATCCACTATACCCACTTTATGATTTCTCTTGCCTTTTCTTTGGTCTATCTCACTGGCCCACAAAACTGTCGCAGAGTAGGTGGACCCTACCATTATGCCTAAATCTAAAACTTCCTGGTGGGCTGAGCTGAGGCCTTCCTTCATCATTTTTAGGAAGACTGGGTTATCCCTCCCTGGATTATCCAACCCTAAATACTCCTCGTATGCTTGATATTTACATTGGGCATAATCCATGGCTGTCTCGTCAGTCCTCTGGGTCACTGCCATTATTGTTCCCCAGCTACTCTCGCCTCCCCCCAGCTGCTGCCTCACTTCCCCTTTAAAGGAGTGATATCTTTCTTCATTACTGGCACTCCCGGTAGTTGTCCATGTACCATCCCGCACCCCCTGGGCCATTCTGTCCCACATATTCCTCGGGCACTTGGCTTTCACTAACACGTGTATATCTTTAGGGTGCATCTGGTGGTTTTCAACCATTTCTTTGAGTTTGTGCCAGAATTCTGAATTCCCACAGGCGACTTTAAGTGAGGGCAACTCGGACAAAATGCTCTGTTTCTCCCTGGGGGTGAAGGGTTTATGAATAGTCATAATCAAGGTCAAGGGCTGGCTCGGATCATCAGGGTTCTCAACCTGACATTGCCTGACCTCAATAGGTGCCATCCTGGTAGATCTCTCTGGGTAAAACCTCTCCCTGAGATATCTCCATACTAATTCCCACACTACGCAAAATATAAAAGACGGGTAACAGTTAAACAGTACATAATTAAAACCGCAGAGTATGCATTCCACAATCTGCCACTTTTGAGTACCTGAACTCATGATGCCTACTGTATTTCTTTGCATCACACTTGCACACGCATACACTAAAATGCAGCTTCCCGAATGAGTATACACGCCCCTACTCTGGCTTCTGGAACCGTACTGTTGGTTACCACCTTTCACAACTGGTGGTCCAAGTCTCACCAAGTTAACATGCAAAGATTCCTCACTTACATAAACACACATGCACACACACACACACTACTTTTATATCTACCAGCTCAGCTCTCCACGTTCCTGATACTTCGTGTCCCGTGAACCACCGACCAAACAGATCCAACTGTGAGCGTTATTTTATAAAAATACTCACCAAATTAAGACTGCTAGGAATGCTGGCCACACGACGGATCACTAAATATCCCACTCCTGACACCAAATGCTGCAGCATGGATGAAACAGCCTTTAAGAATGTAAGTTAAGTCTACGATACATTTATTTGGCATTTCCCATGCTAACATAGAAAATAATTAATATTTATAATGTATAGACAATGCTGTCTTCAAAACTACAGCACCAGGTCAAACTACAGTGCCAGAAGCATCTGGTAGTCACACATTTTTAGGAAGCACATTGTTGTGGACTCAATCCACAGTCCTTTGTCAAATAGAAGTCTGGTGGCCAAAGTCATTTAAGTGTAAACGAATCATCTACCCCAAAAAAATCACTCTAACAGTAACCATAGCAGCTGAGCATTTCCCAGTGAAAGACTGACCATTGCTTAGATCCTAAGTAGTGGTGATCAAGATGTGGAGAAGAAATTGCTCTCCTGCCTTCCTTAAGCACCCAATTAACTCTGAGAGTTCTGTGTTAACTGACGTCACAATGGAAATAACTAACTTTATTATCAGCTGCATTCACAATAATTGTCAGCATACCAGTAGATTCATTTGATCCATTCAGGGTTTTTATAAATAATCACAGAGAGCCATCATTCACACAATTGCCTATCCCAAAATTTTTCAATCACAATGTCTGTGACAGTCAGCTAAACCACAACAGCCTTAGCAGTTGTGTGGCAAAGCTACTTGGCCAGCCATCAGAGAGTAGCATTGGCCTCAACAGATTTTTTATCTGGGGAGCCAAGAAATAATATGTTTATCCTTGACCTCAGTAAGTCAATGTTACTACATTAAGCACAATTGCACAGGGATGCAGAACAAGTGGCTACAACCTTGACTATATCCAGAACACTGAATGGAGTTATTAGGTCAGAACAAGTTTTGGTGAACAGTAAGCTTCAGTGAGCAGGACAAGCAATAATAAAGTAAGTGAGGTGTTTCATTTCTTTAGTCCCCTGGGTATTAAACGGGTAATAACAATCAGCAGAGTGGTATGATCCTGCTGCGAGATATGGGAAATCAGGGAGAGGTCAATTAGTTCTGATGATTAACCTGATAAGTCCAGTTGCTGTTTCTCTCAAACCACTAGAGCAGAAGATGAACACTCTAAGGAACACACAGGTGGCACAGTATGTTTCAGAGACAGGAGTTTCAGGGAGGTTCAGTCAGCTAGATGGGTGACAATCAGAAGGGCAAGAAAGATGGGACGGGAGGTGCTGATAAGTCCTCATCTGACATGCAGGAGTCGTTTAAAGGCCAACTGGTCAGAATTCAGAATTAAGCAAGAAGGACAAGTATTGCAAGGTTTAGGAGCTTTCGATGACAAAAGATTTTGTACATTCACATGCATCTCCTCCAACAGCATTTGTTACATTTGGTTCTCTCAGCGTTGCCTCTTTTATGTCAATGAAATCAAGTGCAAACTAAGCCACCACTTTGAGAAGCTTCTGCACTCCATTCACAATGGCATTCTGAAGCTTGCAATTGCGAGACATTTTAATTCCCTTCCCCATTCTCATACTGATCTGTCCGCCCTTAGCCTCCTCCACCGCCAAGGAGAGCTTAATTGCAAACAAGAGGAACAACAACTCAGATTTCACCTGGCTTGTGCACATACTGATGGCTCGAACATTGTTTTCTCCAATCTCAGGTGAAATGCTCCCGCTCTGCTCCCTTTCTCTCTCCTTGTTCTGACACCCACTCCAGACCCACCCCATCACACTGTTTCTTTCTCCTTCTTTTCCCTGCTCCACTGCATCAACTCATCACCCAAATGCGCCACCTACTGTTCCCAGCTGCCCAATGCAGGCAAATGGGAACTGTGTAGATGGTTAATGGATACAGCGATAAAAAATTTCTGTAGTGTGTAGCTCTATGACTCTGTGATTCTCTCATTCCAAGGTAAATTCTTCTACATCTTCATTTTCTGCATTGTTTGTCATGTGTTTCTAAAATGTGCAAATTCATCACAATGCTGGTCCCAAGATCCTGGTTTCTATTCGCAGCCTTAGAATGGTCATGTATACTTCATCCTTGTTTCCATAGTACCTTGGTCACCTTGTTTCCCAATCTGGTGCCTGGGTTCTTGATCCCAAAGTGTTTACTGTGTGGTTGTCAATCCAAGTGAAAAACTAGTTTAGACACTAAGTCCATGGTTCCTGCTTCCACATGCTGTCTATCCCTTGAGTCTTAGCCTGTAGGTCCTGGTCACTGATGCCATGTCTCTTGCCTACTCATGTCCCAAGTTTCTGATTGGGTCCAATTATTTCGAGATTGTGCTGCCAAAGTGCCTGTTCCTGTGCTATGCTATTCTCTGCTCTATTGGGTTGTCTTGGGGTCTGGAACAAGAGATCTTCAGGCCAACTCCAACTGGGAGGTCCTTATTTTCATCCTTCAGCATAACCTCCCAATTAATTCTGATCACCACATACATTTAACCTAAAGGAAAATTTTATGATGATTTCACTTTAGACATTTGGTGTTTTTAAGACAGTGATGGAAAAGGATAGGGCCTAGGACCTAGGTTAGGACCTAGCCTGTCTGAGGAGAAAAGAATGAATAGTAAGTGGGAGACTTTTCAGGGTGGCTGATATATCAAGAATCTATGGCAATATTTGCCTGCTAGGGTAAAGGTAAACCTGGCAAGTTTAGGGAAGCCCAAATGACAAGTGATACTGGTCAAGTAAAAGGAATTTGTCAGGAGGTCAGGAGGTCAGGAGGTCAGGCATGAGTAATGGCTATAGACACAAGGGATGGTCAGCATGAGTGGGAAATTGTGCTTCAGTAATGTGACTGAGTTTTTCAAAGGGATATAAAATAGGGATGATAAGACATACTTAAAATTTTACACATATAGAAGGGATACAGTAAAGTGTGGAAAGAAGGAAACTCACGGGGTGTATTCTCCATAGATATACAAAGGCTGGAGGAAAATTGGCAGTGGTGGAAAAGCCAGTGAAAGAGGATGGGAGACAAAGCAGCAATTACATCGTGTCATATAAGCACTGGACTAGGAAGATGCATGAAATTCTGCAGATGCTGAAAATCTTGAGCAACACACTTAATACTGGAGGTACTCAGCTGATCAGCCAGCATCTAGAGAGCAAAACAAATACTCGACCTTTTGGGCTGAGATCCTTCTCATAAACAGGAGATGTTCCACTCAGCACTGCCTCCAGGAGGCACCTATAGAGACCAGGTGATGGCGGGATGAGAACGCTGATGGTTCCAGCCAGCCTCTATACCACAATTCCTTTTCCCCAATGGAAAAAAAAACAGAGCATTGTATCCAAACTGCCCTCACTTACAAATACACATGACAATGCTGAATTTTGGCATAAATTAGAGGAAATTATCAGATCTGCCAGACACACCCCAAAGACATACATGTATTGGTTAAAATCAAATGTCTCAGAAATACTGTATGTGCAGTGTGGAGCATGGCGACAAATGGGAATACCATTAATGAAGAGAGATATCAGAACCTTAAGGAGGAAGAGAGGCAGCTCTGGGTGGAGGAGAGGATAAATGGGTAATCATAATGTCAGATGTTCAGAAGGCTGATGAACCTTCTGTGAAAATACCAGGCTACTGAGGAACACTCAGGGCCGGGAAATCCAGGGAGGGATGATCCAATCTTCTGAAAATGCTCAAAAAGGGCTTAATTCAGCCCACCAGGAAGTCTCAGACTTGGGACTAGATGTGGGCTCGACTTAACAGTATCACGAGCCCAGGAGATAGGCCAGAGGAGAGGAAATATTAAAAATACTCACCTCCTTAGAGTGCTGAGTTCATTGGCCATGTTATTGGTAATAACGTATACCAGAGGAGATCCCATATGTTGTGACTGTCACTGGAGAAACTGGTGAATATGCAAGTGTTCATCCCCTTGGAAACCCTCTTGCTTGAGTCACCCAAATCCAAAATCCATCAGGTTTTATGCTACTAAGAACAATGTTTACAGTATGTGAATCAATGCAATTTCACTGGCTACAATGAGACTGTTTATTATATTTTGTGCCTGACAAATGGTTTCTCTGATATGCACATTTCAGTAGGAGAACATTGTTACTGATAGACTCCTCTGAAGATTCAGCACCTTTGTTGGGAGAAGCTAATTAGTCTAAAAGCTTCTAAGGACAGAGAACCAGACACCCAGGATTACTGCTCTGAGGACACAGTTACTGCAGTTATTGATAAAGCGACTGCACCGATGATCATGTGACAAAGGTTGGTCCACTCTGAAAGTCCTCCTTGATTTCTGGAAGAAGGGAGCAAAATAACATAAGCTGCAGGTGTGAACCAATGACTATAGAACCATTGTCTTATACTTGGCTGAAGCAGATGAGAAGGTCTCATAGCTACTGTAGGTCAGGATGCAAGGAACACCTTGAGCAGCCAGCCCCATGCTGAGGGCCAACAGCCTGAACTCAGTAGACACCTTTGCTTGTATTTTACAATTCAACAGTTTTTTTTGAAGACCAGTGGTTCTTGTTTTTACCATAACTCCTAACCTCTAAATGCTGTCCCTTGTCTGACCTTTCACACCTTCCCTTCCTGACCTTCCAGATAAAGCAACAATTCAGTTTCATCTCTGCAGCCCCTTTCATCTGTCGAAGAGAAAGATGTCTCCATTGAGACCCTTTCATTCACAACACCATACCAAAGGCAAAACTGTTGAAACAGGCTGAACCTTTTGCCTCCCAGAATTTCATGCTACAGCTCTGTGGGTCTTAAATGCCTGTCCTCCTCCTTACCTGGGCATTGTGATTTTGTTTGAAAAAAGAAGAAACAAATTTGACGTGGCACAAAGTGGTTAGTGAGGACACAGATACATAAAAAAAAGATAAGAGATTATATGCACTGGTTCTTCAAGGCAGCAGAACAAGTTGAGAAGGCTTTTAACTGATCATATGGGATCTTGGCAGAACAATAATAGTAACACATGCAAAGTCAGAGGAAATGATGACCTATCTGTATTTTCTGTCCCGTTTCAGATGCTAAGTGAGGCAGGGGGGATATTAAGATCTTAGTGACAATACAGAAGAAATTTACAACAGTGATATCAGGAATGAAAGATTTCAATTACACAGAACAGAAAATATGGAAAGATTTCAAGGGATTATTTGAAAGAAATGCTCAAAATAATGAATCCTTTTAAAGAGCAATGGTTTCCTATGGAAGAAGAGGGCAGCAGGCAGAAAACATCAATTTAAAGCAAAAGAACATGAAACAAATTAGATTTTCCTTTACACGGTGAGAATTCAGGACGTGGAATGCTCACTTGAAAGGAAAATGGAAACATACTTCAAATCAGCTTTCAAAGAGCATTGGATGGAAATCACAGCCTATAGAGTCTTGGAGTCCCAAAACACAATGTTCAAAGTAAAACAGAGTACACACATGTCACCACAAATAACCTTGAGATTGTTCTTCTGAGGGCACAGCAGAATCTACAGAACAGTAACTGTAAACAGGATCAATGGACAACAATAGTATGGATAGAACTGAGAAACTGCAAGGGCAAAAAGACCCTGATGGGAGTTATCTACAGGCCCCCAAACAGTAGCCTAGATATAGGGTGCAAGTTAAATCAAGAGTTAAAATTGGCACGTCGCAAAGGTAATTCTACAGTTGTTATGGGGGATTTTAACATGCAGATAGACTGGAAAAATCAGGTTGGTACTGGACCCCAAGAAAGGGAGTTTGTGGAATGTCTCAGAGATGGATTCTTAGAGCAGCTTGTATTAGAGCCTACCAGAGAGAAGGCAATTCTGGATTTAGTGTTGCGTAATGAGCCAGATTTGATGACGGAACTTGAGATAAAGGGACCATTAGGAGGTAGTGACCATAATGTGATAAGTTTTAATCTACAGTTTGAGAGGGAGAAGGGAAGATCGGAAGTGTCAGTATTAGTTGAACAAAGGGGACTATGGACACATGAGGGAGGAGCTGGCAAAGGTTGACTGGAAAGATACCCTGGCAGGGATGACAGTGGAACAACAATGGCAGGTATTTCTGGGAATGATACAGAAGGTGCAGGATCAGTTCATTCCAAAGAAGAAGAAAGGTTCTAAGGGGATTAAGGGGATGACAAGGGAAGTTAAGGACAGTATAAAAACAAAAAAGAGGAAGTATAACATAGCAAGGATGAGTGGAAAGCCAGAGGATTGGGAGACTTTTAAGGAGCAACAGAAGATAACTAAAAAGGCAATACAGGGGGAAAGATGAGGTACGAAGGTAAGCTAGCCAAAAATATAAAGGAGAATAGTAAAAAACAACAGGAATTCTGCAGATGCTGGAAATTCAAGCAACATACATCAAAGTTGCTGGTGAACGCAGCAGGCCAAGCAGCATCTATAGGAAGAGGCGCAGTCGACGTTTCAGGCCGAGACCCTTCGTCAGGACTAACTGAAGGAAGAGTGAGTAAGGGATTTGAAAGCTGGAGGGGGAGGGGGAGATGCAAAATGATAGGAGAAGACAGGAGGGGGAGGGATGGAGCCGAGAGCTGGACAGGTGATAGGCAGAAGGGGATACGAGAGGATCATGGGACAGGAGGTCCGGGAAGAAAGACGGGGGGGGGGGGTGACCCAGAGGATGGGCAAGAGGGGCCACACTCAGGTTGGAGGAACAACACCTTATATTCCGTATGGGTAGCCTCCAACCTGATGGCATGAACATTGACTTCTCTAACTTCCGCTAGGCCCCACCTCCCCCTCGTACCCCATCTGTTACTCTTTTTAATGCACACATTCTTTCTCTCACTCTCCTTTTTCTCCCTCTGTCCCTCTGAATATACCTCTTGCCCATCCTCTGGGTCACCCCCCCCCGTCTTTCTTCCCGGACCTCCTGTCCCATGATCCTCTCGTATCCCCTTCTGCCTATCACCTGTCCAGCTCTCG
Source organism: Mobula hypostoma (assembly GCF_963921235.1). Classification (NCBI taxonomy): domain Eukaryota; kingdom Metazoa; phylum Chordata; class Chondrichthyes; order Myliobatiformes; family Myliobatidae; genus Mobula; species Mobula hypostoma. The sequence continues at coordinate 97,989,695 of NC_086103.1, read as the reverse complement.
GCTCCATCCCTCCCCCTCCTGTCTTCTCCTATCATTTTGCATCTCCCCCTCCCCCTCCAGCTTTCAAATCCCTTACTCACTCTTCCTTCAGTTAGTCCTGACGAAGGGTCTCGGCCTGAAACGTCGACTGCGCCTCTTCCTATAGATGCTGCTTGGCCTGCTGAGAATAGTAAAAGCTTCTTTAGGTATGTGAAGAGGAAAAAAATTAGTTAAGACCAAAGTGGGCCTTTGAAGACAGAAACGGGTGAAATTATTATGGGGAACAAGGAAATGGCAGACAAGCTGAACAGGTACTTTGGATCTGTCTTCACTAGGGAAGACACAAACAATCTCCCAGATGTAATAGTGGCCAGAGGACTTAGGGTAAGAGAGGAACTGAAGAAAATTTGCATCAGGCTCAAAATGGTGTTGGGCAAACTGATGGACTGAAGGTTGATAAATCCCCAGAGCCTGATGGTCTGCATCCCAGGATACTTAAGGAGGTGGCTCTAGAAATCATGGACGCATTGGTAATCATTTTCCAATGTTCTATAGATTCAGGATCAGTTCCTGCGGATTGGAGGGTAGCTAATGTTATCCCACTCTTTAATAGAGGAGGGAGAGAGAAAACAGGTAATTATAGACCAGTTGGTCTGACATCAGTGGTGGGGAAGATGCTGGAATCAATTATAAAAGATGTAATAGCTGCATATTTGGATAGCAGTGGCAGGATAGATCCGAGTCAGCATGGATTTACGAAGGGGAAGTCATGCTTGATTAATCATCTGGAATTTTTTGAGAATGTGACTCTGAGAATGGACATGGGAAAGCCAGTAGATGTAGTGTACCTGGACTTTGAAAAAGCCTTTACTAAGATCCCACATAGGAGGTTAGTCCGTAAAATTCGAGCAAATGGTATTGGGAGTAGGGTACTGGCATGGATAGAAAATTGGTTGGCAGACAGGAAACAAAGAGTAGGGATTAACGGGTCCTTTTCAGAATGGCAGGCAGTGACTAGTGGGGTACAGCAAGGCTCGGTGCTGGGACCGCAGCTATTTACAATATACATTAATGGTTTAGATGAAGGGATTAAAAGTAACATTAGCAAATTTGCAGATGATACTAAGTTGGGTGGCAGTGTGAAATGTGAGGAGGATGTTATGAGAATGCAGGGTGACTTGGACAGATTGGGTGAGTGGGCAGATGCAGTTTAATGTGGATAAATATAAGGTTATCCACTTTGGTGGCAAGAACAGGAAGGCAGATTACTATCTGAATGGTGTCAGGTTAGGAAAAGGGGAAGCACAACGAGATCTAGGTGTCCTTGTTCATCAGTCACTGAAAGTAAGCATGCAAGTACAGCAGGCAGTGAAGAAAGCTAATGGCATGCTGGCCTTCATAACAAGGGGAATTGAATGTAGGAGCAAAGAGGTCCTTCTGCACTTGTACAGGGCCCTGGTGAGACCACACCTGGAATATTGTGTACAGCTTTGGTCTCCAAATTTGAGGAAGGACATTCTAGCTATGGAGGGAGTGCAGCGTAGGTTCACGAGGTTAATTTCCGGGATGGCGGGACTGTCATATGTTGAAAGTTTGGAGCGACTGGGGTTGTATACACTGAAATTTAGAAGGATGAGAGGGGATCTGATTGAAACATAGGAGATTATTAAGGGATTGGACAGGCTAGAGGCAGGAAACATGTTCCCGATGTTGAGGGATTCCAGAACTAGAGGCCACAGTTTAAGAATAAGGGGTAGACAATTTAGAACGGAGTTGAGGACAAACTTTTTCACACAGAGGGTTGTGGTTCTGTGGAATGCTCTGCCTCAGAAGGAAGTGGAGGCCAATTTTCTGAATTCTTTCAAAAAAAGAGTTAGATACAGATCTTAAAGATAGCGGAGTGAAGGGATATGGGGAGATGGCAGGAAAAGGGTACTGATTGTGGATGATCAGCCACGATCACAGTGAATGGTGATGCTAGCTCAAAGGGCTGAATGGCCTACCCCTGCACCTATTGTCTATTGTCTAAATAATCAGCATGAAATAACAAGAGGAAAGATTCCTTAAATGAGTGAAGTTATTCTCTTTTTGTTTAAGAGCCTGATGGTTAGGAGGAAGTAACTGTTCTTGAACCTGGTGAACCTAGAAGATTCACAGAACACCACAGCACAGAAACAGGCTGTTTGGTCCATCTAGTCCATGATGAACCAATAATCTGTCTAGTCCTACTGACCTGCACCAGGACCATAGCCCACCATACCCCTCCCATCCATGTACCTATCCAAATTTCCATTAAATGTTAAAATCCACCACTCGCTCTGGCAGCTCATTCCACACTCTCACAACCCGCTGAGTGCAGATGTTTCCTCTCTTGTTTCCCTTAAACATTTCACTTTTCACCCTTAACCCATGACCTCTAGTTGGAGTCCCACCCAACCTCAGTGGAAGAAGACTGCTTTTTTTCTAACCCGTTCTATACCTCTCATAATTTCATAAACCTCTATAAAATCTTCCCTTATTCTTCTACATTCTAGGGAATTAATTGATAACCTATTAAACCTATCCCTATAACTCAGGTCCTTAAGTTCCCGCAACATTTGTGTAAATTTTCTTTGCACACTTTCAATGTTATTTACATCTTTCCTGTAGGTAGGTGACCAAAACTGCATAGAATACTCCAAATTAGGCCTCACCAACATCTCATACAACTTCAACATAATATCCCAACTCCTTGTCTCAGTGCTTTGACTTATGAAGGCCAATGTGTCAAAAGCTTTCTTTTGGACCCAATCTACCTGTGATACTATTCCAAGATCCTTTTGTTCTACCACACTCCTCAGCTGCCCTACCACTCAGCACGTTGGTCCTACTGAAGTGCAGTACCTCACACCTATCTGTATTAACTTCCAGCTGGCACTTCTCAGCCTATTTTTCTGCACCATCAGCTGGTGCAGATCCCACTGCAAGCTTTGATTGTCTTCCTCTGTTGTTCACTACAGCCCCAAGCTTGGTGCCATCTACAAATTAGCTGCTCCAGTTTATTACATTATCATCCAGATTGTTGAGATAGATGACAAACAGGAACAGACCCAGTACCGATCCCTGCAGAACACCAGTAGTCACAGGCTTCCAGTCAGAGAGTCAGCCATTTGAAAACCACTCTCTGGTTTCTTCTGGGAAACAAATGTTGAATCCACTTTACTACCACACCTTGAATGTCAAACAGCTAAACTTTCTTGAACAACTTTGTCAAAGGCCTTGTGGGACAATGTCAAAGGCCTTTCGGGACATCGTCAAAGGCCTTGCGGGACAATGTCAAAGGCCTTACGGGACAATGTCAAAGGCCTTACGGGACATTGTCAAAGGCCTTGCGGGACGATGTCAAAGGGCTTGCGGGACATTGTCAAAGGCCTTGCGGGACGATGTCAAAGGCTTTGCGGGACAATGTCAAAGGCCTTGTGGACATTGTCAAAGGCCTTGCTAAAGTCCACGTAGACAACATACACTGCCTTCTCTTCATCATCTTTCCTAGTAGCTTCTTTGAAAAACTCTATTAGATAAGTTACACATTTTTACCACGCACAAAGCATATTCACTATCTCTAACCTGTCCCTGTCCATCCCAATTATTATATATCTGGTCCATTAGATTACCTTCCATTAATTTCCCACTCCTGATGCCAGACTCACTGGTCTATAATTCTGGCTTATAAGCCATCTGGCTTATTCCTGGAGCATTTCTTATACAATAGAACAGCATTAGCTGTCCTCCGATGCTCTGGTGCCTTACCTGTGACTAAGGACATTTTAAATATCTCTGTTAGGACCTCTGCACTAACCTCCCACTAGGTCAGAGGAAACACCTTGTCAGGCCCTGGGGATTTATCCACCCTAATTTGCCTCAGGACAGCAAACACCTCCTTCTCTGTAACCTGTATAGGGCCCATGAATTCACTGCTGTATTGCCACACATCTACAGACTTTGTGTCTGTTTCCTGAGTAAATACAGATTTTAAAAATCCACTTAAGATCTCCCCCATTCTTTTGGCTCGATGCATAGATGACCACCCTGACCTTCCAGAGGATCAATTTGTGCCTTGCTATCCTTTTGCTCTCAATATATCTGCAGAAGGTCTTGGGATTCTCCTTCACATTGTCCGCTAGAGCAACCTCATGTCTTCTTTTTGCCCTCCTTATTGTCTTCTCTTGCATTTCTTATACCCTTCAAGTACCCATTTGCTCCTAGATTCAAGATTCAAGATGCAAGATTCAAAAAACTTTGTTGTCATTCTAACCGTACATCAGGTCTGCAGGGCAGAATGAGACAGTGTTTCTCAGGAGCAGTGCAATCATAACATAACAAACGCAACACTAAATAATAAACATAACAATAAATAATAAAACAGAACAACCATATGTCAGTTAAAGTCAAGTTATAAGTGTCCAGTGCAAGTTAAAAGTGTCCAAAGCAGAGTCAAGTACAGCAGCTATTTAGTGGTCTGACTGCCTGTGGGAGGAAGCTGTTCAGTAGCCTTGTGGTTTTAGTTTTGATGCTCCTGTAACGTTTGCCTGATGGCAGAAGAACAAACAGTTCATGGAGTGGGTGTGAGGGGTCTTTAATGATGTACCGTGTCTTCTGGAGGCATCGACTCTGAAAGAGGTCTTGGACAGAAGGTAGGGAGACCCCAATAACCTTCTCTGCTCCCCTAACCACCCTCTGCAAGGCTTTTTTGTCAACAGCACTGCAGCTGGAGTACCAGGTTGTGATGCAAAAGGTCAGCACACTCTCAACCACGCCTCTGTACATAGAAACATAGTAACATAGAAAATAGGTGCAGGAGTAGGCCATTCGGCCCTTCGAGCCTGCACCGCCATTTATTATGATCATGGCTGATCATCCAACTCAGAACCCCGCCCCAGCCTTCCCTCCATACCCCCTGACCCCCGTAGCCACAAGGGCCATATCTAACTCCCTCTTAAATATAGCCAATGAACTGGCCTCAACAGTTTCCTGTGGCAGAGAATTCCACATATTCACCACTCTCTGTGTGAAGAAGTTTTTCCTAATCTCGGTCCTAAAAGGCTTCCCCTCTATCCTCAAACTGTGACCCCTCGTTCTGGACTTCCCCAACATCGGGAACAATCTTCCTGCATCTAGCCTGTCCAATCCCTTTAGGATTTTATACGTTTCAATCAGATCCCCCCTCAATCTTCTAAATTCCAACGAGTACAAGCCCAGTTCATCCAGTCTTTCTTCATATGAAAGTCCTGCCATCCCAGGAATCAATCTGGTGAACCTTCTTTGTACTCCCTCTATGGCAAAGATGTCTTTCCTCGGATTAGGGGACCAAAACTGCACACAATACTCCAGGTGTGGTCTCACCAAGGCCTTGTACAACTGCAGTAGTACCTCCCTGCTCCTGTACTCGAATCCTCTTGCTATAAATGCCAGCATACCATTCGCCTTTTTCACCGCCTGCTGTACCTGCATGCCCACTTTCAATGACTGGTGTATAATGACACCCAGGTCTCGTTGCACCTCCCCTTTTCCTAATCGGCCACCATTCAGATAGTGGGGAGTGATGCTTGTTTAAGCTTCCTCAGAAAGTGCAATCTCTGCTGGGCCCGTTTCACAATCCCAGTGATGTTCCTGGAGCAGGTGAGATTGTCCGAGATCTGCACCCCAAGGAACTTGATGTTTTCCACTCTCTCCACTCTTCACTCTCTCAGCTGATGCTGAGGGGTGTGTGCTCAGGCTGAGACCGTCTGAAATTGACAATCATCTCCTTGGTTTTGGTGACATTAAGCATCAAGTTGTTATCCCCGCACCAGCTCTCTAGGTGTTTGACCTCCTCCCTGTACATTGTACATTGACCTCCTACCTGCCTCGAGCTGCTATGTACCTCCTTTTTCTTACCCAGGGCCTCAATATCTCTCGTAAACCAAGGTTCCCTAGCTGTGTTATCCATACCATTTGTTCAGACAGGTACATACAAAGACTATACTCTCAAAATTTCACACTTACTAAATACACCTTTTCCAGAAAACAATTTGTCTCAATGCACACGCGCCAGATCCTTTCTGATAGCATCAAAATAAGCCTTTCTCCAATTTGGAATGTCAACCCAAGGATTGGACCAATCTTTTTGTATATTTACTTCAAAATTAATGAGACTGTGATCACTAGATGCAAGGTGTTCCCCTACACAAACTTCTGTAACATGCCCTGTCTCATTCCCTATCACACTCTCTCTAGTTGGGAATTCTAAGAACTGATGAAGGAAACATTTCTGAACACGTTTGACGAACTCTTTCCCATCCAGCCCTTTTACAGTGTGGGAGTCCCAGTCAAAGTGTGGAAAGTTAAAATCATCTGCTATCACAACCTTATGTTTCTTGCAGCAGATTTGTTTGCCTAAATCCCGCAGACTGCTCATACCTTTCTTATTCCTCAGTTCTACCCATAAAGCCTCACTAGACGAGCACTCCAGTCTGTCCTGACCGAGCATTGCTGTGGTATTTTCCCTGACCACTAATGCCACCCCTCCCCCTTTAATCCCTCCCACTCCGTCACATCTAAAATAATGGAACCCTGAAACATTGAGCTGCCAGTTCTGCCCCTCCTGCAAGCAAGTCTCACTAATGGCTACAATATCATAATTCCAGGTGGAGATCCAACCTAAACTCATCTGCCTTTCCTACAATATTCCATGATATGAAGTATATTCAGATCAGCATATTCGTCCCACCGTGCTCAACCTTTTGATCCCTGACTTTGTACGTAGGCTTAACAACATCTTTTTTTCCAACTACTCCTCCATCTGTTCTGGCCCCCTGGATCCCAACCTCTCCAACTCTACTTTAACCCCCCAGAACCCATGCAGCACTAGTAAACCTTCCTGCTAGGATATCAATCCCATTCCAGTTCAGGTGCAAACCATTTTTTCCGTACAGGTCCCATGTTTCCTGAAAGAGAGCCCAATAATCTAAAAAGGTGAAGCCCTTTGGTGTATGTAGAAAAGCCAGAAACTGAGAACAATCCTCAGCTTCTTTTTCTCCAGCCCTGCCAAAGGGCTTCGGCATGAAACATCAACTATACTTTTTTCCATAGATGCCTCTCGGTCTGCCGAGTCCTTCAGCATTCTGTGTGTGTTGAACTGAAAACAATAGTCTTGATCTTTCAAAGAGCGAGCATGAACCATTCTCAGGTGCCAACCGTTTCAATTCCACTCCCCATTCCCATTCCAGTATGTCAGTCCATGGCCCTCATTCCCATTCCAATATGTCAGTCCATGGGCCCCATTCCCATTCCAATATGTCAATCCATGGCCCCCATTCATAGAACATAGAATAGTACAGCACAAAAAAGGCCCTTCGACCCACAATGTTGTGCTGACCCTCAAACCCTGCCTCCCATATAAGCCCCCAACTTAGATTCCTCTGTACACCTGTCTAGTAGTCTCTTAAACTTCACTAGTGTATCTGCCTCCACCACTGACTCTGGCAGTGCATTCCACGCACCAACCACTCTCTGAGTAAAAAACCTTCCTCTAATATCCCCCTTGAACTTCCCACCCCTTACCTTAAGGCCATGTTCTCTTGTATTGAGCAGTGGTGCCCTGGGGAAGAGGCGCTGGCTATCCACTCTATCTATTCCTCTTATTATCTTCTACACCTCTATCATGACTCCTCTCATCCTCCTTCTCTCCAAAGAGTAAAGCTCTAGCTCCCTTAATCTCTGATCATAATGCATACTTTCTAAACCAGGCAGCATCCTGGTAAATCTCCTCTGTACCCTTTCCAATGCTTCCACATCCTTCCAATAGTGAGGCGACCAGAACTGGACACAGTACTCCAAGTGTGGCCGAACCAGAGTTTTATAGAGCTGCATCATTACATCGCGACTCATAAACTCTATCCCTCGACTTATGAAAGCTAACACCCCATAAGCTTTCTTAACTACCCTATCCACCTGTGAGGCAACTTTCAGGGATCTGTGGACATGTACCCCGAGATCCCTCTGCTCCTCCACACCACCAAGTATCCTGCCATTTACTTTGTACTTCCAAAGTGTACTACCTCAAACTTCTCCGGGTTGAACTCCATCTGCCACTTCTCAGCCCACTTCTGCATCCTATCAATGTCTCTCTGCAATCTTTGACAATCCCCTACACTATCTACAACACCGCCAACCTTTGTGTCTTCTGCAAACTTGCCAGCCCATCCTTCCACCCCAACATCCAGGTCATTAATAAAAATCATGAAAAGTAGAGGTCCCAGAACAGATCCTTGTGGGACACCACTAGTCACAATCCTCCAATCTGAATGTACTCCCTCCACCATGACCCTCTGCCTTCTGCAGGCAAGCCAATTCTGAATCCACCTGGCCAAAATTCCCTGGATCCCCTGCCTTCTGACTTTCTGAATAAGCCTACCGTGTGGAACCTTGTCAAATGCCTTACCAAAATACTTATAGATCACATCCACTGCACTACCCTCATCTATATGCCTGGTCACCTCCTCAAAGAACTCTATCAGGCTTGTTAGACACGATCTGCCCTTCACAAAGCCATGCTGACTGTCCCCGATCAGACTATGATTCTCTAAATGCCCAGAGATCCTACCTCTAAGAATCTTTTCCAACAGCTTTCCCACCACAGACGTAAGGCTCACTGGTCTGTAATTACCCGGACTATCCCTACTTCCTTTTTTGAACAAGGGGACAACATTCGCCTCCCTCCAATCCTCCGGTACCATTCCCGTGGACAACGAGGACATAAAAATCCTAGCCAGAGGCTCAGCAATCTCTTCCTTCGCCTCGTGGAGCAGCCTGGGGAATATTCCGTCAGGCCCCAGGGACTTATCCATCCTAATGTATTTTAACAACTCAATCACCTCCTGTCCCTTAATATCAACATGCTCCAGAGCATCAACCTCACTCATATTGTCCTCACCATCATCAAGTTCCCTGTCATTGGTGAATACCGAAGAGAAGTATTCATTGAGGACCTCACTCACTTCCACAGACTCCAGGCACATCTTCCCACCTTTATCTCTAATCGGTCCTACCTTCACTAGTGTCATCTTTTTTTTCTTCACATAATTGAAGAATGCCTTGGGGTTTTCCTTTACCCTACTCGCCAAGGCCTTTTCATGCCCCCTTCTTGCTCTTCTCAGCCCCTTCTTAAGCTCCTTTCTTGCTTCCTTATATTCCTCAATAGACCCATCTGATCCTTTCTTCCTGAACCTCATGTATGCTGCCTTCTTCCACCTGACTGGATTTTCCACCTCACTTGTCACCCATGATTCCTTCACCCTACCATTCTTTATCTTCCTCACCGGGACAAATTTATCCCTAACATCCTGCAAGAGATCTCTAAACATCGACTACATGTCCATAGTACATTTCCCTGCGAAAACATCATCCCAATTCACACCCGCAAGTTCTAGCCTTATAGACTTTTAATTTGCCCTTCCCCAATTAAAAATTTTCTTGTCCTCTCAGATTCTATCCTTTTCCATGATAATGCTAAAGGCCAGGGAGCGGTGGTCACTGTCCCCCAGATGCTCACCCACTGAGAGATCTGTGACCTGACCTGGTTCATTACCTAGTACTAGATCTTGTCTGGCATTCCCCCTAGTTGGCCTGTCCACATACTGTAACAGGAATCCATCCTGGACACACTTAACAAACTCTGCCCCGTCTAAACCCTTGGAACTAATCAGGTGCCAATCAATATTAGGGAAGTTAAAGTCACTCATGCTAACAACCCTGTTATTTTTGCACCTTTCCAAAATCTGCCTCCAAATCTGCTCCTTTGTATCTCTGCTGCTACCAGGGGGTCTATAGAATACCCCCAGTATAGTAACTGCTCCCTTCCTGTTCCTGACTGCCACCCATATTGACTCAAAAGAGGATCCTGCTACATTACCCACCCTTTCTGTAGCTGTAATAGTATCCCTGACCAGTAATGCCACCCCTCCTCCCCTTTTTCCACCCTCTCTTTCCCTTTTGAAGCACTGAAATCCAGGAATATTGAGAATCCATTCCTGCCCTGGTGCCAGCCAAGTCTCTGTAATGGCCACTACATCATAATTCCATGTATATATTCAAGCTCTCAGTTCAGCACCTTTGTTCCTGATGCTTCTTGCATTGAAGTACACACATTTCAGCCCTTCTACCTTACTGTCTTTACACTGTTTATTCTGCTCCTCTTTCCTCAAAGCCTCTCTATATGTTAGATCTGGCTTTACTCCGTGCACTTCTTTCACTGCTCTATCGCTCTGGGTCCCATCCCCCTTGCAAATTAGTTTAAACCCTCCTCAACCATGCTAGCAAACCTACCTGCAAGGATATTGCTCCCCCTCGAGTTCAGGTGCAATCCATCCATTCTGTACAGGTTCCACCTTCCCCAGAAGAGATCCCAATGGTTCAAAAATCTAAAACCCTGCTCCCTGCACCAACTCCTCAGCCACACATTCAACTGCCATCTCCTCCAATTCTTACCATCACTGTCATGTAGCATTGGCAGCAATCCTGAGAACGTCACCCTTGAGGTCCTGTTCTTCAGCCTTCTGCCTAGTTCCCGAAACTCACACTTCAGGACCTCATCTCTCTTTCTGCCTATGTCATTGGTCCCAACGTATATCACGACTTCTGGTTGCTTTCCCTCTCATACCAGGATGTCGTGCACCTGGTCAGAGACATTCCGGACCCTGGCACCCGGGAGGCAACAAACCATGTGGGTGTCCTTCTTACATCCACAAAATCTCCTGTCTGCTCCCCTGACTATAGAGTCTCCAATAATGACAGCTCTCCTCTTCTCCGTCCCACCCTTCTGCACCACAGGGTCAGACTCAGTGCCGGAGGCTTCGCACCGTAGCTCACACCTGGCCGGTCGTCCCCGCCAACAGTATCCAGGACGATAAACTTATTATTCAGGGGAATGGCTACAGGGGTGTTCTGCACTACCTGTCTGCTCACCTTCGCTTCCCCCCTTCTGACTGTCACCCAATGACCTGCTTCCGGCAGCCTAGGTGCGACTACCTCCCTGTAGCTCTCATCTGTGACTGCCTCATTCTCCCTTATGAGTGGAAGGTCATCCAGCTGCTGCTCCAGGTTCCTTACATGGTCTTCCAGATCACCCAGCCGTATGCACTTCTGGCAGATGTGACTCTGCGGGAGAGGGGAGTTCCCCCAAGACTGCCACATCTCACATAAGAGGCACAGCACCGTCTCAGGAAATATTGTAAGGACTAACTGCGAGCAAGCTCGTCCTCCGCCTCTTCTCGTTGAAGCCTCTTGTGTCAAAGCCTCAAAGCTCCACTCTTTCACTGGCCCACTCACTCACTGGCCGATTTGCTTGAGTTATCCGTCTATTTATCTGCTTGAGCTTTTCAAAATGTTTGGTCACCTGACCTCGACTGCCCAATCAGCTGCTTTCTGCTGAGTCAGTTATTAATCAGATAATTTATATGGCAGTGTTAAAAAGGACTAAGATTGCTCTTTGATTCACATACATAAGATTAATCCTGAAAAAAATAAATGATACTTGAATATTATGTTTTTCAAATATCATGCATTTGCTAATATATATCCTGTACACCTCCCACTAAACTATAAACAAATGTTTTAAAAACTTCAATGGATTGTGCACCATCTCCACTCTTAAGCTTCAAGCATTATTTACTCTCTACAAGAAGATTTCTGGAGGCCAAATATGTTAATATATATTTTAAATGGTAAATAATATGCAGATTCTGAATTCATAGAATATACTTGATTGACTTATTGGGACATTTGTCATCACAGGTGAGATAAAGTTCATTCTCATTGGCTGATTGGTAGGAGGCAGCGAGTGGGAATAAAAGGATCCTTTTCTGTTTGGCTGCCAGTGACTAGTGGTGTCCGCAGAGGTTGGTGTTGGGACTGCTTCTTTTTGTGCTGTATATCGACGAATTAGATGATGCAAAAGATGTCTTTTTTTCCAAGTTTGCAGATGATACAAAGATTGGTGGAGGGTCAGGTAGTGTTGGGGAAACAAGTAGGATGCAGAAGGACTTAGATTAAGAGAATGGACAAGAAAGTGACAAATGAAATACAATGTTGGAAAATGCATGGTCATGCACTTTTGTTAAAACAAAATGTGAAGACTATTTTCTAAATAGGGAAAATCCAAAAATCTGAGATGCAAAGGGACTTGGGAGTCCTTGTGCAGAACACCCTAAAGGTTAACTTGCAGGTTGAGTCAGTGGTGAGGAAGGCAAATGCCATGTTAGCAATCATTTCAAGAGGTCCAGAATACAAGAGCAAGGATATGATGCTGAGGTTTTATAAGGCCTAGTGAGGCCTCACCTTGAGTATTGTGAACAGTTTTGGGCTCCTCATCTTAGAAAAGATGTGCTAGCATTGGAGAGGGTTCTGAGGAAGTTCACAAGGATGACTCCAGGAATGACAGAGTTATACATCAAACCTGGTGACAAAGGTGGTGCCATAGTAGTCTGGCGGACAGACCTCTACTTCACTGAGGCCAAACGGCAGCTCTCTGACACCTCCTCTTACTTACCCCTGGAACAGGACCCCACCAGCAAACATTAAACTATTGTCTCCCGCACAATCACCGCTCTTATCAACTCCGGAGACCTTCCATCCTCAGCCGCTAAACTCATTATTCCCATACCCCGCACCGCTTGGTTTTACCTCCTCCCCAAGATACACAAGCCTGACTGTCCCGGTAGACCCATAGTTTCTGCCTGCTCTTGTCCAACCGAACTTGTATCTGCTTACCTGGACTCCATTTTGTCACCCATAGTTCCATCCCTCCCCACCTACATCCGCGATACATCCCATGCCCTCCACCTCTTCAATACCTTCCAGTTCCCCGGTCCCAACCGCTTCATTTTTACTATGGATGTCCAATCCTTATACACCTCTATTCCCCATCAAGAAGGCCTCAAAGCCCTCCGCTACTTCCTGGATAATAGACCTCACCAGTTCCCCACCACCACTACCCTCCTCCGGTTGGCGGAACTGGTTTTCACACTGTTACGTACCCCGTAACTGGGTTGCCAAACCAGCAGAAATGGATCACTCAGTTGGAGTCTGGAGTACTAGAACTAAGAAAGTTTTATTAAAGAAACAAGCAACACAGTAATCGAAAGGATAATAAATGCAACAGTTCAGCGATGATAAACACACATGTGCACAGAATTAAGATAACAGCATCAATCAAGCTCTATCGTTGTCTAGGGGTAAATGACCAATTTCAAAATGACTCAAAGTTCAGTCCAGTTAGTAGTTCAGTTCGCAGTAATCGTTGCCATGGCGATGGACAAGGTGGGGGAAGAGAGTCAGAGAGAACAGGAACAACTGATCATTCAGAACAGCTTCACTCACAGACCGGCGAGATGCTCACAAGCAACTTTTGGGCGGGTCCTTGGTGATGTCACCTGAGGTCACCGACTGTGACCCCTCCTCCAGATGCGGTCGATCCTCTGCAGTGAACCCGGCACCCAGGCAAGGGCGGACACACACCGGGTTCCCGCTGATCGTACCTTTCCACCCTGGTCGTTGTCTGGTACTTCTCACCCTCTTGTGAGAAGCGTACCACTTCCAGAGTCTCGTTACCTCGGGTGGCGTGTGTCCTGTCTTAGCGGACCTGTCCCTTTTTATCCCCCTGCTGGGGTATCGCCTGTCCATCACTTCAAACAGTTCAAGGTTCAAAGAGGGGAGCCGCTCCAGACAGCTCTCTCTCTCCCCCGTTCCTTCATTACACATCTCCAGACGCTGCTCCATTGTTCCTTATCTCTCCTTCCCCTGAGGGCAGGTGGCAGACCAACTGCTGATGCCACTGATGCTAGCCCAGGCCAGCAAACATCTTAATTTTATGTGTATTCTCGTAATAACACTTAATAACTTCTCTTTCAGCTCTTCCTACTTTCTTCAGACTTAGAGTGTAGCTATGGGAACTCGCATGGGACCCAGCTACGCCTGCCTCTTCGCTGGTTATGTGGAACAGTCTGTGCTCCAAACCTATTCTGGTACTGCTCCCCAACTTTTCCTTCGCTACATTGACGACTACATTGGTGCTGCTTCCTGCACCCATGTTGAGCTCATCAATTTCAATGACTTTACTTCAAACTTCCACCCAGCCCTCAAGTTCACTTGGTCTATCTCTGACACTTCTCTCCCCTTTCTCGATGTCTCGGTCTTCATCTCTGGAGACAGACTGTCCACTGACATCTTCTACAAGCCCACTGACTCTCATAACTACCTCAACTATACCTCTTCCCACCCCACCACATGCAAAAATGCCATTCCCTATTCCCAGATCCTCCGTCTCCGCCGCATCTGCTCCCAGAATGAGGCCTTCCGTTCCAGGACATCTCAAATGTCCTCTTTCTTTAAGGATCGTGGTTTCCCTTCTATGGTGATCAATGATGCCCTCACCTGCATCTCCTCCATTTCCCGCACTTCGGCCCTCACCCCATCCTCCCACCACAACAGGGACAGTGTTCCCCTTGTCCTCACCTACCACCCCACCAGCGTCTGGATCCAGCACATTATCCGCCGCAACTTCCGCCACCTTCAACAGGACCCCACCACTAAGCACATCTTTCCCTCTCTACCCCTCTCCGCTTTCCACAGGGATTGATCCCTCCGTGACTCACTTATCTGCACGTCCATCCCCACGGATCTCCCATGCGGCACTTATCCCTGTAAGCATAAGTGCTACACCTGTCCCTACACTTCCTCTCTTACCACCATTCAGGGCCCCAAACAGTCCTTCCAGGTGAGGCAACACTTCACTTGCGAATCTGTTGGGGTCATCTGTTGCATCCGGTGCTCCCGGTGCGGCCTCCTCTACATCGGTGAAACCCGATGCAGATTGGGGGACCGCTTCGTCGAGCACCTCCACTCCATCCGCCAAAACAGACAGGATCTCCCAGTAGCCACCCACTTCAACTCTGCTTCCGACTCCCATTCAGATATGTCCATACATGGCCTCCTCTACTGACATGATGAGACTAAACTCAGATTGGAGGAGCAAAACCTAATATACTGTCTAGGTAGTCTCCAGCCCCTTGGTATGAACATAGAATTCTCCAACTTCCGGTAATTCCCTCCCCCTCCCTTCCTCTATCCCTATTTCGCATCTCCTCCCTCATAGTTCTGCCTCCTTCTACTATTGTTCTCCTGCCAATCACCTCCCTGCTTCCCCTCCCCCACCCCTTTGTCTTAAAAATTACTGTTTTTTTCAACTACCGGCATTCTTCAAACCCTCCCCAAAGTTCTTTCAGTCCTGACGAAGTGTTTCGGCCCAAAACGTTGACTAATCTTTTCAACTGATGCTGACTGATCTGCTGAGTTCCTGCAGCGCTTTGAGAGTGTTCCTTTGACAACAGCATCTGCAGATTGTTTTGTGTTTAGGGTTATACAAGGAACGTTTGATAGCTCTGGGACTTGCTGGAATTCAGAAGGACGAAGAGGGTTTTCATTGAAACCTTTTGAATGTTGAAAGGCCTAAACAGAGCAGATGTGGAAAGGATGTTTCCCATGGTGAGACAGTCTAGGACAAGAGGGCACTGCCTCAGGATAGAGGGGCGCCCTTTCAGAACAGAGTTGCAGAGAAATTTCTTTAGCCACAGCGTGGTGAACTTGTGGAATTTGTTCCATCCAGCTGTGGAGGCCAGGTCGCTGGGTGCGCTTAAGGCATAGATCGATAGGTTCTTGACTGGACACAGCATCAAAGGTTACAAGGAGAAGGTCAGAGGGTGGGGCTGAGGAAAGGAAAAAAGGACCAGCCATGATGGAATGGTGGAGCAGACTCGATGGGCCAAATGGTGTAATCTTGCTCCCATGTCTTATGGTCTTATAACATTCACAAAACAAGATCACACAGCCTGCAAATCAAACCTGTCAAGCCAGTCTATAATTGGTATAGTAAAGAAGGTCATGATGTAAATTGTTTATCAAATAAGTTTATATGGAAGCAAGTTAAGTAATCCTGTTGGATAATTCCCACAAGGCCAGTGTAAGGATCAATCATTATTAAGCACCATTGTATGGCATGACATGTCATCTATGACAAATTCAATTAACTTGCCATCTATTTAGTTAATTGAAGTTATTCTGTTTTGCTGAAGGGTTATTAAATAATTTGTCCTAGCGGTGCCACAGTCCTCCATGCTCTGACGCTCCTCCTCCCCTGATTATTTTCACCTGCATCTAATTTTAGTTCATAGTGCACCTAAGCCTTGTTTTGTTTCTCTATTTAAGTTCCATCTGTTTTGCTTGTCTTTCCTTATTTCTGAGTGTGTGCACATGTGCTGATTCTTGAGACCTAACTTGGGTTCTCTACAAACTCGTCCTCGGGTGAAGATTCTTTGTTCAACTCCTTCCTTGTTTCTTGTCTCCACTGCACTTGGGTCCATCTGGTTTATGTCTCTCCTGGTGGTCCACAGGTTAAAGATGTGGAACTTTGGCACAACAACTCCAGTTCAACCCGACCTGGCAACACCTGTATTACAGCCAGACTGAGCCACAACATGGACCCAACAGAGTATGAGTATCTCTGATCAGTGATGGGCAGCCAAGAAGTCACGGTAAGTGGACATAAATGTGTGCTCCAGCAGAGCTCTACCACCCCGCAGTTGCTCACCAAATTCATTTGGCTGAGTCAGCAAATCCCTGATGCCACCCCAAATGCTGAGTCTCAGAACTTGTCAGTGCCCAAGCATTTTGATGGTAATCCTGGGACCTGTTGAGGGCTTCTTATACAGTGTTCTCTGGCTTTCTAGCTCTACTCCACCAAGCTCCCTCTGTGGCCAGTATAATCATCTCTCATCTCTGGCAGAACTCCTCCATGGTCTATGGTGCTCTGGGAAAAGAGCTCTGAGCTGTGCAGGTGTATTTCTCTTTATCATGGTGATGAAGAGGGTGTTTGACCATGCATTCAGCAAATGAAGGGTGGTCAACTGACTCCTCCACCTTCATCAGTGTACCCGTAGTGTGGCTGACTCTACAATTGAGTTCTGCTCCCTGGCGGTAGAGAGTGGTTAGAGCACTGTAGGCCTTGTAGTTGTGTTCCAACCATGGGCTATCAAGTGAATTTAAAGATGAATTGGCATCCAGAGGCCCAATTGAAGATCTCAAGACTGTCATTGATATCTGCTTGCAGATAGACAATTACTTCCAGGAGAGGAGAACTGAGTACCATAGTGAGTCCTCTGGGGTTGCCATTCTGAGCCCCTCTAGCCTCATTGTGCTTGGTGTGCTGATGCACAACCCCGTTCCCCCACCCCCAGCTCTCCTTAACTTCCTTCATAGGAGTCAATGCAATTGGGCAGAACCCAACTTTCTCCCACTGAGCAGGACCAGAGAATGAACAGAAAATGGTGCCTCTTACTGTTGTGAGCCGGGCCTGTCCTGAGTCATCAGGAAAACATTCTGACAGGTGCAGGGAAGAAAGGTCAGTGATGGTTTCTATCATTCCTCCCACTTGGTGCATACTGCCTAGCTCCATTTCCTGGCTGAACATCACCATGCTCTTGGAACCTTTGTGAATTCTGGTACAGCATTCAATTTCATAGACCTCAAATTCAGTAGAGATCTCCAAGTTCTCCTAACTCATCTCAACTAAATGGTCAGGCTTTGGCTATGGACGGAAGCCCTCTCGGCCCCGGAAGGATCTGCCACCTCACTGCTTCCATCCGTTTACATAGCGAAAAGCATATTAAGACTATATCAGTTCACAGCATTCATTCTCCTGAGTTCCTGTTGATATTTGGCCCTCCACAACCCACAAACTGGCTGCTTCACTGCTGCAATCGATGGATGTCCTTCTCCCTGCTGGGATGCCTGCCTACCCACCTCTCCTGAGCTGCCTCCTGTCTCTCCCAAACTGTTCAGAGTTCCTCCAGCATTTGCAGAACTGCTTGAGGTTTTTTAGTAAAAAAGGGGCCACAAAACTTCGGCCTTATTGAACCTATGACTGCACAATGGAATTGGTGCCTGGAACCTGTCCACCCCAAGGAAGACTTTACCTCCTGTAAGCTCCAGAAAAGGGGGGCACAAAGGAGTAAATCTACAATGCCCAAGTATCTAGTTTCATTCACCCTTCCACACATCTTCAGGTGTGTGCTTCTTCATGGCAGATAAGGATAGTGGACTCTGACCTTGATAGATTATCAAGGCCTCATGAAGACCACAGTGAAGAACTGGTACTCCTTGCCATTGATGATCATGGCTTTTGAGTTACTGTAAGTGGCAACCATCTTTACTAAACTGAACTTCCAAAATGCACACAACCTGGTCTGCATTTGGTTGGGTGATGAATGGACAATTGCTTTTAACACCCCCATTGGCCACTACTAATATCTCAGTTTAGTCAATGCCCAGCAGTCTTCCAGGTCCTCATCAATTATGTTTTCTGAGAAATGCTAAGTCACTTTGTCTTCCCCTACCACGATAATACACTCATTTTCTCCAAGACCTACCACAAACATGTCCAATATGTTTGACAAGTCCTTCATTGCCTCCTCCAAAACCAACTATTTGTTAAACTGAAGGAGAGTGAGTTCCATATCTTCAGTCTCTCTCCCCAGTTTTACAGTCTCTAAGGGGAATCAGCAGATGAATCCTACAAGGCCCAGGCCACCAGGGTCTGGCCATAATTTTACCGTCTCTAAGGGGAATCTGAAGATGAATCCCACAAGACCCAAGCCACCAGGGATTGACTGTAATCAAGCAAGTCCAGTGGTTTCTGAGTTTCACTCATTTTTACCAGAGGTTCATCCACAACATCAGTTCCAACACAGCATACTGCTCTGACTAGAGGAACCTCCGGCCTATTTAACTGGTCTCCAGAAGCCGAGATAACTTTCTGAGAATGGAAACATTGCTTATCAGTGGCTCACGACTTTGTTCTCCCTGACCCAGAGCTGTCATTCATCATTGAAGTAGACTTCTCAGACACTGGGGTTGGGGCTGTTGCCTTGCTTGACTGCTATCTGACCAGAAACTCCATCCCTCTGCTTTCTTCTCCTGGCGGCTCTCCTCTGTGGAGAAGAATTGTGACATAGGGAATAGAGAGCTGTTGGTGGTCAAGTTAGTCCTAGAGGAGAGGAGACATTGGCCAAACTGTAGTGGTGTGCTACACACAGCGCTAGAATAATCACACGGAGTCGGTGAGTTAGAGTTGAGATGAAAGAGATTTATTCAAACTTCGCAGCCCGCTTTAAAGCCTTCCCGTTCCCGCCCTCCCTGGGCGGGATTGCTGTGGGGAATGCATATTCCCAGACCCTTTCTGCGCGCGGGATTTTCCCCCTGCTGGTGAAGATGGCCTGGCGCCCTTTTTGGGGCCGGCCCTCTGCCTGCGCGCGCTGTTGTGAGCCGGTTCGTGTGTGCCAGAAAGTGGGTCGCCACATAACTCCCCTCCAGAACCGGCGATACCTCCCCCAGTGTCCACAGTCTGGATCGGCCTCTGTTTGGGAGGTCTGCCCCTGCGCCGTGGTGCCTGAGCCTGGACCGGCTGCACCAAGTCCACATGGGCTGGTTTGAGTCGGTCCACCGTGAATACCTCCTCTCTCCCCCCAATGTCCAGCACGAACATGGACCCGTTGTTCCTGATCACCTTAAACGGCCCCTCGTAGGGCCGCTGTAGCGGTGCCCGGTGTCCGCCCCGAGGTACAAAAAGAAACTTACAGTTCTGCAGGTCTTTGGGTACGCAGGTCGGGCTCTGTCCGTGCTGTGAAGTGGGTATGGGGGCCAGGTTACCGAGCCTCTCCCGTAGTCTGTCCAGGACTGCTGTGGGTTCTTCCTCTTGCCCCCTTGGGGCTGGTATGAACTCTCCTGGGACGACCAGGGGTGCGCCGTACACCAACTTGGCCGACGAGGTGTGTAGATCCTCCTTGGGCGCCGTGCGGATTCCGAGCAGGACCCAGGGAAGTTCGTCCACCCAGTTAGGTCCCTCCAGGCGGACCATGAGAGCCGATTTCAGGTGACGGTGGAAGCGCTCCACTAGTCCATTCGACTGTGGGTGGTAGGCAGTTGTGTGGTGTAGCTGCGATCCTAAAAGGTTGGCCATAGCTGACCACAGGCTGGAGGTGAACTGGGCGCCCCTGTCGGAGGTAATGTGAGCTGGTACCCCGAAGTGGGCTACCCAGGTTGCGATCAGTGCTCGGGCACAGGATTTGGAGGTGGTGTCGGTGAGCGGGACTGCCTCTGGCCATCTGGCGAACCGGTCTATCATAGTTAGAAGGTACCGCGCTCCTCGTGACACTGGCAGGGGTCCCACGATATCCACATGGATGTGGTCGAACCTCCGGCGGGTGGGTTCGAACCGCTGCGGTGGAGCCTTGGTGTGCCGCTGCACCTTGGCCATTTGGCACTGCATGCACGTTTTGGCCCATTCACTGACCTGTTTACGCAGCCCATGCCACACGAACCTGTTGGCGACCAGCCGGACGGTTGTCCTGATGGAGGGGTGCGCTAAGTTGTGAATGGATTCGAAAACCCGCCGGCGCCAGGCTGCTGGGACAACGGGGCGGGGTTGGCCGGTAGCTACGTCACATAGTAGGGTCCTCTCACCTGGGCCTACGGGGAGGTCTTGAAGCTGTAAACCGGAGACTGCAGTCCTGTAACTGGGGATCTCAGCATCTGCCTGCTGTCCCTCTGCCAGCGCTGCATAGTCCACCCCCGGGACAGGGCCTGTATGGTCGGTCTGGATAGTGCATCCGCCACGACGTTGTCCTTTCCCGAGACATGCCGGATGTCCGTCGTGTACTCGGAGATGTAGGACAGATGTCGCTGCTGGCGGGACGACCAGGGGTCGGACACCTTAGTGAACGCAAAGGTAAGCGGTTTCTGGTCAGTGAACGCAGTGAAGGGCCTACCTTCTAAGAAGTACCTGAAATGCCGGATTGCCAGGTATAGTGCCAATAGCTCCCGGTCGAAAGCATTGTATTTGAGTTCGGGTGGTCGTAGGTGTTTGCTGAAGAACGCCAGGGGTTGCCAGCGACCCTCGATGAGTTGTTCCAGCACTCCACCGACCGCTGTGTTGGATGCATCCACCGTGAGGGCAGTAGGAACGTCCGTTCTGGGGTGCACTAGCATCGCGGCGTTTGCCAAGGCTTCTTTGGTTTTAACGAAAGCGGTTGCGGCCTCTTCGTCCCAGGTAATGTCCTTGCCCTTACCCGACATTAGAGTGAACAGGGGTCGCATGGTTTGAGCTTCTGAGGGGAGGAAACGGTGGTAGAAATTCACCATACCCACGAATTCCTGCAAGCCTTTGATTGTGTTGGGTTGGGGGAAGTGGCGGACCGCGTCTACCTTGGCGGGCAGCGGGGTTGCCTCGCCTTTAGTAATCCTGTGGCCCAGGAAGTCGATGGTGTCGAGTCCGAACTGGCATTTGGCTGGATTGATTGTAAGGCCGAATTCGCTCAGGCGGGAGTAGAGTTGATGGAGGTGGGACAGATGCTCCTGCCGACTACTGCTGGCTATGAGGATCTCGTCGAAATAGATGAATGCAAAGTCCAGGTCGCGTCCCACCGCGTCCATTAGCCGCTGAAAAGTCTGTGCGGCATTCTTTAGACCAAACGGCATTCGGAGGAATTCGAAAAGTCCGAACGGGGTGATAAGTGCTGTTTTGGGGATGTCGTCCGGATGTACAGGGATTTGATGGTATCCCCGGACGAGGTCTACCTTGGAAAAGATCTTTGCGCCGTGTAGGTTTGCTGCAAAGTCTTGAATGTGTTGCACAGGGTAGCGGTCTGGCGTATTAGCCTCGTTCAGTCTGCCGTAGTCACCGCATGGTCTCCAGCCCCCCGTTGCCTTGGGCACCATGTGAAGGGGGGAGGCCCATGGGCTGTCGGACTGTCGTATGATCCCTAATTCCTCCATCTTCTTGAACTCCTCCTTCGCCAGTCGGAGCTTGTCAGGGGGAAGCCTTCGAGCACGGGCGTGGAGGGGTGGTCCCTGGGTCGGGATGTGGTGCTGTACTCCATGTCTGGGCATGGCTGCCGTGAACTGCGGTGTCAGTACTGATGGGAAATCCGCCAGGACCCTGGTGAATTCATCGTCGGACAGCGTGAAGAAGTCCAGGTCTGGGGCTGGCAACTGTGCTTCACCCAGGGAGAACGTTTGAAAAGTCTTGGCGTGGACTAATCGCTTCCCTTGCAAGTCGACCAGCAGGCTGTGGGTTCGCAGAAAATCCGCCCCCAGGAGTGGTTGGGCCACGGCGGCCAGTGTGAAGTCCCACGTGAACCGGCTGGAGCTGAACTGTAGCCGCACCGTGCGGGTGCCGTAGGTTCGTATTGTGCCGCCATTTGTGGCCCTCAGGGTGGGTCTCGGTTCTCTGCTGCGGGTGTCATAACTCGTTGGAGGTAAAACGCTGGTCTCCGCTCCGGTGTCGACCAAAAAGCGGCGTCCCGACTGCTTGTCCCAGACGTACAGGAGGCTGTCCTGATGGCCAGCCGCCGTAGCCATCAGCGGCGGCTGGCCCTGGCGTTTCCCGGGAATTTTCAGGATGGTCTGCAGCGGCGGGCCTCTGTGCCCCACCGCTGGTGGTAGAAACACCATTGTTCGTTGGGCTTCTGCTTGTTCGAACCATAATTGGAGTCGCAGCGTCCAGAAGCTTGGCAGTTTTAACAAAACTGCGTGAACAAGTGCAGCATCGGTCATCTCTGGTCCAAATATCGTTTGGGCCGTCGGGGTCACCAATTGTAGCGGTGTGCTACACACAGCGCTAGAATAACCACACGGAATTGGTGAGTTAGAGTTGCGATGAAAGAGATTTATTCAAACTTGGCGGTCTGCTTTAAAGCCTTCCCATTCCCGCCCTCCCTGGGCGGGATTGCTGTGGGGAATGCATATTCCCAGACCCTTTCTGCGTGCGGGATTTTCCCCTGCTGGTGAAGATGGCCTGGCGCCCTTTTTGGGGCCGGCCCTCTACCTGCGCGCGCTGTTGTGAGCCGGTTCGTGTGTGCCAGAAAGTGGGTCGCCACAAAACATCCATTTGTGGTCTGGACCAATCGCAAGAACCTGGACTATATTCAAGATCAAATTTGTGGCAGACTCAGTGGTCGTTTGGTTTTGTCATTACCTACCATCCAGTTTTGAAGAATCAGAAGCTGGAAACCCTCTGCAGGCAGTTTGAACAGCTAGTCCTGGTCACTGTCCCAGAACTCATTCTCCCAAGATCCAGGCTTGTGGCAACAGTTGAGACCGTCATCAGGAGGCAGACCCTGGGGATGGCCCACTGGGTCACCTTTTCACCCCAATCTCTATCTGCTCAGATATGTTATAGTAACGAGACACATCACGCATCACAGGACATGCCCTGTCTGCATGAGCAGCTGAGTTCGTCAGACGGCAGCTCAGGTAGTT
Organism: Mobula hypostoma; assembly: GCF_963921235.1. NCBI lineage: Eukaryota > Metazoa > Chordata > Chondrichthyes > Myliobatiformes > Myliobatidae > Mobula > Mobula hypostoma. The sequence continues at coordinate 97,966,331 of NC_086103.1, read as the reverse complement.
GTGCACATGGATGGGGGGTGTTAAATCATACGTGGCAGCCTGTCACATCTGCACCCAGAACAAGGAACCCAGATCATGTCTACAGGAGTTGCTACACACACTGCTCATTCCTTCCCATCCCTGCTCCCTTATTTCTATGGACTTATTACCGGTCTGTAATCATCACAATGTAACACCCTGATTATGGTGGTGACAGACCAGTTCTCCAAGGCTGCCACTTTGTGCCCCTACCCAAACTCCCCTCAGCACGGGCGATGGCCAACACATATTTAGAGTGCATGGCTTTCCCTGGGACGTTGATTCTAACCGAGGCCCACAGATTGTCTTCCAGTTCTGGAAGCCCTTCTGTTGGCTCATTACAGCTGCAGTCAGCCTCTCATCAGGATTTCATCACCAGTCAAATATACAGACAGAGGAGCAACCAGGACTTGGAGAAGACCCTGAGGTACCTTGTGTCAGGCAACCCTTCTGCTTGGAGTAATCATCTGCTCTGGAAAGTTTGTTTTATAACGCCTTGTACCACTCTTTGATGGGTATATTTCTCTTTGAGTGTTAATTTTGATACCTCTTCGGTGCAGTTACTAGTGCCAGTCCCGAGACCACCCCAAGCTCCTTGCATCATTGACGTCAGCCAATGTATACTGTCAATTGGCTTCTGGACTTCCATCTGGTTCATGGCCAGCTCTAGTGTTTGGTGAATTGGAAGGGTTACAGCCCAGAGGGAAGGTCATGAGTTACCTCCAGTGACATCCTGGACTAAGACCTGGTCAGAAACTTCCACTGACACCATCCAGATCAACTTAGGGCAGCCATAAGGAGTGTGGTGGGGTGGATGTGGTGGTACCATGCTTCATTCTGATCACCAGGGGGCAGCAAACTCTTCCAGGTTCCAGTGCTCCTGCTTCTCTGATCATTAGTGGATTATTTTCACCTGTGTCTCGTTTTAGTTATCAGTGCACCTCTGCCTTGTTTTGTTTCTCTTTTTTTCTTCTGCTGTGTTTGTCTTTGCTCAGTCTTCAGTTTACCTACCCTGTGTGTGTAGTGGTTCTCAAGTCCTAGCCTGTGCTATCTATAAACCAATCCTCAAATGAAGATTGTTTGCCCAGCTCCATCCTTGTCTCTGGTCTGTGCCTTTTCTTATAGTGCACAGGTTAAGGATTTGGAACTTCACCATACCAAACCTGTTTCAACCCAGCCTGCCATCCACCTCTATTACAAAGCTACACAAGTGTCAGAATTGATGCACTGCTTCTCTGACAAAGTTTTCCAAGATCAAGGTCGACAGCTACTCTGAAGTATAAAGGTTAACATTATCAGATCTCTTGGAATATTTGTTCTGCGTTACTGGAACAGAAAAACTAATCCAAAATCAAAACAAAATGTTTGCCACTTGCTTGTTACTGTACGGAATGTTATATTTGCAGGACGCACCCTCAGTTCCAATGATTGTGCCAAAAGAAAACCCTTTATTTGATTATTAACAATTAGCAAACATACAATTAAACATTATTGAGCATTATCTCAGCGGTCAGCAAGAGATACAACCTGTGCTACAAACTGCTATGACATAAGCAAGGATACACAGCTTATTCCCTTCACTTTTACTGCAACCCCAGTCATGTGACTAATTACCATAATAAACCCCACAACACAGAAAACAAAGCTGATGGAGAACAGATACATAGTCATTGGGGCATAGAGAAGTACAGTACAGACACTGGTCCTTCAGCCCACCTAGTCCATGACAAAATCATTTGGATTGCCTACTCCCATTGACCTGCACTGGGACCATGCCTCTATTATCCATGTCCCTATCTAAACTTTTCTTACATGTTGAAAATGAGCTTGCACGTACCACTTGTGTTGGCAGTTCATTCTACGCTCTCACAACCCTCTGAGTGAAGAAGTTTCCCCTCAAGTTCTCCTTAAACTTCTTACCTTTTACCCTTAACCCATGATCTCTGGTTCCTACATGGTTTCTTTGTTGTAATAAAACTAATGTGCATGCTTCAAGTTGTAATGAGGCATAGCTAATTATTTCTGCATTGTGGGATTAGGGAACATTTCAAAGAAAAGCCAGATGTATATCTGTCCTGGAGCTGGAGAGTCCAAGAGAGGTCCTGCTGTTGAACTTGGTGTCATCCTGTCACAGTGATGGGTTTTGACAATTTTCTCAACATATATTCTTTCAAAAGGAAATTTTAAAAACTTGACCTTTTCATGTTTATGGTTATTGTATTCATATTCATGGACAGTTTCATACCAATAGTACATTATCCTAAGATGGAACATATAACAACATCAGAAATAGGGCAGTTTTCCCAGACAAGAAAGGGTTTTCAGTCTTTCTTTGGTTCCAATCACTTATTTCTTTTTTTAGGAGAAGAATCATATATTTTAGTTTTTTTTTATCAACAGGCTATGATCCTGATTTTAATTGCTGGCAGATATTTTATAGCAACTGTAACAGCCACAACAGAATCTATCAAAGTGTGGCAATGCAGCAGCAAAGTCATGGACCCCATACAGGTTACAGAAGAGGAAGAGTTTGCTGTCTTGAGGCAAATTAGTGGATAAATTCTTAGGATTTGACAGGTTGTTCCCTTGCATTGCAGGGGTTCATGCAGAGATATTTAAATCGTCTTCAGTGAGAGGTGAGGTACCGGAGAATGGGAGGATAGTTAATGTTGTTCAGCTGTTTAAGGAAGGCTGTAATCCAGGGATAAACCAGGGATTTATAGTGAGCGAATGAGCTTGACATCAGTAGTGGTAAGGCTATTGGAAGGTATTCTAAGGGACTGGATATATGAGTATTTGGATAGACAGAGACTGATAGAGGATAGTCAGCATGGCATAGAGTGTGGTAGGTCATGTCTAACCAATCTTATAGAGTTTTCGAGAAAGTTACGAGAAAGTTGAAAACAAAGCAGAAGATGTTGCCTACATGAACTTCAGCAAGACATTTGACAAATTACTGCCTGTAAGGTTGATCAGGAAGTTCAATTGCTTGACATTCAGGATGAGGAAGTAAATTGGATGAGATATTGGCTTTGTGGGAGAAACCAGAGAGTGGTAGTCAATGGTTGCCTCTCTGACAGGAGGCCTGTGACTAGTGGGGAGCTGCAGGGATTGGTGCCGAGTCCATTGTTGTTTCTCATCTATATCAATAATAATGTGATTAACTGGATCATTAAATTTGGAGATTACATCAAAATCGGGGGTGTAGTGGACAGCGAGGAAGACTATCATGGTTTGTAGTAGGATTTGGACCAGGTGGGAAAATGGGCTGAAAAATGGCAGGTGGAATTTAATGCAGACAAACAAGGTGTTGCATTTTGGTAAGACCAACTCGGGTAGGTGTTAAACTGGCTGGGCACTGGGAATACAATTCATAATTCATTGCAAGGAGAGGCACAGGTAGCTAGTGTGACGGGGTCCTGGATTACCCCTATAAACTGTGCTTGATTACCCCTATGAACTGTGCTTTTAAAAAGAGAGAGAGAATTATTTAACACTGACAAGTTATTTTGAAAAGAGAGAGAGGAAGAAAGAGAGAGAGAGAGATGAAGAATAACTTTTGGACTGTCATTTTAAGGCACTGGGAGTAACTTTTGGATTTCTGCTGAGTTGGAGAGACCAAGCAGCTCGTAAGTTGCTATGGTGACCGAGGGCGAAATTATTTGATGGCCAATTGATATTATGATTTTTCAGCAATGTGTTTATACTTCCCAAGGACATTTGCCTGCTAGTGCACTTCTTACACAGACAAAGAAAGGAGGAGTTATTTGGCTGACTGTTGATACTCAGTACAGTGAGATAAATAAGAGGTCAGATGATATAGACCTCAGGCACATATTTTGGACACTGAATGAGCTTTGTTGTGCCCACAGAAAAAGCGGGGTTTTGGAGGATTGGTCAGGCAGATCGATCAGTGGCTCTTGCAGTGAGAAAAGGGATTGACTGGTGGGGAGTTGTCCATGTGTCCACCCTTGCCTAGGTTGATAGTTCCATCACAAAAAAACAGTCCCCTTTGTTGTGGTCACAGTCGGTTACTTTTAAAGGATTTTGGAGGACAAAAAGAAGACCAATGGTGTCAGCTCACCTGAAGACTCAAATCTCTCACTCTCTCTCTCTCACTACTGCACAAAGTACCACGGACTGAACTGAACTTTACTCATCATCGTACGACTGTATCGTTTTACCGCTAGACTTGAAGAAGCTTGGTTTTCATATTAACTAAGTGTTTTCCATCTCTGCTGGTTCTTTATTCCCATCATGGGGTACACGACAAAATTGGGACCTCGTCCAGGATATGAACAAATTGGTCGGGAGGCTTGTTTGAATTGATTGGGGAAATCCCTTTCGATTTGGTTGTGTGGAGTATCAGCAGAAATGGATGTTAGGGGCTTTCTGAAATCACCAGACCCAGTGATCTTGAACTTAACGAGAAAGGATGATGTGTGGGACATTGCTAAAGAATTGAGAATTGAGATAAAGAAGGGTATGACTAAGGTAGAAATTCAAAGATAAATAATTGAATATTATATTTTGATGAAGCAATTTGCTGAGGATGTGTTGAAAATGTTTGTGGAAGGTAAACCTACTGAGGATGAGCTTCAGCTTCTGTTGGAAAAATTAAAGATGGAGCAATTGAAATTAATACAGCTTAAGAGAGAGGCTAGAGAGGCAGAAAAACAGATACAGCTCCAGAGGGAGAAATGGCAAAGAGAGAAGTTGTAGCAAAGAGGTTTAGTGTTAGACCCTGATGATTTTTGCAGCTCAGAAGGGCTTGTTTTGTGTGATGAATTTAAAAGTTGTGTTCCTGATGATGTAACGACATACCTGGATGCAGAGTTTGCTGCCACCTTGTGGGGGTCTTTTAAGAAAGCAGACAAAGAGGCTTTAACCCACGAGCTTGAGATTACTCCAGATGACAGTTTGCCAGAGAATAGCTGGGAGGTTCGGGGTGACCTTGAATTTGAAACTGGGACAAGTGATGAAAGTCCAGAAGAGGCAGCTGTCCCAGTTGCCTGTGTTCAGGCTGTTGAAGTACCTGTGAATTAGCAGAATTCTGAACCTTGTGTTGAAGCTCAGTTGAAGTCTGAGGTGTCTGATTTTGTTGAAAAGGAATGCAGTTTTTTTGTGTCAGATGATCTTGGTTCAGTGAATAAGGAGTTAACCTTGGTACTAGTGGAATGTGAGGATTCTCAGTCACTTGTATTAAAAGTTAGTGATGAGGTGAAAATTGGTGAGGTTAGTGTTGCTGAAAATAATGGGAAAAGTACTGTTCCTGGACTTTTGGATAAAGTGCTGGGAAAGGTTGGATTGGTTGCGCGACCTTTGATCCTGCTTGCAGGACAAGGGCCTGCTGAGACAGTATGTGCTACTCTATTGAATTTTGTTTGGACATTTGGAGGTACACACCTGCAAGGTTATGGTGTTGTGGAGAAGGAGATTTGTTATGGTTTTGAGGTAGAAGTTGTTATGGAAGCAAGTTAAAGTGAAGGTCATAATCAGATGAATGGACTGTTTTGTCTCTTCCGCAATGTATACATGGGTTCTTATAAGCTTGGGAATGGTGTTAAGTTTAGTAAACAATGAAGGAATGTTGACACCTCTCCAAGATAAAGTTGATATAGCTGTTGAACTGATAAGCAGAGCTGCTGCTGAGAATTCACACAGAAAGACTGATGTTTATTTCACATGCGCAGATAATCAAAGTATGTTTAGGCAGCCTGTTGGGGCCTATGATAGCAAACCCAGAGGTTTAAATTATGACGATGTGTTACAGATTTTTCTACCTTCCAAATTTCAGCGGGGTAGAAAAACTGATGAGAGAAAGGTGTACGAGGAAAGTTTGGCCTTATTGAGGAAGGAATTTATAGAGGAACAGAAGTGAGATTCTGAAATGGTGGTTTTAGAGGAGATAGCTCTCACAGGTTCAGAGAGAGTCAGTGGGATATTACCTTAAAGATGGGGTGTTAATAAGCTATTGTGCTTGCAAGTGAGGATTGGGTTATTGAACATCAAGTAGTGGTTCCAAAAGTTTACAGGGCTGAAATTTTAAACATGGCTCACAGAATGTCTTTAGGTGGACCTTATGGAGTGAGAAAGTGAGAAAGACAGTGAGCAAGATTATGAAGGAATTTTACTGGCCTAGTTTGAGAAAGGATGTTGTGAATTATAACAGGACTTGCCATACCTGTCAAGTTAAGGGGAAATTTAATCAGGTTCTTCAAGTCATACTACTTAAACCGATACCTGCTTTTGGTGAACCTTTTTCTAGGGTCATAGTGGATTGTGTAGGCCTATTGCCAAAGACTGAAGCTGGTTATCAGTATGTGTTAACAATTATGTGTGCTGTGTCTAGGTCCCCTGAAGCAGTGTCTTCTGAAAACGTTGAGGCCAAAACTGTGGTGAAGTCATTTAGTAAGTTTTTCACACTGGTAGATCTGCCCAAAGAAATTCAAGTTGACCTGGGCAGTAAATTTACTTCAGGAACATTCCAGGGGGTAGTTAGAGAATTGGAAGCTAAACACCTGTTGTCATCTGCATATCACACAGAGTCCAAGGGAGCCTTGGAACGGTTCAACTCAACTCTTAAGACCACAATTAAAACATATTGTGTGAAAAATGGGAAAAGCTGGGATGAGGGGGTTCCCCTCCTCTCATTTATTGTTGGGGATTCGATTCAAAAGCCATTGGAGGGTAGTCTGTTGGAACCTGTGTTCAGTTACAGGTTAAAAGGACCTTTGACCCTACTCAGAGAACTATAGTCTGATTTGGAAATGTGTCAGTGTGCTTAGTTACGTTTTGGAACTCTGGAAAAGATTTAATAAGCTTTGTGACCGTGCAAAGGAAAGTTTACAGAATGGTCGAATTAAAATAAAACATTTGTTTGCTAGAATGGCACCTGGGAGAATTGTTATGGAACAGAATGGAGTCGTAAAGACTGTGAAATCTGATAATGGGATGAAAAAACACGTTTACCCACCAAATCTAGTCTCACCAAGATGTCAGAATTCCATTGTTTTGAAAAATATTACTGATAAGGTCCATCAGTTGGACCCTACACCGCAAAAACAAGTGAAAGGACTAATTGACATTCTGAAGCGGTGCCCAGGTGCAGTGCATCACGTCATTATAAATTCAGCCCAGCCCATGAAACAGCATCTTTACAGAATGAACTTTGAGAAAAGTAAAATGGTTGAAGAAGGAATTAGAAGCAAGAAAGAACAAGGAAAGAGAATGGATGATTGTATTGATTGAGTGGGGAAGGCTAAATACCTTATAAAGATTGACTTGTTAAAAGAATGCTGGGGTGTTCCTTTAACAGAGAGGACTAAAGAGATATCAGCATTTGTGACACCATCTAGACTGTATGAATACAATGTTTTACCCTTCGGGATGAAAAATGCTCAAAGAATGATCAGTTCTGTGATTGGAGGTTTAGAAAACATGGGCTTATATTGATGATTTAGTGGTCTGGAATGACATGTGGGAAGAGCATATTGCAGCAGTAAAAAAACTGTTTGACAGACTTTCCAAGGCCAATCTTACTGTGAACCTCGCTAAAAGTGAGTTTGATCATGCTGCATTTATTTATCTTGGCTATGTAGTAGGCCAGGGCCAACTGGCTCCTGTAGAGGTCAAGGTTCAAGCTATTGCTGGGGTTCCTGTTCCGACTGGCAAGAAAGCTTTGAGAAGGTTTTTCGGAATGGTTGGGTATTATCATAAGTTTTGTAAGGATTTTGCTGACATCGCTCTCCCCTAACAAAACTCCTGGGGAAGAGTGAAAGATTTGTATGGAATGACCTTTGCCAGGAGGCAATTGAACATCTGAAAACCATCCTGTGTTATTATACTGTGCTCAAAGCACCTGATTTTTCAAAGCCATTTTCTATAGCAACAGACACTAGTGATGAAGCTGCTGGGGCCGTACTGTTACAGGAAGGAGTGAATGACATTGAACATCCTGGAGCTTATTTCTCAAAGAAATTTAATGTCCACCAAAAAAATTATTCAACTGTTGAAAAGGAATTACTAGCACTTATTCTGGCCTACAACATTTTAAGGTCTATGTTCAGAGACCTCAAAATTTCTCTGCTGCCCAGAGACCACTTGTGGTTTACATGGATTATAATCCATTGGTATTTCTAACCAAGATGAAGAAGAAGAATAGAAGGTTGTTAAATTGGAGTCTGATATTGCAAGAGTGTGACTTAAAAATCAAACATGTGAAAGGTACTGACAATATTCTAGCTGATTGTTTATCTAGATGTTAAGTTGGAAATTGTTCACGTTTTGCTCCGTCATCTGATGACCAGACATGTATTGTTTCAAACTCTATAATTTAGACTAAAAATAATTTTTGCCTTCATCAAAAGTTTTTTCTCTGAAGGAAGGAGGTGTGATGGGGTCCTGGATTACCCCTATGAACTGTGCTTCTGAAAAGAGAGAGACAGAGTTATTTAACACTGACATGTTGTTTTGAAAAGAGAGAGCGGAACAAAGAGAGAGAGAGACAAAGAATAACTTTTGGACTGTCACTTTAAGGCACTGGGAGTAACTTCTGGATTTCTGCTGAGTTGGAGAGACCAAGCAACTCGTAAGTTGCTATGGTGACCAAGGGCGGTGTTATTTGGTAGACATACGATGTTATGATTTTTCGGCAGCATGTTTATTCTTCCCAAGGACATTTCCTTGCTGGTGCATTTCTTACACAGACAAAGGAAGAAGGAGTTATTTGACTGACAGTTGGTACTCAGTACAGTGAGATAAATAGGAGGTCAGATGATATAGACCTCAGGCACATATTTTGGACACTGAATAAGCTTTGTTGTGCCCACAGAAAAAGTGTGTTTTTGGAGGATTGATCAGGCAGATCGATCAGTGGTTCTTGCAGTGAGAAAAGGGATTGACTGGTGGGGAGTTGTCCATGTGTCCACCCTTGCCTAAGTTGATAGATCCATCACAGAAAAACGGTCCCCTTTGTTGTAGTCACAGTCGGTTATTTTTAAAGGATTTCGGAGGACAACGAGAAGACCGATGGCGTCAGCTCACCTGAAGACTCAAATTTCTCCCTCTCTCTCTTTCTCTCACGACTCCACTCAATACCATGGACTGGACTGAACTTTACCGATCATCGTAAGACTGTACCGTTTTACCCCTAGACTTGAAAAAGCCGACAAATGAGTTCATCAGTTCTATCATATTTGATAGTGAGATTGCAGCCAAGTATTCCAAAACACTACTGCGAGGCTATGTGGAATGTTGTTCGAACCTGACCTGGTGCACTAATCCTCAAGGTTGTGATCAAATCCTGTGTAAGGAGGGGATTGGCAGTGTTGGCACCTGTTCCAAGTGCTGCTGGTCCTCTTGCTTCTCCTGTAATTTCCCAGAGGCTCACTATCCTGCCAGCTGCAGCCACATGTCACAATGGATGGATGATGGAGGGTACTATGAGGGAATGACTATGGAAGCACAAAGCAAGCACCTGGCAAAACTCATCTCTAAAAGATGTCCAAGCTGCCATGCACAGATTGAGAAGAATGAAGGCTGCCTCCACATGACATGTGCCAAGTGTAATCATGGATTTTGCTGGCGATGCCTAAAGCCATGGAAACCAACTCACAAAGATTACTATAACTGCTCAGCTATGGTCAGTAAAGCAGCACGGCAAGAGAAACGGTTTCATGATTATAATAAGAGGTGCACTTTTCACCACCAGGCACGGGACTTTGCTATGAATTTGGAAGCAAAGGTTTCTGCAGTTAATGAAGCTTTACAAATGAAGTCATTGACATTCGTTATTGATGCGTGTAAGATGCTTGCTCAGGCAAGGAAGGTATTGGCCTATTCTTGTGTGTATAGTTACTACAATCAGGACACAGAAAAGATGGATATAATGGAACAGCAGACAGAGAACTTGGAGCTACATACAAATGCCCTGCAGATCCTGCTTGAGGAGACCCTTTTGCAGTGCACAGACCTGGCTTCTTGCATTCGTCTTCTTAAACCAGAACACTTGAACACGGGGCTCGAACTGATCCGCAGGATACAAGAGAGACTGCTTGCTATCCTCCAGCACTCAACACAGGATTTCCGAGTGGGGTTTCAGCCAAAGCAAGGAGTTGATCAGAATGAATTTCAGTCAAGAAACCATTCAAACATAGCAACATCTGATTCCATCAAAGAAGAGAAATCAGGCAGCCAAACAGAGGAAGAAGATGGAGACCATGAAGATGATGACGATGACGATGCTGAAGAATATGTCCCTGACTGGCATGACACGTATGATGAAGATGAAGATGACTTCTCAGATGATGAATCAGAAAATCTAGAAAGAGATTTCTTTTATTTGGAAGATGATGATGTTTATGACTAAAAAAAGAGATGAAAGATGAGATTTTTTATATATATCTATATACTGAATGAATGGACAATTAAAAAAGGAATGTAACTGATTATAGTCAGGTCAAAATATCCTAGTGTGCATTGAAGACTGAACCCTCTACTTTTTCATTGGGCCACTTCTGGTTAACTGGCTTCTTTATTTTAAAAACTATTTCTTTTGGTGTTCAGATTTAAGTTTTTTTTAATGCAACTAAGGTAAAATTCTGATATCCTTCTTTCCCTTGAAATTTGTTAAATGTACTTAACTTAATATCTCACTTACTGGAGAGTTAGTGAAAAACTGTTCCTGAGTTGGTTTGGGAGATATATATTGTATTCAGCAAAGAAACCAAGGGCACTAAAGCCTGCACATAATAAAAGCTTCAAATGTTCACACATTATGTTCTATCTTTCAAAAATTCCAGTTATGCAAGTTATGAAAATAAAATACTTGTAATGAGTAAAATTGAAAAAAAAAAGAAAAAGCTTGGTTTTCATATATTTCCACACTTACTGATACATTTATATATATATAAAATCATTGCTAACCTGTTAGATTTATCTACATTTGTATTACTGTATTGCGTAGTTACTAATAAATATTATTAGTTAATAGCAATACCAGACTCCAAAGTGTTTTCCATGTACTGGTTCTTTATTCCCATCACGGGGTACGTGACAATAGGGATGTAAAGAAAGCTTTTGGCACATTTGCCTTCATAAATCAAAGTACTGAGTAAAGGAGATAGGAAGTTATGTTGAAGTTGTATGAGATATTGATGAGACAACAGTCAGAAGCAAGCAAGATAGCCAAAGTCTGCAGAAGAAATGCAGCAAATTCTCCAAGATGTTCGTAACAATCTACCAGCTGATTTTCTGATAAAACTGAATGATGGTGTCCCTAAGAATTGATGCAGTTTTAAAGGCAAAAGGAGGTCACACCAAATGTTGTTTTGACTTTGTTTTTTAATAGTTTGCTGCTCTTTATAGTAATTTTTTTGATATTTAGTAACTTTTCAATTTGATTTTTAAGCTTTTTTTGCTTTACAATTTTTTTACATGTGCCTTAGACTGTTACACAGTTCTGTATATAAGAGAGAACCAGTTGAGTAGAAAAAAATGGGAGAAAATTTGAAAACAAGCATAAATTTATAAGCAACTGTATGTCTGAAGGAAATATATCTGATCAGTTAGAGAGTCAGAGCACAGTAAGGTGATCCTTTGGCCCACTGTGTCCGTATTAATCTAATTTCTTCTGTTCCATCTATTTCATATGCTCACTTAAATGCTTCTCAAAGGCTGAGAAAGTAGCACCTCCATTACCTTTTCAAGCATTCCACTGTCAAACACCCCCTGACCAAACAAAATGCTATCCTCTAAACTCCTTTGAATCTTCTATCCCTTTCTAAAAGCTTATTGATAGTTACCTCTGCTATGCTCTTCATAACGACAGTCATAACCCCATCTTCCCCCACCCATCAGTCTGCCTCACTCTATGGAAATCAAATCCACCTTCCTCTCCTAACTAGAAAAACCAGGCAATATCCTGGGGAATCTCCTCTGTTCCTTCCACAGGGCAATCACATCCTTCCCATAAAACAGTGACAGAACTGTACACATTAGTCCAATTATGACCTTGGTAATCATTTATTTAGTGGTGCTATGACCTCCTTGCTCAAGGGTTCAATGTCAATGTCCCAGCTAACGAAAGCTAATATTTCATAAGCCTCCATAAACATTTTATCTATTTGTTCTGTTACTTTCAGGATTTCACACATTTCATATCATTACTTCCTGTGGTCCTACCATTCATTCTGTAGCACCTGTAGAATTAAATTCCATCTATTAATGTTCTGTCCTTCTTACCAACTCATCAACAATATTCCCTCTAACTTGTAATGACCAGTGTGCGAAAAATCTTGTGCTGTGCAATTTTTGCCCAGTGACAACAACATGTGCGCACTGGATTTTATATATAGAGGTATTCATTTTAGCAGCTAGCAAACACTGTCAATAAGAACTTTGATCTTCTCTGGGTTTGATTGTTTTCACTCTCATTCACCTGCACTCTCACATACATACACTGCTGGCCTGTAGCGGGTAATGAAGGATTTACTCATTGCAGCTTTTGCACACCATCCATATGTGATTTGCTTGCTAAATGATGCTTTAAAAAGACAAGTTTCCAAATATCACTCCTCTTCTTCCCAACTGCAAATTCTCCAGCAACTTTTTCATCATGACAATACACACAGGTAACACCAATTTCTGTATTGCACATAAATGTTTCTCGTAGCTGCATGCTCCTGACCTCATGAGCTTTCAGTGTAGCAGTTTCTACTGTTTCATTAAGTTCATTCCACTTTAAATGAACTAGCAGTTCTTTTGCACTTCACACCCTTTGCTTCTTTGGAATTCAAGATAGTGAATCAATAAGCCAGTTCTAAAATCTGCAGACAAATCATCACAAACTCCACATTGCCAACACCACACACACCAGAAACCAGAAAAAGAAATGCAATTGTGTACGATTGTGAAATATACTTAACAGGCCAACGAGGTAGAAGGTGACAACGTTTGTGCGCAGTTTAAATTCCTTTGTGTGCTGGCAGCAAAAGTTGTGAGCACACACATACCTTAGAGAGAACATTGCTCATCAATATCATTCTCTAGCTGAAGACTTCACTCTTCACAATCAACAGTTCCACCAACTATGATGTCATTTTTGAACCAATAGTCATACATTCTCCATTTCTATCCAGGCTGTTTATGCAGCAAATCGAAAAAGTGTAACACTGTTTCTTGTAGTACGTCACAGATCTTAGACTTCCAATCACAAAAAGAACCTTCAACATCATCTACTGCTTCTTATCACCATGCTAATTCTGGATCTAATTTGCCATATTGCCATGTGTCCCATAGGCTTGACTTCCCATGTGGTACTTTTTGAAGGCCTTACTGAAATCCATGTAGACCTCATCAATCAACTTAACCTCATCGACACACTTGGTTACCTGTTAGAGAAAAAAAAATCAATCTAACAAAATTAGTCAGACAGACCGCTTAAAAAAATCCATAAAGATTATCACTGATTAACCCCTGCCTCCCCACACACTTTAGCTCAGAATTTGTTCCCAGTACCTTCCTACTACGGACTTCCAGGTGAGTGGTCACTGGTTCAAATCCATGCTGGGTTGAGTGCTGTAAAAAGCAGACAAATGCTAAAGAAATGGCAATTGCTGCCTGATGCACCACAAGCTGTGGAGGGGGAGGAAATCTACTCAAATATACTATTGTCACGCCATTCACTAGAGAAATTGTTCAAGAGGGTGACTCACCAACACTTTCTCAGGGGACAACAAGGCATGAGTAACAAGTGCTGCCCTTGTCAGAGTGACACTCAGAAAATGAATAAATAAAAAATATTTATCCAAAGGATGATATAATCGACCTGTCTTAAGGGATAGGGAGGTCAAATACATTACCTCCTGCTGCCAACCATTTGATATTATTAGTGCAAGCTGATTCTTCATTGCATTTTAAGAGAATGTTGCTCTAATAAAGGTGCATTAGACCAACTTGGATATAACTTGGGAATCTACTTTAAAAAGCTGTTGAAAAAATCTACATTCAATCAATCAAACAGACATCTCCCTTGGCTCTGCATGCAATAATAATGTATAATTCACATCTCACAAAGTTCACTTTTACTTCTGCACTTGTAGTCCATAACTACATGACAGTTAAACGAGTGGAATTAACTATTAAGTTAAGGAAAACCAAAAGATATGGATGAACAATGAGGTATGTTGTCTGCTGAAGGCTAGATCTGTGGCTTTTAAGTCTGGCGACCCAGGTCTGTACAAGAAGACTAGGTGTGACTTGTGCCACGCTATTTCAAGGGTGAAGGGTCCATTCTGAGTGAGGTTAGAGGCCATGTCAGATGTACATCAACTCTGGCAGGTTTGCAGGACATCATTTCCTACAAAATGAAACCCAATAGCATGAACGGCAGTGATGCTTCACTACCAGATGAACTCAACGTCTTCTATACCGACTTTGAACGGGAGAACACAACTAGAGCTGTGAAGATCCCTGCTGCACCTGATGACCCTGTGATCTGTGTCCAGAGGCTGATGTTAGGCAGTCTCTCAGGAGGGTGAAACCTTGCAAGGCAACAGGTCCCGATGGAGTAGCTGGTAAGGCTCTGAAAACTTGTGTCACCAGATAGCAGGAGCATTCAAGGACATTTTCAATCTCTCACTGTTACTGTTGGAAGTTCCCACCTGCTGCAAAAACTATACCACTGCCTAAGAAAATCAGTGTGAGATGTGTAATGACTGTCACCCAGCAGAACTCACATCGATAGTGATGAAATGCTTTAAAAGGTTGGTACTGGCTAGGATGAACTCCTGCCTCAGCAAGGACCTGGATCCACTGCAATTTGCCTATCGTCACAATAGGTCAATGGCAGATGCAGCCTCAATGGCTCTCCACACTTTTTTTAGACCACCTGGACAACATAAACACCTACGTCAGGGTGAGGTTCATTGACTATAGCCATCATTCCTACAATCCTGATCGATAAGTTACAGACACTGGGCCTCTGTATCTCCCTCTGCAATTGGATCCTTGACTTCCTAACCAGAAGACCACAATCTGTGTGGATTGGTGATAATATATCATCCTCACTGACGATCAACACTGGCGCACCTCAGGGGTGTGTGTTTAGCCCACTGCTCTACTCTCTATATACACATGACTGTGTGGCTAGGCATAGCTCAAATACCATCTATAAATTTACTGATGATATAACCATTGTTGGTAGAATCTCAGGAGGTGACAAGAGGGCATACAAGAGTGAGATGTACCAACTAGTGGAGTGGTGTCGTAGCAACAACCTGGCTCTCAATGTCACTAAGACGAAAGAGCTGGTTGTGGACTTCAGGAATGGTAAGATGAAGGAACACACACCAATCCTCATAGAGGGATCAGAAGTGGAGAGCTAATCACAAACAAGAGAAAATCTGCAGATGCTGGAAATCCAAGCAACACACACAAAACCCTGGAGGAACTCAGCAGCCCAGGCAGCATCAATGGAAAAGAGTGCAGTTGATGTTTCTGGCCGAGACTCTTCGACGGGACTGGAGAAAAAAAGCTGAAGAGTAAATCGAAAAGGTGGGGGGTAGGGAGAGAAAAACACAAAGTGATGGTGAAACCTGATGGGGGAGGGGTGAAGTAAAGAGCTGGGAAGTTGATTAGTGAAAGAGATACGAGGCTGGAGAAGGGTGACTCTGATAGAAGATGATAGAAAGGCCATGGAAGAAAGAAAAGTGGGGAGGAGCACAAGAGGGAGGCAATGAGCAGGCAAGGAGATAAGGTAAGAGAGGGAAAAGGGGATGGGGAATGGTGAAGAAGGGGAGGGGGCATTGCCGGATGTTCGAGAAATCGATGTTCATGCCAACAGGTTGGAGGCTACCCAAGTGGAATATAAGCTGTTGTTCCTCCAACCTAAATGTGGCCTCATCATGACAGTGGAGGAAACCATGGATTGATATACCGGAATGGGAAGTGGAATTAAAATGGGTGAAATGGGTGGCCACTTGGAGATCCCGCTTGTTCTGGCAGATGGAGCATAGGTGCTCAGCGAAGCGGTCTCCCAATCTACGTCGGGCATCATTGTGTGGGTAGTCAGAGGCTTCTTCCCAGAGCTGAAATGGCTAACACGAGAGGGCAGAGTTTTAAGGTGCTTGGAAGCAGGTACAAAGGAGAAGTCAGGGGTAAGTTTGTTATGCAGAGAGTGGAATGGGCTGCTGGTGACGGTGACGGAGGTGGATACGATAGGGTTTTTTAAGAGACTCCTGGATAGGTACATGGAGCTTAGAAAAATAGAGGGCTATGGGTAACCCTAGGTAATTTCTAAAGTAAGGATGTATTTGGCAAAGCATCATGGGCCGAAGGGCCTGTATTGTACTGTAGGTTTTCTATGTTTCTATCACCGACATACAGGAGGCTGCGCTGGGAGCATTGGACACAGTATATGACCAAACAGACCTGCAGGTGAAGTGTTGCCTCACCTGGAAGGACTGTTTAGGGCCCTGAATGGTAGTGAGGAAGCAGGTGTAGGGGCAGGCGTAGCACTTGTTCCACTTGCAAGGACAAGTGCCAGGAAGGAGATCAGTGGAGTGGGAAGAATGGACAAGGGAGTCGCCTAGGGAGCAATCCCTGTGGAAAGCAGAAAGTGGGGGAGGGTAGGGTAATATGTGCTTGATAGTGGAATCCCTTCGGAGATGACGGAATTTCCCGAGAATTTGTGCTGGATGCGGAGGCTGGTGGGGTGGTAGGTGAGGACAAGAGGAACCCTATCCCTGGTAGGGTGGCAGGAGGATGGGGTAAGAGCAGATGTGTGTGAAATGGAAGAGATGCGGTTGAGGGCAGCAGTGATAGTGGAGGAAGGGAAGCCCCTTTCTTTGAAAAAGGAGGACATTTCCTTCATTCTAGAATGAAAAGCCTCATCCAGAGAGCACATGCAGCAGAGACAGAAGAATTGAGAGAAAGGGCCGGCGTTTTTACAGGTAGTACGGTAGGGCGAGGCATAGTCCAGGGAGCTGTGAGAGTCCATGGATTTGTAACAGACATCAGTAGATAAGCCGTCTCCAGTGACAGAAAGATCAAGAAAGGAGAGAGAGGTGTTGCAAATGGGGCAGATAAATTTGAGGGCAGGGTGGAAGTTAGAGGCAAAGTTGTTGAAGACAACAAGTTTAGCATGGGTGCATGAAGCAGCACCTAAGCGGTCATCGATATAGCGTAGAAAAAGTGAGGGACAGACACCAGTGTAGGCTTGGAACATAGACTGTTCCACGTAGCCAACAAACAGGCAGGCATAGCTGGGACCCATGCGAGTGCCCATGGTTATTCCTTTTGTTTGAAGGAAGTGGGAGGAGCCCAAGGTGAAAGTATTAAGAGTGAGGACAAGTTCCACTAGGTGGAGGAGAGTGGTGATGAACGGGAATTGTTTGGGTCTGGTGTCCAGAAAGAAGCAGAGAGCTTTGAGGCCTTCCTGGTGGGGGATGGAGGTATATAGGGACTGGACATCCATAGTGAAAATAAGATGATGGGGGCCAGGGAACCTGAAATCCTTGAAAAGATCGAGAGTGTGTAAGGTGTCACAGATGTAGGTGGGGAGGGTCTAATCCAGGGGGATAAAATAGAGTCGAGGTATGCAGATATGAGTTAAATGGGACAGGAACAAGCTGAAACAATGGGTCTACCTGGACAAGCAGGTTTGTGGATTTTGGGTAGGAGTTAGAAACAGGAGGTGTGGGGTGCGGGAACGATGAGATTTGTGGCAGTGGATGGGAGCTCCCCAGAGTCAAAAATGTTGCTGATAGTGTGGAGACAATGTCCTGCAGTTTCTTAGTGGGGTCCTGTTCAAGGGGTAAGTAAGAGGAGGTGTCTGAGAGTTGGCCCTGGGCCTCGGCAAGGAAGAGGTCAGTTCACCAGCCTACTACAGCTCCCCTCTTATCTGCAGGTTGATGGTGAGGTTAGGATTGGTGCAGAGGGAGTGGAGAGCCAAGCGTTTGGAAGGACTGAGTTTGGGATAGGAGAGAGGAGAGTTAAGTCTAGATGGTGAATGTCCCATAGGCAGTTGGCAATGAAAAGGTCCAGAGCAGGCAGAAGACCAGGGTGGGGTGTCCAGGAAGAGGAGGAGGGCTGGAGATGGGAGAAGGAATCATTGGTGCGGGGTGGAGAGGCCTCACCAACGAAATAAATAGGCTCGGAGATGGAGGTGGTGGAAGAAGAGCTCAGCAAAATCGCAGGTACAGTACTCACTGAGTCATAGGTGCAGGAGGACAAAAGTGAGACCTCTACTGAGGACAGAGCATTCTGTCTCGGAGAGGGGAAGGTCAGAGGGAATGGTTGACAAAGCTAAGGCTCAGACTGAGGACAGAACGTTCTGTCTCTGATAGGGGAAGGTCAGTTGGAATGGTGGACAAAGGTGAGGCCCTTACTGAGGACAGAACATTCTGCCTCAGAGGGGAGAAGGTCAGAGGGAATGGCTGACAAAGGTGAGGCTCAGACTGAGGACAGAACGTTCTGTCTCAGTGAAGGGAAGGTCAGATGGAATGGTTGACAAAGGTGAGGCCCTTACTGAGGATTGAACATTCTGCCTCAGAGGGGGGAAGGTCAGAGGGAATGGTGAAAACCGGCATGGATGACAGCTGGGATCGGAGGGGAAAGGGGGTTGGTTGTGTCTGAGGAGAAGGGAGGTTTGGGATGTTCGAGGATGGTGGGGTAAAAGGAAGATGAAGTCTCCAAGGACCCAGGAGCTGATGGTGGGACCTGAGAGACACAGAATTGTGGAGTGGTGGGGGGGAAAGGGGAGACGGGGGTTCCAGCGACAGTGCGTGAAGACCTGGCCTGGAGGTGCAGAGGGTCAGGGCCTGAGTCAGAGTTGGAGGTTTGCGCAATCGGCACTTTGGTGATGACTGAGGTTGCTGGAACCCCCATTAACGGCGGCGGAGTCCAGTTCAGAATCTGCTCTGGACAGTTAGAGCCATTGAGGTCAGCAGCAGAGATCGCCGTCTGGAATCCCGGCTTGTCCGCACTGGAGTCAGCAGGTTCTGTGGTCTGTAGGCGGGCGACCTTCCGATCCTTGCAGGACAAGAGAAAGTCAAACCGGCGATTGAAATCGTAGAGCCGGCAGATTGAAGAAACATACTGGTCCATTACAGGTGGCGGAGGGAGAATCCCGGAGTTGTGGAAGTGACTGGGATAGGGACACCAAGTACCAACCCATGGCGGTTTGGGAGACCGCTTCGCTGAGCACCTGAGCTCCATCACCAGAAAAAGCAGGATCTCCCAGTGGTCACCCATTTTAATTCTACTTCCCATTCCCATTCCGAATATGTCTATTCATTGCCTCCTCCACTGTTGTGATGAGGTCACACTCAGGTTGGAGGGGCAACACCTTATATTCCATCTGGGTAGTCTTTAACCTGATGGCATGAATATCGATTTTTTCCAGTAATGCCCCCCTCACTTCTTCAACATACCCCACCCCCTTTTCCCTCTCTCACCTTCTCTTTTTGCCTGCCCATCACCTCCCTTTGGTGCTCCTACCCACTTCCTTTTTATATAGTCTGATAGATATACTTATTGTAACTCATTTATTTATTTCTTCTTTCGATTTCATCATGTATTGCATTGAACAGCTGCTGCTAAGTTAACAAATTTCATGACACATACCGGAGCCTAAGAAGAACAATGTGAGCTGCCTGAATGACTATCGCCCGGTAGCACTCACATCGACAATGATGAAATGCTTTGAGAGGTTGGTCATGACTAGACTGAACTCCTGCCTCAGCAAGGACCTGGACCCACTGCAATTTGCCTATCGCCACAATAGATCACAGGCAGATGCAATCTCAATGGCTCTCCACACGGCTTTAGACCACCTAGACAACACAAACACCTACATCAGGATGCTGTTCATCGACTATAGCTCACCATTCAACACCATCATTCCCACAATCCTGATTGAGAAGTTGCAGTACCTGGGCCTCTGTAACTCCCTCTGTAATTAGATCCTCGACTTCCTAACCAGAAGACAACAATCTGCGCAGATTAGTGATAACATATCCTCCTCACTGACGATCAACACTGGTGTACCTCAGGGGTGTGTGCTTAGCCCACTGCTCTACTCTATATAAAAACATGACTGTGTGGCCAGGCATAGCTCAAGTACCATCTATAAATTTGCTGATGATACAACCATTGTTGGTAGAATCTCAGGTGGTGACGAGAGGGCGTACAGGAGTGAGAAATGCCAACTAGTAGAGTGGTGTTGCAGCAACAACCTGGCACTCAACGTCAGTAAGACAAAAGAGCTGATTGTGGACTTCAGGAAGGGTAAGACAAAGGAACACATACCAATCCTCATAAAGGGATCATAAGTGGAGAGAGTGAGCAGCTTCAAGTTCCTGGGTGTCAAGATCTCTGAGGATCTAACCTGGTCCCAACATTTCAATGTAGTTATAGAGAAGGAAAGATTGCGGCTATACTTTATTAGGAGTGTGAAGAGATTTGGCATGTCAACAAATACACTCAAAAACTTCTATAGTTGTACTGTGGAGAGCATTCTGACAGGCTGCATCACTGTCTGGTATGGAGGGACTACTGCGCAGGACCGAAAGAAGCTGCAGAAGGTTGTAAATCTAGTCAGCTCCATCTTGGGTACTAGCCTACAAAGTACCCAGGACATTTTTAGGGAACGGTGTCTCAGAAAGGCAGTGTCCATTATTAAGGACCTCCAGCACCCAGGGCATGCCCTTTTCTCACTGTTACCATCAGGTAGGAAGTGCAGAAGCCTGAAGGCACACACTCAACGATTCAGAAACAGCTTCTTCCCCTCTGCCATCCGATTCCTGAATGGACACTACCTCACTTTTCTTTAATATACAGTATTTCAGTATTTGCATTTTTGAAAATCTATTCAATATACATAATTGATTTACTTGTTTATTTATTATTATTATTATTTTATTTGAGATTATTATTCTTGCTCTCTGCTAGATTATGTATTGCATTGAACTGTTGCTGCTAAGTTAACAAATTTCACGTCACATGCTGGTGATAATAAATCTGATTCTGATTCTGATTCTTCATTTTCGTAGGAATAAGGAAATGGATTATTTGAAATGTATAAAGATCCTGTGGCAGTGTCAGAAAGAGAGTTGACTGACTATATCTGACACTTACATTTTCTGAAAGCATCTGTCTACTCCAACCATTATTTCTCTGTTATTATGGGACCTTGTACAAGTATTGGCTTTCAAACTGGCCTGCACAATAATAGTGATGCTATGTCATCAGTTCTGAAGACTTTTTCAGCAGACTAAAGCAGGAACTGCGTTTTATAGAAGCAGTAGTTGCAATATGCATTAATTCAATCTCAATTCAAACTGCATACAGCGGAGATCAGATGGGAGATTATTTCTGAGAATCAAGATATAACATGTTACTAAGCGGCTATCAGATGTGACCATGACTGTTTTGTTGACGATGGCGAAAAAGTAGCAGTCTGAGACTTCCCATCATTCTCTTCATAGGACTTGTGACAAAGGGCTTCCTTCTTATTTCCATATAACAAGTGTCCCATGTATTTTAATACATTGTGCCCCTGCTACCTGCTTTACTTTTATGGAGTCTGCTTCCTAATCAGTGGCTGTTCTCAGCAACCTTACACATTGGACAACTGTTCACTGTGCTTACAAATCCTGTTTCTGCACACCATGCCCTGGCTCAGGTTTTGATGCACCTTTCAAGTTGTTGCTGTGGATGTGTTATCTCAGTCCTTTGTCTATCTCAATGTAATGTTTTCTGTTCCCTGAACATTTGGGCATGTGTCTTTCACTGCCCCTCTCAGTTATGAATGAATATGTGTATATGTCAAACCCTTTATACTGGGCATCCCTAGAGATGTGGCTCATTGGCCCCTTGCTAACAGACACCGGACTCAGCGGTGAGAAAACCACTTTTCCCAGACTCCGTACGTCTAGGGTCAATATGACTTGGCTCCCGCTAAACCAATGAGGCTGGGATGTCTCGTCCACCCGAACTCCAATTTGTGTGAATACAGTGTAATTTACCGTCCTCATGCCGTTGCCTGTCAGCAAGAAATAACAGACCCAACACTGAATACAATCATAAAGGAATTATATTTATGAATGTTAGCTTAACCAGAGTCATTAAATAAACAAAACACAAGAGCCCATTAGAATTAACAGGCAAATGTGCACAGGTTGGTACTCAAATCTTCTGAAAGGCTGATGTGTTCGGTGTACTCACGTCACCAACTCATATTCATTGATCCCCAGTGGAATTACCCCTTCACACATTCCCGCTGGATCAAATCCTACAGCCAGTTCTCTTGAGCTTCTTCTCTCTCCATCTCCCGGTGAAAACGATCTCGACCCATCTTAGTGTCTGTCATTAAACCCCGCTCCCAGCATTCTCTAGAACCTTCTCCTAATTCCACCCTCCCGACTGGAAGACACAACATTCCTAAGCATCCTTTACCTTTAACGGTAACTCGAGCACTACCCAGCAGAACACACTGCTTCTACAGAAAGCCATTACATGAAACACCCTACAACGTTAGCAGGAAGCCCTTTACCAGGGGGTTACATATGTACATAAAGATTTGGAAAAGGTGGACACTTCCCATTGCAACTTCACTCTAACAAACCTGGATCTGGATAAGTACTGTAATTAATCTCAAGCAGCAGCTTTGTTCAGTGGCTGCTGACTGTTTACATGACACAACTGCCATTTTAACTGATACACATCGACCCTGCATATTTCAATTGCCAATTACGCTTGTAAAATCAATAGAAGACTTCGGGTTTAAAAACGCAAACACGAGGAACTAGTCCTGATGAAGAGTCTCGGCCCAAAACGTCGACTGTACCTCTTACCATAGATGTTGCCCGGCCTGCTGCATTCACCAGCATTTTTGATGTGTGTTGTGAAAAGACTTGGGGTTGTGTGATAGAAGGAGGTTGGAGATTGCTGCTTATTTATTTTTGATGCTTCTGATTAACTCTACCCTCTGAACCTCTCTCTCTCTTTCCCGTCTCCCTAACGAGTAGTAATTCATAAATGCAATTTTTCAGCTTTTTCACATTTTTATAGTGTGAAGGATGATGCATCAAACTCAATCAATTCTTACAGACAGATCTAGATCACCCCCTGACAGAAATGAATAAATAAAGCTGATGCCATGAAGCAGATCTTAAACTGGAAAATATGAATCTTCCAGCTTAAGGGCAAGGAGTCCTTGAGCAGAAAAGGATATGTTATTCAGAAATACCAGCCATGGTGGTAAGGTCAAGGGACGTTTCCAGACAGAGCAATCCAACCAAGACCTTGTTGGTGGAGCTGGAGCAAATGATGACACATCACATCATCAGGTGAAAGGTCACCAATCACCTTGCAGTCCATGCTATTGAGACTCTGGCCCGGATCTGTCAAGGGCCATGTGGTAACTGCCTTTGTATCAGCCTCCCCCATTAAACAAAGTCACGCACAGACATTCTCATTAAAGGCAGAATATAAAATCCCAGTGTGGCCTCCATAACCACCTAAACAAACTCAACCAGGTGGGAGAACATCATACTCTACTCGAGTGATCACACTACTATTAATAATTCAATCGTTCCATTTAATGTCAGAGAATGTATCCAATATACAACCTGAAATTCTTGTTCTTCACAGACATCCACGAAAACAGAAGAGTGCCCCAAAGAATGAGTGACAGCAAAAACGTTAGAAACCCAAAGCCTCCCCTACTCCCCCTCCCGTGCAAAACAGCAGCAAAGCATCAACCCTTCCCCTTCCCCACTTACTTCAGCAAAAAACATCATCACCCTCCACCCACCAAGCAAGTTTTAGCAAAGCCCCCAGTAAAGACCATGATCTGCAGTACAACAAAAAACAGTTGTTCACCCAACAATTCCACATGCCACAGGCTCTTCCTCCCTAATAAAGTGGCAGAAAGGTGGTACTCAGCAAAAGGGGAGACATAAACAAAACAACTCATCGATTTATGATGTTAAAGTCTGCCACGTCACTTTTTCCCCAAGTTTTCTAACTCAGGAATCAGCAGCAAAAACTCCCCACGTATGAGAGAGAGAGGGCAATCCGAGTCCAGAGCCCCCGATCCACTGATTCCAGTATTCTGTTTCCTCCTGCAGTGCTTCAGTCAGTGGCACCAGCTTAGAATCGACTTATCTCAGAGTTGCAAAGCCTTGGAACCCCATAGGTGCGCTAATCTTCCGTGCCTCATCCTTGGATATCAAAAAAGGGCTGGTCTGTGAGCCCAGAGAGCGGGAACCAACATTGTAAAAAACCAAGGTTTGACTGCAGTTCTAGGTCAGGGTCTTTAACAGAATCCCATCCGCCTTGAAAAGGAAAAAGAGGAAGATGAAAGGCATAAATTAAGCTGTACCCACAGATGTCATAGAAAAAAAATCAAACCGATGCACCAACTGCAGATCGTGGTTTTACTTTTCATTATAATTGAGGAATTAATTGTCTGAAGTTATGTGGCTTTAGTAGGAAGAAGAAGTGCTTGATATGCTTAGCCAAAGAGTGTTTGTGTAAAATTCAAATATAGAATACAAGTATGCCAGTAAACATGAAACTGATACCAAAATGGGATATATCAAAGTCCAAAGCTATTCATGTTAAACACGGTGAGACTGGTTATGCTTGCACAGTTTCAAATTAATGGTGAAAAAAAGACATTCACTTGAAGTTGAAACAAGATAAGCACAAGAGAAAGGAAGAAGATGACAGTAAGAATACAAATTGCGCATTTTGGAAAGCTCGGTAGCAGCATGATTAGTGTTACTTAGCTGGGCATGTTTTCAAGGTGAACAGTGGCTATTGTCAAAACATGGCGAAAGGCAAAATGTCGACATCTATGAGACAGTGGAAGTGTACTCTGACAATTAAGCAACACCAGCAGACTCAAAGTGCAATAACCTCCCATTTGCTGAAATGACTGAGAAAATACGTGAACACTTTAATGCAACATGGGTTGAAATATTGAAGTGACAAGTTTGTTACTCATAACTAAATTCCAGAGGAGGTAATTGAGCACTCTTTCATCAGTCAGAACAATCAGCAAGAGAGTATAATTATAATATGTTCTTAAAAAAAAACAAAGGGAGAATTAGTGCATGGATTAAGAGTTTGCTTTTGGGAAGGAAACCAGAAATGCAATTCTGCTGGAGAAGAACAGACATGAAGAGATTTTGTTGCTTTGACTGTGAGTTTGTTGAGCACTGGACAGTAGTGGTAGTATCAGCAGTACAGTCTCATGGAAAGAGAAAATAAAACAAAGCAGGTTTGTGGTTCATCTCAGAGCTAATAACCCTGACTGGTAAAACAAAATTGTTATGGAAACAGCAATGAAGAATCCTTCTTCATCTGAGTATGACTGTGTCCCTGAGTCTCCATTCAGAACTAGCATGACTGACAATAGTGAAAACTGAGCTACCGACACAATGAAAGAAGCCCTATACACCGCCTGAGACGGAGAGTCTTCATTACTGTACTAAATGCAGGGGCCATAATGGGCAATAGAGAAATTGCATGTGATTACAAACGCTTCTACACAGCTTTATAATGCATGAAGCCATCGTCCCTGACCTGGGCAGAGCCCTAGCAATGTGCATGACCATCTGGAAGGTAAATTTCTGGAGGGGTGGATCATCCTGCTGATTTGTTTAAAAAGTGCCATCTGCTTTATCCCCATGTACATACTTGTTGCTGCTGGCAGTTATTGTCTATACCTAATTGCCTTTGAATTGAGAAAGTCTCATTACATTTAAGAAGCATCTGGATGCGCACTCAAACTGCCAAGCTGCAGTAGGCTGTGAACCAATATCTGGTAAACGGGATTATGATAGATATTTGATTATTGGCCTAGACAAAGTGGACATCTGTTCTGTGAGTGTATAACTCTGTAACTCTACCATTTTATATCAGTAACATCCATGTGCTGAAGGCCTGCACTATCAGACAGGGATTGTACAATCTATACAGCATAGAGCAGCAGCAGGACAGAGACAGCCCCACTGGCTCACAACGACACCAAATTAAACTGTGCATCTGCTTGCACATGGTGTAATGTCCCCTTATACCTTGTATGTTCATATTGTATGCCTCTTAAACATTATTGTGTGTGCTCCAAGCACCTCTGCTGACAGTGTATTGTGAGCATCTACCATTCTCAGTGTAAAATTAAACTGGCAAGTCTCCTTTATGCTTCAGTTCTCTCACCTTAAAGCCATACCTTCTAGTATAAAGCCTCTAACTACCATTTCTAAACCTTTCATAATTTTATATCCTCTCAGGCTTTGACATCCCAGAAAAAAAAATCCAAATTTGTCCATCCTCTCTTTACAGCTAGTACTCTCTCTAATCCAGGCAGCATCCTGGTGAACCTCTTTTACAACCAGAACTACACACAATATCTCAAATATGACATAACCAAGGTTATACACATCTGCATCATGACTGCCCTGCCTTTATCCTCCATGTCCCAAGCAATGCCATCCATCTTCTTCACCATTCTATCTGCTTGGATTACCACTTATGAACGTGAACTACAAGATACCTCAGGACATCTGTGCTCCCAAGAGTCCTACAGCACAGGTCCTTTCCAGTTTACTCAAGGATTCTCATTCTGTGAATTGTTGGTAACCTGGTAATTTTTCCGAACATAATTCAGGCATTCATGACACGGGGAGAGATTGTATATTACTCTTGCTTGTGATTTTCCAATGTGAAACAGTTCATACTTGTCTGAATTAAACTCTATTTGTTATTTAACTGCCCAATATTTCCCTCTGATTTGTACTTATGTTCCTTTGACAATCTTCCTCGTAATCCATGACGCCACCAAATGCCGATGAAAATGCACCAAGTCATCGGCAAACTTACAAATCAACCTACCATTGATAACACCCTGTGCAATTGCATCACAGTTGGTAGGATAGCTACTCTGCCCAAGACTTTAAGAACCTGCAGAGATCTGTGAACAAAGCCCTCTCCATCATGCAAACCAATCTGCCTCCATTGACCTCTTATACTTCCCACTGCATCAGGAGGGTAGCTAACAGATTCAAAGTCAATTCCCACCCCTGTCATTCTCTCTTCTCCCCTCTCCTATTGAGCAAGAGATGCAAAAGGTTATGAGCACATCTCACCTGACTCAAGGACAACTTCTATGCAACCATTATCGGACCCTTGAACAGACCTCTTATACATGAAAAGATGAAATCTTGGATACTTGATTTTCCAATCTAGCTTGCACCTACTTGCACTGTACATATACTGTAACTGCAACTCTATATTCTGCATTCTGAGTGTCTTTTTTACTAATTTGCTTAATTATGTATGGTGTGATCGATCAAAAGATACCACACCAAACAAAGGTTTTTCACTGCATCTTCGTACATGTAACAATAATAAAGCAATACAAATACAAATACACATTCATCCAGATCATCAATGGTAGCAGCACTGATCCTGGTGGAACAACACTAGTCATAGTCCTTCAGTCAGAATTACACCCATCCATCACCATCTTTGATTTCTATCAGAATTAGAATTCAGAATTAGATTTATTGTCAGAGACTTCAATGATATGAAGTTAGTTTTGCAGCAGCAGCAGTACAGTGAAAAAACATTAAATTACTATAAACTGCAAACATAGTAACAAATAAATAAATCAAAGAATTAATCAATCGAATTGCCATCATTCAACAAGTTGATTATTGTTGCTCATGGTGTTGGAATCGTGGCATTAGGAGCTGGTGGCTTCAAGTTGGAAACTCAGTGACACATCTCATTGTTTCTCATGGTTGTCATCTAAAGCCTAACGATATTGCTGTTCTCGTACATATGAAGTAAAAAGAGGTTAACTATAATAGTGTAGTGACAAGAAAAAGAAAGGAGTCCATGCTTACCCTATCTGTAGATTGTATGTCAAAAGAGATTAGAAACATAGAAACATAGAAAACCCACAGCACAATACAGGCCCTTTGGCCCACAAAGCTGTGCCAACCATGTCCTTACCTGAGAAATTACCTAGGCTTACCCATTGCCCTCTATTTTTCTGAGCTCCATATACCAATCAGGAGTCTCTAAAAAGACCCTATCGTATCCACGTCCACCACCATCACTGGCAGCCCATTCCACGCACTCACCATTCTCTGCGTAAAAAACTTACCCCTGGTATCTCCTCTGTACCTACTTCCAAGCACCTTAAAACTGTGCCCTCTTGTGTTAGCCATTTCAGCCCCAGGAAAAAGCCTCTGACTATCCACACGATCAATGCCTTTCATCATCTTGTACACCTCTATCAGGTCTCCTCTCATCCTCCGTCGCTCCAAGAGAAAAAGGCTGCGTGCACTCAACCTATTCTCATAAGGTATGCTCCCCAATCCAGGCAACATCCTTGTAAATCTCCTCTGAACTCTTTCTATGGTTCCACATTCTTCCTGTAGTGAGGTGACCAGAACAGTACTCCAAGTGGGGTCTGACTAGGGTCCTATATAGCTGTAATATTACCTCTCAGCTCTTAAACTCAATCCCACAATTGATGAAGGCCAATACATTGTATGCCTTCTTAACCACAGAGTCAACCTGCACATCAGCTTTGAGTGTCCTACGTACTCAGACTCCAAGATCCCCCTAATCCTCCACACTGCCAAGAGTCTTACCATCAATACTATATTCTGTCATCATATTTGACCTACCAAAATGAACCACCTCACACTTATCTGTGTTGAACTCCATCTGCCACTTCTCAGCCCAGTTTTGCATCCTATCAATGTCCCACTGTAAACTCTGACAGCCCTCCACACTATCCACAACACCTCCAACCTTTGTGCCATCAGCAAATTTACTAATCCATCCCTGCACTTCTTCATCCAGGTCATTTGTAAAAATCACGAAGAGAAGGGGTCCCAGAACAGATCCCCAAGACACACCACTAATGACAGACCTCCATGCAGAATATGACCCATCTACAACCACTCTTTGCCTTCTGTGGGCAAGCCATTTCAGGATCCACAAAGCAAGGATCCTTTGGATCCTATGCCTTCTTGCTCTCTCAATAATCCTTGCATGGGGTACCTTGTCAAATGCCTTGCTGAAATCCATATATACTATATCTACTGCTCTACCATCATCAATGTGTTTAGTCACATCCTCAAAAAATTCAATCAGGCTTCTAAGGCATGACCTGCCTTTCACAAAGCCATGCTGAGTATTCCTAATCATATTATGCCTCTCCAAATATTCATAAATCCTGCCTCTCAGGACCTTCTCCATCAACTTACCAACCACTGAAGTAAGACTTACTGGTCTATAATTTCCTGGGCTATCTCTACTCCCTTTCTTGAAAAAAGGAACAACATCTGCAACCCTCCAATCTCCGGAACCTCTCCCGTCCCCATTGATGATGCAAAGATCATCGCCAGAGGCTCAGCAATCTCCTCCCTCATCTCCCACAGTAGCCTGGGGTACTTCTCGTCTGGTCCCATTGACCTATCCAATGTGATGCTTTCCAAAAGCTCCAGCACATCTTCTTTATTAATGTCTATATGCTCAAGCCTTTCAGTCCACTGCAAGTAATTTCAGAATGAGGGGGGTGTAAGATGTAACGTGGGAAGAGAAACAAGGTGTCTGGGTATCATCATCTTCATTGGATTCAGCCTCACCCAGGGCCACAGTTAAACAATCACCCTCTCTCCCAGAGGAATGAAATATCCAAGTACATCTCTCCAACATCTCCTGCTGCTTCTGCTTGTGATCTATTTTTTTCTTATCCCACATGAGAGTGGAAACTGTGTTTGATAGCTTTGTTCAATAAGTTTAGGTGATACGTTGCCATTGTTGAAGTGCCAACACTGTTCACAACCTGACTAGTATGAGTATGATGTCTGTCTTACCTTTACCTCCAGGATGTGGTAGAGCATATGAACATCTGGAATAAATCATTATACATTAAGTTGTTGTTGGGTGAGTTTTGGGAAGTTTGCTGTTGATGACATCTATGTTCACTAATCTCTAGCACTAGTGTGAAGTCACTAAACCTCTTGCTGCACTGCAGTCTGTCCTTTGGTCCAAGCTCCAAAGCCACCTTCTCATGAACCTAGACAGAGAACAACTTTGTTTCTTTCAAGTTTCTACATGAAAATCTTCGGTGAAACATTTGAAGCATTAAAAATGATGTTGCAAATGTTTTACCATAGTTAGCAATAGTTGATTTCATCCATAACACCATCAGCTTTCCATAAAACAAATTACCTTTTCTTTTTGTGATCAAGTATTGTAAATCTAAAATATATGGGTATTTTAGATCACATTTCCAATGGTCAAGAGATGGAAAATTGGTTTTACAAAGAGTAAAATGCAATTGAAACCAGTTGTGAGTCACATTGCAACAATCGGGAAATTTGTTCAAGCCTTTCCAGACTGGTTCCTCCTCCCCCATGTTTCCTGACAGCCTTTTATACTGTCATGCAGTGGCTACCATGGGGGAGGCTATGTCTTGCTTCCCAAGGCTCCAATCTGTTAAAGTGAGGTAGTTACCATGGAGAAACCTCAGTGGCATTTTAATGCAGCAGGTCTAGCAAGAACTTCCCAATTAGTTTCCTAAGGTAAATTTTCACAACATTGTGCATTTTGGAGGTGAAGCGACTGGACATTAAACTAAAACAGTACTCTTTCAGCAGAGCAAATAAGTATGAAATCGAATCTCTGAGTATGACTTTGTATGGCCTCAACTTGTTTCTCATGACATGAGGAAATCTGCAGATGCTGGAAATTCAAGCAACACACACAAAAAATGCTGGTGGAACGCAGCAGGCCAGGCAGCATCAATGGGAAGAGGTACAGTCGACGTTTCAGGCTGGGACCCTTCGTCAGGACTCACTGAAAAAAGGGATAGTAAGAGACTTGAAGTTAGAAGGGGGAGGGGGAGATCCGAAATGATAGGAGAAGACAAGAGGGGAGGGGTGGATCTAAGAGCTGGAAAGTTGATTGGCAATAGGGATACCAGACTGGAGAGGGGAGATGATCATGGGACAGGAAGCCTGAGGAGAGAGAAAAGTGGGGAGGGGAGCCCGGAAGGTGGAGCGCAGGTAAAGAGTTCTAGTGAGAGGGACAGAGGGAGAAAAAAGAGAGAGAGAAATAAAGGGGGAAAACATAAAAAATATATTAAATAAATAAATAAGGGATGTGGTGTGAAGGGGAGGAGGGGCATTAACGGAAGTTAGAGAAGTCGATGTTCATGCCATCAGGTTGGAGGCTACCCAGACGGAATATAAGGTGTTGTTCCTCCAACCTGAGTGTGGCTTCATCTTGACAATAGAGGAGGCCGTAGATAGACATATCAGAATGGGAATGGGACATGGAATTAAAATGCGTGGCCACTGGGAGATCTTGCTTTCCCTGGCAGACAGAGCATAGGTGTTTAGCAAAACGGTCTCCCAGCCTGCATCGGGTCTTGCCAATATATAGAAGGCCGCATCGGGAGCACCGGATACAGTATATCACCCCAGCCGACTCACAGGTGAAGTGTCGCCTCACCTGGAAGGACTGTCTGGGGCCTTAAGTGCCGGGAGGGAGATCGGTGGGAAGGGATTGGGGCGGGGGGGGGGGATGAATGGACAAGGGAGTCATGTAGGGAGCGATCCCTGCAGAAAGCAGAAGGGGGGGGGAGGAAATGATGAGCTTCGTGGTAGGATCCCGTTGGAGGTGGCGGAAGTCATGGAGAATTATATGTTGGACCCGGGAGCTGGTGGGGTGGTAGGTGAGGACAAGGGGAACCCTGTTCCTAGTGGGATGGAGGAAGGATGAGGTGAGAGCAGATGTGCATGAAATGGGAGAGATGCGTTTGAGAGCAGAGTTGATGGTGGAGGAAGGGAAGCCTCTTTCTTTAAAAAAGGAAGACATCTCCTTTGTCCTGGCATGAAAAGTGTCATCCTGAGAGCAGATGCGGCGGAGACGGAGGAATTGCAAGAAAGGGATGGCATTTTTGCAAGAGACAGGGTGGGAAGAGGAATAGTCCAGGTAGCTGTGAGAGTCCATAGGCATATAGTAGACATCAATAGATAAGCTGTCTCCAGAGATAGAGACAAAAAGATCAAGAAAGGGGAGGAAGGTGTCGGAAATGGACCAGGTAAACTTGAGGGCAGGGTAAAAGTTGGAGGCAAAGTTAGTGAAGTCAACGAGCTCAGCGTGAATGCAGGAAGCAGCACCAATGCAGTCATTGATGTAGTGAAGGAAAAGAGGGGGACAGATACCAGTATGGGCTTAGAACATGGATTGTTCCACAAAGGCAACGAAAAGGCACGCATAGCTGGGACCCATATGGGTGACCATGACTACACCTTTAGTTTGGAGGAAGTGGGAGGAGCCAAAGGAGAAATTGTTAAGAGTAAGGACTAATTCCGCTAGACGGAGCAGAGTGGTGGTAGAGGGGAACTAGTTAGGTCTGGAATCCAAAAAGAAGTGGAGAGCTTTGAGTCCTTCCTGATGGGGGATGGAGGTATATACAGACTAAACATTCATGGTGAAAATAAAGCGGTGGGAGCCATCATTGAAAAGATTCAGAGTGTGATGTTTCTCATGATGCTGATGAACTGACCCAATGATCACTTGTGACCAGTTCTGTGACACCAAAGTGCCTGGACTGATCTCCAACAACCACAGCAAGAACAGTTTAAGTTCTGCAGCTTCTAGTGATCATTGAATTTGTTACATGCTCAAGGGGATCTGTTTTTTTTTGTGAGAATAATGTAATGGTCTTTTGGAGGTCACCTGATGTGATTTTCCCACCGACGTGAGGTCACGTGATGACATGTGCCCCGGGACTATATAAGGGTCGACTCAGGTGACGCAGTGGGTTTTTTTGAGTTTGTAGATTTCCAGGTAGAACGTGCTGCATCTCCGTTTCTGTTGCGTGTTTGTTTTTGTGACGCAGTTTCATTTTTAAAACGATTGTGCATTCTGTTGAAAGTTTCCATATTATTGGACTGGAAATTTGTGGTTGGATGTGCCAATTTACTCAATTCCAGCAGTTGAAGGGAGAGTGAAGAATTCATCAAAGGATAGCAGCGAATGGGTGTTCCTCAGAATGGCAGGTGGTGACTAGTGGGGTGCCACAAGGCTCGATATTGGGACCACAGCTGTTTACGATTTACGTCAATGATTTGGAGGAAGGCATTGTGAATAACATCAGCAAGTTTGCTGATGATACTAAGCTGGGTGGCAGTGTGACATGTGATGAGGATGTTAGGAGAATTCAAGGTGACTTGGATAGGCTGGGTGAGTGGGCAGAAACTTGACAGATGGCGTTTAATGTGAATAAGTGTGAGGTTATTCACTTGAAGAGCAAGAACAGGAAGGCGGATTATTATCTGAATGGTGTGGAGTTAAGTAAGGGAGAAATACAAAGAGATCTAGGAGTACTTGTTCATCAGTCTCGGAAGGTGAATGAGCAAGTGCAGCAGGCAGTGAAGAAGACTAATGGAATGTTGGCCTTTATTACAAAGGGAATTGAGTACAAGAGCAAGGAAAACCTTTTGCATTTGTACAGGGCCCTGGTGAGACCACACCTGGAGTATTGTGTGCAGCTTTGGTCTCCAGGGTTAAGGAAGGACATCCTGGCTGTGGAGGAGGTGCAGCGTAGGTTCGCTAGGTTAATTCCTGGGATGTCCGGACTGTCTTACGCAGAGAGGTTAGAGAGACTGGGCTTGTACACGCTGGAAATAAGGAAATTGAGTGTGGATCTGATTGAGACATATAAGAATATTAAGGGATTGGACAAGATAGAGGCAGGAAATATGTTCCAGATACTTGGGCAGTCCAGTACCAGAGGGCATGGTTTAAGAATAAGGGGTAGGTCATTTAGGACAGAGTTGAGGAGGAACTTCTTCTCCCAGAGAGTTGTGGAGGTGTGAAACACACTGCCTCAGAAGGCAGTGGAGGCCATTTCTCTGGATGCTTTCAAGAAGGAGCTAGATAGGTATCTTATGGATAGGGGAATCAAGGGTTATGGGGACAAGGCAGGAACCAGGTATTGATAGTAGATGATCAGCCATGATCTCAGAATGGCGGTGCAGGCTCGAAGGGCCGAATGACCTACTTCTGCACCTATTGTCTATTGTCTATTGTCTATTGAAGGATCGAAAGAAGTTGACATCGTTTGGCAGTTTGATAAAGAATCAACCTTATTGAGTCTTCATTGGAGGAGAACCTGCATCGAGATAACTCTTGCAAAAGAGCATTGAGTTCATGCAAAAAGGTACTCTCTCTCTCTGAAGGAATTTAAGGTCAGTCGATTTAAACTGTTTATTTTCGGCATCGTGAATCCTGTGGACAGAACCAGCAGTAAACATGTGTCTGCGAAGAAATCTTTCTCCAGAGAAATCTCTCCCAATTGAACGTGTAAATCTGTTGGATTTTCAAAGTTATCACTTTAAGAACTATATCTAACTGTATCGCTTTAAGAACTGTTTTTGCATTTAACGCTTTAAGAACCAGAGCCCAGTGGACTTGGTGAATGGCTGCATATCTGTTAACTTCTGGTTAAAGTTTTCCTTTGTTTTTTTTTCCCTTATCGTTTATACGTGTTTAACAAATGTTTTGTTGTTTTTATATAACCTGTCTCGATTAACATTCATTATTGCCGGTTACATAACATAATTAGTGGGGGCTTGGCCAGGAAATGTTCTGATTTTGAGTTTAAGTGCTGGTAATTGATATTTTGAATTGGAAAAGGGGAATACCCGATTATTTTTGGTTTGATTGGTGTGTGTGTTGTATTCGGCAACAATGGATATTGACGATTTTTTAAGGCGCCTGACTCAGGATTTTTGGTAACTGCGAGAAAACCTGTGGTATTGGAGATTGCTAAGAAGTTGGATATTAAAGGAATTAACCAAGGCTTTCATACAAAGAAAAATTGCCGAACATTATATTAATTTGGAACGTTTTGAGGAGGAGGTGTTAGAGAAATTTCCAATGAGTAATCTGGAAATGCAGTTGCAGCTTGAACAGTTAAAGTTTGAAACATTTAAAGTGGAAATGACCAAAAGAGAGGCTAATAAAAAAAGGGAATCGAGGAAAAAGAAACCCTTAAAAAAAGGGAATTTGAAGAAAGAGAAGCCCTTAAAAAAAAGGAGTTTGCTGAAAGAGAAGCTGAAAACCAGAGGAAATTCGAGCTAGAGATGCAGAAATTAAAGTTCAGGAATCAGTCTTCTGGTTCTACGAAACAGTTTATTGCTAGTCGTGAGGTTGTTTTGGCTCCTCCATTTAATGAAGCTGATGTGGACGCATATTTCCAACATTTCAAAACAGTTGCTCTGAGTTTAAAGTGGCCGAAGGACCAATGGCCAGTGATGTTACGAAGTGTAATTAAAGGCAAGGCACAACAAGTTTATACAGCTTTAAATGCTGAACAAGCACTAGATTATGATATTGTTAAGCAGAATATATTAAAGGCATACGAGGTGGTTCCAGAAGCATGTAGAAAAAGATTTAGAAGTTTAAAGAAATCGGTGGAAAAAACTTATGTGGAATTTTCCTATGAGAAATCTGTGTGTTTTGAGAGATGGGTTTCCATAAAAATGTGAATGGGGGGTATAATAAATTAAAAGAGCTGATTTTGCAGGAGGAATTTAAAAGAAGCATTCCTGTTGAAGTAAGAACATACTTAAGTGAACGGGACACTGCTACATTGCAGGAGATTGCTAAATTGGCTGATGAGTATGTTTTAATTCACAAGAATAAATTTTCTCCAGGTAAAATATTTAAAAGGAAAACTAGCACAGAGAGTCAAGGTAAATCAGACATTAATTCTGAAGTTAGTGAGAAAAGTAAGGATGAAGGGAGACATGTGAAGGAAAGACATTTTGATATTATTTGTAATTTTTGTAAGAAACC
Organism: Mobula hypostoma; assembly: GCF_963921235.1. NCBI lineage: Eukaryota > Metazoa > Chordata > Chondrichthyes > Myliobatiformes > Myliobatidae > Mobula > Mobula hypostoma. The sequence continues at coordinate 97,930,403 of NC_086103.1, read as the reverse complement.
TGGACATGTAGTGGCTAATTGCTTCCGATTGAAACGGAAAGAGAAAGAAGTGGCCCCAGATGCTTGTGTGCAGCATATTGAAAAACCTGTAAAGCCACAGGGTTTAGAAAATATTAATGAAGATGTGTCAGAGTCTGACCAAGTTAAGAAGGGATATGAAGCTTTTATAACAGAAGGGTTTGTATCCGTGAAAGAAGGATTCAATGCAGTACCGATAAGGATACTTAGAGATACTGGAGCTTCACAATCATATAATATTAGATAGTGTGTTAAGGTTTGGTGATGAGTCTGACATCGGTAAGGTAAATTATATAAGAGGAGTAGGGAGTGCCCCTATGCCAGTACATTTACGTAGAGTAAAATTAAGATCAGGATTAGTTACAGGGATTGTTAAAGTAGGATTACAATCCAGTTTACCTGTGAATGATGTTTCTCTTTTGTTAGGGAATGATTTAGCAGGTGGGCAAGTTTTTCCTGAAGTGCATTTGACAATAAATTCAAATTCTGAGGAACCACAGAGGGATTCTAACACAGATTTTTCCTGTATTGTAACAAGAGCTATGGCTAAAAAGACTGATGTAAAGGATGAGGCTGTTACCCATGAGAATTCAAATCAAGATTCGAATTTTAAGGATGTATCAGAAACTTTATTACCTACATTATTTGATCAGGATTTTGATGGTAAGTCTGATCAGGAAGATTTGTCTTTATCTCGGAAGGAGATGATAGCAGAGCAGGGTAGGGATCCTGAGATAGTTAAATTAAAAGAACAAGCTCTTTCGGATAGTGAAATTGGAAAAGTACCAGTTGGATATTATTTTGAAAAGGGGGTATTAATGAGAAAGTGGAGATCGCCTACAATTCCTGCTAGTGAGGAATGGGAAGTTAATCATCAGGTAGTAGTTCCTAAAATTTACCGAAATGAGATTTTGACTATGGCTCATAGTATTCCTTTGGGTGGTCATTTAGGGGTAAAGAAAACTATGAACAAAGTTTCTAAACATTTTTATTGCCCTAGTTTAAGACAAGACATGGCGACATTTTGTAGAACGTGTCATACATGTCAAATTGTTGGTAAATCTAATCAGGTTACTCCAGTGGCTCCACTGCAACCAATTCCTGTATTTGGTGAGCTGTTTTCAAAAATCATTGTAGACTGTGTAGGTCCTTTGCCAAAAACTAAAACTGGACATCAATATTTATTAACTATTATGTGCACAGCGTCTAGGTTTCCAGAGGCAGTACCTCTTAGGAATATAACAGCTAAAACTGTGACAAAAGCTCTTATAAACTTCTTCACTTATTTTGGGCTGCCTAAGGAAATACAATCAGATCAAGGTAGTAATTTCATGTCTGGGTTGTTTCAGCAGATAGTTTATAAACTGGGAGCAAAGCAGGTTATTTCCTCAGCCTATCATCCAGAATCACAAAGAGCCTTGGAGAGATTTCATTCTACACTAAAAGCTATGATTAGGACATATTGTGTGGAAAATGAAAAGGACTGGGATGAAGGTATACATTTACTCCTTTTTGCAGTAAGGGAGGCAGTACAGGAATCATTAGGTTTTAGTCCTTTTGAACTTGTGTTTGGACATAGAGTTTGAGGACCTTTGGCTTTGTTGAAGGAACAGTGGATTAATAAAAAAGTACACACTAGTTTGTTAGATTATGTTTTGAAATTTAAAGACAGATTATACAAAGCTTGTAGTTTGGCCAAGGAAAATTTAAAGTTAGCTCAAGAGAAGATGAGGATGTGGTATGGTAAGGAAGCTAGGATGAGGTCATTTAAGCCTGGAGATAAGGTGTTGGTTCTCTTCCCAGTGCAAATAAACCCATTACAAGCCAAATTCCATGGTCCTTAGGAGATTAAATCTAAGGTAAATGAGATAGATTATGTGGTAAAAACCCCAGATCGGAGAAAGACAATATAGCTGTGTCATATAAATATGATAAAACCGTATTATGAAAGAGAAGTTGCTACTATGACTGTTGTGATCAATAATGAGTCTGATCTTGATGAAAACTTATTGGAGGATTCATCCGAAGCTCATTTTAAACCCAACATTATTTCAGCCAGGTTGCCAAATTCAAAAATTCTGGAAAATGTTGATGAAAAATTAGCTCATTTACAGCCAGAGTAGAGAGAGCAGATGAAACAGTTAATTTTTAAGTATAGAGATTTATTTCCAGACGTCCCTAGAAGAACCACCGTAGCTACACATGATGTAGATGTTGGAGATGCAAATCCCATAAAACAACATCCATATCGAATGAACAGGGAAAAATGTGAACTTGCTGAACAAGAAATTAAGTATATGTTAGAGAATGATATTATTAGACATTCTAATTGGAATTGGAGCTTACCGTGTGTTATGGTGCCTAAGCCAGACAATAGTATTAGGTTTTGTACGGATTATAGGAAGGTGGATGCTGTGACAAAAACTGATGCATATACAATTCCTAGGGTAGATGATTGTGTGGATAAAGTTGGACAGGCCAAATTCCTTACAAAAATTGATTTGTTAAAAAGTTATTGGTGTGTTCCATTGATGGATAGAGGTAGAGAGATTTCAGCATTTGTAACCCCATCTGGGTTATCTGAATATAATGTTCTTCCATTTGGGATGAAAAATGCACCAAGTACTTTCCAGAGGATGATTAATGGTGTGATTCAGGGATTAAAATATACAGATACCTATATTGATGATCTGGTTACAGGGAATAATACGTGGAAAGCACATATTGCGGCGGTGGAGAAATTACTTGAAAGACTTTCAAAAGCTAACTTAACTATTAACTTAGCAAAAAGTGAATTTGGTCATACCACTGTGACTGTTAAGGAAAAGGGTTAAGCAGATTAAACTCCAATTTAATAATCCAGTTTAATGTTACAGGAGTACAATATTTTGATCACTCATGTTAAGGGTAAAGACAATGTGATTGCTGATTGTTTGTCTAGATGTTAAATGTACAATGAAAATTTGGTTTTTTTTGGAGTGATATTTTATCATTTGAAGCACTCCTTGTAGCATTAGTTTGTAAAGGGCTGAAGGACAAGATTGTATATATTGTGTATTTTGTAAATTTTATAACTTTGTATTTTTTTTGTATAAATTGTTAAAATTTTGTTCTTCAAGAGACCAATTTTTTTTTTGAAGGGAGGTGTTACATGCTCGAGGAGATCTGTTTTTTATGTGAGAATGATGGAATGGTCTTTTGGAGGTCACCTGATGTGATTTTCCCGCCGATGTGAGGTCACGTGATGACATGTGCCCCGTGACTATATAAGGGTCGACCCAGGTGACTCAGTTAGTTTTTGAGTTTGTAGATTTCCAGGTAGAACGTGCTGCATCTCCGTTCTGTTGCGTGCTTGTTTTTGTGACACAGTTTCATTTTTAAAATGATTGTGCGTTCTGTTGAAAGGTTTCATATTATTGGACTGGAAATTTGTGGCTGCATGTGCCAATTTACTCAATTCCAGCAGTTGAAGGGAGAGTGAAGAATTCATCGAAGTGAAGGATCGAAGGAAGTCAGCATCGTTTGGCAGTTTAATAAAGAATCAACCTTATTGAGTCTTTGTTGGCAGAAAACCTGCATCGAGATAGCTTTTGCAAAAGGGCAATGAGTTCATGCAAAGAGGCTCTCTCTCTCTCTAAAGGAATTTAAGGTCAGTCGATTTAAACTGTTTATTTTCGGCATCGTGAATCCTGTGGACAGAACCAGCAGTAAAAGTGCGTCTGTGAAGAAATCTTTCTCCAGAGAAATCTCTCCCAATTGAACGTGTAAATCTGCTGGACTTTCGAAGTTATCACTTTAAGAACTATATCTAACTGTATCGCTTTAAGAACTGCTTTCGCATTTAATGCTTTAAGAACCAGAGCCGAGCGGAGTTGGTGAACGGCTGCATATCCGTTAATTTCTGGTTAAAGTTTTCCTTTGTTATTTTTCCCTTATCGTTTATAAGTATTTAATAAATGTTTTGTTGTTGTTATATAACCTGTCTCGATTAACATTCATTGTTGCTGGTTACGCAACGAATTGCAACCTGGAGTTGCAGTGCAGTATCATCAGGAAGCATGCTGCTTTCTATAGTTGGAAATACTCCCTGGCTATGATGCATTTCTACTCTTACATTTTCAATTTGATCCAAGATTGCAATCCTTTTCCACGGTGATGAGTTACTATGGATATACAACAAAAGAAAATGTTTTTCATGACCAGCTGGAGATGTTTAAAGCTGTACAGATATGGTCCTTCTGTATTTGTACACAACATTGAACTTCCAAATCAATAAGGATGCATCAGGAATTTGTTGTGCCTTCTGTGAAATTGTATACATCATTACAAGAGCCAGAATTAAGCTATTAACACAGTCTGAAAATCCAAAAGCTGCTTGTTCCAAAGATTAAAAGAAAAGATTGGAATTTTGTGTAAATCCATTGACTAAAGGAAAAAGAATGGCACCCTATCAGTCATATGCTTAGATTTTATTTAAAAAGTTCTCATCATCCACAGCATTGCCAAGGTGTGTCATTGACCTGTACTCACCCGATTTGCAACCAGAATGTTCATGTTGCTGAACAGGACACGCATAGCTGCAGGGTTTTGATTGTGTAACTGCTGTTCTGTGCTAGGCCAGATCAAATCTTTTTGATGAAACAGCTGAGAAAACCTTTGGCAGGAAATGATGCCATGGCTATGAACATCACTATCAGAATGAGGATCAGTACTTGGAGCTATGATGTTGTGGCCCTTACAGAGACCTGGATGGCTCAGGGGCAGGAATGATTACTTCGAGTTTCAGGACTTAGATGTTTCAGAAAGAACAGGGAGGGAGGCAAAAGAGGTGGGGGTGTGGCACTGTTGATCAGAGATAGTGTCATGGCTGCAGAAAAGGAGGAAGTCATGGAGGGATTGTCGACTGAGTCTCTGTGGGTGGAAAGTAGAAACAGGAAGGAGTCAATAACTCTGCTGGATGTTTCTTATAGACCACCCAATAGTAACAGGGACATCGAGGAGCAGATAGGGAGACAGATTCTGGAAAGATGTAATAATAACAGCGTTGTCATGGTGGGAGATTTTAATTTTCCAAATATTGATTGGCATCTCCTTAGAGCAAGGGGTTTAGATGGGATGGAGTTTGTTAGGTGTGTTCAGGAAGGTTTCCTGACACAATATGTAGAAAAGCCTACAAGAGGAGAGACTGTACTTGATCTGGTATTGGGAAATGAACCTGGTCAGGTGTCAGGTCCGTCAGTGGGAGAACATTTTGGAGATAGTGATCACAATTCTATCTCCTTTACCATAGCTTTGGAGAGTGATAGGAACAGACAAGTTAGAAAAGTGTTTAAGTGGAGTAAGGAGAAATACGAGGCTATCAGGCTGGAACTTGGAAGCATAAATTAGGAACAGATGTTCTCAGAGAAATGCACGACAGAAATGTGGCAAACGTTTAGGGTTTTTGGTAAGCTATATTTAGCTGACAATTGCTTAAACGAAAAGAGACTACCTCAACAAACAAATCCTGGAAGCATTTAATACCCAGTCTATCCCATTCTTTAAAAACTAGATTATTCATAGAAGGTTTAAAAAAAATTAGAAAAAATGGGACTTTAAAGAGAAAATCTCAATAAACCGAACTATTTTCTAAATTGTACCCAGATCATCAAAGTCTGTTTAACTACCAAAGATCAGTTCATTTACTCAAAGATAAAGGAAGTGAGGATCCAAGAAGAGAAATGATAGAAAATTTATTAACAGAGTTAGCTTCTAAAGAAACCCATACCAGACAGTCCTCACAGTTAGTACAATACGACCAAAATGTAAGATTTCATATATTGACTGCCCAGTAATAAAATATAAAATTTGGTAAAGCAAGACCTCCATTCTTTTTAACTTTTTGCAGATGAACTTTATTTAGTCAAAAAAATTTGTTTTTCCATATATAAGAAGATAGAATCGAATCAAGAGAGCCAAAAAAGGATCTAGGAATAAAAATGGGTAAGGCCCAAAAAAGGAATATAAACTTAGGGAAGATAACTTATTTTAATAGAATTAATTCAGCCAATCAACGATAACGAAAAGGGCAACCAGTTTGATAGTGCCCTTTTTACATAATTCAGTAGAGTAAGGACATTTTCTTCAAATACGTGTTTATAATTCTTAGGAATTGTTACACCCAAATAGGTAAATTGATTTCTTGCAATTTTAAAAGGAAAGTTAGTATTAATTGATACCAAATTATTCAAAGGGAAAAGTTCATCTTTATGTAAATACAGTTTATATCCTGAAAACTGGCTGAAACAGGAGAGCAAAGAAAGCACAGGAGATAACAAAGTCTCAACATTAGAAATAAAAAGCAATAGGTCATCAGCATAGAGCGGAACTTGAGGGTAGCATCTCTCCTAAAAATACCAGAGATATCTCTAGATTCTCGAAAAGCAATGGCTAAGGGTTCTAAGGCCAGATCAAAGAGCAAAGGACTCAAAGGATAGCCTCGTCTGATACCACATTGAAGTTTAAATGGTTTGGGATTCTGAAAATTAGTAAGAACCTGAGCAGAGGGAGATAAATAAAGTAATTTAATCCATTGAATGAAATCGGGCCCAAAATTAAATATTTCCAAGGATTTAAATAAATAATTCCATTCAACCTGATCGAAAGCCTTCCCAGCGTCTAAGGATATCACACATTCTGGTATCTCCTTAGAAGGAAAATAGATAACATTTAATAAATGACAAATATTGAAATGAGAATATCGATTTTTAATAAATCCAGTCTGATAATCAGAAACGATAGATGGTAAAATACTTTCAATCCTACGAGCCAGAACTTTGGATAGGATTTTAGTATCAACATTTAGTAAGGAAATTGGTCTATAAGAAGAGCATTCAATAAGGGTTTTTATTCTTTCTAAGGGTAAGTGAAATAGAAGCTTCATAGAAAGATTGTGGCAACATACCCAACTTGATGGAATCCGAAAAAAAACTGAACATAAATGAGGTATAAGCAGTAAGGAAAACGCCTTATAAAATTCTGCAGTAAATCCGTCAGGAACGGGAGCCTTCCGCGAGTGCAATGAACGTACAGCCTCAGCAATTTCCTCATAAGAAATAGGTTGATCCAACTGTTTTGGGTTATCAACAGAAAATGTAGGAATGTTTAATTGGTCTAAAAATTATTCATTACAGTATTATCTTTAGGAGGGTCAGAACTATAAAGTTTAGAATAAAATTCTCTAAAGGTATCATTTATTTCTAAATGGTCAGTTGTCCTATCACCTTTAGCCACTTTTTTCGATATCTACAGAAGTACAAATTAGAGACTTTCTGCGATCTCAATTATATATGTTTCCTAAAAGTCCCGATAAAAACTTATTAGATGTAATTTCTAACACAAAACTGTTTCATGATGGTTCAATATCCAATATTTATGGCATATTGCTGGGAATGAGAAATGCTCCATAAGACAAAATTAAAAATCTCTGGAAACAAGATTTACAGGCTTCAGTTTCTGAGGAAACTTGGAATGAAATTTTAAAGTTTGTTAACACTACATTGTTATGTGCCCACCACTCCTTCCTACAAATTAAAGTGATCCATAGGGTGACTATGACTAAGGATCCACATGACTAAGGATATGCTATCTTGTTTTAATTCAGATATATCCCCCTATTGTGATAGATGTAACTTATGAACACTAATTCATATGTTTTGGACATGTCCGGGTCTTGAAATATTTTGGAAGGAAGTATTTCAAACTTTCTCTGTACTTTTCTTTTCTTTTTCAATCTTTTTATTAATTTCAAAATATAGAAACAAAACATAGCAATAATACAAATAGTAGGAGATATATTATTACACTTACGAAAAGTAATTGTAAAATCAAGTATTGTAATTTGACAAAGCTTCCAATCGTGTAGAACTAACAACGGATAATACAAATCAAAAAAAAACTTGAAAAAAAACATGAAAAAGAAAAACAAAACAAAACCAAAAAAAAAACTAACCCCATCCCCAAAGAAAAACAAAATTAATCAACTAAACTAAAAGACTTGGGCAAAACAAAAAACTTAAAAATGGAAAAGAAGAAAACCTTAGTGCCGACGACTTCATTCCCCTCCAACAACAGTACAGAGAGATAAAACAAGTTTCAAGGTAAATTTTAAGCCTGACCCTTTGACTGTCTTATCCGGTACTGTTGGAGGAAAGGATATTATTTTGAAGACATCTGGTTTGCACATTTTGGCTTTTATTTCTCTTTTAGCTAGGAGGGTACTCTTGCTTAACTGGAAGGATGTCCTTCCGCCTACTCACGCTCAAAGGTTACGTGATGATGTGTCATGTTTAAATTTAGAGAAGATCTGTTGTTAAATTTCTGAATCTAGCCAAGACTTTCAAACATTGTGGGGACCACTTCTGAACTATTTCAAAACTTTTGATTTGCTATTAAAGTACAGATATTGGCTAATAACATATTTTACTATACGATAAGGCTTTTTTTTCTTTATTCTTTCTTTACCAAACAGCTTCGATCTTGGTAGTGGGTTTAGATTCTATTTTTATGTATAATAAAATTATCACATTTCAGTATTACCATTTAATTTAATTTACATGAATATGGGGGTGTATGTGGTGTCAGGGAGGGGTAGCACCTCTGGTGGGGTAACATGTCGCGTCCTTTTCAAGGTGGTTAGTCCACCTTTGGTCCCCACCTGGCACTCAGCTCTCACCTGTGGCTCCCTGTAGCTGTTTGCATGTGACAGCGGCCACACCCCGGGTAACGGCTTCGACAAGCCGGCTAAACCAGGTGAGGGTAGCCGACGGGTCTCAAACCCTCGGTGAGATAGGGAGTTGTCTATCCCAGCATGTGAAGACAGACTCCGGCGGATTGAGCGGACGAGACCTATAGAAGGTCCAATGGTCAAGAAGGCGGTCTCTGCAAGCGTCGTGGAACGTGTAGAGCAGGACAAGACACAGAAGATGTCCTGGTCATCCACTGCGCCTAGTCCCATCTCCAGCCGTCTAGACTCTGTCTTGCCACTGGATCCAGATGGGAATTGGGAAGAGAGAGTGAGGCTGACGCTGCGCAACTCTCCCTCACTTAAATCCAAATCACGCGCTAGTCTCAACACCATCATTATGGTGTCAAGGTCCTCATCGACGTCAACGATGGACGAACAACATGAATATAGGGTAATGAGATTGCAAGTGTGACTCAAATATAATGTATTTGGTATTATTTTATCTTTTTTTGACTTATAATATATACCTTTGTGTATCCTGTATTCCTCTAGGTAGAAATTAATAAAAATATTGAAAAAGAAAGAAAAGAAAAAGATCAAGAAGATTATAAGGCTAGCAGGAAGAAGCGTAAGAATGAAATTAGAAAAGCCAGAAAGAGCCGTGAGAAGGCTTTGGGGAGCAGGATTAAAGAAAACCCCAAGCCATTCTACAAGTATGTGAAGAGCAAGAGGATAAGGTGTGAGAGAATAGGACCAATCAAGTGTGGCAGTGGAAAATTGTGTATGAAACCAGAGGAGATAGTAGAGAGACATAATGAATACTTTGCTTTGGTATTCACTACGGAAAAGGATCTTGGCAATTGTAGGGATGACTTAGAGTGGATTGAAAAATGTGAGCATATAGACATTAAGAGAATGTGCTGAAACTTTTGGAAAGCGTCAAGTTGGATAAGTCTCCGGAACCAGATGAGATGTGCCCCAGGCTACTGTGGGAGGCAAGGGAGGAGATTGCTGAGCCGCTGGCATTGATCTTTGCATCATCAATGGGGACAGGAGGGGTTCTAGAGGATTGGAGGGATGCAGATGTTGTTCCCTTATTCAAGAAAGGGAGTAGAGATAGCCCAGGAAATTATAGACTAGTGAGTCTTACTTCAGTGGTTGGTAAGTTGATGGAGAAGATCCTGAGAGGCAGGATTTATGAACATTTGGAGAGGCATAATATGATTAGGAATAGTCAGCATGGCTTTGTCAAAGGCAGGTCGTGCCTTATGAGCCTGATTTAATTTTTTGAGGATGCGATTAAACACGTTGATGAAGGTAGAGTAGTAGATGTAGTGTACATGGATTTCAGCAAGGCATTTGACAAGGTACCCCATGCAAGGCTTATTGAGAAAGTAAGGAGGCATGGGATCCAAGAGGACCTTGCTTTGTAGATCCTGAAATGGCTTGCCCACAGAAGGCAAAGAGAGGTTGTAGATGGGTCATATTCTACATGGGGGCCGATGACCAGTAATGTGTCTCAGGGATCTGTTCTGGGACCCCTTCTCTTCATGATTTTTATAAATGACCTGGATGAGGATGTGCAGGGATGGGTTAGTAAATTTGCTGATGACACAAAGGTTGGGAGTGTTGTGGATAGTGTGAAGGGCTGTCAGAGATTACAGCAGGACATCGATAGGATGCAAAACTGGGCTGAGAAGTGGCAGATGGAGTTCATCCCAGATAAGTGTGAAGTGGTTCATTTTGGGAGGTTAAATATGATGGCAGAATATAGTATTAATGGTAAGACTCTTGGTAGTGTGGAGAATCAGAGGGGTCTTGGGGTCCGAGTCCATTGGACACTCAGCTGCTATGCAGATTGACTATGTGGTTAAGAAGGGATACGGTGCACTGTCCTTCATTAACCGTGGGATTGAGTTTAAGAGCCGAGAGGTAATGTTACAGCTGTATAGGACCCTAGTCAGACCCCACTTGGAGTACTGTGCTCGTGCTGGTCACCTCACTGTAGGGACGATGTGGAAACCATAGAAAGGGTGCAGAGGAGGTTTATAAGCATCTTGCCTGGATTGGGGAGCATGCTTTATGAGAATAGGTTGAGTTAACTCGGCCCTTTCTCCTTGGAGTGACAGAGGATGAGAGGTGACCTGCTAAACATGTACAAGATGATGAGAGGCATTGATCATATGGATAGTCAGAGGCTTTTTCCCAGGGTTGAAGTGGCTAGCACGAGAGGGCATAGTTTTAAGGTGCTTGGAAGTAGGTACCAAGGAAATGTCAGGGCTAAGTTTTCTACATAGAGAGTTGTGAGTGCGTGGAATGGGCTGCTGGCGACGGTGGTGGAGGCAGATACGATAGGGTCTTTTAAGAGACTCCTGGATAGGTACATGGAGCTTCGAAAAATAGAGGGCTATAGGTAACTCTAGATAATTTCCAAAGTAAGTACGTGTTCAGCACAGCATTGTGGGTTGAAGGGCCTGTATTGTGCTGTAGTTTTTCTATGTTTCTGTGTTTCTGTCTATGAAAGCTCTCAGCTGGGTCATAGTCTTTATAGTTCCTAATATTTAAAAGCATTCAAAACTATTACAATCAAATAAATAATTCATTAAATTGAATCACCTCAGCTGGAGAAAACATGATAACTATATAGCTAAACTTATAACAACACTCAAATGATTTTTAAAAATCTTATTCTATTCTGGCATCTGTGAAGCCTACCTTAAAATGAAAGGCTCAAAATCCTGGCGCAGGATCAGGTAACAGATTCCTCAGCATCAATGTTGGGGACTTGCACTAAGTTTGTCTTTCAACATTGAGCATATTGTGGTGTACAGTTTTTACCCCCATGTCCTGAAATCACTGGCATTTATTTAAATAAATACTGGCAGCTCCTTCTCGAACTATTGGGATTTAACAGTGATTTAAAGGGGTTTAGCTCCAAGCAAAATCAAAGACTCATTTAAATTAAATGGCTCAAAATTGTGTATATTACCCAACAGTCCTGAACCCTCCAAAGTCACTTAACACCGTATTTCTGTTTGTGTCCCTTCGATGTGTACAGTTGCATATACTTGGGACAATTCTCATTGAAACTAAGCTCCTGTTTTGTCACTGTTTCATGTGTGTTATTTCAAGAGTCGCTGCTATGAAGTCTCATCTATAATATCTTTGACCTCCCGAATGATCCTGAATTCATCCAACTCCTTGACCCGGTCAGTCAGACACTGAAGCTGGGTGCATTTCCCATAGATGTAGTCAACAGGGGAACTGTCAGGTATCCCAAATTTCCACATCTAACAGAAGGAGCTTCTGATGCTGAGGCTTGCCTCTTCTTAACTGTGTCTCCTCCTGTTTTCGCCAAAGCCTGTTATTACCTCCGCCTGTTATCATTGAAGCCTGTTATCACTTCCACCTGTTATCACCTTCACCTATTATCCCCTCAACTGTTATCACCTCCACCTATTAAGCCAAAGCCTTCACACTCTGAAACTGTACAGTCTGAAAATGGCCGTTCTGACAATGACCACTCTGCTGAGCCTACCTTCCTTTTATTTGCAGCTGGCCTCTAACGCCAACATTTTCCGTGCTTGCGCTGCCCAAAAAGACCGGTCTTGCCTGAATCTGCTCACTTTATCCTTTCTCCTGACTTCCATAGGTGTCGGACCCCATACTCACTCCTGTCGCCTGAGCTGCCAAATAAACGCTTTATATACATACATCAAGAGTAAAATGATAACTTGGGAGAGGGTGGGACTACTCACGGATAAGGGGGCAACAGTTGCTTGGATGCAGAGAATGTGAGTGAGGTACTTAATGAGTAGCTTGCTTTGGTATTTACCAAGGAAAAGGATATGGAGGACCAGGAGATCAGTGCTGGGTGTATTAATATGTTAGAGCATTTAGAGGTCAAGGAGGAGGAAGTGTTGGGGCTCATAATGAGTATTAAGGTGGATAGGTCCCCAGGCGTGATGGGATTTACCCCAGGTTATTGAACAAGGCAAGAAATGACATTGCTTGGCCTTTGATCAGTATCTTTGTGTCCTCTTTAGCCATTAACAAGATCCCAGAGCACTGGCAAGTGGTTAATGTTGTACCTCTATTTAAGAAGGGAACAAGGGAAAATCCTGGGAACTATAGACCAGTGATCTTCATGTTAGTTGTCCGGAAATTGCTGAAGAAAATTCTTAGAGATAGGATATATGAACATTTGGAAACCAGTGGCCTAATTAGGGAAAGCCAGCATGACTTTGTGCGGGGCAAGTCGTGTCTTACCAACCTGACATAGTGCAGAGAGAGATTGATGAGGGTAGGGCAGTGGATGTTGTCTACATAGATTTTAGTCAAGTGTTTAATAAAGACCCTCATGGTAGGCTAATCCAGAAGATTATGATGCATAGGATGTGAGGTGAATTGGCTGCTTGGCTTGCACAATAGAAGATGGAGGGTAGTGGTTTAAGAGACTTTTTCAAGCTGGAATTCTGTAATTAGTGGTGTTCCACAGGGACCTGTGCTGGGCCCTTTGCTATTTGTTATGTATATAAATGATCTGGATGAGAATGTAGATGGGTGGGTTAGTAAGTTTGCAGATGATAGTAAGATTGGTGAAGTTGTAGATAGTGTAGAAGACTGGCAAAGAATACAGCGCAATATAGATCAGTTGCAGATATGGCCAGAGAAATGGCAGATGGAGTTTAATCTAAATAAATGTGAGACATTGCACCTGGGTAGGGCAAATGCCAGGAGACAGTACACTGTTAAGGGCAAGATCCTGAACTGTGTTGCTGAGCAGAGAGATCTTGGAATCCAAGTTCATAGCAAGTGGCTACACAGGTTGACAAGGTGGTTAAGAAGACTGATGGAATGTTTACTTTTATTATTCAAGGCACTGAGTTCAAAAGTCAGGAGGTTACGTTACATTTTTATAAAACTCTGGTTAGGCCACATCTGGAGTAATGTGCACAGTTCTCATCGCCCCACTATAGAAAGGGTGTTGAGGATTTTAGAGGGTGCAGAAGTTTAGCAGGATGCTGATTGCCCCTACATCTCCTCCCTCACGACCTAATCACAGTCCTGATTGAAAGGCAGCTCTTTTTCTGCACTGCCTCCTGCTGATTGGTCACTCCTCAACTCAGGAATCTATTGGGGGTCATCTACTGTATCCGGTGCTCCCAGGGTAGCCTCATGCAGTCAGTGAGACCCGATGTTGATTGAGAGATTGCTTCAATGAGCATCTTTGCTCCATCTGCCAGGAAAAGTGGATCTCCCATTGACCACCCACTTCAATTCTACTTCCCATTCCCATTATGACATGTCAGTCAACACACATCAAAGTTGCTGGTGAACGCAGCAGGCCAGGCAGCATCTCTAGGAAGAAGTACAGTCAAAGTTTCAGGCCGAGACCTTTCGTCAGGGAGAAGAGCTAGTAAGAGACTTGAAAGTTGGAGGGGGAGGGGGAGATCCAAAATGATAGGAGAAGACAGGAGGGGGAGGGATGGAGCCAAGAGCTGGACAGGTGATTGGCAAAAGGGATATGAAAGGATCATGGGACGGGAGGCCTAGGGAGAAACGGTGGGGGGAGTCCCAGAGGATGGGCAAGGAGTACAGCGAGAGGGACAGAGGGAGAAAAAGAGAGAGAAAAAAAATACATCGTTTGTATATGTATATATATATAAAATAATAAATGAATAACAGATGGGGTACGAAGGGGAGGTAGGGCATTAATGGAAGTTAGAGAAGTCAATATTCATGCCATCAGGTTGGAGGCTACCCAGTCGGAATATAAGGTGTTGTTCCTCCAACCTGAGTGTGGTTTCATCTTGACAGTAGAGGAGGCTGTGGATAGACATATCACTCTAGCCGACACACAGGTGAAGTGTCGCCTCACCTGGAAGGACTGTCTGGGACCCTGAATGGTGGTGAGGAAGGAAGTGTAAGGGCATGTGTAGCACTTGTTCCGCTTACAAGGATAAGGGCCAGGAGGGAGATTGGTAGGAAGGGATGGGGAGGACGAATGGACAGTGGAGTCGCGTAGGGAGCGATCCCTGCGGAAAGCAGAGGGGGGGGAGGGAAAGATGTGCTTAGTGGTAGGATCCCGTTGGAAGTGGTTGAAGTGACGGAGAATTATATGTTGGACTCGGAGGCTTGTGGGGTGGTAGGTGAAGACAAGGGGAACCCTATTCCTAGTGGGGTGGCGGGAGGATGGGGTGAGAGCAGATGTGCGTGAAATGGGGGAGATGCGTTTGAGAGCAGAGTTGATGGTGGAGGAAGGGAAATCCCTTTCTTTAAAAAAGGAGGACATCTCCTTTGTCCTGGAAAGAAAAGCCTCATCCCGAGAGCAGTTGCGGTGGAGACGGAGGAATTGCGAGAAGGGGATGGCAGTTTTGCAAGAGACAGGCTGAGAAGAGGAATAGTCCAGGTAGCTGTGAGAGTCAGTAGGCTTATTGTAGACATCAGTAGATAAGCTGTCTCCAGAGATAGAGACAGAAAGATCAAGAAAGGGGAGGGAGCTGTCGGAAATGGACTAGGTAAAATTGAGCGCAAACAACAGGAATTCTGCAGATGCTGGAAATTCAAGCAACATACATCAGGGTGAAAGTTGGAGGCAAAGTTAATAAAGTCAACGAGCTCAGCATGCGTGCAGGAAGCAGCGCCAATGCAGTCGTCGATGTAGCAAAGGCAAAGTTGAGGACAAATACCAGTATAGGCTTGGAACATGGACTGTTCCACAAAGCCAACAAAAAGGCAGGCATAGCTAGGACCCATACGGGTGCCCATAGCTACACCTTTAGTTTGGAGAAAGTGGGAGGAGCCAAAGGAGATATTATTAAGAGTGAGGACTAATTCCGCTAGACGGAGGAGAGTGGTGGTAGAGGGGAACTGATTAGGTCTGGAATCCAAAAAGAAGCAGAGAGCTTTGAAACCTTCCTGGTGGGGGATGGAAGTATATAGGGACTGAACATCCATGGTGAAAATAAAGCGGTGGGGGCCAGGGAACTTAAAATCATCGAAAAGTTTAAGAGCGTGAGAAATGTCACGAACATAGGTTGAAAGGGATTGAACAAAAGGGGATAAAACCGTGTTGAGGTATGCCGAAATGAGTTCGGTGGGGCAGGAGCAAGCTGAGACAATGGGTCTACCTGGACAGGCAGGTATGTGGATCTTGGGTAGGAGGTAGAAACTGGAAGAGTGGGGTGTGGGAATTTTAAGGTTGGTAGCAGTGGATTGGAGATCCCCTGATCGGATAAAGCTGGTGATAGTGTGGGAAACAATGGCCTAGTGCTCTTTAGTGGGGTCATAATCGAGGCGTAAAGAAGAGGAGGTATCCATGAGTTGACTCTGTGCCTTGGCAAGGTAGAGGTCAGCACGCCAGACTACAACAGCACCCCCTCTATCGGCAGGTTTTGTAGTGAGGTTAGGATTAGTGCAGAGGGAGTGGAGAGCAAAGCGTTTGGAAGGAGTGAGTTTGGAATGGGAACAAGGTGCAGTGAAGTCGAGATGGTTGATGTCCCGTCGGCAGTTAGCAATAAAGAGATCCAGAGCAGGCAGAAGACCAGAGTGGGGTGCCCATGAAGAGGAGGAGGGTTGAAGACAGGAGAAGGGGGTCATCGTTGGTGGTGGGAGAGTCCCTGCTGAAGAAGTAGGCTTGAAGATGGAGTCGGCGGAAGAAGAGTTCAGCATCATGGCGAACGCAGAACTCGCTGAGGTGTGGGCGAAGGGGGACAAAGGTGAGGCCCTTACTGAGGACAGAGCGCTTTGCCTCAGACAGTTGAAGGTCAGAGGGCATGGTAAAGACCTGGCATGGATGAAGGCTGGGATCAGAGGGGGGAGGGGGAGCGATGCTGGTGGTGTCAGTGGAGAGGGGAGGATTGGCGTGAGAGGAAGAAGGAGCTTCCGAGGGCCCAGGAGTAGATGATGGAATGAGAGGGAGATGGGGTTACAGAGTAGCGATGAGGGAAGGGGAGACGGGAGTCACAATAGCAGCACTTGAAGACCCGGCCTCGAGTTTAAGGCTGGAATCTTGAGAGCTCGGATCAGAGGGTTGGGGGGGGGAGGCTGGGGGTGTCAGTGGAGAGGGGAGGGTTGGGTGAGAGGAAGATGGAGCCTCTGAGGGCCCAGGAGCTGATGATGGGATCTGAGGGATACAGGGTTGCAGAGTGGTGGTGGGGGAAGGGGAGATGGGAGTCACGATAGCAGCACATAAAGACCTGGCCTGGAGTTCAAGGCTGGAGTCACAGTTGGTGGTTGCGCAATCGCTTTGAAGGTGTCCATGGTCATTGCTGGAGTCCGGGTTTTGAATATGTCTTGGAGTGCTGGAGCCGGCGAGATCAATGGTAGGGGCAGTGATCCGAGGTTCATGCCTGCTAGCGTTGGGGCCAGCAGGCTCTGAGGCCTGCAGAAGGAAGATCTTGCGATCCTTGCCTAACATGACAAAGTCAAAAAAACGGCAATTGCACGTATGGATCTGACGGAGAATAAAACAACGGGCAGGACCATTACAAACAGTAAAGAAAGTGTCCCTGAGGTGTGAAAGGGTCTGGGACAGGGACACCAAGTACCTCCTCATGGCGGAGAGGGTCGCCTTCAGAGCTTGATGGGAGGCAGAGTCAATAAAATGTGAGCACCTGGGATCCTCAGAAGGTCCAAATTGAGAGGCTGAAAAACGAATCCTAAAGCCAACTGGAGTAAGTTGACGGCGGAAACACATTCCGAGAAAGGATATATGGCTGTAATAGCGAGACTGAGTCAAAAGGTGGTTGAAAAGTTGAAGGGCCGAACAAATTAAAGATGGGGAGCAATGAGAGACGGTTTCACTAAACTCCCATTGAAGAGCAGATTTAAACTTCTTCAGTGTAGGCATCACCGGAAGAGGCTTCGCAGTAGTGAATTTAAAAACGCAAACACGAGGAAATCTGCAGATGCTGGAATCTCAAGCAACACACATAAAAGTTGCTGGCTAACGCAGCAGGCCAGGCAGCATCTCTAGGAAGAGGTACAGTCGACGTTTCGGGCCGAAACCCTTTGTCAGGACTAACTGGGAGAAGAGGTAGTAAGAGATTTGAAAGTGGGAAGGGGAGGGGGAGATCCAAAATGATAGGAGAAGACAGGAGGGGGAGGAATGAAGCCAAGAGCTGGAAAGTTGTTTGGCAAAAGGGATATGAAAGGATCATGGGACAGGAGGCCTAGGGAGAAACGGGGAGGGGGGATTCCCAGAGGTTGGGCAAGGAATATAGTGAGAGGGACAAAGGGAGAAAAAGAGGGAGAAAGAAATATATAATAATAATAAGTGAATAATGGATGGGGTACGCGGGGGAGGTGAGGCATTAGTGGAAGTTTGAGAAGTCAATGCTCATGCCATCAGGTTGAAGGCTACCCAGACGTGTCATGAACACCAGACAAGGTGTTGTTCCTCCAACCTGAGCGTGGCTTCATCTTGTCAGTAGAGGAAGCCATGGGTAGACATATCAGAATGGGAATGGGATGTGGAATTAAAATACGTTGCCACTGGGAGATCCTGCTTTCTCTAGCGGACAGAGCATAGGTGTTCGGCAAAACGGTCTCCCAGTCTGTGTCGGATCTCGCCAATATATAGAAGGCCACATCGGGAGCACCGGACGCAGTATATCACCCCAGCCGACTCACAGGTGAAGTGTCGCCTCACCTGGAAGGACTGTTTGGGGCCCTGAATGGTGGAGAGGGAGGAAGTGTCAGTCATGTCAGTCATGGCCTCCTCTACTGCTCAATGAGGCCACACTCAGGTTGGAGAAGCAATGCCTTATATTCCATCTGAGTAGCCTCTAACCTGGTGTCATGAACATTGATTCCTTGAACTTCTGGTAATTGCACCCCCCCCCCTTCACCATTCTCTATTTACATTTCCCTCTCCCACCTTACCTCCTTACCTGCCCATCACCTGCCTCTGGAGCTCCTCCCCTTCCCTTTCTTCCATGGTCTTCTGTCCCCTTTCTCCAGTCCTTTATCTCTTTCACCAATTGACTTCCCAGCTACCTATCACATACCACCCCATACTTTTTCCTCCTCTCCTTCCACCTTCTTACTCTCTCTTCTCCAGTCCTGATAAAGAGTCTTGGCCCAAACAATTGACTGTTTACTCTTTTCCATAGAAGCTGTCTGACCTGCTGAGTTCCTCCAGCATTTTGTGTGCGTTGTTTGAATTTCCAGCATCTGCAGATTTTCTCTTGTTAAATTAATTTCCAAATATTTGGCACATTAACTCATGGTATAGAGAATCAAATAGTTTACAGGAATTATTATTTTGTCTCTTAATGTATTTGTATTAAGGATGCTCCATCACATTTTGAAGGGCAAGTAGCGTTGGTCAAAAAATATATTTAGCAAAAATAGCTATATTCCAAGCATTAATAAGATATAGTCAGTAAATCACAAAAATCTAAACTTTGGGTGTCTGAGTTCACTGAGAAGTCCAGTGGGTCATGTCGAACATTTGTGTAGCAAATCATGTCACTGGTTATCGATGAGGAACAGAACATCCACCAGGGCATGAAGAGTTGGAAGGCACTGATTTCAGAAACATGCTAGGATAAACTACAGGCAATACAAAGCTGCACATTGTCTTAACCTTGTAGAGATGAACACAAATTCTGCAGCTGGATGAACTGTCCATCAGCATCATTTCAAAAGAACATTTACTACTTGTTAATTCATTCCAT
This sequence comes from Mobula hypostoma, assembly GCF_963921235.1. Taxonomy (NCBI): domain Eukaryota; kingdom Metazoa; phylum Chordata; class Chondrichthyes; order Myliobatiformes; family Myliobatidae; genus Mobula; species Mobula hypostoma. Next base: position 97,910,975 of record NC_086103.1, on the reverse strand, counting down.
CTGGCTTTTTCCAAAATTACACACATTTAGTAGCTTCTAGATTGTTCCAAGTTGCAAACACCCACAAGGAGTTGCTTAGCAGGTACTAAGGACTTTTATGATTAATTTAGACTTCTGCACAAGCAAGTTGCTAGAACAGCTCTTTGAAACAAAAAAGGCAGGATGAGCAGCAATCACACAGAACAAGGAAAACACAATACATTTAATAAACCACTGCCTTGCAACACCAGTGACCTGCGTTCAATTCTGAACTGGGTGTCTATGCTCTCCCTGGTCCTCAGGTACTCTAGTTGTCTCCCACATGCAAGCTAATGGCTGCTATAAATGTATATAATCTGCAGTCTCTTTATTGGAATGTGGGCTCAATAGAGTGAGATGTTCACAGAATTAATGTGAATGGCTGAAGTGCAGGCTCTATTATTACCAATGAAGTTCACTGCCACTGTTGATTGTGGCTGTATGCAGTCAGTGGCCACTTTATTAGGTACACCTGTATACCTGCTCGTAAATGCAAATATCTAATCAGCCAATCATGAGTCAGCAACTCAATGCATAAAAGCATGCAGACATGGTCACGAGGTTTGTTTGTTGTTCAGACCAAACACACAGAAAATCGACAGCCACTCCTGTGATACCAGGGACACATGGCGAATGTTAGACCATAACTGATTATAAGAGCAAACTGCACATCAGTGACAGTAACATCTCTCTCCCTGATAGCTTGAATGACTCCTCTGGAGAGAATGATGTGCTGGTGAGGGAGATGCCCCTCCTCCTGAGGAGGGGACTCTCTGTTTTGCCACGGCTGATATAAGCAAGAACCTAGTCAGGGTCAGCTCACGCAAAACTGACAATATCCTTGATCGGGTGCTGAGAGACCATCGACCCAGATAGGAGATGTTCTCATGGACACCCCTAACATCTGTTTGAAACAGTCCACCATCACAGCAAGCTTCAAGGCACCACCATCATCCCCCGCCTTAACGGCTGCCATTCAGTGGCACTGACCTCAATAATAATGAGGTGTTTTGAGCAGCTAGTCATTAAATCCTGTCTTGCCATGACATTGGACCCCTAACCAGCCTGTGTATCACCCAGATCTGCCCACCCATGATGCAACAGCCTTTGCCGTCTACTCGATTCTGTCCCACCTCGACAATGGTGTCTCTACATCAGAATGCAGTTCACTGGGTCTTGGTCCTCTTGATGGGCAGACTTCAGACAATCTGTAATGACAGAAACATCACTAACTCCATCAGGATGAGTATCCTTGCCCCCAGGGCTGCATGCTCAGCCTGCTGCTGTCCACTCTGCTGACACTTGACTCAACTGCTAGATCTAAAGCATCATTATGCCCACTGAATGGTTAGTCTCATCAGCAACAATAATGAGTCAGCATGCAGAGAGGAGATAGCGGAGGCAGAGCTTCGAGAAGGCTTTCAATCAGCAGGAGGCAGTGCGTAAAAGCTTTCAATTAGGACCATGATCAAGATTTAAAAGGCTGAGCTTCATGGCAGTTTCTCTGAGTTGAGGAGCAACCAATCAGTAAGGGGTTCTTATTAGAAATAGCCAATGAAAAAAAGCTCAGGTGCAAACGGAGCAGTCAGCCAGTCGTTTGAGTGAACCAATCTAACAATGGCTTTGGCTCATCGGGCAAAGTATCTGCTAATTTTCACTCTTTCTCTAGTTTAGTGAGAATGTCTCCAGGGGTAGTGTTTTGTACTCTGTGTGGGATGTAGGAAGTCTGGGAGACCTCTAGTCTCCCAGATATAAGCACATCTGCACCAGGTGCATTGAGTGGCAGCTCCTGAGAGAATGTTTTAAGAAACTGGAGCTGTAGCTCGATAACCCTCAATTCATAGAGGAGAATGCGGAGGTGATAGACAGGAGCTACAGGAAGGCTGTCACCCCTAGGCTGCAGCAGACAGGTAAGTGGGTGACTGTCAGAAGGAGGGGGAAATGCACAGCCAGTGCAGAGTACACCTGTGGCCATTCCTCCCAATAATAAGTGTACAACTTTAGGTAATATTGAGGGGGACGACTGACCATGGGGGAGCCAGAGTGACCAGGTCTCTGGCACTGTGTCTGGTGCTGTGGCTCAGAAGAACAGACAGATGAAGAAGACTGCAGTGTTGATGGGAGATTCCATAGTAAGAGGAACAGAGATTTGATTTTGTGGGCGTGACAGAGACACCTGGATGGTATGTTGCCTCCCTGATGCCAAGATCAGGGACATCTCAGATCAAATTCATGGCATTTGCAAGGGTGAGCAGCCAAAAGTCTTTATACATATTGGCACCAATGACATACAGTGCCTATAAAAAGTATTCACACCCCATAGAAGTTTTCATGTTTTATTGTCTTACAACATTGAATCTTAGTGTATTTAATTTGTTTTTTTTAACATTGATGAACAGTTAAAGACTTTTCTTGTCAAAGTGAAAACAGAGCTCTGCAAAGTGATCTAAATTATTTACAAATATAAAACACAAAATAATTTATTGCATAAGTATTCATCCCCTGTAAGATGATACCAAATCATCACTGGTGTCACCAATTGGTTTTAAGAGTCACATAATTCTTTAAATGGAGATTTGTTTTTTTGAGACCTGTGTTCAGTTAAGGTGCTTCAATTGATTATAGTGAAAATACACCTGCTTCTGAAAGGTCCAACTGCTGGTGAGTCAGTCAGCATCCTGGCAAAGACTACACCATAAAGACAAAAGAACACTCCAAGCAACTCCATGAAAGGTTATTGAAAAACACAAGTCAGGAGATGGTTACAAGAAAATTTCCAAGTCACTGAATATCCCTTGAACACATGAGAAAATCTGCAGATGCTGGAAATTCAAGCAACACACAAATTGCTGGTGTAATGCAACAGGCCAGGCAGCATCTATTGGAAGAAGTACAGTTGACGTTTCGGGCTGAGACCCTTCGTCAGGACTAACTGAAAGAAGAGATAGTCAGAGATTTGAAAGTGGGAAGGGAAGGGGGAGATCCAAAATGATAGGAGAAGACAGGAGGGGGAGGGATGGAGCTAAGAGCTGGAAAGTTGATTGGCAAAAGGGATACAGAGTTGGAGAAGATCCAGCTGAGAGATCTAGGCCACACATTTTAATTCCATATCCCATTCCCATTCTGATATGTCAATCCATGGCCTCCTCTACTGTCAAGATGAAGCCACACTCAAGTTGGAGGAACAACACCTTATATTCCGTCTGGATAGCCTCCAACCTGATGGCATGAACATTGATTTCTCTAACTTCTGTTAATGCCCCTCCTCCCTTTCTTACCCCATCCCAAATTTATTTTGATTCCACCCCTTTTTTTCTTCTCTCCTTGTTCCTCTCACAATCACTCCTTGCCTGCTCTCCCTATTCCTCTGGGCTCCTCTGCCCCTTTCTTTCTCCCTAGGCCTCCTATCCATGATCCTCCCCCTTCTCAAGCTCTGCATTCCTTTTACCAATCAACTTTCTAGATCCCAGCTTCTTCCCTCCCCCTCCTGTTTTCTCCTGTCATTTTGGATCTCCCCCTCCCCTTTCCACTTTCAAATCTCCTACTATCTGTTCCTTCAGTTAGTCCTGAAGAAGGGTCTTGGCCCGAAACGTCGACTGTACCTCTTCCTATAGATACTGCCTGGTCTGCTGTGTTCCACCAGCATTTTGTGTGTGTTGCTTGAATATCCCTTGAAGTACAGTTAAGTCAATCATCAAGAAATGGAAAGAATATGGCACAGCTGTATAACTACCAAGAGCTGGCCATCCTCAAAAACTGAATGACTGTTGTGACGACAAATCAAATTATCAGAAGATTGATGCTGATGAGAGAGATAAGGGAGACAATGCAGAAACACTCAAAATGCTAATAAGAGAGAAGAGAGAGATTAACGAGAAAGAGACACTTCTCAGAATATTGACAGACCAGTTGCTTTGAACCTGAACTGTTTGAAGTTTGATGGACAGGCGATACCCCAGCAGGGGGATAAAAAGAACAGGTTCACTAAGGCATGACACACCAGGTGATCACGAGATAACGAGACCCTGGAAGAGCGGTGTGCCCCCACAAGTTGGTGCGAGTTTGGAGGTCTGGTCGCGGGAACCAACCATAGACGCACAGAGTGAAAAGGGTATGATCGGTGTGAACCTGGTGTGTGTGTCCACCCTTGCCTGGGTGCCAGGTTCACCGCGGAAGTACGGTCGTATCCGGAACGGAGGGGTCACAGTCGGTGACCACAGAAGACATAAAAGGGTTCGCCCGAAAGCTAACTGCAAAGAACAAAGGTCTGTCTGAATCAGATTTGCATATTATCTCTCTCTCTCTCCAACAGCACAACAGCGATTACTGCGAACTGTACTAAGCTGAAGTGAACTCTGCGTCACTTGAGACTGATCATTTTACCCCTAGTCTGCGATAGAGCTTGATTGATTCCTATTACCCTAGTTCTGTGTACATGTGTGTTTTATCATTGCTAACCTGTTACATTTATATCCTTACAATTAGAGTACTGTGTTACTTATTTCTTTAATAAAACTTTACTAGTTTCTGTTAACCAGACTCCAACTAAGTGGTCCATTTCTGCTGGTTTGGCAATCCAGCTACGGGGTACGTAACTTAAGTGGGGATCTCAACCAGGATTTTCAATACCAAATTTGGGAATGGGTAAATTGATTGGGTTAAAATTCCCGAAAGAAAGAAAGGGCAAACAGCAGAAATGGAGATTGAGGAATTTCTAAAGGCGCCAACCTTGGAGGCATTAGAGGATGCCAGGAAATCAGAATTGGCAGCTGTGGCCAAACGGTTGAATCTTGTTAAGGGGAAGTCGACAATGAGGAGAATGGAGATGCACAGGGCTATCATTGAGCATTATGTGTCTAAAGGTGTGTTTCCCCAAGGGGAGCTGGAGGTGGTATCAATGGGCAAACCTGGTGGAGAAGCAGTACAGCTGCAGATTGAAAAATTGAGACTCGAGCACAAGTTCCGGTTAAAACAGCTGGAACGAGAAGAGAGGGACAGGCAGTTAGAGTGAGAAGAGAGAGAGAAACAGAGGGAAAGGGAACTTGAGCTGGAGAAGTTAAAGGTGACGCTAGCGCAGGGGCCCATGCCGAACCAAGCTGGTGGGTTTAGGGCGACCCAGGAGGTTAGGCTGGTTCCCCCATTTGAGGAGGCTGATGTTGATCGGTACTTTCTCTATTTTGAAAAAGTCACTGCAAGTCAGGACTGGCCGAGGGATAAGTGGGCTGTTTTGCTTCAGAGCGTACTTAAAGGGAAGGCTCAACAAGCTTACTCGGCATTGTCTGCAGAAGATGCCCAGAGGTATGATGTGGTGAAAGAGGCGATACTCAGGATTTATGAGTTGGTCCCGGAGGCATACCGGCAGAGGTTCCGGAATGCGAGGAAGCAGTGGGGCCGCACGTATTTAGAGTTTGCTCGTGAGATGCAGACATATTGTGAGCGTTGTTGTGCCTCGAAAGGGGGTAGAGGGGGATTATGACAGACTGCTACAGCTAATGCTGATTGAGCAGTTTAAAAGTTGTGTCCCTGAAGGTATGAGGCCCTATCTAGATGAGAAAGAGGCAGAAACCTTAGCCGCAACTGCTAAGTTAGCGGATGAATACGTGTTAACGCACAAAGCGAAGTTTACCCTGAGTAAAAGCTACCAGAAGGGTAGTCAAGAGGACGGAGAGAGTCCGCCAGAAAAGTCAGAAAGTAAGCCGGGGACTAGTGAGAAGGATAAGGAAGACTGGGAGCAATTTGGTAGGAAGTCTCCTGGGGTCGTATGCTATAATTGTGGGAAAGCCGGACGCTTTGCGTCCAGGTGCTTTGCCCCAAAGAAGGAGACAGGGAAAGGAAAAACGACGGTTCTGACTGGCTGTATTGAGCTAGCAAACAAACCGCTAGGGGAGAAGAGGTCTGATAAAGTTCAGGAAGGGTGCAAGAAGTTTATCTCGGCTGGACTGGTGTCGGCGAAGGAGGGGTTAAACCCGGTTCCAGTACGGATCTGGAGAGACACTGGAGCTTGTCAGACGTTGATCTTAAAGAGTGTGTTAGACTTTAGTTCAGAGACCCAGACTGAGGAGGTCAGTGTGATAAAAGGCATTGGGAAAGGGACTGAAGCAGTACCTTTACACCAGATACACCTAAAAAGCAACTTGGTCTCCGGATGGGTCACAATCGGGGTGAGGCCCGAACTACCGATGGAAGACGTGAAGGTCTTACTTGCTAATGACCTCGCCGGCGGAAATGTGTTCTCAGCAGTAAAAGTGACAAGCCAGCCTGCCAGCATTGAGGCCCCGCCCATGGACTCACAGGCTTATCCTGTTTGCGCAGTGACTCGACGCATGTCCAGAAAGGCTGCTGAAGTGAATATAGATTCAGCTGAGACGTTTTTACCAGCCTTGTACCAGGAGGAGTTAGAAAGTGAGAAGGGGGGTAGTGAAATGGACGTTGAGGTAGTCTTATCATTAGCAAGGAAGGAATTTATACGGGCAGAGGAGCGAGATAAGGAGCTGATGGTTTTGAGAGACAGCTCTCTCCGAAGCAGAATTAAAAAGGGAGCCAGTGGGCTATTATGTGAAGGAGGGAGTACTAAGGAGGAAATGGAGACCAAGTACCGTGCCTGCAGATGAGGAATGGGGGGTGATGGTGCTGAAAATTTATGGGGATGAGATTTTCAACCTGGCCCACAAGATACCCCTCAGTGGACATTTTGGGGTGAGGAAGACAGTCGATAGAATCATGGAAGAGTTTTAGTTAGAGCCTTCAGCACTTTGGGCATCGAGAGAGAGAGGAAGAAGAGAGTCATCCACAATACCACCGATGCGGCAGAGAGGGCCTCAAGATGGCTGTGGCTCAAAAGAGGGGAGCCATGGAGTCATAAGTAGCTAGCCACCTGGACACAAGCTGGGGTCTGATCAGCCCCGGCTGGATCACCTGGAGGAGGTTGTATGATGTTGAAAGACCCGAAACACCCGATAATTCCAGGAACATCACTGAAGGTGTGTCCAGAAGCATCAATAGATGTATGTACACAACTGGCCGCACAGGAGGAAGGATGCTATTGACTATTGTAGACGTGAGCTAACACATTTACAGGCTATTGATATGCTAACAGCCTGCCACGATAGGCAAACAGACCTAGTCGGTGTTATCATGAAAATTAATGAGGCTAGGGTGCCACCTGATAAGGGGAAAACCCATTTTGAAAAGATAAGTATGGTGCTGACCAGATGGGAGAACTCTGTTGTTTTGGCCAACTTTACTCACTTAACCCCCGAACAGAGCGAAACGCTGAGAAAGATAATTAACCAGCACGCACGCGTATGTCCGGATGTCCCGAGGCGATGCAAAGAGCCGGTACATGGTGTTGTTGTCACATCAGGTCAGCCTAGTGAGCAACATCCCTATAGGATGATTAATTCAGTGACAAAAGGGCTAAAGAACGCAGAAGCGTATATTGGCGATTTAGTGGTCTGGAGTGACACGTGGGAGGGACACATTGTGGCAGTAGAGGAGCTGTTTAAAAAGCTGTTTGAAGCCAGCCTGACAGTGAACCTCGCAAAAAGTGAATTCAGCCAAGGAAAGATCACTTACCTGGGATTTGTGGTAGGACAGGGGCAGCTGGCTCTGATGCAGGCTAAGGTGCGGGCTATCTCTGACGTCCCAACCCTGACAGACAAGAGAGCCCTGAGAAGGTTCTTGGGGATGGTGGGGTACTATTGGAAGTTTTGCAAAAACTTTGCGAATATTACCCTCCCTCTTACTAAGCTCTTGCTAAAGAATGCTAAGTCGGTGTGGGACGACCTTTGTTATATCTGTCCGGGACGGAAACCACTGAGAAGTTACACTGATCACAACTCATTAGTGTTTTTGGACACTATGAGGGATAAAAACAAAAGGTTGCTAAGTTGGAGCCTAGTCTTAGAGGATATTAAAATAAAACATATAAAAGGAACGGAAAATGTGACTGCTGACTGTCTGTCAAGGTGTTGAAAATTTAAAGTTCTCTGTATTAGCCTTATAGCTGATGACCCTGCATATTAATGTGCATCTAATAATGTATTCATGCTCATAATTTTTACCCCAGTAAAAATCCTTTGAAAGATAGGGGTGTGACGACAAACCAAATTATCAGAAGATTGATGCTGATGAGAGAGATAAGGGAGACAATGCAGAAACACTCAAAATGCTAATAAGAGAGAAGAGAGAGATTAACGAGAAAGAGACACTTCTCAGAATATTGACAGACCGGTTGCTTTGAACCTGAACTGTTTGAAGTTTGATGGACAGGCGATACCCCAGCAGGGGGATAAAAAGAACAGGTTCACTAAGGCATGACACACCAGGTGATCACGAGATAACAAGACCCTGGAAGAGCGGTGTGCCCCCACAAGTTGGTGCGAGTTTGGAGGTCTGGTCGCGGGAACCAACCATAGACGCACAGGGTGAAAAGGGTATGATCGGTGTGAACCTGGTGTGTGTGTTCACCCTTGCCTGGGTACCGGGTTCACCGCGGAAGAACGGTCGTATCCGGAATGAAGGGGTCACAGTTGATGACCACAGAAGACATTAAAAGGGTTCGCCCGAAAGCTAACTGCGTAGAACAAAGGTCTGTCTGAATCAGATTTGCATATTATCTCTCTCTCTCTCCAACGGCACAACACCGATTACTGCGAACTGTACTAAGCTGAACTGAACTCTGCGTCACTTGAGACTGATCATTTTACCCCTAGACTGCGATAGAGCTTGATTGATCATATTATCCTAGTTCTGTGTACATGTGTGTTTTATCATTGCTAACCTGTTGCATTTATATCCATACGATTAGAGTACTGTGTTACTTATTTCTTTAATAAAACTTTACTAGTTTCTGTTAACCAGACTCCAACTAAGTGGTCCACTTCTGCTGGTTTGGCAACCCAGTTACGGTGCAAAAAAGGGAATAGTGAGGGAGGTCAACAAGAGACCTATGATGACTGTGGAGGAGTTACAAGCTTCAGTGGCTGAGGTGGGAGAGATTGCGCATACAACAACTGTTGCTCGGGCTCTTCACCAGTCACAGCCTAATGGGACAGTAGCAAGGAGAAAGCCACTGTTGAAAAAACCTCACATGAAATCTCAGCTACAGTTTGCCAGAAGGCATGTGGGAGACTCTGAAGTCGGCTGGATGAATCCAAAATTGAGCTTTTTGGTCATCAGTCTGAAAGCTCGCACATTATCTAAAACACACCATCCCTACTGTGAAGCATGGTGCTGGCTGCATCATGCGGTGGGGATGCATCCCTGCAGCAGGCCCTGGAAGTCTTGTGAACGTAGAGGGTAAAATGAATGGAGCAAAATACAGGGAAATCCTAGAGGAAAGCCTAATGCAGTCTGCAAGTGAACAGCAACTTGGGAGAAGATTTGTTTTCCAGGAAGACAATGACCCCAAGCAGAAAGTCAAAGCTACACAGGAATGGCTTAAAAACAACAAAGTTAATGTCTGGAGTGGACAAGTCAGAGTCCAGATCTCAATCCAATTGAGAATTTGTGGCTGGACTTGAAAAGGGCTGTTCACTCATGATCCTCGTGCAATCTTTTGAAACCTGTTTTCACTTTGACATTTTCTCCGTTGTCCAGTGTCAAAAAAGCCAAATTAAATCTACTGATTCACTGTTGTAACAATAAAACATGAACACTTTTATAGGCACTGTAGGTAGACAAGGTGAGGAGGTCCTGAAGAAAGATCTTAAGGAGCTTGGTAGAAAGCTCAAAAGCAGTAACTCCAGGGTAGTAATCTCTGGATTGCTGCCTGTGACATGTGCCAGTGATGATTTTGCAGGTGAATGTGTGGCTAAGGAATGCAGGGGGCAGGGTTTCAGATTTTTTTGTCATTGGGATCTCCTCTGGGGAAGGTATGACCCGTACAAAAGGGATGGGTTCCACCTGAACCAAAGGGGCTCCAATATCCTTGTGGATAGTTTGGCTAGATTTGTTCAGGAGGGTTTAAACTAATTTGGCAGGGGGATGGGAACCGAAGAGATAGTGCTGAAGATGAGGTAGTTGGTTTACGAACAGAGGCAATGTGTATTAAGACTCCTAGCAAGGGGAGGCTGATGATGGGGCAAAATTACAGTCAACAGGATGAGTTGCACTGTAAAAGGCAGACAAAATCAAAAGGGTGAATACAGGGCTGAAGGTGTTATATTTGAATGCATGCAATATGGAATAGGGTAGATGAACTTGTCGCATAGTTACCGATTTGAATGTATGATGTTGTTGGCATCTTTGAATCTTGGCAGAAAGAAGATTATAGCTGGGAGCTTAATGTTCCAAAATACACCCTGTATTGAAAGGACAGACAGGAAGGCAGAGCGGGTGGCATTTCTCTGTTGGCAAAACATGAAATCAAAACACTAGAAAGAGGTGACATAGGGTTAGAAGATATTGAATCACTGTGGATAGAGCTAAGAAACTGCAAGGGTAAAAAGATGCTGATAAGTGTTATATGCAGACTGTCAAACAGTAGTAAGGATGTAGTCTACAAATCACAATGGGAGATAAAAATAGTCATGGAGGATTTCAGTATGCAGGTAGATTAGGAAAATGAGATTGGTTCTGGATCCCAAGTGAGAGAATTTGTAGAATGCTTACAAGATGGCTTTTTAGAGCAGCTCATGGTTGAGCCCACTGGCTGCTATACTGGATTGGTCATTGTGTAATAAACCAGAATTGATTGGACAGCTGAAGGTAAAAAGAACCCTTAAGGGCAAGTAATTATAACATGATTGAATTCACCCTGAAATTTGAGTAGAAGAAGCTAAAGTCAGATGTATCAATGGAGAAAAGGGAATCACAGAGACGTGAGGCCATAGTTGATTGAAAGTGGACATAACAGGGATGACAGCAGAACAGCAATGGCTGGAGATTCTAGGAGCAAGTCAGAAGTCACAGGATAGATACGTCCCAAAGAAGAAACATTGTAAAGGGAGGATGATGCAACCTTAGCTGACAAGGGAAGTCAAAAACAAACCAGTACATCCCAAAGAGGAAACTGTATTCTAAAGGCAAGAGAATCAAAGCCAAAGAGAAGGCATATAACAGAGCAAAAATGAGTTGGAAATTCCAGGATTGGGAAGCTTCTAAAGTCCACTAGAAGGCAACTAAAAATTTCATTAAGAAGTTAAAGATGGACTATGAAAAGAAGCTTGCCAATAATATTAAAGCGGATATCAGAAGTTTCTTCAGATACATAAGATGTGAAGGAGAGGTGAAAGTAGGTATGGATCGATGGAAAATGACGCTGGAGAGGTAATAATGGGGGACAGGGAAATGGCAAACAAACTGAATAAGTATTTTGTATCAGACAGTGCAACACACTCGCAGTCTGGTTGAAGTTCTAGGTGCCAGGGACCTTGAAGAGTGTGAGGTTACCATTAGAAGATTCTTGGGAAACTGTAAAATCTGAAGGTAGATAAGATGGTGCACACTTCAGGGTTCTGAAAGAGGTGGCTGAAGAGATTGTACAGACAATAGTAATGATCTTCCAAAGGTCACTAGATCCTGGAATGGTTGTGGAAGACTGGAAAATTGCAAATGTCACTCTATTCTTCAAGAAAGGAGAGAGGCAGAAGAAAGGAAATAATAAGCAAGTTAGTCTGACCTAAGTGGTTGTGAAGATGTTGATTGTTAAGCATGTGGTTGCGTTGTACTTGGAAGCACATGATAGAAGAATCAGGTTTATTATCATCGGCATGTGACGTGAAATTAGTTAACTTAACAGCAACAGTTTAATGCAATGCATACTTGCAGAGAGAAAAAAGTAATAATAATAAATAAAATAAAATATTATAATGAATAAACAAGTAAATTAATTATGTATATTGAATAGATCTTTTTTAATGTGCAAGAAGAGAAATACTGTATGTTAAAAAAGTCAGGTAGTGTCCAAAGCTTCAATGTCCATTTAGGAATCGGATGGCAGAGGGGAAGAAGCTGTACCTGAATCGCTGAGTGTGTGCCTTCAGGCTTCTGTATCTCCTACCTGATAGTAACAGTGAGAAAAGGGCAGGCCCTGGGTGCTGGAGGTCCTTAATAATGGATGCTGCCTTTCTGAGTCACCGCTCCCTAAAGATGTCCTGGGTACTTTGTAGGCTAGATTTACAACCTTCTGCAGCTTCTTTTGGTCCCGTATGGTAGACCCTGCCACCCCCCCCCACCCCCGCCCCATACAGTGATGCAGCCTGTCAGAATTCTGATTCTGATTCTGATTCTGAATGGCTTCCTTCGGGGAAAATTTTGTCTGACAAATTTATTGGAATTCTTTGAGGAAATAACAAGCAGGATAGACAAAGGAGAATCAGTTGATATTGCATACTTGGATTTTCAGAAGGCCTTTGACTAGGTGCTACACATGTGGCTGCTTAACAAGCTGCAAGCCCATCATATTTCAGGAAAGATTCTAGCATGGGTAAAGCAGTGGCTTTAGAAAGCAAAGTCTGTGAATAAAGGGAGCCTTTTCTGTTTGGTTGCCAGTGATTAGTGGTGTTCCACAGGGGTTTGTGTTGTGGCCAATTCTTTCGACATCATTGATTTGGATGATGAAATTGACAGCCTTGTTGCAAAGTTTGCAGATGATACTAAGATGGGTGGTTTTGAGGAAGGTAGTTTTGAGGAAGTAGAGATGCTACAGAAGGACTTAGACCTATTAGGAGAATGGCAAAGGAGTCGCAAATGGAATACAGTGTCAGGAAGTGTATGGTTCTGCACTTTGGTAGAATAAATTAAATGGTTGACTATTTTCTAAATTGAGAGAAAATGCAATAAACTGAGGTGCAAAGGGTCTTGGGAGTCTATGGTGATGAAAGCAAATGTGAAGTTAGCATTCATTTCAAGAGGCTGAGAATATAAAGTCAAGGATGTAAGTTTGAGGTTCTATCAGGCACTGGTGAGGCCTCATTTGGAGTATTGTGAACCATATCTTAGAAAACATGTGCTGAAATGGGAGGATTCAAAGGAAGTTCACAAAAAAGGTTGTGGGATTGAATGGCGTGTCAGATGAAGAGCATTTGATGGCTCTGGGTCTGTATTCACTTGAACCGATAAGAATGAGGGGTGACCTTATTGAACCCCATTGACTGTTGAAAGCCATTGATAGAGTAGATGGGGAGAGGATGTTTCCTATCACAAACAAGAGAAAATCTGCAGATGCTGGAAATCTGAGCAACACACACAGAAATCTGGAGGAACTCTGCAGGCCAGATGGCATCTATGGAAAAAACTACAGATGATTCGGACCAAAACCATTCAGCAGAACTAGAGAAAATAAGCTGAGAAGTAGACTTGAAAGGTGGGTGAAGCAGAGAGAGAAACACCAGGCGTTTCCTGTGGTGGGAAAGTCTAAGGCCAGAGGACCTGGCCTCAGAATAGAGCGAGTCCTTTCAGAATGGAGATGAGGAAGTACTTCTTTAGCCAGAGAGTAGTGAATCTGTGAAATTTGTTGCCACAAGCAGCTATGGAGGCCATGTCTTTATGTACATATAAAGCAGAGGCTGATAGATTCTTGATTGATCAGGGAAAAAAGGGAAACAGGGAGAAGGCAGTAGACTGAGGCTAAGAGGAAAAATGGATCAACCATAATGAAATGGTGGAGAAGACTCGATGGGCCAAATGGTCTAATTCTGCCTCTGTATCTTATAGTCTATGGACTAAATCCATGTAACTGAATAAAGGCTTTCAGGTAGTCTTCCCAGTAAATAAGCATTTCCACTGCCTTTCTCTGTTCAGCCCCATCTAAACGCTCATCTGATTTCCCTTCTGTGATTTTTGCCTTACTGGGCATTGGAACTTGTTCACTATGAGTGAACTTGCACCTTATGTTTGCTGTGTGCAGGTTGTTCCTACAAGTCTGGTTAGTTGGAAACATAATGGCTCAGACTGCAAAGCCAGATAGCAGACGACATTGGGTCTTCATCATTTCTGTCTTGATTCTGTATTTCCCCAAATGCTCAGCTCATAGTTCTTTTGTATAAGAAAGAGGAAAGGTACAGAACGTTGCTATTCATCAACTGTACATGTTTACATCGTCTGCAGGTAACCAAAAGGGATTAGGGTTTTGGTAGGTTAGGGGTATAAAGGGGTTTTGACAGGGTACTGTCATATTTGAGAGTGTGACGAGAATACACATAAAATTAAGATGTTTGCTGGTCTGGGTTAGCATCAATGGCATCAGCAGTTGGTCTGCCACCTGCCCTCAGGGGAAGGAGAGATAAGGAACAATGGAGCAGCGTCTGGAGATGTGTAATGAAGGGACGTGGGGGCGAGAGAGCTGTCTGGAGCGGCTCCCCCTTTGAACCTTGAACTGTTTGAAGTGATGGACAGGCGATACCCCAGCAGGGGGATAAAAAGGGACCAGTTCGCTAAGGCGACACACGCCACCCGAGGTAACGAGACCCTGGAAGCGGTGCGCCTCTCACGAGTGGGTGAGAAGTACCAGACAACGCCCGGGGTGGAAAGGTACGATCAGCGGGAACCCGGTGTGTGTCCGCCCTTGCCTGGGTGCCGGGTTCACTGCAGAGGATCGACCGCATCTGGAGGAGGGGTCACAGTGGGTGACCTCAGGTGACATCACCAAGGACCCGCCCAAAAGTTGCTTGTGAGCAATCTCGCCGGTCTGTGAGTGAAGCCGTTCTGAATGATCAGTTGTTCCTGTTCTATCTCTCTCTTCCCCCACGTTGTCCATCGCCATGGCAACAATTACTGCGAACTGAACTTTGAGTCACTTTGAAATTTGGTCATTTACCCCTAGACAACGATAGAGCTTGATTGATGCTGTTATCTTAATTCTGTGCACATGTGTGTTTATCATCGCTGAACTGTTGCATTTATTATCCTTTTGATTACTGTGTTGCTTGTTCCTTTAATAAAACTTTCTTAGTTCTAGTACTCCAGACTCCAACTGAGTGATCCATTTCTGCTGGTTTGGCAACCCAGTTACGGGGTACGTAACATAAGTGGGGTTCTCGTCCGCGATTTTGAACGGTGAATTTGGGACGGAGTAAATTGATTGGGTTAAAATTCCTGAAAGAAAGAAAAGACAAACAGCAGAAATGGAGGCTGAGGAATTTATAAAGGCGCCGACCTTGGAGGCATTAGAGGATGCCAGGAAATCGGAATTGATAGCTGTGGCCAAACGGTTGAATCTTGCTAAGGTGAAGTCGACAATGAGGAGAGAGGAGATACACAGAGCTATTGTAGAGCACTATGTATCTAAAGGTGTGTTTTCCCAAAGTGAGCTGGGGGTGGTGTCTATTGAAAAACCTGTTGGAGACGCAGTACACGTACAGCTTGAAAAACTGAGACTCGAGCACGAGTTCCGGGTACGGCAGTTAGAACACGAAGAGAAAGAGAGGGACAGACAGATGGAGAGAGAGGAGAAAGAGAGGGACAGACAGTTGGAGAGAGAGGAGAAACAGAGGGAAAGGGAATTTGAGCTGGAGAAGTTAAAGATAAGGGCCGAGCAGGGGCTCGTGCCGAACCAAGGTGGAGGGTTCCGGGCGACCCAGGAGGTTAGGCTGGTTCCCCCATTTGACGATACCGACGTGAATCGGTACTTCCTCCACTTCGAAAAAGTGGCTATAAGTCAGGACTGGCCGAGGGATAAGTGGGTTGTTTTACTTCAGAGTGTACTGAAAGGGAAGGCCCAAGAGGCTTACTCAGCTTTGTCCGCGGAAGATGCCCAGAGGTATGAGGTGGTGAAAGAGGCCATCCTCAGGATTTATGAGTTGGTCCCGGAGGCATACCGGCAGAGGTTCCGGAATGCAAGGAAACAGTGGGACTGCACGTATTTGGAGTTTGCCCGTGAGATGCAGACATATTGTGAGCGTTGGTGCGCCTCGAAGGGGGTAGAGGGGGATTATGACAGACTGCTACAACTGATCCTGATTGAGCAGTTTAAAGGTTGTGTCCCTGAGGGTATGAGACCCTACCTCGATGAGAAAGAGGCAGCCACGTTAGCCGCAACTGCTAAGTTAGCGGATGAGTATGCGTTGACGCATAAAATGAAGTTTTCCCCGAGTAAAGGCTACCAGAAGGGTAGTCAGGACGGCGGGGAGAGTCCACCGGAAAAGTCAGAAAGTAAGCCGGGGACTAGTGAAAAGGATAAGGTAGACCGGGAGCAGTCTGGTAGGAAGTCTCCTGGGGTCGTCTGTTATAATTGTGGGAAAGTCGGACACTTTGCGTCCAGGTGCTTTGCCCCAAGGAGACGGGGAAAGGAAAAGCGGAAATTTTGAATGGCTGTATCGAGCTGTTAAACGAACCGCTAGGGAAGGACAGGTCTGAAAAAGTCCAGGAAGGGCGCAAGAGGTTTATCTCGGCTGGATTGGTGTCAGTGAAGGAGAGGTTAAAACCAGTTCCAGTGCGGATCTGGAGAGACACGGGAGCGTGTCAGTCACTAATACTGAAGAGTGTATTAGAGTTTAGCTCAGAGACCCAGACTGGGGAGGTAAAGGTCAAAGGTGTTGGGGAAGGGACAGAGTCAGTCCCTTTGCACCAGATACACTTACAGAGCAACCTGGTCTCTGGACTAGTCACGATCGGGGTGAGGTCCGAACTACCGATGAAAGACGTGGAAGTCTTGCTCGGTAATGACATCGCCGGAGGAATCGTGTTCCCAGTCGTGAGATTGACAGCTCAGCCTGCCAGCATTGAGGCCCCGCCCATGGACTCACAGGTTCATCACGGGCCCGCGATAGTGAATTTAGCTGAAACATTTCTGCCAACCTTGTATGAGACAGGGTGTAGTGAGATAAGAGGTAGTGAGGGAGCTGGGACGGACGTAGCAGTAGCCAGGAAAGAATTTGTGCAGACGCAGGAGCGAGACGAGGGGCTGATGGTTTTGGCAGAGACCGCTCTCTCTGACACAGCCTTGACAAGCTATTGTGTGGAGGAGGAGGTGCTAAGGAAGAAAGGGAAATCAAGTACAGTATCCGCAGATGAGGAGTGGGGGGTGGTGCAAAAGAGTTATGGGGATGAGGTTTTTAACATGGCCCACGAGGTACCCCCCGGTGGACATTTTGCGGTGCTGGAGGAAACAGTTGGTGGAATCATGAAAGAGATTTACCGGCTGCCCAGGGAAAAAATTGTTATTGATCATGACCGACGCGAACTGAGATGGTCACCGGCTTTTGATATGCTAACAAACCTAGTCGGTGTTAGCGTGGAAATCAATGAAGCTAGGGGCCCCCTGATAAGAGGAAAAAACCATTTTGAAAAGATTAGGATGGGATCGGTCAGATGGGAGAAGGCTATTGTTTTGGCCAGGTCTACTGATAAGGTCTCTCCCTTAATCCCCGAACAAAGCGAATCTTTAACAGAAGTAATTAAACCACTCGCGCCCGTGGGTTTGATTGTCCCGAGGAAATGCAAAGAACTGGGACGTTGGGTGATGTCTGTTACAATAGGGCAGCCTAGTAAAGAACACTCATATATATTGAGTAATTCAGTGACTAAAGGGCTGATGAACACAGAGGTGTGTATTGGCAATTTAATACGGCTGTCTGAAGCCAGCTTGATAGTGAACCTTGAAAAAAATGAATTCGGCCACACGAGGGTCACTTACCTGGGAATTGTGGTGACACAGGGGCAGCTGACAGCGATGCAAGCTACAGTGCAGGCTATCGCTGACCTTCCAACCCCGACAGACAAGAGGGCCCTCAGAAGGCTCTTGGAGATGGTGGGGTACTGCAGGAAGTTTTGCAATAACTCTGCGGTCAATACCCGTCCCCCTCCTACTAAGCCCTTGCGAGAGAAAACTGAGTCGGAATGGGACGACCCTTGTTATTGTGGTCCGGGACAAAACCAAATGAGAGGTTACATTGGTCGCAATTCATCAGTGTTTTTGGCCACTATGAAGTTTGCTGAGTTGGAGCCTGGTCTAAGGGATTATTAATAACACGTGTAAAAGGAACAGAAAATGTGATGACTGTCTGTCAAGGTGTTGACAGCTTCAAACTCGCTGCGTTAGCCAAATAGCTGTTAAAGATGTATATTTGTGTATGTATCAAATAATGTATTCATGTTTGTAATTTTTACCTCCCGGTAAAAATCCTTAAAGGGGGGAGTGTGACGAGAATACACATAAAATTAAGATGTTTGCTGGCCTGGGCTAGCATCAGTGGCATCAGCAGTTGGTCTGCCACCTGCCCTCAGGGGAAGGAGAGATAAGGAACAATGGAGCAGCGTCTGGAGATGTGTAATGAAGGGACGTGGGAGAGAAAACTGTCTGGAGCGGCTCCCCCCTTTGAACCTTGAACTGTTTGAAGTGATGGACAGGCGATACCCCAGCAGGGGGATAAAAAGGGACCAGTTCGCTAAGGCGACACACGCCACCCGAGGTAACGAGACCCTGGAAGCGGTGCGCCTCTCACGAGTGGGTGAGAAGTATCAGACAACGCCCGGGGTGGAAAGGTACGATCAGAGGGAACCCGGTGTGTGTCCGCCCTTGCCTGGGTGCCGGGTTCACTGCAGAGGATCGACCGCATCTGGAGGAGGGGTCACAGTGGGTGACCTCAGGTGACATCACCAAGGACCCGCCCAAAAGTTGCTTGTGAGCAATCTCGCCGGTCTGTGAGTGAAGCCGTTCTGAATGATCAGTTGTTCCTGTTCTATCTCTCTCTTCCCCCCACGTTGTCCATCGCCATGGCAACGATTACTGCGAACTGAACTTTGAGTCACTTTGAAATTTGGTCATTTACCCCTAGACAACGATAGAGCTTGATTGATGCTGTTATCTTAATTCTGTGCACATGTGTGTTTATCATCGCTGAACTGTTGCATTTATTATCCTTTTGATTACTGTGTTGCTTGTTTCTTTAATAAAACTTCCTTAGTTCTAGTACTCCAGACTCCAACTGAGTGATCCATTTCTGCTGGTTTGGCAACCCAGTTACGGGGTACGTAACAAGAGCTTCAATTGCTCTGCCAGCATGGCCTCAGTAATGTCCCGCAGCTTCAATGTTTGCGTGCCAACCCACCTCCTACAGTGGGGATGAGAGAACTATGTTCGTGATTGCACTGCAAGACACTTGGTGATGAGTCTGCTATAGTTACTATGTAGTGCAAAGTGTGAGCTTTTAACTTCACTAAATATTCTCACAACTCTGCCTCCTCTCATTGATGAGTCTGTTTAACCAACTGGAAATTTATCATCTAAACAAGTAGTCCAATATTGGTAAATAATGGGTGCAGGTTAATTCCATGCTGTATTGTGATTCAAACCCAAATATTTCAGTACTGATTTCCTCATGTCTGAGATAAAGTACAACAAAGAAGTACTTTATATTTAGATGTAAGGAGCTATGGGAACCAACACTCAGAGTATCATGAGCTGAACCAGTGTAATGAAGAGAATTTAATGAATTCTTGTAATAAGCTAGTTCTGTTGTTATGTTCATTGAAACCATCAAGGTTAAAGCAAATGCTTTTGATGACAGGTTCTTACCCCCCTTAAGCCTATTAGAATGATATGGCAGCCAGAGATTTAAGTTTAAAGAAAGATAAAATTACTCTTTTTTTGCAAGAATTGATTAAAGTTATATTCTGAATGGAAGACACATACACTAACATCAAAATGGCCACTGAAGTTTTATTTTTAATCCTTGAAACAGATTAGACTTAGACAAATCTGCTCCCCGTCCACGTCAAAGGTATTAGAAATCATAAGTTTTTTTACTTATCTTGTTCTTAGTTGGAATTATTTTTAGGCATGCTTCAGAAGCGCTTAACCAGAATAAATGTTTTGTGTGGGCAAAGCAAAGTAGAAGATGGATTCAGGATAAGTTCTGGAGCTGGGACACTGCATTGAATTGCAAAAGGCATATTCAATATGAGCAGATCAGGGGAAGCAAGATGACCAGGTGTTGTGGGGAACTTGTTTCTGGAATCTAAACCAATGTCCGTGTGTAATCTCATTACTTTTACTTGTCAACATTGTTTTGATTAACCGTAAGCGTCATTTAGGTGTGCCTGGACGGGACGTGGGTTGGCGTTGTTCAGGGGCGCCGGGAGGAGGCGTGTGGATGGGTGATATAACAAACGGGTGTAAGCTTTTTCTGTTCAATTCGGGAGGTATCTGAAAATTTCTGCAGCTAAGCGATACAATGGACTGTGAGCTACCAGCGAGAGAGTGAGTTGAGTTGAATTAGTGGAAGAGTTCATTACAGCAGTGGGTGATCCTGATATTTCTCCGTGTCCGGAAGATTGTGATAAGTTGCGGCACACAGTGCATATTCGATACATGACTGTCACTTTGTATGATCCATTCTTGGATTTCTGGAGTATTCTGTGGCGACCACTTTTTGTTAATCCATACATGGATTCAGGTGTGTTATGTGGTGACCACTTGTGTTAAAAGAATATCCCGTGACTGTCACCTTGTGATATCTTTACGTGGATTTTGAAACTTAGGCGTCACTTTGTTATCCCTGTGTGGACTCTACTTTTAAGTGACGACCACTCGACTTCTGGAATCTTCTGTGACTGTCACCTTGTTATCCCTGCATGGATCCAGTGTGTGACGTGACGATCACTTGTCCTCAGGAATTTTCCATGATCATCACCTGGTGTCACCTTAATGTGGATTTATGAACCCTTCCTCACAGACACCTGTACCTGTTCCCGTGGATTCCAGAACTTTCTGGATTGCCGTTCTAGGACTCTGTTTGAGTGACACTTGGGAAGAACTATTTCCAGACCTCCACAGTTTGTAAGTTAAGATGCATTGCACTGTTAATTTTTGGTTTGGGGAGTAATTGTTTTAATTGTCTATATTTTGGGTAGGTACTGCAAATATATTTGGCTAATATTAAAATCTGCATCTGTGGTCTATTGCTGCTGGCACATAACATAAATTTGGGGGCTCGTCCGGGATCTGCCCATATTGGAGCTTATGGACTGATTGATAATTGATTTGATTAATTACTCCTTGAATCCCATACACATTGCCAAATGTATGCCCTAGGAGGGCAATCCAGAAGGTCCTGGAATCCACGGGAACAGGTACGGGTGTCTGTGAGGAAGGGTTCCTAAATCCACATTAAGATGACACAAGATGATGATCATGGAAAATTCCAGAGGACAAGTGATTGTCATGTAACACACTGGATCTACACAGGGATAATAAGGTGACAGTCACAGAAGATTCCAGAAGTCGAGTGGTCGTCACTTAAAACTAGAGTCCTCGCAAGGATAACAAAGTGACACCTAAGTTCCAAAATCCATGTGGGGATATCACAAGGTGACAGTCACGGGATATTCCTTAACACAAGTGGTCACCACGTAACGCACCCTTTTCCATGTATGGATTAACAAAAAGTGGTCGCCACAGAATACTCCAGAAATCCAAATATGGATCAGACAAAGTGACAGTCATGTATTTAATATGCACTGTGTGCTGCGACTTATCACAATCTTCCGGACATGAATAAATATCGGGATCACCCACTGCTGTAGTGAACTCTTCCACTAACTCAACTCAACTCATTATCTCACTGGTAGCTCACAGTCCATTGTATTGCTTAGCTGGAGAAATTTTCAGAAACCTCCCGAATGGAATAGAAAAAGCCTATACCCATAT
The DNA here is from genome assembly GCF_963921235.1 of Mobula hypostoma. Classification (NCBI taxonomy): domain Eukaryota; kingdom Metazoa; phylum Chordata; class Chondrichthyes; order Myliobatiformes; family Myliobatidae; genus Mobula; species Mobula hypostoma. The sequence continues at coordinate 97,889,365 of NC_086103.1, read as the reverse complement.
GACGTTTGTTATATCACCCATCCACACGCTTCTTCCTGGCGCCCCTCAACAACTCCATCCCACGCCCCATCCAGGCGCACCTAAAGGACGCTTATGGTTAATCAAAACAACATTGACATGTTACATTATTAACGTGACCCTGATCATTTAAGGAATAATACAACATGCAAGAAAATTGAATGCATCAATATTAAGGACTTGCCTTTAAGTTAGCATTTCACATTCTCATGACATGCCATGACAAACAGTGTATTTCAGATTCAAATTTCTAAACAAGAGGAAATTTTGAAGGGATCTATGGAAGAATTGTTTTCACCCAGGGTGTGCTTGGTTTATGGAGGAGTAGGATGCAAACACAATCTCAATATTCAAGACAAGTCTTGAAGTACAGTAGGCTCCACGCTAGAAATTGTACTATTATGGATAGATTGTTGATAGTTGACATCAATTGATCGGCTGAAGACTCCTTTTCTGTACTATATGTCACAATGTCTGCAGTTGTCCAAATAGAAATAATAATTAAAACAATTTCCAGAATGCAGAAAATTGAAAATGAAAAGATTAACTTTTCCAGTGTAAGTGACTCTGAATTTTCCTCTGCTGATTGATTATATGCCAAGTATTAATCTTGTAGGTTTCAGATGCTGGTTAGTCTGCAGCACCTTTTCTCATTGTATTTCCCCTATCCAGTTCACACCTACGACCCCAGCATCTGCAGATTAGTTTGTGTTTACAGTTCACACTTGCAGTTTTATCGAACTTTATAATACTTCTAAACTCTGTCATAGCCTTGTAGAAATCTAACTATTGTTAAGTTATTGTCAGTGATTTTCAAGAAAACTATTTTTAATCAGTTATAGCTCATTAGATGCAGGCATTTAAAAACTTAGGCTTTGTTGTGTGTTCATATGGACTGTAGAAATAGTGTCTTGTATTGCAATGCAATTAAATTTATATAACGTTGATAATCACTTAAAATCCACATCCAAAGCCTTCAAAGGAAAGAGAAACAAAACACGCCATCAAATGAATTACCATCTTACCATTTTCCACACTCAACAGAGAACAACCCTTTCTGTGCAAGGCCTTAGAGGTTGTGGAGCCATGACCTTCATCTCCAGTTGCAGCCATTGATTTCTGCAGCTCACACACAGTGACTGTTGGCACCACGGCAGCCTCCCTTACAAGTGCCATTCTTCTCTGACAATTGAGGGGCAGCCTGACCTTGGCAGAGTAGCTGTCAGATTTCATATTTTCCCATTTTTTTCAAGTTGTACCGCCCTAAGCTCTGAAGGATGTTCAGTACCTTTGAATTGGTCTTGTACCTTCCGCAGATGTGTGCTTCTCTATTATTATTTCTCTGACTTGTCTCGAATGCTCTTTTATCATCATTTTGGTTTGGTCTCTTTGGTCTTTATAGAGAAAGGGCTTATTTATTGTATTATCAATTCATTGCAAACAGCTGATCCTCCAATTTTCTACATCAACAAATTGGGTGAGTTGGTGAGGTAATATATATGCTGTCAAGGAAATTAGCATAGTAATTTCAAATGTGATGAATACTTTTTTCAACCTCACAATTTTGGTTTATAATTTTTAGTAAATTATTGACAGTTTTTGGAGTCTTTCTTTCAATTTAATATGATCAGAATCAGAATCAGAATCAGGTTTATTATCACCGGCATATGACGTGAAATTTGTTAACTTAGTAGCAGCAGTTCAATGCAATACATAGTCTAGCAGAGAGAAATAATAATAATAATAATAAAGAAACAAGTAAATCAATTACATATATTGAATAGATTTTTAAAAATGTGCAAAAACAGAAATACTGTATATTAAAAAAAAGTGAAGTAGTGCTCAGGGGTTCAATGTCCATTTAGGAATCGGATGGCAGAAGGAAGAAGCTGTTCCTGATTCGCTGAGTGTGTGTCTTCAGGCTTCTGTACCTCCTACCTGATGGTAACAGTGAGAAAAGGTGCTGGACGTCCTGAAGAATGGACAATGCCTTTCTGAGACACCGCACCCAAAGTCTTTGGCTGAGGGACAGGCATGCTACAAAGAAGTTTGTTTCCTCCCCACTTTTAATGTTAAGTAGTTCCACTCCTTGCTGAATTGTTTTGTAGAACTGTTATCAAACTTGAAGCTTAAAATTGCCTCATTGCATAACCTAACAGAGGTCTTAAAGCCTCTTTTCTGCTGTTTTACATAGCATGATTTAATAGTGCAGAGGCAAATGTGATATCAAAGGAGTTGATACAGTGACATCACTCATAATGTATTTTTGTTAGAGCAGGTGGTTCCAGTCATAGAACTGGAGTTTTTGCTTCATTAATCACCGCAGGGTAAAGTTATAACACTTGGATTCCATCAGGGAACAACAGAAAATGAATTTGGAAGTTTCCAAAACAAGCTACATGGAACTCAATGTGCGAGATATTTGTACACATTCAGCATAATGACTGCACCATTTAAGCTGTTAACTGCATTATACAGTTAGTGGTTGGAGGTTTCAGCAGGGATCTGAAATTCGGATTGCAAGACACTACATAGAGCAGCCCTGCACGGGATCATGGCAACCAGCAACTCTTGAAGGAGAAATGGAGCTTGTTAACCCCTGAACAGCCATCTCACAAAACATTCAAGCAAATTATAGACACTCTCCAAAAGCATTTAAATCCCAAACCACTGGTCATTGCTGAAAGATTTAAATTTCACAATCGGAACCAAAGCAAAATGTTACGTACCCCGTAACTGGGTTGCCAAACCAGCAGAAATGGATCACTCAGTTGGAGTCTGGATTACTAGATCTAAGAAAGTTTTATTAAAGAAACAAGCAACACAGTACTCTAATCAAAAGGATAATAAAGGCAACAGTTCAGCAATGATAAACACACACGTACACAGAATAAAGATAACAGGATCAATCAAGCTCTATCGTTGTCTAGGGGTAAATGACCAGTTTCAAAGTGACGCAAAGTTCAGTTCAATTTACTTCAGTTCAGTTTGCAGACAGTGGGGCGGAAGGAGAGAGAGAGCAAAACGAATGAATATTCAAAAGGCTTCCACACAGACCTTCGCAGTCAGCTTTCGGGCGAGTCCTTTGTGATGTCATCTGAGGTCACCGACTGTGACCCCTCCGTTTCCAGATACGATCGTTTCTCTGCGGTGAACCAGGCAAGGGTCGACACACACCAGGTTGCCGCCGATCGTGCCTTTCCACCCTGAGCGTCTATGGCTTGATCCCGCGACCAGCTGTCCAAAAACTTCCCACCGCTTATGGGAGACACACCGCTTCCAGGGTCTCGTTACCTCAGGTGTCGTGTGTCTTGCCTTAGCGAACCTGTCCCTTTTTATCCCCCTGCTGGGGTATCACCTGTCCATCACTTCAAACAGTTCAGGGTTCAAAGGGGGAGCCGATCTTGACAGCTCTCCTTCCGTTACTCTCTCCCGTCCCTTCATTAACATCTCCAAAAGCTGCTCCATTGTTTTCCTTATCTCTCTCTCTCCTGAAGCCAGCTAGCAGAGCAACTGCTGATCGCACTGGTGCCAGCACAGGACAGCTACATCTTAATCTATGTGTATTCTCGTCACAAAAAGTAAAAGCATTTCTGAATATTGTGCTGAATTGCGCAAATTATCAGAACATTGTCAATTTGAAGCAGGTCTATTGGATGCATTGAGGGACAGGTTAGTGTCTGGCATGCACTGTGAAACCACACAGAAGAAGCTTCTGTGTGAAAGAGACCTTAGATTTGCAAAAGTGCTAACATTGTGATATCAACGGAAACAGCAGCATGGGTTGCTTCCGAGATACAACAAAAATCTCTGGAATATGCCACAAATAAAATGTCACTGAACAAAAATGAAGGAAAGAAGTGTTACAGTTGTGGGAACAGGCCACATGACCTAGATGACTATTGATTTAAAGACAAAGAATGCAGAAACTGTGGCAGACAGGGCCACATTGGCAGAGTATGCAAAGCTAGTCAACAGCAGAAAAAGGGCAAAATGCAGAGAAACAAGAAATCCCAGAAAGGAAAATGCAACAAGGTACATAAAATGAAAGAAGGCAGCTCTGATGAAAACGACTCAGACGAAAGTGAATTGTCTTGTCTGCAACTTCACAGTGTGAACGAGACAGATGATCGAAGAGTAATAAGGATCATTCCACAAGTGTCATGAGACAGAAAATGGAGTTGGACACAGGCTCAGCTTTAACAGTGATCTCTGTACATGACTACAAACGACTGTTTTCTCACATACTTCTGAAATGAACTAAACTACTGCTAAAGACTTACACAGGACAGAAAGTGCATCCCAAAGGTAAAATTAAAGTGACAGTGACCTACGGAGACAAAACACAACAGCTGAACCTCTATGTACTGAAAAATGGAGGACCACCATTGCTGGGATGGGAATGGCTCAGGAAAATACAGTTGGATTGGCACACCATCAAGGTACCAGATGTGTCAACAAAGGAGGGCAGCTCGGCGGGGAAGATGTCCGCAGCTCTCCTCTCACCCATTGTCGACTATTACAATGATGACGAGGAGCTAGACAGCATCAACAATGAGGACAAATGCAGTATCTGTGACTGCGACTTGGATGAAGATGCAGAGGATGCAAGTGAGACAGATATTGCCAATAAACAGGATGATGAAGACTACCTGGAAGTAAAAGAGCAGATGTACTAGGAGAAATTGACATCCCTCAAAAGACAGCTACAGCAGTCACAGAAAGGCACTTTGCAGGGGTATCAGAAAAGGATGAAGAAACTAAATCAAAAATACAAGGGAAGAATATGAAATGCAGAGTTTTTTCTGCAACTGGAGACAGAACAAGTGGAAATGAATTATATTAAAGAGAAGAAAGCAGCAGTGAAGGAATTTGAAGATAAAAAGATTGAGTTAGAAGAAAAGCAAAAGATGATTGAGAATGGGAGGTTAACAATGGTACTCACAGGAGATTCTATGGAGGTAAAACCAATAATGACTAGGAAACTAAGGAGGAGACCGAATGACCCTGTTCCAATTACAGACAAAAGATGAAAACCTGCACCTGCGCAGTTAAATTATTTGTTAACAGATGAGCAGATAATGAAAGACCTGTGAACTCTCAAAAAGCTTAAATTTCCAAAAAGACCAGCATCTTCATTCAAACAGAACAGCTTCCGCACAAGGTAAATCGCGAACCAATCATTTCCTCCATTGAGAATCATACACTTAATCCTTTGCAGGAGAGTTTCTTTTGAACGAGAATGGTTGGGGGGTGGGAATCAAATTAAAGAGACTAGGAGAGAGGAGGTTAGTTCACAACAGGGGGATGGGAACCAGTGCAGAGAGACAGAGGGGTGTAAAATGAGGGTAGAAGCAAAAAGTAGCAAGGTAAAAAGTAAAAGTGGCAGGCCGGCAAATCCAGGGCAAAAATCAAAAAGAGCCACTTTTCAACATAATTGTATAAGGGCTAAGAGTGTTGTAAAAGTGAGCCTGAAGGCTTTGTGTGTCAATGCAAGGAGCATTCGTAACAAGGTGGATGAATTAAAAGTGCAGATTGTTATTAATGAATATGATATAGTTGGGATCACAGAGACATGGCTCCAGGGTGATCAAGGATGGGAGCTCAACATTCAGGGATATTCAATATTTAGGAGGGATAGACATGAAAGAAAAGGAGGTGGGGTAGCATTGCTGGTTAGAGAGGAGATTATCACAATAGAAAGGAAGGACATTAGCCGGGAGGATGTGGAATCGATATGGGTAGAGCTGCATAACACTAAGGGGCGGAAAATGCTGGTGGCAGTTTAGTACAGGTCACCTAACAGTAGTAGTGAGGTCGGAGATGGTATTAAACAGGAAATTAGAAATGCATGCAATAAAGGAACAGCAGTTATAATGGGTGACTTCAATCTACATATAGATTGGGTGAACCAAATGGGTAAGGGTGCGGAGAAAGAGGATTTCTTGGAATGCATGCGGGATGGTGTTTTGAACCAACATGTCGAGGAGCCAACTAGAGAGCAGGCTATTCTAGACTGGGTATTGAGCAATGAGGAAGGGTTAATTAACAATCTTGTTGTGAGAGGCCCCCTGGGTAAGAGTGACCATAATATGGTGGAATTCTTCATTAGGATGGAGAGTGACTTAGTTAATTCAGAAACAAAGGTTCTGAACTTAAAGAAGGGTAACTTTGAAGGTATGAGACGTGAATTAGCTAAGGTAGACTGGCAAGTGACACTTAAAGGGTTGACAGTGGATATGCAATGGCAAGCATTTAAAGATCACATGGATGAACTACAACAATTGTTCATCCCAGTTTGGCAAAAGAATAAATCAGGGAAGGTAGTGCACCCGTGGCTGAGAAGGGAAATTAGAGATAGTGTCAATTTCAAAGAAGAAGCATACAAATTACCCAGAAAAAATGGCTCACCTGAGGACTGGGAGAAATTCAGAGCCCAGCAGAGGAGGAAAAAGGGCTTAATTAGCAAAGGGAAAAAAGATTCTGAGAGAAAACTGGCAGGGAAAATAAAAACTGACTATAAAAGCTTTTATAGATATGTGAAAAGAAAAAGATTGGTTAAGACAAATGTAGGTACCCTACAGACAGAAACAGGTGAATTGATTATGCGGAGCAAGGACATGGCAGACCAATTGAATAACTACTTTGGTTCTGTCTTCACTAAGGAGGTCATAAATAATCTTCCGGAAATAGTAGGGGACAGAGGGTCCAGTGAGATGGAGGAACTGAGCGAAATACATGTTAGTAGGGAAGTGGTGTAGGTAAATTGAAGGGATTAAAGGCAGATAAATCCCCAGGGCCAGATGGTCTGCATCCCAGAGTGCTTAAGGAAGTAGCCCAAAAATAGTGGATTCATTACTGATAATTTTTCAAAACTCTTTAGATTCTGGACTAGTTCCTGAGGATTGGAGGGTAGCTAATGTAACCCCGCTTTTTAAAAAAGGGGGGAGAGAGAAACTGGGGAATTATAGACCGTTTTAACCTAACATCGGTGGTGGAGAAAATGCTAGAGTCAGTTATCAAAGATGTGATAACAGCACATTTGGAAAGCGATGAAATCATCGGACAAAGTCAACATGGATTTGTGAAAGGAAAATCATGTCTGACGGATTTCATAGAATTTTTTGAGGATGTAACTAGTAGAGTGGATAGGGAAAAGCCAGTGGATGTGGTATATTTGGACTTTCAAAAGGCTTTTGACAAGGTCCCACACAGGAGATTAGTGTGCAAATTTAAAGCACACGGCATTGGGGGTAAGGTATTGATATGGATAGAGAATTGGTTGGCAGACAGGAAGCAAAGAGTGGGAATAAACGGGACCTTTTCAGAATGGCAGGCAGTGACTAGTGGGGTACCGCAAGGCTCAGTGCTGGGACCCCAGTTGTTTACAATATATATTAATGACTTAGATGAGGGAATTAAATGCAGCATCTTTAAGTTTGCGGATGACACGAAGCTTAGTGGCAGCGTTAGCTGTGAGGAGGATGCTAAGAGGATGCAGGGTGACTTGGATAGGTTAGGTGAGTGGGCAAATTCATGGCAGATGCAACTTAATGTGAATAAATGTGAGGTTATCCACTTTGGTTGCAAAAACAGGAAAACAGATTATTATTTGTATGGTAGCCAATTAGGAAAAGCGGAGGTGAAACGAGACCTGGGTGTCACTATACACCAGTCATTGAAAGTGGGCATGCAGGTACAGCAGGCGGTGAAAAAGGCGAATGGTATGCTGACATTCATAGCGAGAGGATTCGAGTACAGGAGCAGGGAGGTACTACAGCAGTTGTACAAGGCCTTGGTGAGACCACACCTGGAGTATTGTGTGCAGTTTTGGTCCCCTAATCTGAGAAAAGACATCTTGCCATAGAGGGAGTACAAAGAAGGTTCACCAGATTGATTCCTGGGATGGCAGGACTTTCATATGATGAAAGACTGGAACAACTAGACTTATACTCGTTGGAATTTAGAAGATTGAGGGGGGATCTGATTGAAACGTATAAAATCCTAAAGGGATTGGACAGGCTAGATGCAGTAAGATTCTTCCCGATTTTGGGGGTTCACAGTTTAAGGATAACGGGGAAACCTTTTAGGACCGAGATGAGGGACAATCCTGTTCACACAGAGAGTGGTGAATCTGTGGAATTCTCTGCCACAGGAAACTGTTGAGGCCATTTCATTGGCTATATTTACGCGGGAGTTAGATATGGCCTTTGTGGCTAAAGGGATCAGGGGTTATGGAGAGAAAGCAGGTACAGGGTTCTGAGTTGGATGATCAGCCATGATCATACTGAATGGTGATGCAGGCTCGAAGGGCCGAATGGCCTACTCCTGCTCCTATTTGCTATGTTCCTATGTTTGTACGTACATATTTTGAATCCTTAGCCAATGTGTCTTGTTTTTCACAAAGAAGTTGGAAAATAACATCAAAACAGAGGCGAATTCTGTCAACAAACTGTAACGTTTCTATTGTTGTATTTTCACACTCGTGCTGAATGTGCACCTCAAGGAATTCTCCTTCTTGAGCCAGACAGATAGCACTGCAGGTAATCCTTAATATCAGCAAAACTGTACTTTCACAGCAGCTTAAGAACAATGGAACGATCAACAGGATTTCGATCAACTGCTTCATCAAATGGTGAATGATTACTGGTAAAGTACTGATCTTTCTGTGAGTCATTGGTTTGCCCCGACTTTTGAATAACTAGTAGAGACAACAGATCACCAACCACTTCTTTTGTTGGTGGCGAGTGATCTTTGAAGCAGACCATGGAAATCGAAGCTATGAAAAATGCATCACACCTCTTGCGAAATACGACTAATTTTACTACAGCTTCACTTATTTGTTCTGTTACCGCTGGTACATAATTATCATTTAGAGAAGTACGGCACAGTGGGCAGAGTTGTTGTCCTGATTCAAGCCCCCGCTTTATACATGTAAAAATGATCACATGGAAGCAGAATGGGATTGTTGTGTTCTCCTAAGCAAATTGTACATTCCTTCAGATCATACCTGAAGAACAGACATCCTGCACTATTTCTACAGTCGCTGAGGAACTGAATCACAGCCTGAAAGGGCCCTCGGGATCTCACATCAGAGTTACTGTTCAAACTCTTTGCAAGTTGACCAGCATAGAATGCAACCTTGTTCTCCAATTTATCATGTATTTTTTAACTCCCAAAATGATGTGTTCCACAAAAAGTGACAGCATCTCCATCTTCTCCTGAGCATCTTCCCAGCACTCCTGCTGAATCACCAACGCAAAGATATGAAGCACGAATAGAAGATGGAAAGTTATATTATAATAAGAGATGGTATCATAAAGGTCAGGCTATCTATTTGGAATCTTGGAGATTTCGAAGTTTGGCTGTGTAATTAGCTCAGTTGGAACAAATGAGATATGGGTAAGGAATACAAGTGACAGCACAAAGATGCATATATATCTAGGACAGCTGCACAGAGGCGTCTTTGTTATACGGACGCGATCTGCTGCCTAGAACTCTTCGCAAATTGAAGGCGCACATCTTCTTAGCTCCCTATGCTCAGGGGTCAACTTATCATGACTTTTATATGGAAATCTGTATTAAAACAAACAACTTTATTGACACATGTTACCGGGAGAGGCAGGGAAGATCCACCCCGCCGCCCCCCCTCCCCCCCGCCGCCGCCAGGAACTTGAGTTATAAATGGGTCTTAGACCAAAAATAAAAAAAAAGGCTTGTTATAATTTGATATTATTACGTTACTTTGTTATAATTTGATATTATTAAGTTACTAAGTAAACAAATGGTAGGTGTTTGTATGTTAAGGGTAAACATTTTTGTTTAGCATAGTGCCCCAGTGAAAAAAAACAGTTGATGTACTATTAAAATAAAAGGGGAGGAGTGTACCATATAGCCTACAGTATAATAAGGGACTACTTTATGTTTTAGTAACACGTCGTTGAATGCGTTATTAGGCGTGTATTGATCTGTACGTGTGTGCTGAGCTCGGATTATGCCATGGTTAAAGAAGCATGAACCTTAGCTCCCGTCCCCAGTGTTTTTATTAATAGCATTGTTGTGTAACCAGGCCACATACACAGCAAGGCCCAACACTTACTCCTCCTTGAACTCTAAACGCTATAACATATTTATACACTCAGGACTGATCACCTGCTCTTCCATATCCTTTTTCTTGATAAATACTGAGGCAAAGTACTCCCGTCAGATTGTCTGCATCACATGGTCTCTCCCTCTCCTGAATTATCCTCTTTCTTTTGATGCATGCATAGATTTCATCACCTCCCTGGACATCCAAGGTTCTCTTATCTTTCCATCTCCCCGTCCTTCCTTCTAATGCAAACACAACTTTCCTGTGCTCTGTGCAATTGATCTTTAAACACCCTTCACATGACTGATGTGGACTTGCCAGAGAAAAGGTATTCTCAATTAACTCTTCTTAGCTTCTGCCTAATAAGCTTGTAATTTGTCCCACTCCAATTTAAAACTCTGTCACAAGGACCACACCTATTGCTATGTTTAGCTATCCTGAAAGTTAAGGAGTTGTGGTCACTGTTCACTCACTGAAAGGTCAATCACCTGGCCAGGCTCATTACCCAACACCAGGTCCAGTACAGCCCCTACTCTTGTTGGACCATCCACATATTGATTTAATAAACCTTCCTGGATACATTTAACAAATTCAGCCCCATCTAAACCCCTTACACTAAGAAGGTCCCAGTTTATATTAACGAAGTTGAAACCCCCCATGACAACAACTCTAATATTTTTACGCACTTCCTTAATCTGATTACATATCTGTACCAGTGGCTATTCGTGGGTCTGTAGTACAATCCCATCAGTGTAATTGCACCCTTCCTATTCCTGAGTTCCAGCTTAATGGACTCAGTGTCTGACCCCTCTGTTACGTCTCCCCCACGTGCAGCTGCGATACTGTCTCTAAACAAGAGAAAATCTGCAGATTCTGGAAATCTGAGCAACACACACAAAATGCTGGGAACATCCAGTTTGCCAGTTCTGGCAAAGGGTTTCAGCCTAAAACGTCGACTATTATTTTTTTCCATAGATGCTGCCTGGCCTGCTGAGTTCCTCCTGCATTTTGTGTGTGTTGCTGCAATATTGTCCCTGATTGGTAGTGCAACAGCAACCCAACCCCTCCTTTTACCTCTTCCTCTATCTTTTATAAAACTTAGAAAACCGGGTACACTAATCACCCATTCCTTCGCCTCTCTCAACCAAGTTTCTGAAATGGCCACAACATCATAGCTCCATGTTCTGATCCATGCTTTAAGTTCATCACCCTTACCCATAATACTCCTAGCATTAAAATAAACACACTTCAAACTATCCAACCCAACATACCTGTTATTTCGAATTTGCCTGATTCTTTCCCTAACATCTGCCCTGGTCAGATCCTTCCCTTCTGACGTGGTGCTCCGGTTCCCAGCCCCGACAAAACTAGTTTAAACACTCCCAAGTAGCATCTGCAAACCTCCTGGCCAGGATTTTCACTCCCCTCCATTTCCGGTCCCTCGTGTACAGGTCTCCCTTTCAACAGATAAGGTTCCAATTATCCAAGAACTTGAAACCCTGTCCCCTGTACCATCTCTGCAGTCACTCATTCATCTGCTATCACCCCATTCCTACCTGCACTAGCCTGTTCCACTGGGAGTAATCTTTACACTCACTGTGTAGGGTCCCTTTTACTCTTCTACCTATGTCATTAGTGCCAAAATGCAAAATGGCCCCTGGCTGTTCACCCTTCCCTTTGAGGATATCCTGCAGCCACTCCAATACATCCTGAACCCCAGCACCTAGGAGGCAGCACATCATCCTGGTGTCTTTTGAAGCTACAGAATCTCCTTTCTGTCCCCCAAACTATGAAGTTCCCTATAATGACCACACTGCCTGACTTTAACCTTTCCCTGTGGAGCCTCAAAGCTAGCCATAGTGCTACAGTGGAAACTTGTACTAACTTCCTAATCCTTTACCTTTCCTGGTGGTCACCCATCTACTGCCCAAAGCCTGTACTCTGGGTGTGACCACCTCTTCAAATGTCTCATCTGTAATATCATCAGCCTCCTGAATGATTTTGCGTGAGTTGTCAATTGCTTCCAATACTTTCTGGTTTGATTTCATATTTTTAGAACCTGCAGTTTTTCTTCATTTTCACTTCATTTAACTATGACTTGTTATGGTTTGTTAAAGTTCTTCTCAAAATGTTTACAAAGAAATGTTACAAATGCTTCCAATATAGTTGCCAGGGAAAACTGATAAAAGTTAAGACATAAAATACCAAAAGAGGTCACTAAATCGCATGCAATAGAAGTGACAACTCAGTCACTGCGAATCGGGGACATGCTGAAGTAATTACAAGCAACACACTCAAAATGCTAGAGGAATTCAGCAGGCCAGGCGGCATCTAGGAAAAGAGTACAGTCGATGTTTCTGGCCGAAACTCTTCGGCAGGACTGTTACTAATAACAATATCTTTTTGAATGGGAACGGGATCTCTTCCCATGGCAGCCCATTCTGACTGAGACCCTCTTATACAGGGCGTCCCTGGAAAACCAGACTGTTAGCCCCTCGCTAACAGCTACTGGATTCAGCGGCGATAAACCCACCTCTCTCCGGCTTCGTACATCTAGGGTGTAGACAACTTTGGTCCCAACAAATCCATGAGGTTGGGATGTCTCGCCCACCCAGAACCTGGTTTGTGTGAGTGCTTTGGGATTTACCGCCCCCGACAAGAAATAATAGATCGTACACTGCATGCAATTAAAAAGAAGTGTATTTAAGAATGTTAATTTAAGCAAATGGTTATTAGATGAAAGAAAGAGAAAAAACAAAGGGCCCATTACCCTTACCCAGTCAAGTGTGCACTTAAGTTGGAACTCATCTTGAACTTGTCTATCATTCATGCTCTGGACTCTCAGTCTCCATGAAAGCACACACCACCTTCCGGCCGTCACTCAAAATATATCTTGAACAAATGGGTCTCCCATTCCCATTAACTTACTATGAAAGATCATTGATTTGAGCCACTAATTCCATTTCATTCTTTAGAGATGTTAGTTTTCCTGCTTAGAAATTCTAACATTTTCTTTGTTTTAATCTACAGTCTTTGCTTTTTGGTTGTTGGCTAATACTCCACACATGGTAAAATCTTATTCACAGTTCTGTGAATTATGTACTATAAACTTTATGAGCTATAAGCTTCATGCAGCAGTTTCTGAAAATCCAATACACCATAGTCACTACTGTATACAGTATATTTTGTACTTTTTACTTGAATAAATTGTTGCAGGTGGGGACTGGTAAATTGGGTCACTGTCCTGAGTGAATTCATCTTGGCTGCTTCAAGCAGGTTTCAAATATACCGGTATCCAGGAAGAAAGTGGTAACCTACCTCAATGACTGTCGTCTAGTAACACTTAAATGACGTAGCACGCCAAGGTTTAAAAAGAGAAAATTTCAACGGTTCTTGTTTCAGTCGAAGCAAGCAGTTGAAGAAGCTAGTGGAAGAAATCGGATAGAAAAAGTCTTTTTTTTAACACTGCCGGGGGAGAAGGGTCTGCACTGCGCAGGTGCGTGACGTAGCTCGCCAAGGTTTAAAAGCAGACCACCATATACAGCGGCCATCGTCAGAGTGGACTGAGTCAGAGTGGGACGGCTTTGGCTCAACAGGCTTTGGCGAGAACTGGCAGAGGCCAGGGTAGGTTCTGTTAAGTTTTTTTTGTTCAGATAGTTTAGAGTAGAGAGAATGCCAGGCAGGATGTTGGAATGCTCCTCTTGCAGGATGTGGGAAGTCAGGGAGCCCTCCGGTGTCCCTGACAACGACACCTGCAAGAAGTGCATCCAGCTGCAGCTCCTAACAAACCGCGTTGGGGAACTGGAGCAGGAGCTGGATGACCTGCGGATCATTCGGGAGAATGAGGAGATTATAAATCGTAGCTACAGGGAGGTAGTTACGCCAAAGGAGCAGAGCACAGGAAATTGGGTCACTGTCAAACGAGGGAAGAGGAAACGGCAGGCAGAGCAGGGTTCTCCTGTGGCCATTCCCCTCAACAGCAAGTATACTGTATTGGATACTGTTGGGGGGGATGACTTACCTGGGACAAGCTGCAGTAGCCGGATCTCTGGCACTGAGTCTGTCTCTGCAGTGCAGAAGGGAGGGGGGAAAAGAGGAGAGCGGTAGTGATAGGGGACTCAATAGTTAGAGGTGCAGATAAGAGGTTCTGTGGTCGTGGCAGAGAATCCAGGGTGGTTTGTTGCCTCCCGGGTGCCAGGGTCAAGGACGTCTCTGATCGCTTGCATGATATTCTGAAGTGGGAGGGTGATCAGCCAGATGTCGTGGTGCACATCCGTACAAATGACATAGCAAGGAAGAGTGAGGAGGTCCTGAAGAGTAAGTATAGAGAGCTTGGTAGGAAGTTGAAAAGCAGGACCTCGAGGGTGGTAGTCTCAGGATTGCTACCTGTGCTACGTGCCAGTGAGGGTAGGAATAGGATGCTCTGGAGGATGAACAAGTGGCTGAGGAACTGGTGTAGGGGACAGGGTTTCAGATTTCAGGATAATTGGGACCTCTTCTGGGGCAGGTGGAACCTGTACAAGAGAGACGGGTTACACTTGAACTACAGGGGGACCAATATCCTTTCAGGGAGGTTTGTTAGTGCTATTGGGGAGGCTTTAAACTAGATTTGCAGGGGGATGGGAACCAGAGTGCCAGAGCTGACAGTGTGGCTGGGGTGAAAATAAATGTTGTTAAAAGTTCAAGCAAATCCGCTAATAGAAAGATTGTGAGTGGTGGCAAAAATCTTCTGAGGTGTATATATTTCAATGCTAGGAGTATTGCGGGGAAGGCGGATGAGTTGAGGGCATGGATTGATACGTGGAATTATGACATTATAACAATTAGTGAAACTTGGCTACAGGAGGGGCTGGACTGGCAGTTTAATATTCCAGGGTTCCGATGTTTCAGATGTGATCGAGGCAGAGGAATGAAAGGTGGTGGAGTAGCATTGCTTGTTAGGGAAAATATTACAGCAATGCTCAGGCAGGACAGATTAGAGGACTTGTCTACTGAGTCCTTATGGGTGGAGCTGAGAAACAGGAAAGGTATGGCCACATTAGTGGGATTGTATTACAGACCACACAATAGTCAATGAGACTTGGAAGTGCAAATCTGCAGAGAGATAGCAGGCAACTGCAGGAAACATAAAGTTGTGGTGGTAGGGGATTTTAATTTTCCATATATTGATTGGGACTCCCATACTGTTAGGGGTCTAGATGGTTTACAGTTTGTAAAATGTGTTCAGGAAAGTTTTCTAAATCAATATATAGAGGGACCAACTAGAGGGGATGCAATATTGGATCTCCTGTTAGGAAACGAGTTAGGACAAGTGACGGAAGTCTGTGTAGGGGAGCACTTTGGTTCCAGTGATCATAACACCATTAGTTTCAACTTGATCATGGACAAGGATAGATCTGGTCCGAGGGTTGAGGTTCTTAACTGGAAGAAGACCAAATTTGAAGAAATGAGAAAGGATCTAAAAAGCGTGGATTGGGACAGGTTGTTCTCTGGCGAGGATGTGATCGGTAAGTGGGAAGCCTTGAAAGGAGATATTTTGAGAGTGCAGAATTTGTATGTTCCTGTCAGGATTAAAGGCAAAGTGAATAGGAATAAGGAACATTGGCTCTCAAGGGATATTGCAACTCTGATAAAGAAGAAGAGGGAGTTGTATGGCAGGGAGTAAATAAGGTGCTTGAGGAGTATAAGAAGTGCAAGAAAATACATAAGAAAGAAATCAGGAGGGCTAAAAGAAGACATGAGGTTGCATTGGCAGTCAAAGTGAAGGATAATCCAAAGAGCTTTTACAGGTATATTAAAAGCAAAAGAATTGTAAGAGATAAAATTGGTCCTCTTGAAGATCAGAGTGGTCGCCTATGTGCGGAAACAAAGGGAATGGGGGATATCTTAAATAGGTTTTTTGCATCTGTATTTACTGGCACGAAGTCTATGGAATTAGGGGAAACAAGTAGTGAGATCATGGAAACTGTACAGATCGAAAAGGAGGAGGTCCTTGCTGTCTTGAGGAAAATTAAAGTGGATAAATCCCCGGGACCTGACAGGGTGTTCCCTTGGACCTTGAAGGAGACTGGTGTTGAAATTGCAGGGGCCCTGGCAGAAATATTTAAAATGTCGCTGTCTGCAGGTGAGGTGCCGGAGGATTGGAGAGTGGCTCATGCTGTTCCGTTGTTTAAAAAAGGATCGAAAAGTAATCCGGGAAATTATAGGCCGGTGAGTTTAACGTCGGTAGTAGGTAAGTTATTGGAGGGAGTACTAAGAGACAGAATCTACAAGCATTTGGATAGACAGGGACTTATTAGGGAGAGTCAACATGGTTTTGTGTGTGGCAGGTCATGTTTGACCAATCTATTGGAGTATTTCGAGGAGGTTACCAGGAAAGTGGATGAAGGGAAGGCAGTGGATATTGTCTTCATGGACTTCATTAAGGCCTTTGACAAGGTCCCGCATGGGAGGTTAGTTAGGAAAATTCAGTCGCTAGGTATACATGGAGAGGTGGTAAATTGGATTAGACATTGGCTCGATGGAAGAAACCAGAGAGCGGTGGTAGAGAATTGCTTCTCCGAGTGGGGGCCTGTGACTCGTGTGTGCCACAGGGATCAGTGCTGGGTCCATTGTTATTTGTCATCTATATCAATGATCTGGATGATAATGTGGTAAATTGGATTAGCAAATCTGCTGATGATACAAAGATTGGAGGTGTAGTAGACAGCGAGGAAGGTTTTCAGAGCCTGCAGAGGGACTTGGACCAGCTGGAAAAATGGGCTGAAAAATGGCAGATGGAGTTTAATGCAGACAAGTGTGAGGTATTGCACGTTGGAAGGACAAACCAAGGTAGAACATACAGGGTTAATGGTAAGGCACTGAGGAGTGCAGTGGAACAGAGGGATCTGGGAATACAGATACAAAATTCCCTAAAAAGTGGCCTCACAGGTAGGTGGTCCGAGGGGTCGCGGGGTGAAGAAGAAGGTCCTTGAGCTCCAACGGTTTTTGTGCACGAAGAGATTGAACTTTGATAAGTGTGGCGCCTTTTATTTTCCTTTTATATTTTATTCTCTTTTAATTATAGAGTTCCAGTAATATCTATAAACTGTAAATCATTTAATTGCATCTGGTGTATTGTCTGTTATTTGGGCGGGGTGGGGTACCTCACACAGCATCCACACAAACGAATTACCCAGTTTGCCGGGGCCGAGGCTGTTTCCCTAGACGACAGCGAGCCGAGCGACCCTGAGGGTGGCCGGGGGGGGCTACAGTTCTATGGTTAAATCCACAGTGAAGATCTGCTTTGAAAGATTCGTCATGAAACATATCAACTCCTGCCTGACGAGTGACCTGCGTCTGCTCCACTTCGCCTACCTTCACAACAGGTCAATGGCAGATGCCATTTCATTGGCTCTTCACTCATCTCTGGAACATATGGACAACGAAGGTACATATATTAGGATGTTCTTCTTTGACTACAATTCAGCTGAAACATGAGAATCCACTCAAAACTAATTATTAAGATCTGAGATCTAGACCTTGATACTTCCTTGTGCAACTGGATCCTTAATTTTCTGATTTGCAGACCCCAGTCAGTTTGGATTGGCAAAAACATCCCCTCTCAAATCATAATCAGCACAGGTGCACCACAAGGCTGTATGCTTAGTCCCCTGCTCTACTCACTTTATACTTTGATCTGTGTGGCTAAGTACAGCTCTAATCCCATATTTAAGTTTGCTGATGATATCACTGTTGTTGGCTGAATACAAGGTGGTGACAATTCGGCATGCAAGAGGGAGATTGAAAATCTGGCTGAGTGGCACCACAAAAACAACTTTTCATATTGTCAGCAAAACTAAAGAGCTGATTATTGACTTCAAGAGAAAGAAACTGGAGATGGAAGAACCTGACCTCAGGGGATTGGAGGTGGAGAGATCAGTAACTTTAAATTCCTTAGTGTTATCATATTTGAGGATCTGTCCTGGGAGCAGAATGTAAGGGCCATCACAAAGAAAGCACATTAGCACCTGTACTTTCTTAGAAGTTTGCACAGATATGGCATGTCATCTGAAACGTTGGCAGTCTTCTACAGCTGCACAGTGGAAGCTATCCTAGCACTAGCTCACTTAATTTATCCTTACAAGACACGCACTCTGATCTAGGCAGCATGCTGGTCAATCACCTCACCCTCTCTAAAGCTTCCAGTTCCTTCCCATTATAAGGTGACCATAACTGAATGTAATATTTCCAGGGTGGCCTAACGAGGGTCTGTGGAGCTGCAACATCACCTCATGGTTCTTCAATGCCCCGACTAATGAAGGCCAACAAACTATACACCTTCTTAACAGCCTTATCAACTTGCACAGCAGCTTTGAGGGACCTATGGGCGTGGATACCAAGATCCCTCTGTTCCTCCACACTGCTAAGAATCCTGCTATTTACCCCATATTCCATCTCAAATGTAGACCTTCTGAAGGGAATCACTATTGTATTGAACTCCTCCTGCAGTTTCTCGGTCCTGGTCTGCATCTTGTCACTGTCCTGCTGTAACTCATGGCAACACTATCCAGAACTCCACCAACCTTCCTGTCATCTGCAAACTTACTAACTCACCCTTCCACTTCCTCAGCCAGATCATTACTGAAATCACCAAGATCAAGATCCTGCAGAATACCACTGATCACCAGCCTCCAGGCAAAAAACACTCCATCTACAACCATTCTCTGCTGTTTACGGCCAAGCCAGTTCTGAATCCATGCAGACAAATTTCCCTGGACCCCATGGCTCCTGAATTTCTGATAAACCTACCATAGGGATCCTTATTAAATGCCATAATAAAATCCATTAATACCACTTCCACTGCTCTACCTTCATCAATGTGTTTTGTCACATTCTCAAGGAATTCAACCAGGCTCAGGAGGTTTAGTAAAGCCATACTGACTAGTACTAATCAGACTATGCTTCTCACAAATCTCATCACTAAGAATCCTCTTCAATAATCTGCCCACCATTAAAGTAGAACTCACTGGTTGTAATTCCCATGGTCATTTCTACTTCCTTTCTTGAACAAAGGAATAACATTTACTAGTCTCCAATCATCTAGAACTGTTGTTGCATGAATGAAGTTAC
Organism: Mobula hypostoma; assembly: GCF_963921235.1. Lineage (NCBI taxonomy): Eukaryota > Metazoa > Chordata > Chondrichthyes > Myliobatiformes > Myliobatidae > Mobula > Mobula hypostoma. The sequence continues at coordinate 97,870,146 of NC_086103.1, read as the reverse complement.
TGGAGATAATTACTGGTAGATACAAAGCAGTTTCTTTATTCGACAAAAGAAGGCATAGCAGGCATCATATGGAGAGGCTTTTGGTCGAAAGGTCTTGCTGGCCCAACATGAGGCTCGATATTTTACGTGGCAAGCGTCAAAGCACCACTCCATATTTACAATGCTTTCTTTGAAACTACATACAACCTTCACACCTCCTGATTCACCTCCCCACCACAGACATCCAAATGAATGTTAATCAGCATTGTCTGGACCAGGATTCACAGCTTTTAGAAACCCATTGTTCAGAGCTGCACTCCAAATTAAATGTACAATACATATTCAGATGTAAAGACTAGTAGCCAAAGTCAATTATTAAATGAATATGACCTGAACCCAAAAATCACTCTAACAGTCCCACTCCTGTGGCAGTAAAGATATAAGATCCAGTACGTCTGCTTTCTTAATGTCTACATGATGGAGTTTATCAGCATGCTTTACATAGTTCTTAGTTGATGCATTTGTTTAACTTTTCCAAAATTCCCCAGATTTGAAGCAGAAGTGACAGGAGATTTCTTTAGATTAGAAAGCAGTAAATGTAACTGGTTTCTTTTTAGAAAGTGAGTAGGAGGAAAAGAGCAACAGTATACACCAATAATAATAATATTAGCTTAATAATATTGTTACAAGCTGCTGTTAAAGACATCATAGCAGTGTAGACATAATACTCTGCAGCATTTACTGTGTCCAAGATATGCTTTTAAACCTGCAATGAGAGTGCGCAGTGGACAGTATCCTGTCTGGTAGTATCATGGCCTGGTATGGAAAGACCATTGCCCAAGAACGGAAAACCCTGCAGAAAGTCATGGATACAGCCCAGTCCGTCAGAGGAAAAGCCCTCCCCATCAGTGAGCACATCTACAATGAATGCAACCACAAGAGAACAGTATCCATCTTCAAGGAGCCCAACATCGAGACCATGCTGTCTTCTCAGTGCTTGCCACCAGCAAGGAGGCACACCACCAGGTTCAGAAAACATTATTGTCCTTCAGCCATCAGGTTCCTGAACCAGTATGGATAACTGCACTCACCTCAACTCTGAACTGATTCTACTATTTATGAACTCCCTTGGGAGTGCTCTGCAACTCATGTTCTCAGTTTTGTTCGTTTGTTTGTTTATTTATTTATTTGTTAGGGTTTTTTGAAGTTGAACAGTTCGTCTTCTTTTGCACATAGGTTGTCAGAATTTCTGTGTATCCTTTCACTGGTTCTATTACATCTCTTTGCTCTACTGTGAATGACTGCAGGGGAAAAAAAATCTCAGAGTTGTATATGGTGGCATGTACATACTTTGATCATAAATTTGCTTTGCACTTTGTACCAGCGGTGAGAATTTTTTAACTTCAAGAACTCCAGAAGTAATTTCTTACCTGACAGGAGACACAAAAGATTGCAGTTGCTGGAGTCTGGAGGAACACAAAAAGGGGTGGAGGGGTGGAGGGGTGAAGGGGTGGAGGAACGGAGGGATGGAGGGATGGAAGGATGGAGGGATGGAGGGATGGAGGGATGGAGGGATGCAATGGGTTAGGGCACATCTATGGAGGGAAAAGAACAGTCTATATTTTGGGGCAAAGCCCTTCCTCTGGACTGGGAAGTAAGAGGTGAGAAAGCCAGTATATAAAGTTCGTGAACAACAGGAATTCTGCAGATGCTGGAAATTCAAGCAACACACATCAAAGTTGCTGGTGAACGCAGCAGGCCAAGCAGCATCTGTAGGAAGAGGTGCAGTCGACATTTCAGGCCAAGACCCTTCGTCAGGACTAACTGAAGGAAGAGTGAGTAAGGGATTTGAAAGTTGGAGGGGGAGGGGGAGATCCAAAATGATAGGAGAAGGCAGGAGGGGGAGGGATAGAGCCAAGAGCTGGACAGGTGATTGGCAAAGGGGATATGAGAGGATCATGGGACAGGAGGTCCGGGAAGAAAGACAAGGGGGGGGGAACCCAGAGGATGGGCAAGGGGTATATTCAGAGGGACAGAGGGAGAAAAAGGAGAGTGAGAGAAAGAATGTGTGTATAAAAATAAGTAACAGATTAGCGGAAGTTAGAGAAGTCGATGTTCATGCCATCAGGTTGGAGGCTACCCAGACAGAATATAAGGTGTTGTTCCTCCAACCTGAGTGTGGCTTCATCTTTACAGTAGAGGAGGCCGTGGATAGACATGTCAGAATGGGAATGGGATGTGGAATTAAAATGTGTGGCCACTGGGAGATCCTGCTTTCTCTGGCGGACAGAGCGTAGGTGTTCAGCAAAGCGGTCTCCCAGTCTGCGTCGGGTATCCGTGTAAGCGGAACAAGTGCTACACATGCCCTTACACTTCCTCCCTTACCACCATTCAGGGCCCCAAACAGTCCTTCCAGGTGAGGCGACACTTCACCTGTGAGTCGGCTTGGGTAATATACTGCGTCCGGTGCTCCCGATGTGGCCTTTTATATATTGGCGAGACCCGACGCAGACTGGGAGACCGCTTTGCTGAACATCTACTACTGTAAAGATGAAGGCACACTCAGGTTGGAGGAATAACAGCTTATATTCCGTCTGGGTAGCCTCCAATCTGATGGCATGAACATCGACTTCTCTAACTTCCGCTGGTGCCCCACCTCCCCCTCGTACCCCATCTGTTACTTATTTTTATACACACATTCTTTCTCTCACTCTCCTTTTTCTCCCTCTGTCCCTCTGAATATACCCCTTGCCCATCCTCTGGGTTCCCCCCCCCACCTTGTCTTTCTTCCCGGACCTCCTGTCCCATGATCCTCTCGTATCCCTTTTGCCTATCACCTGTCCAGCTCTTGGCTCCATCCCTCCCGCTCCTGTCTTCTATCATTTTGGATCTCCCCCTCCCCGTCCAACTTTCAAATCTCTTACTAGCTCTTCCTTCAGTTAGTCCTGACGAAGGGTCTCGGCCTGAAACGTCGACTGCACCTCTTCCTAGAGATGCTGCCTGGCCTGCTGTGTTCACCAGCAACTTTGATGCGTGTTATATAAAGTTCGTGGGTGGGAAGGTAATGGAGTAAGAACTAGTGGGCGATGGGGAGATACAGTTGCTAGTCAGATGAGAGCAGCAATTATGTCAGAGGTTGAGAAGTGATGACTGGAACTGACCTTACCTAACCTAAACTAATGGCTTCTGTTGATTTTCTTGATTTTCTCAGCGCATTCCTAAAATGAAATAATTGTGGATGGAGTATCTTGTGCAGTTATCAGTATTTACATCAAAGACAAGAAGATTAGCCTATCTGCCTGTGCTTCTTCTCCATTGGTCCATGTTTCATACTCCATCAGTTATCTGTCCATCAGCTATTCCTTAGCCAGTTTCATCTTTACTTTCCCCACCCTCGGTTATGTCCTTCACTAAGGAGGACATAAATAATCTTCCGGAAATAGTAGCGGACTGAGGGTCTAGTGAGATGGAGGAACTGAGGGAAATACATGTTAGTAGGGAAGTGGTGTTAGGTAAGTTGAAGAGATTAAAGGCAGATGGATCCCCAGGGCCAGATGGTCTGCATCCCAGAGTGCTTAAGGAAGTAGCCCAAGAAATAGTGGATGCATTGGTGATAATTTTTCAAAACTCTTTAGATTCTGGACGAGTTCCTGAGGATTGGAGGGTGGCTAATGTAACCCCACTTTTTAAAAAAGGAGGGAGAGAGAAACTGGGGAATTATAGACCAATTAGCCTGACATCGGTGGTGGGGAAACTGCTGGAGTCAGTTATCAAAGATGTGATAACAGCACATTTGGAAAGCGGTGAAATCATCGGACAAAGTCAGCATGGATTTGTGAAAGGAAAATCATGTCTGACGAATCTCATAGAATTTTTTGAGGATGTAACTAGTAGAGTGGATAGGAGAGAACCAGTGGATGTGGTATATTTGGATTTTCAAAAGGCTTTTGACAAGGTCCCACACAGGAGATTAGTGTGCAAACTTCAAGCACACGGTATTGGGGGTAAGGTATTGATGTGGATAGAGAGTTGGTTGGCAGACAGGAAGCAAAGAGTGGGACTAAACGGGACCTTTTCAGAATGGCAGGCAGTGACTAGTGGGGTACCGCAAGGCTCAGTGCTGGGATCCCAGTTGTTTACAATATATATTAATGACTTAGACGAGGGAGTTAAATGCAGCATCTCCAAGTTTGCGGATGACACGAAGCTGGGTGGTAGGGTTAGCTGTGAGGAGGATGCTAAGAGGATTCAGGGTGACTTGGACAGGTTGGGTGAGTGGGCAAATTCATGGCAGATGCAATTTAATGTGGATAAATGTGAGGTTATCCACTTTGGTGGCAAGAACAGGAAAACAGTTTATTATCTGCATCGTGGCCTATTAGGAAATGGGAAGGTGCAACGAGACCTGGGTGTCATTATACACCAGTCATTGAAAGTGTGCATGCAGGTACAGCAGGTGGTGAAAAAAGCAAATGGTATGCTGGCATTCATAGCAAGAGGATTCGAATACAGGAGCAGGGAGGTACTACTGCAGTTGTACAAGGCCTTGGTGAGACCACACCTGGAGTATTGTGTGCAGTTTTGGACCCCTAATCTGAGGAAAGACATTCTTGCCATAGAGGGAGTAGAAAGAAAGTTCACCAGATTGATTCCTGGGATGGCAGGGCTTTCATATGATGAAAGACTGGATCGACTAGGCTTATACTCATTGGAATTTAGAAGATTGAGGGGGGATCTGATTGAAACGTATAAAACCCTAAAGGGATTGGACAGGCTAGATGCAGTAAGATTCTTCCCGATTTTGGGGAAGTCTAGAACGAGGGGTCACAGTTTAAGGATAAAGGGGAAACCTTTTAGGTCCGAGATGAGGAAAAACCTCTTCACAAAGAGAGTGGTGAATCTGTGGAATTCTCTGCCACAGGAAACTGTTCAGGCCAGTTCATTGGCTATATTTACGCGGGAGTTAGATATGGCCTTTGTGGCTAAAGGGATCAGGGGTTATGGAGAGAAGGCAGGTACAGGGTTCTGAGTTGGATGATCAGCCATGATCATACCGAATGGCGGTGCAGGCTCGAAGGTCCGAATGGCCTACTCCTGCATCTATTTTCCATGTTTCTATGTTTCTAATCACCGTCAGAATCAGGTTTAATATCACTGACGTGGACAGTATTGTGCAAAAGTCTTAGGCACATATGTTCTCTCTCTCTCTCTCTCTCTCTCTCTATATATATATATATATATATATGAGAGAAAGAGCAAACGAGAGCTGGGGAACTAAGACTTCTACACTGTACTGCATTTGTTAATGTGGAGCAGAGAATTAATTTGTAAATCTGGTGGGAGCAAAGGAAAGTGGGAATGTCAAGGACGTAGCTCTGTGGGAGGTGTGTGAGACAGGTGGCAGAGAGGAGTGCCGTGACAGGGGAAAGCGGGGTGCTTGGATACAGACACGCCCAGCCCTAAGACACCAGGCATGTTCACTTGATTCCAAACAATTGGTTTATTAATCATTACAGAATGTCTCTGTGGTGCTTCCTCCTTCATGCCCCCTCCCCTCTCCCTTCCCCTTTTCCTAACTATGATTCCCCTCTCCCTGCCGCCTTCCCACTCTCAGTCCACAATAGAGATCCATACCAGAATCAATTTTATCATCACCTATATACAGTGGCATGTAAAAGTTCGGGCACACCTGGTCAAAATTTCTGTTACTGTGAATATCCAAGCGAGTAAAAGATGACCTCATTTTCAAAAGGCAGAAGGTTAAAGATGACACATTACTTTATTATTTTAAGCAAGATTACTTTTTAATTTCCATGTTTTACAGTTTCAAAATAACATAAAAGGAAAAGGGCCCAAAGCAACAGTTTGGGCACCCTGTATAGTCAGTAACATCCCCTTTGGCAAGTATCACAGCTTGTAAACATTTTCTGTAGCCAGCTAAGAGTCTTTCAATTCTTGTTTGGGGGATTTTCACCCATTCTTCCTTGCAAAAGGCTTCTGGTTCTGTGAGATTCTTGGGCCGTCTTGCATGCACTGCTCTTCTGAGATCTATCGACAGATTCTCTATGATGTTTATGCCAGGGGACTGTGAGGGCCATGGCAAAACCTTCAGCTTGCGCTTCTTGAGGTAGTCCATTGTGGATTTTGAGGTGTGTTTAGGATCATTATCCTGTTGTACAAGCAATCCTCTTTTCATCTTCAGCTTTTTTACAGACGGTGTGATGCTTGTTTCCAGAATTTGCTGGTATTTAATTGAATTCATTCTTCCCTCTACCAGTGAAATGTTCCCCCTGCCACTAGCTGCAACACAAGCCCAAAGCATGATCGATCCACCCCCATGCTTAACAGTTGGAGAGGTGTTCTTTTCATGAAATTCTGCACCCTTTTTTCTCCAAACATGCCTTTGCTCATTGCGGCCAAAAGTTCTATTCTAACTTCATCAGTCCACAGGACTTATTTCCAAAATGCATCATGCTTGTTTAGATGTTCCTTTGCAAACTTCTGATGCTGAATTTTGTGGTGAGGACGCAGAGAAGGTTTTCTTCTGATGACTGTTCCATGAAGGTCATATTTGTGCAGGTGTCGCTGCACAGTAGAACAGTGTACCACCACTCCAGAGTCTGCTAAATCTTCCTGAAGGTCTTTTTCAGTCACACGGGGGTTTTGATTTGCCTTTCTAGCAATCCTACGAGCAGTTCTCTCCGAAAGTTTTCTTGGTCTTCCAGACTTCAACTTGACGTCCACCGTTCCTGTTAACTGCCATTTCTTAATTACATTACGAACTGAGGAAACGGCTACCTGAAAACGCTTTGCTATCTTCTTATAGCCTTCTCCTGCTTTGTGGGCATCATTTATTTTAATTTTCAGAGTGCTAGGCAACTGCTTAGAGGAGCCTATGGGCTGCTGATTATTGGGACAAGGTTTGAGAAGTCAGGGTATATATAAAGCTTTGAAATTTGCATCACCTGGCCTTTCCTAACGATGATTGTGAACAAGCCATAGCCCTAACAAGCTAATTAAGGTCTGAGACCTTGGTAAAAGTTATCAGAGAGCTCAAATCTCTTGGGGTGCCCAAACCTTTGCATGATGCTGCTTTCCTTATCTTCACTCTAAAATTGTACAAAACAAAAACAATACACTAATCTTGCTTAAAATGTTGAAAAGAATGTTTCATCTTTAACTTTATGACTTTTGGAAACTTGTTTATCTTGTGCCAGCAGTGCAGTGTAAAGGCATTAAATAATCATAAATTACAAAATAAGTAAATAGTGCAATAAAGAATTAATGAGATGTATTTCATGGATTTATGGACGGTTTATTAATAGAATGACAGCGGAGATGAAGCTATCTCGGAACAATTGACTACGAGTCTTCAAGCTCCTGTACCTCCTCCCTGATGATTGCAATGGGAAAAGGACATGTCTGGATGGTGTGGCTTCTGAGTGAAGGATGCTGTTTTCTAAAGGCACGGCATCTTGGAGATGTCCTCAGTGGGGGGGAGGGTAGTGTCCATGATGGAACTGGCTGAATCTACAACCCTCTACAGTCTCTTGTGATCCTGAGCATTGGAGCCTGCACACCAAGCTGTGATGTAACCAGGAGCATGCTCTCCACCAAACACCTATAGAAATTTCGAAGAGTCTTTGGTGATGTACTGTGTCTACTCAAGCTCCTAAGGAAGTAGAGCCACTGGCATGCCTTCTTTGTGATTAAATCACAGTGTTGGGCTCATCATGGATACTCTGAGATGTGATGCCCAGCAAGTTGAAGCTATTCACCCTTTCCACTGCTGATCCCTCAGTGATGACTGATGGTTATTCTGACTTCACTTCCCTGAAGTCCACCATTAATTCTCTGGTATCACTGACATTCAATGAGATGGAAAGTGAGGCGGTGACAGAGAGGAGCTATAGGCAAGTAGTCACACTGGGGCCTTGGGAGACAGATGAGTGGGTAACAATCAGGAGAGGGAAGAGCAAGAGGCAGATACTGGAGAGTACCCCTGTGGTTGTCCCACTGAACAATAAGTACTCCTGTTTGAGTACTGTTGGGGGGGGAGGGGGACAGCCTACCTGGGAAAAGCAACAGTGGTTGCACCTCTGGCACAGAGTCTGGCCCTGTGGCTCAGAAAGGTAGGGAAAGGAAGAGGGTGGCAGCAGTGATAGGGGACTTTATAGTTAGAGGTTCAGACAGGTGATTGTGTGGATACAGGAAAGAAGCACGGATGGTAGTTTGCCTCCCAGGGGCCAGGGTCCGGGATGTTTCTGATCGCCTCCACGATATCCTGAAGTGGGAAGTTGAACATCCAGAGGTTGTGGTACATATTGGTACCAACAACATAGGTAGGAAAAGGGTGGAGTCCTGAAAAAAGACTACAGAAAGATAGGAAGGAAGTTGAGAAGCAGGACCTCAAGAGTAGTAATCTCGGGATTACTGCCCGTGCCACGCGACAGAGAGTATAGTAATAGAATGAGGTGGAGGATAAATACGTGGCTGAAGGATTGGTGCAGGGGGCAGGGATTCAGATTTCTGGATTATTGGGACCTCTTTTGGGGCAGGTGTCACCTGTACAAAAAGGGCCAGTTGCACTTGAATCAGAGGGGGACCAATTTCCTAGCAGGGAGGTTTGCTAGGATACTTGGAGACAGTTTTAATGAGAATTGACGGGAGGTGGGAGCCGATCACGGTTGGCTCACTTACTGTATAGTGAAAGCTTGGAGACAGTGTGAGAGAGAGGATAGGCAGGTGATAGAGAATGGATACACTCAGTCAGGTGGTTTGAGATGGGTCTATTTTAATGCAAGAAGCATCATGAGCAAAGCAGATCGTAAACACAAAATAATCTGCAGATGCTGGGGTCAAAGCACAGACCAAGGGTGTAGCTATGGGAACTCGCATGGGCCCTAGCTATGCCTGCCTCTTCGTTGGTTATGTGGAACAATCTGTGCTCCAAACCTATTCTGGTACTGCTCCCCAACTTTTCCTTCGCTACATTGACGACTACATTGGTGCTGCTTCCTGCACCCATGTTGAGCTGGTCAATTTCATCGACTTTACTTCTAACTTCCACCCAGCCCTCAAATTCACTTGGTCTATCTCGGACACTTCTCTCTCCTTTCTCGATCTCTTGGTCTCCATCTCTGGAGACAGACTGTTTGCTGACATCTTCTACAAGCCCGCTGACTCTCGTAACTACCTCAACTATACCTCTCCCCATCCCGCCACATGCAAAAATGCCATTCCCTATTCCCAGTTCCTCAGTCTGCTCCAAGGATGAGGTTTTCCGTTCCAGGACAATCTCAAATGTCCTCTTTCTTTAAGGATCGTGGCTTCCCTTCTGCTGTCATCAATGATGCCCTCACCCGCATCTCCTCCATTTCCTGCACTTCGGCTCGCACCCCATCCTCCTGCCACCACAACAGGGATAGAGTTCCCCTTGTCCTCACCTACCACCCCACTAGCTTCCGGATCCAACGCATTATCCTCCGCAACTTCCGCCACCTTCAGCAGGACCCCACCACTAAGCACATCTTTCCCTCTCCACCACTCTCCACCTTCCTCAGGGATCGATCCCTCTGCGACTCCCTGGTCCACACATCCCTCCCCAAGGATCTCCCACCTGGCATTTATCCCTGTAAGCACAAGTGCTACACCTGTCCTACACCTCCTCTCTTGCCACCATTCAGGGCCCCAAACAGTACTTCCAAGTGAGGCAACACTTCACTTGTGAGTCTGTTGGGGTCATCTATTGCATCCGGTGCTCCCAGTGCGGCCTCCTCTACATCGGTGAAACCCGACGCAGATTGGGGGACTGCTTCGTCGAGCACCTTCACTCCGTCGGCCAAAACAGACAGGTTCTCCCAGTAGCCACCCACTACAACTCTGCTACCCACTCCCATTCAGATATGTCCATACATGGCCTCCTCTACTGCCATGATGAGGCTGAACACAGGTTGGAGGAGCAACACCTCACACACCGTCTGGGATGTCTCCAGCCCCTTGGTATGAACATAGAATTCTCCAACTTCCGGTAATTCCCTCTCCCTCCCTTCCCCTATCCCTATGTCACTCTGCCCCCTCCCCCAGCTGCCTACCACCTCCCTCTTGGTTAGAAACATAGAAACATAGAAAATAGGTGCAGGAGTTGGCCATTCAGCCCTTCGAGCCTGCACCGCCATTCAGTATGATCCTGGCTGATCATCCAACTCAGAATCTTGTACCAGCCTTCCCCCCATATCCCCTGATCCCTTTAGCCACAAGGGCCATATCTACCTCCCTCTTAAATATGGCCAATGAACTGGCCTCAACAGCTTCCTGTGACAAAGAATTCCACAGATTCACCACTCTCTGTGTGAAGAAGTTTTCCCTAATCTCGGTCCTAAAAGGCTTCCTCTTTATCCTCAAACTGTGACCCCTCAATCTGGACTTCCCCAACATCAGGAACAATCTTCTTGCATCTAGCCTGTCCAATCCCTTTAGGATTTTATATGTTTCAATAAGATCCCCCCTCAATCTTCTAAATTCCAACGAGTATAAGCCTAGTCGATCCAGTCTTTCATCATATGAAAGTCCTGCCATCCCAGGAATCAATCTGGTGAACCTTCTTTGTACTCCCTCTATGGTGAGGATGTCTTTCCTCAGATTAGGGGACCAAAACTGGGCACAATACTCCAGGTGTGGTCTCACCAAGGCCTTGTACAACTGCAGTAGTACCTCCCTGCTCCTGTACTTGAATCCTCTTGCTATAAATGTCAGCATACCATTCGCCTTTTACACCGCCTGCTATACCTGCATGCCCACTTTCAATGACTAGTGTATAATAACACCCAGGTCTCGTTGCACCTCCCCTTTTCCTAATTGGCCACAATTCAAATAATAATCTGTTTTCTTGTTTTTGCCACCAAAGTGGATAACTTCACATTTATCCACATTAAATTGCATCTGCCATGAATTTGCCCGCTCACCTAACCGATCCAAGTCACCCTGCATCCTCTGAGCATCCTCCTCACAGCTAACACTGCCGCCCAGCTTTGTGTCATCCGCAAACTTGGAGATGCTGCATTTTAATTCCCTCATCTAAGTCATTAATATATATTGTAAACAACTGGGGTCCCAGCACTGAGCCTTGCGGTACCCCACTAGTCACTGCCTGCCATTCTGAAAAGGTCCCGTTTATTCCCACTCTTTGCTTCCTGTCTGCCAACCAACTCTCTATCCACATCAATACCTTACCCCCAATACCGTGTGCTTTAAGTTTGCACACTAATCTCCTGTGTGGGACCTTGTCAAAAGCCTTTTGAAAATCCAAATATACCACATCCGTTGGTTCTCCCCTATCCACTCTACTGGTTACATTCTCAAAAAATTCTATGAGATTCGTCAGACATGATTTTCCTTTCACAAATCCGTGCTGACTTTGTCTGATGATCTCACCGCTTTCCAAATGTGGTGTTATCATATCTTTGATAACTGACTCTAGCATTTTTCCCACCACCGATGTCAGGCTAACCTGCCTATTATTCTCCGGTTTCTCTCTCCCTCCTTTTTTAAAAAGCAGGGTTACATTAGCCACCCTCCAATCCTCAGGAACTAGTCCAGAATCTAAAGAGTTTTGAAGAATTATCACTAATGCATTCACTATTTCTTGGGCTACTTCCTTAAGCACTCTGGGATGCAGACCACCTGGCCCTGGGGATTTATCTGCCTTTAATCCCTTCAATTTACCTAACACCACTTCCCTACTAACATGTATTTTCCTCAGTTCCTCCATCTCACTGGACCCTCTGTCCCTTACTATTTCCGGAAGATTATTTATGTCCTCCTTAGTGAAGACAGAACCAAAATAGTTATTCAATTGGTCTGCCATGTCCTTGCTCCCCATAATCAATTCACCTGTTTCTGTCTGTAAGGGACCTACATTTGTCTCAACCAATCTTTTTCTTTTCACATATCTATAAAAACTTTTACAGTCAGTTTTTATGTTCCCTGCCAGTTTTCTCTCATAATCTTTTTTCCCTTTCCTAATTAAGCCCTTTGTCCTCTTCCGCTGGACTCTGAATTTCTCCCAGTCCTCAGGTGAGCTACTTTCTCTGGCTAATTTTTATGCTTCTTCTTTGGAATTGATACTATCCCTAATTTCCCTTGTCAGCCACGGGTGCACTACCTTCCTTGATATATTCTTTTGCCAAACTGGGATGTACAGTTGTTGTAATTCATCCATGCGATCTTTAAATACTTGCCTCCTTCTACTACCCATTGTGTTTTCCCCTATTCTTTCTTCACCTTTCCTGCCTATCACCTCGCTGCCTCCCTTCCCCCACCCCTTTATCTTTCCCCTTACTAGTTTTTCACCCGGAACCTAACAGCCTTCTCCTTTCCACCCTCCCCCCACCTTCTTTATAGGGCCTCTGCCCCTTCCCCCTACAGTCCTGACGAAGGATTTTGTCCCGAAACGTCGACCGATCTTTTCCATGGATGCTGCCCGACCTGCTGACCTGCTTCCTCCAGCGTGTTGTGAATGAACTAAGTGGATGAGTTTGGAGTGTGGATCAGTACTGAGAGCTATGATGTTGTGGCCATTACAGAGACTGGGATGGCTCAGGGGCAGGAATGGTTGCTAAGAGGTCCAGGCTTTAGATGTTTCAGAAAGTACAGGAAGGGAGCCAAAATAGGTGGGAGCATAGCACTGCTGATCAGAGATAGTGTCATGGCTGCAGAAAAGGAGGAAGTCATGGAGGGATTGTCTACTGAGTCTCTGTGGGTAGAAGTTAGAAACAGGAAGGGGTCAATAACTCTACTGAGTGTTTTTTATAGACCACCCAATAGTAACAGGGACGTCAAGGAGCAGATTGGGAGACAGATTCTGCAAAGGTGTAATAATAACAGGGTTGTGGTGCTGGGAGATTTTAATTTCCCAAATATTGATTGGCATCTCCTTAGAGCAAGGGGTTTAGATGGGGTAGAGTTTGTTAGGTGTATTTAGGAAGGTTTTCTGACACAATATGTAGATAAGCCTACAAGAGGAGAGACTGTACTTGATCTAGTATTGGGAAATGAACCTGGTCAGGTGTCAGATCTCTCAGTGGGGGAGCATTTTGGAGATAGTGATCACAACTATATCTCCTTTACCACAGCAACATGCACAAAAAATGCTGGTGAACGCAGCAGGCCAGGCAGCATCTCTAGGAAGAGGTACAGTCGATGTTTCGGTCCGAGACCCTTCATCAGGACTAACTGAAAGAAGAGATAATAAGAGATTTGAAAGTGGGAAGGGGCGGGGGAGATCAGAAATGATAGGAGAAGACAGGATGGGGAGGGATGGAGCTAAGAGCTGGAAAGTTGATTGGCAAAGAGGATACAAGGCTGGAGAAGGGAGAGGATCATGGGACTGGAGGCCGAGAGAGAAAGAAAGGGGGAGGGTGGGGAAAAAAGCCAAAGAATGGGAAAGGAGTTATAGTGAGAGGGACAGAAGGACTCACGCACATCTGCTCTCACCCCATCCTCCTGCCACCCCACTAAGAATAGGGCTCCCCTTGTCCTCACCTACCACCCCACCAGCCTCCGGATCCAACATATAATTCTCCATAACTTCCGCCACTTCCTACAGGTTCCCACCACTAAGCACATCTTTCCCTTCCCCCTCTTTCTGCTTTCCACAGGGATCGCTCCCTACGTGACTCCCTTGTCCATTAGTCCCACCCTATCCCTTCCCAGTGATCTCACTCCTGGCACTTACCCTTGTAAGTGGAACAAGTGCTAAACATACCCGTACACTTCCTCCCTCACCACCATTCAGGGCCCCAGATAGTCCTTCCAGGTGAGGCAGCTGGGGTGATATACTGTGTCTGGTGCTCCCGGTGTGGCCTTCTATATATTGCTGAGACACAACGCAGGCTGGGAGACCATTTCGCTGAACACCTACGCTCTGTCCACCAGAGAAAGCAGATCTCCCAGAGGCCACACATTTTAATTCCACGTCCCATTCCCATTCTGATATGTCTATCCACGGCCTCCTCTACTGTCAAGATGAAGCTGCACTCAGGTTAGAGGAACAACACCTTATATTCTGTCTGGGTAGCCTCCAACCTGATGGCATGAACATTGATTTCTCTAACTTCCGCTAAGGCCCCACCTCCCCTTCATACCCCATCCCTTATTTATGTATTTATTTTTTTTTTCTTTCCCCCTTTTCTTCCTCTCTTTTTTTCTCCCTCTGCCCATCTCACTATAACTCCTTGCCCATCCTCTGGGTCTTTTCCACCTCTCCCTTTCTTTCTCCCTAGCCCTCCCATCCCACAATCTTCTCCCTTCTCTAGCCTCGTATCCCTTTTGCCAATCAACTTTCCAGCCCTCAACTCCATCCCTCCCCCTCCTGTCTTCTCCTATCATTTCGGATCGCTCCCTCCCCCTCCCACTTTCAAATCTCTTACTATCTCTTCTTTCAGTTAGTCCTGACGAAGGGTCTCGGCCCAAAACGTCAACTGTACCTTTTCCTATAGATGCTGCCTGGTCTGCTGCGTTCACCAGCACTTTTTGTGTGTGTTGCTTGAATTTCCAGCATCTGCAGATTTCCTCGTGTTTGCGTCCTTTACGATAGTATCGGAGGGGGATAGGAACAGACAAGTTAGGAAGGCGTTTAATTGGAATAAGGGGAAATATGAGGCTATCAGACAGGAACTTGGGAAGAGATGTTCTCAGGAAAATGATCTGCAGAAATGTGGCAAATGTTCAGGGGATATTTGTGTGGTGTTCTGCATAGGTACGTTCCAATGAGAAAGGGAAAGGATGGTAGGATACAGGAACAGTGTACAAAGTGTACAGTGTACAAAGGTTGTTGTAAATCTTGTCAAGAAGAAAAGAAAAGCTTACAAAAGTTTCAAAAAACTAGGCAATGACAGAGATCTAGAAAATTATAAATCTAGCAGGACAGAGCTTAAGAATGAAATTAGGAGAGCCAGAAGGGGCCATGAGAAGGCCTTGGTGAGCAGGATTGAAGAAAATCCCAAGGCATTCTCCAAGTATGTGAAGAGCAAGAGGTTAGAACCAATCAAGTGTGACAGTGGAAAAGTGTGTATGGAACTGGAGGAGATAGCAGAGATACTTAATGAATACTTTGCTTCAGCATTCACTACGGAAAAGGATCTTGGCAATTATAGGGATGACTTATAGTGGACTGAAAAGCTTGAGCATATAGACATTAAGAAAAGGGATTTGCTGGAGCTTTTGGAAAGCATCAAGTTGGATAAGTCTCCGGGACTGGATGAGATGTACCCCAGGCTACTGTGGGAGGTAAGGGAGGAGATTTCTGAGCCTCTGGCAATGATCTTTGCAACATCAATAGGGATTGGAGAGGTTCTGGAGCATTGGAGGGTTGCAGATGTTGTTCCCTTATTCAAGAAAGGGAGTAGAGATAGCTCAGAAATTGTAGACCAGTGAGTCTTAATTCCGTGGTTGGTAAGGTGATGGAGAAGATCCTGAGAGGCAAGATTTATGAACATTTGGAGAGGCATAATATGATTAGGAGTAGTCAGCATGGCTTTGTCAAAGGCAGATTGTGCCTTAAGAGCCTGACTGAATTTTTTGAGGATGTGACTAAACACATTGATGAAGGTAGAGCAGTAGATGTAGTGTATATGGATTTCAGCAAGGCATTTGATAAGGTACCCCATGACAGGCTTATTGAGAAAGTAAGGAGGCCCCGGATCCAAGGGAACCTTGCTTTGTAGCAGCAGAATTGGCTTGCTCACAGAAGGCAAAGAGTGGTTGTAAATGGGTCATATTCCAGTGACCAGTGGTGTGCCTCAGGGATCTGTTCTGGGACCCCTTCTCTTCTTGATTTTTATAAATGACCTGGATGAGGAAGTGGAGGGATGGGTTAGTAAATTTGTTGATGACACAAAGGTTGGGGGTGTTGTGGATAGTGTGGAGGGCTGTCAATGGTTACAGCGGGACATTGATAGGATGCAAAACTGGGCTGAGAAGTGGCAGATGGAGTTCAACCCAGATACGTGTGAGGTGGTTCATTTTGGTAGGTCAAATATGATGGCATAATATAGTATTAATGGTACGACTCTTGGTAATGTGGAGGATCAGTGGGATCTTGGGGTCCGAGTCCTTAGGACACTCAAAGTTGCTACGCAGGTTGACTCTGTAGTTCACAATGTTTCTCCGGAGTGATATCACAGTCTTTGGTTTGTCCTGTTTTCTGTGATATCACTCTGGAGAAACATTGTCTCATTTCTTAAAGCATGTATGCATTTCTAAATGACAATAAAAGAGGACTGAGTGTTCTCATAATCTAAAGAAGGAATGCGGTGTATTGGCCTTCAATAACCGTGGGATTGAGTTTAAGAGCTGAGAGGTGATGTTGCAGCTATATAGAACCCTGATCAGACCCCACTTGGAGTACTGTGCTCAGTTCAAGTCGCCTCACTACAGGAAGGATGTGGAAACTATAGAAAGGGTTCAGTGGAGATTTACAGGGATGTTGCCTGGATTGGGGAGCGTGCCTGATGAGCATAGATAGAGTGAATTTGGCCTTTTCTCTTTACAGCGAGAGAGGATGAGAGGTGACCTGATAGAGGTGTATAAGATTATGAGAGGCATTGATTGTGTGGGTAGTCGGAGGCTTTTTTCCCAGGGCTGGAATGGCTAACACGAGAGGGCACAGTTTTAAGGTGCTTGGAAGTAGGTACAGAGGTGATGTCAGGGGAAAGTTTTTTATGGAGAGAGTAGCGAGTGCATGGAATGGGCTGCCGGTGATGGTGGTGGAGGCGGACACAATAGGGTCTTTTGTGTGACTCCTGGGTATGTATATGGACCTCAGAAAAATAGAGGGCTATGGGTAACCCTAGGTGATTCCTTCGTAAGTGTTCAACACAGCATTGAGGGCCGAAGGGCCTGTATTGTGCTGTAGGTTTTCTATGTTTCTGGAAGTTGTGGTTGTCATACCACTCAGCCAGTGGATCTATCATATTCTTGCATCCCTGCTTGTCATCATCTGAGACTCTATCAACAACAGTGGTGTCATCAGTGAATTTATAGATGTTTGAGCTGAGCTTAGCCACTTGGTTATAAATGTAAAGAGAGTAGGGAAGTAGTCTAACCACATCCTTGTGGTGTGCCATTGTTGATTGCAAGTGAGGAGGAGGTGTTCACCAAATGCAGGTTGTGTTTGCCTCAACGTTAGTTAGCGTGTTCCTTTTGTTTGGCTTTGTACTGGCTTGTAACACTGAGAAATAACAAACGACATTAATCCATTTGAGAAAATTTTCATCATCCTTCTGGCTCTCAGATACCTTATTTCATCGAGCGCTGTGACTAGTTGTGCAGGCAAAATTGTATCAATGAGGGAGTGACTACTAGCAGCCAGGAAGCAGCCTTTATTTGCCCAGCAGCAGCTCGCTATTCCAGATGAGGGAGACGGAGATACTGAGGCTGCAGATTGGGTATAGATCATATCTCCTATCTATTATTGTGGGGAATGTAAGCTTGCTGGCATGTATATTGAGGAACTTGCAGTACTCATAAGGATACAGAAGGAATATCAGGAATGCAGCTTTATGTGTTTTACTGAGACGTGACTACATGAGCAAATTCGGAATTCCAATGCTATGAGCAGACACAGTGCGGTAGGAGGAAGGGAAGTGGGCTTGCTGTGCTCTTGAACAACAGATGGTGTAATCCCAGTCACATTTCTGTGAAAGGATGAATCTGCAGTCTGGACATTGAACTGATTACTGTGAGTTTGCATCTGTTTTATCTACTGCATGAGTTCAGCCACGCCATATTGTTTGTTGTCTACATTCCGCCTTCCTGATGCTGCGTGTGATGTCATACACACCACCACCACAAGATTCCAGACTCAACACCCCAGTGCATTCATTGGTGTATCAGGAGACTTCAACTACGTTTCTCTCTCAACAACTCCACCCACCTTCGATCAGTTTGTCAAGTGTCACACGAGAGAATGTAAAACACTAGATCTCTTGGATGCAAATGTTAAAGATGCATACAGCTCCACGACTCTCCCCCCACTTGGAAGATCAGATCACAACCTGGTTCACCTCGTGCCCTTGTATAAGCCCAAAGTACAGCAACAGCTGGCTACCACCAAGATAGAAAAGAAATGGTGTCCAGAAGCCATTGAGGCCTTGAAGGACTGCTTTGAGGTTACTGACTAAAATGTGCCTTGTGAACCATATGGGGAGGACATTAATGGACTTACTGATTGCATCACTGGTTACATCAGCTTCTGTGTGGACACTGTAATGCCATCAAGGACTGTTTGCTGCTTCCCTAACAACAAACCATGGGTCACTAGTGATCTGAAGCCTCTTCTCAGACACAAAAAGGGAGACTTTAGATCAGGAGATGGGGAGGAATTGACACATCTGCAGAGGGAGCTAAAGGAGAAGATCAAGGTGGCTAAAGAGGAGTAGAGGAGACAGCTGGAGAACAAGCCTGGACAAAGTTGCACACAGGAGGTATGGAGAGACATGGAGAACATCACTGATTTCCATCAGCCTAGATCAGCCTAGCTGTAGAAAGTCAGAATGTGGAATGCAGCCATGAATGGGCTAATGAGTTGAACCAATTCTTCAGTTGCCCTCCTGTTCACCTCCCCTCTCCCCCCCAGCACACCAGTCCAGATGCCAAGGCACCTGGTGCTCCCTCAGCACCAACGCCTCCCTCCTCCCTCTTCCCCCTCCAGTTCAACACGTGGATGAACAACACAGGCTACCATTGTCTACACCTCCTCCATCCCCTGCATCTACCATCCACACCTTCACATATCAATTGCTATTGTCTCATTCATCACCACCCTGAGCCCCCACCTTCCACCAACTCCCCAGTCGTCATGGATACATCTTCACTACTAAGCGGGTGAGAAGGGCTCTGGGTAAACTCAAACATGGCAAAGCATTAGGGCCAGATGGTGTGAGCCCCAAAGTCCCCAAGGAGTGTGCTGAGCAGCTGTGTGCATTTCTCCAGTGCACTTTCATTCCGAGTCTCAGCCTGGAAAGGGATCCAACTATAGGGGATACATCATGTGTGGTCCCAGAACCCAAGAAGGACCAACTAAAAGTCTTGAATGACTACTGTCCAGTGGCCCTGACCTCACACGTCATTAAGTCCCAAGAGAGGCTGGTCCTGGCTTGCCTCTGACCCCTGGCCAGGTCAGCTCTTGATCCCCTGTAGTTTGCCTACCAAGAGCACATTGGAGTCGACAATGCTGTCATCTACCTACTGAACAGAGCCTACTCCCATTTCCATAAGCAGGGCAGCACCGTGAGGATCAGGTTTTTGATTTTTCTCAACTGTCTTCAATATCATACAACCCTCATTGCTGGAGGAAAAGCTCTGTTCAGTGCAGGTTGGCACTTCCATTGTATCCTGGATAATAGACTACCTGACTGGCAGACCACAGTTTGTGGTGCCTCAGAACTGTATCAGATACGGCTATAAGCAGCACCAGGACCCCAAAGGGGACTGCATTGGCTATCTTCCTGTTTACCCTGCATACCTCAGACTTTAGATACAACACTGAGTCATGTCATCTGCAGAAATTCTCTGATGTCTCAGCAATATTTGGTTGTATAAAGGGAGGACAGGAGGATGAATACAGGGCCCAGGTGGAGGACTTTGTCAAATGGTGCAAGCTGAATCATCTGCAGCTCAACATTAGTAAGACAAAGGAGATGGTGATGATGGACTTTAGGAAGACTAAGCCTGCACTGCTCCATGTTACTATTGATGTTGAGGAGGTGGATGTGGTGAGGACCTACAAGTACCAGGGGGTGCACCTGGATGACAGACTTGAGTGGAGCACCAACACAGAGGCTGTGTATAAGAAGGGGCAGAGTCATCTCTAATTCCTGAGGAGACTGAGGTCCTTTGGAGTATGCAGGCCTCTCCTTCACATGTTCTACCAGTCTGTTGTTGCCAGTACAGTCTGCTATGTGGTGGTGTGCTGGGGCAATGGCATCAACACGGGTGATGCCAACAGGTTCAATAAACTGATTAGAAAGGCTGGCTCTGTTATGAGAGTCAAACTGGACACACTGAAGACTGTAGTAAAACAAAAAACCATCCGTAAAATCTTGGCAATTCTAGATAACGTTTCTGACCCTCTGCATGCCACTTTGTCTGTGTTGCTCGAAAAACGCTATACAAGGTCATTCTTACCCTCAGCCATAAGGCTCTATAATGAGTCAATCTATAGCCGGGGAAGAGATGCCCTCTCCTGTTAGACTGTTATTAACCTCTGTTTACCAGAGCTCTGTTTAAGCTCTGTTTACCTCTGTTTATCGCAGACACCCTGGGCAATAGTACTGAAACCCTTCCACCGGATATCTTTACAAACGTAGATGGTTAGCTTTCCACTAATAAGCCAATGGACTCAGTAGTGAGAAAAACAGCTTTCTTGATCTCCATATATCTGGGGATGGTACGACTTGGGACCCACCAGACCGGGAGAGCCAGGATATTTCAACCACCCACACCCAAGTCTGAGCAAATACTGTGTAAATGTTGCCTGCTTGCAATTACCTGTCATCAAGAAATAACAGATCGTACACTGCGTACAATTATAAAGAAAATACATTTACAAACTTCAGCTTTATTGAACAGTTAGTAGGAAAAGAAAAAGAAAAAAATGAAATGAGAAGGGCCCATTACAGTTAACCCAGTCCAAATATGCACATGTTGGAGCTCATCTTAAAGTTGTCTTTAACTCACCTGCTGGACCCACAGTCTGCGTGAAAGCATGCACCACCTTCTGAATGTTCCTCAAAATCCACCTCAAACAATTGGGCTCCCCCACGGGAGTATTGGTCCTTCCTGCTTGAAGTGATTCATCTGCTCAAGGCACCTGTACAACAGGGATGGCATCCTCCCCCATCTTCCCTCCTGTCTTCTCCCAGCTCCTGCCAAAAAGACCTCAACCCACACAAAGTGTCGTCACCAAAACCTCTCCACCCAGTGTTCTCTAAAACCTTCTCCCAATTCTGATTGGATGACATGACTGTACATTCCTAAGCATGAACATTACAAACTCTGAAAGCAGAGCTGACTGTTCTTACAGAGCTGCTAAAATGTAATATCTACAGCCTAGCAGTAAAAATCTTCACCGTCACTTCTTATCTGGACAACGTGAACGAACACCGATTGCTGTATAACATTACGGTAATTCTTGCACTACCATCTTATCAGTGTGAACTGGGAAATCTTGTAAACCTAGTGCAAGATTTACAAGTCAAAGATTACATCTTATTTTTAAGGTAACATGTTTTTTTAATTTATTCTTACTTCTCTTCTAATATTTGTATATCTGTGTACTTGTAATGCTACCGTGTTTCTTTTGGGATCAATAAAGTATCTATCTATCTATGTCATTACCAATTAGCAGTGGTCACCCGTCAAGGAAATGGAGGATCCAGTTGCTGATTAATACTAAGGGAATGGTTGCATTGAATATCAAGATGTAATCAATAAACAGCAGCCTAACATGATTTGCTGTTAAAGAGGGAGTAGCTGAGCTACTTTTATTTTCAGAAGTTAAAATCTTATCTCCATTTATGGGAACAGAAGATGAGCATTTTAATTCAGAATACAGACAGTGCAACAAAGAGAAGAAACTGCAGTTAATAATGATCAGATATTCAAGGTGGACCAGGATTTAAAGAAAGACAGTGACCATTTCACAACAGGTACTGTTTATATCCGCCTTTGAATACAAGACACAATGGAGACTTTCTTGGCATGGTTATATTGCATTTGTATCTATCAAGTGGTCATGTGGGCATGAGATGTAACTCATGGTGTAAGTGGCTGGGCTTCAAGGTCGTTACTGACTACTTGAGGAGAAACAGTGTTGGCTGTATCAGTGATGCCTTCCACCCTGATCTCTAAACAGATTTAATGTAGGATTTGAGGCATGCAACACATCACCAGCCACGAAAGCTACCACTCCTTACAGGAAAACAGCCACTGTCTGTCACAGCAGCGACACGCTGTTGCTTCTGCAGAGAGACAAACCCCCTAGGGCTGCCTGCCCAGACAACATCTCAGGCCGAGTTTTCAGGGAGTGCGCACACCAGTACACCAGTACACTTCTGCAGAGAGCCAAACCCCCTAAGGCTGCCTGCCCAGACAACATCTCAGGCCAAGTTCTCAGGGAGTGCACACACCAGCGCAATGACATCCTCATCGGCATCTTCAACACATCACTCATCCAAGCTGCTATCCCCACATGCTTCAACTCAGCTACTATTACCCCTGCACTGACACTAATCATGAAGTACATTGAACTGCTGGTCATAGGACTCATCAAAAACTCCAATCCTGCCACATTAGACAATGGCCAAGATGTTTACCCACAGAACTTCTCTAAGACAGATGCTACGGTGTCTGCCATGCAGACAAACCTGACACACCTAGAAACAAGGACACTTACAACAGAATACTGTTCCTGGATTTCAATTCAACAACAAAGTTATTGTCCCACAGACATTGGCGAAGAAACTCCTACTCCTCGGTCTAAATACACCTCTGTGCAACTGGGTGTTGGACTTCATAATGGACAGATCTCTGATAGTCAGGATGCACAACTGTTCTCCCTCCATATCATCCTCAACACGGGTGTCCCAGCACTGTGTGCTGAGCCCACTACTGTACACTCTGCCTACACACAACTGCACGGCCAACCACCCGAGCAATCAGATTGTCATTTTTGCTGATGACTGAACATCAGCAGTAATGATGGAATGCCTTGCAGAAAGATGGTGGAAGAGCTCAAGGCCTGGTGCTAGGCAAATAGCCTCTTCCTCAATGTCAACAAAACATAGGAGGTAGTTATCGACTTCAGGAAAAACTATACCAGTCACACCCCCCTTTACAACAGTAGCACAGCAGTGGAAACTGCCAGCAGTTTTATATTCCAGGGAGTGCACATCTCACACAATCTCTCATATTCCCAGAACAGTCAATAAAACTCACCAACACCTCTGTTTCCTGAGGAAGTTGAAGAGAGATGGACTATGCCTATTAACATTCATTCCCTTCAACAGAGGCACAATTGGGAGCATCCTAAAATGCTTCATCACGATAGTGTACAGCATCTGCACTGTAATGGACAGGAGGGCTCTACATCAAGTAGTTAAAAGTGCCCAACGCATCACCAGCATCAGCCTCCCTGCCATCAGGGACAGATATACAGAAAGGTGTTGGGAAAAGGTCAGTAGCATCACAAAGGATCCCCTCCACCCTGCTTATGACCTGTTTGTCCCTCTCCCATCAGGGAACATTCTATGTAGCAACCACACCGGGAGTACTGGACTCAGAAACAGTTACTTCCCTCAAGCAGTCAGGCTGAGTGACGCCCTCCACCCATGAACCAACAGCATCACTTTACGTGCAGATGGTCAGTCTACGTATATACAGTAAGCTAATGTTATGTATGGCCACACTCAAACTGTTACTCATGCATTGTGCTTTATAGGAATGTTTTTATATCTAAATTTATTGTGTTTTTTCTTGTTTTTATTATTTTATTCTTTATGCTTACTGTTGTTTTATCTTTAATCCGATTTGGAGTAACAATCATTTTGTTCTCCTTTTCATTTCAGTACTGAAGAATGTCAAGCAACAAACTTGATCCTGCACTATAACTTCTTTCTCATTTACTGAACTTGATATGCCTCTGATTTTAGCATACAACAATGATTCATTAACAAATTGGCAAGATTTAATCACAAGAATTGCAATTTTCTTACTTTAATTACCAATAGTTAACTTTATTGTTGACTGCATTTGGCTCAAATCAATTCAGTTCCATATTCAATTTCTGATGTTCTTGCTGAATTTAGAAGGAAATAAAGTGTTCCATCTAGTGGCCCAAAGAGAGCTGTTGCAATTCATCTATTAAACCAACAAATGAATGAAATTTCAACTCCTAATTCAAAGTAAGACACCTGTCAAATTGTCAAATTGTAGACACTTCAATATGCCCCATGAGCTTTTTGGATTGCTCCTTTCGCTCAACCATATGATCCAAATGAACATGAACCTTATTGCTGCAGATCAAACGTGAAAGGCAGACTGTGCATCATAATGATAATATTATACATATGAGAGAGGCCTTAATGTCCTTAATGTAGCTGGTGAAAGTTGTTCCATAAGCAGCTCTACTCAATATACTCCACTTTGGTCTACTATTCAATAATTCAGTAATGCATTGTCTCATGAAAATTAAATTAAATTAAATCCCTGGATACTTATCTCAGACAACAACCTGTGCTGTATAATCCGCTAAAGTAGAACATAGAAGAGTACAGAAAAGGTATAGGCCCTTCAGCCCACAATGTTGTGCCAAACCAGCTAAATCGCAAATCCAAAAACCAATCCCTCCTTCCTATACATGTCCATATCCCTCCATCTTTCTCAAATTCATGCGCCTATCTGAACATCTCTTAAAAGCCTCAAATTTATCTGCCTCTACCACCATACCAGGCAATGTGTACCAGGCATCCACCACTCTGAGTGAAAAATTTACCCCTCACATCCCCTTCAACCTATCCCCCTCGCACCTTCAATGCATGCCTTCTGGGATTAGTGATTTCTAACCTGGGAAACAGATACTCCCTGCCTACGCTATCTGTGCCTCTCATAATCCTATAACCCTTTATCAGATCTCTGCTCAGCCTCTGGCGCTCCAGAGAAAATGACCCCAGTTTGTTCATCCTCTGATGACATGTGCCCTCTACACCAGGCAGCATCCTGGTAAATCTCTTCTGCACCCTCTCCAAACCCTCAACATCCTTCCTATAGTGGGGCGACCAGAACTGTGAACATAGAACAGCACAGCACAGTACAGGCCCTTCAGCTCACAATGTTGTGCCGACCCTCAAACCCTGCCTCCCATATAAGCCCCCACCTTAAATTCCCCCATATACCTGTCCAGTAGTCTCTTAAACTTCACTAGTCTATCTGCCTCCACCACTGACTCAGGCAGTGCATTCCACGCACCAACCACTGAGTAAAAAAACCTTCCTCTAATATCCCCCTTGAACTTCCCACCCCTTACCTTAAAGCCATGTCCTCTTGCATTGAGCAGTGGTGCCCTGGGGAAGAGGCGCTGGCTATCCACTCTATCTATTCCTCTTATTATCTTGTACACCTCTATCATGTCTCTTCTCATCCTCCTTCTCTCCAAAGAGTAAAGCCCTAGCTCCCTTAATCTCTGATCATAATACATACTTCCTAAACTAGGCAGCATCCTGGTAAATCTCCTCTGTACCCTTTCCAATGCTTCCACATCCTTCCTATAGTGAGGTGACCAGAAATGGACACAATACTCCAAGTGTGGCCTAACCAGAGTTTTATAGAGCTGCATCATTACATCGTGACCCTTAAACTCTATCCCTCGACTTATGAAAGCTAACACCCCATAAGTTTTCTTAACTACCCTATCCACCTGTGAGACAACTTTCAGGGATATGCTGACATGTACCTACAGATCCCTCTGCTCCTCCACGCTACCAAGTATCCTGCCATTTACTTTGTACTCTGCCTTGGAGTTTGTCCTTCCAAAGTGTACCACCTCACACTTTTCTGGGTTGAACTCCATCTGCCACTTCTCAGCCTACTCCTGCATCCTATCAATGTCTCTCTGCAATCTTTGACAATCCTCTACACTATCTACAACACCACCAACCTTTGTGTGGTCTGCAAACTTGCCAGCCCACCCTTCTACCCCTACATCCAGGTCGTTAATAAAAATCACGAAAAGTAGAAGTCCCAGAACAGATTCTTGTGGGACACCACTAGTCACAAGTGAGCAATACTCCAGAGTTCTATAAAGCTGCAACTATTCTTAAATTGGAACATACATGGCTTAGTAACTCAAAGTGAACAAAAGAAATCTTTTATTTTATTTGTTAATTGAGATACTGCATGACCAGGCCCCTGAGGCTGTTCGAGCCACGCCACCCAGCAACCCACCCACCTATTCAACCCTAACCTAATCACAGGACAATTTACAATGACCAATTAACCTACCAACCAGTATGTCTTTGGACTGTGGGAGGAAACCCTCACATCCATGGGGAGAACATACAATCTCCTTATCGGCCGTGGCAGGAATGAATGTGGCCCGCTGGGACTGCATAGAATAGTGACATGAATGAATGTGGGTCGCTGGGACTGTATAGCATAGCCGTTTTATTTGGATGCCAAGGTTAATATCAAAATGCTGTCATATTTTAAATTCACTTAATCAGTAGAAACTGGAGGAAAAAAGAGAGGGAGATTTTTGTTTTGGTTTGGTCACTTTTTAACCAAATCGGCATGAAACAGAATGAAAACCTTCCTGTCAGACATGTGCACATACAACAGCGCTGTACTCCCTTTCCAAAATTTGAACTTTAGGACTAGATTGCCTTGTTTACCCAATTTGTACACCCGATTAAAGGCCAAACTCTTTCTATATGTATGCTTCATTGATGGAATGTGATCAACCCTGCAATATGCACTTACTGCTCATCACCAGCTGTTGGAGAGCTGCCAAATAGAACTTGGTGAAGATTTTCCTCTATGAAATGAAATGAGTTCCAGGGCGTATCCTTGTCCTACCAGGTAATATAGTTCATAGATTTGGGAAGTGCAATCAGAGGTGCCTACATGAATTGTTGCTGTGCAGTCAGTGAATGAAACCACATTACAGCCAGGGTGTGTCACCTGTGGAAGGATTAAGCCTTCAGGATGGTATAGACAGTAAGTTGCCACTGAAACAGTGACTTGAATAAGCCTAGGGCTTGGAAAATGGGAATAATCTACATTAATTTTTAAATGGCACAAGCACGATATGCAGAATGGCTTCCTTTGGTGGTATGAATATCTATCTCCTTGATTCATTTTAATACCATTTATAAATTGATGAAATAGTGATTAACAGTGTAATAATGTATTTTATGTTAGTAAATGATTTATCTGAGAAGATTTTAGTGTGTGATTATCAAATTTGTCATGTGAAAATTTAAATTAATTTATGACTCCACTTAGGATGCTTGTAATCAGAAATATCAATAATCAAAGGCAAAAGAAAAAATAATATTTAAATTAAATAAAGAGTTTAGCTGTGAGTCCAGATGAAGACCATAATGCTCTAGCAAATAATCTAAGGTAAAACATTTTACTTGTCTTCCAAGCCAAGAACAAAATTTAATTCCACTGTAAAGTATTTTGCTGAGTGTCATTTACTGTCTAACTTAGTACAACATCAAACAGCAGCTTGTCAGGGAACTACATCTGGTACAAAATTTAACACAAACTCGAAAAAAATGTATTTCTGAAAGCAAAATACTGACAAAATGGGAAGTGAGAGTTCTGTTCTTCTACCCATATTTCTTTTAAATCCAATAAAGAATCTGTCTTGCTTCTTTTCTGATGCTTGGCACTCTCACATATCTTTCAAATCTATAGGTTTTTTCTGATGTTGGTTAACATTGGGGATGTTTGACCCTCACCAACCAAGGCATAACATGCTAACATTTGTAATCTAATCTGTGCCCGTCAGACAGATGTCATGTTTAGTATTCAATAGGGCAGCTGCCACTGAGATTTGATAAATGTATTAAAAGGTTTGATAATCTGATTTGCAGATTGAGTAAATAAGAGTGAAACATGAAAAGATCCTTTCCTAATCTGAAAAAAATATTTGTTTAGAGTACGAATGAATGTGATGAATATTCATTACATCACAATTACATTTATCAGCTTCACCATTGACTTGTTAATATTTCAACATTTAAATTGTCTGCATCAATTTATTTCCTAGCATTGAAAAAAAACAATACTAGATATTGGAAATTGATTTACAGGTCAAGCAGTGAGTGTAATATTGCAGGCCCAGAGAAGGAGATGAATCTGAAAAGAGAGAAGCAAATATCTTTGGAATGACTAAGATAAACTTTAAAAATAACTGAATAGTGGCAGTTAAGCATGTCAAAGTCTTTGCAGATAGTAAATATACCTTTGTGATTTTACATCTGTTCCTGAAACAGCAGCTTGAAAGAAACCTGTCAGGCCTGAACAATCAGGCACCTTCCAGTTTCCACCAGAAAACAGGTAAGAGGAGTCACCCACCCACTGATTTCCAACTCAACACCTGCAGCCTATCTGATCCCAGCTCTCATTCACAGTTCCTGTTCACCCATTGGACCAACCAGCCTCAATTAGTTGCTCCTAGCCTTCAGATAGCTAGTTGCCTGTGGTAATTAATATCTGTTCTCCTCTGTTTTATGATTTGTCATAGCTTGTTATTTTGCAGACGATTCTTAAAGTTACCCCTCATCACTGAATCATCTCTGCTGTTCTGCTTTTCGTTCAAGTCTCCTCTATCTTGATGGGTGAACAAGCAGCTGATCCAGCAGACCTTGCTTGTCCATCAACACAAACGTATGATCCAGAAACAGCAGGAAATCATTGACCACTTGCCACTCTCAACCAACTCTGTCTAATTACAACAACCTCACACCATTCGACCTCCTCCCTCAGCACCACAGATTCCAGTGCTTGAACACTTTGATGGATCCCCGAATGAATGGTCAACTTTCTGTCCCAGTGACTCTTACACTTTGAGCTCACGCAGTCTCCGTATACTATGGACCAAGCCAAACCAAGATTGCACTCATCACCTCTCTTTTGACTGGGCAAGCTCTGACCTGGGCTGTTGCCAACTTGGACAATAAAAACACTATTTGCAATAAATATGAGGAATTCACTGTGGAATTCAGGACCTTCGTGGCGGACTGTGGCTGGAATACAGAAGCACTGCTGGACCTTTACCATCACGTCCTCTCGGAGCACTTGAAAGACAAGCTGTCTACCTGGGAGATGCCCACCGATCTCAAGAATCTCATCACTCTGGCTCTTTGTATTAACAGGTGTCCTATGGAATGATCCTGCAGAACCCCAGTTCAGTTTCCAGCACCTAGCCAGGCTGCAGGACCCTCCGCATGCAGAATGCAGGCAGTTAGGGAAACTGCTTTACTCCCCCCCCAGAACGAGCGATGGTGGAGCTTGTGCACTTACTGTGGAATAGTTGATCACCCATATCAAATGTCCACTGCGTCTAGGAAATGGCACCACCAGATAGAGATGAAGGACCAAACTCCTCCAGCCCCTCCATGCAACACCATATTCTGACTTACTCTCTGTGCTGCTCCACACCCCAACAGCTCCATGTGCATAAGAGGCTCTGGTGGATTCCAGCACACAAGTAACTTTCTGGACCAGGCTCTGTGTGCGCAGCTTGGATTCCTTACCAAGCCTTTCGCTCATCTTTTCTGCATCACGGTCACTGACAGATGTCCCTTGGGGTCTGGGATGATTGGAGCGTGCACATGGTCTGTGCACTTGAGCATCGGAAAGTACCATGAGTCCATCCAATGCCTCCTTATCGACTCACTCAAAATTTCTCTCATCTTGGGTTACCTCTGGCCCTCCCTCCACTTTGCCTGGAAATCTAGTTCATTGCTGAGTTGGGAACAATTTTCCTGGTAATGTAGTTCACTGCTGAGTTGGGACCCATCTGTCAGATCACCTGCTTGCAGCTTCAGTTGACTACACCCTGTAAATCTTTGGAGACAGTGGAGTCCCTCAACCTCACCAAACTCCCAGAGGAATAGAATAACATAGCCATCTCCTTTAGTAAGAGGGAAGCCAGCACTTGGCAACTAACTGACCACACGATCAACCTCTGTCTGGTCATCTGCTCTCCCTCTCTCCTCCTGAGATTCAAGCCATGAATGACTACATCACCTAAGCACCACAGGTGACTTCATTTGTCACAAAATAAGATGGCATCTCCATTCCTGTATTGACTACTGTAGACTCAGCAAAATCACCATTAAGAAATGTTACCCTATCCCTTTGATGGATACTGTATTCAAATCACTCCACGGGCCCAGATCTTCATCAATCTGGATCTACAGAATGCGTGCAACCTGATCCTCATCTGCTAGGGTGAAGCGGCAGATGGGTGGAAGACAGTGTTCATAACACACACTGGCCAGTATGAATACTGGGTGATGTCATAAAGCGGGACTAGGAACAGACCCAAGTGCAAGACACAGACACTGAAGTACTAGGGACAGGACTAGGATACAGGGCGATGGCAAGGACATGGACAGGAAAACCAGGAACCTGGAACAGGACTTGACAAGAGAGCTAGGAGCCCAGGCTTGGACTCCAAGCCAGAGACTGGACAAGGACCCAGTACGTGGGTTTTGTCCCTGGCTCAGACCCCAGAACCCGGCAAGGACGAGGCTTAGCAGGCAGGCAGGATGAGGCTGGAGTCTTCAGGCTTGAGGCTAGAGGCAAGACTTGGCAGGAGGCAAGAGGCTGGAGTCTTCAGGCTTGAGGCTTGAGGCTAGAGGTGAGTTTTGGCAGGAGGCAGGATGGACTCCGAGCCAGAGACTGGACAAGGACCCAGTACCTGGGTCTTGCCTCTGACTTGGACCCCAGAACTATGCAAGGACGAGGCTTGGTAGGCAGGCAGGATGAGGCTGGAGTCTTCAGGCTTGAGGCTAGAGGCAAGGCTTGGCAGAAGGCTGGAGTCTTCAGGCTTGAGGCTGGAGGTCAAGCTTGGCAGGAGGCAGGAGTCTTCAGACTTGAGGCTAAAGGCGAGGCTTGGCAGGAGGCAGGAGGCTGGGGTCTTCAGGCTTGAGGCTAGGCTTGGCAGGAGACTTGAGACGAGGCAAGGTGAGGCTGGAGACGAGGCAGGAGGCAGGAGACTTGAGGCAAGGCTTGGCTGGAGTCTGGAGGCAGGAGTCTTCAGGCTTGAGGCTAGAGGCGAGGCTTGGCTTGGCAGGAGGCAGGAGGCTGGAGTCTTCAGGCTTGAGGCTAGGCATGGCAGGAGACTTGAGACTTGAGGCAAGGCGAGGCTGGACGCTGGAGGCAGGAGACTTGAGGCGAGGTGAGGCTGGAGGCAGGAGGCAGGAGACTTGAGGCGAGGTGAGGCTGGAGGCAGAAGTCTTCAGGCTTGAGGCTAGAGGTGAGGCTTGGCAGGACCAGGAGGCAGGAGTCTTCAGGCTTGAGGCTAGGCTTGGCAGGAGACTTGAGACATGAGGCAAGGCGAGGCTGGAGGCTGGAGGCAGGAGACAGGAGACTTGAGACGAGGCAAGAGTTACCGGCAAGACAAGACAGGGCTTCAGGCGAGGAAACAGAAGGCAGAGGAAGGGATACAAGGAGTAAAGACAAGAACAATCCAGCAGCCACACCCTGGTCTCTGGAGGTATTTATGCAGCCAGCCCCAATGAGAATCAGCTGCCTTAATTAGTGCTTAACAGGAACAGAAACAGGGTAGACAGGAAAACCTGGAGCAATGGTCGATGGACCGGACTGTGAACCGGAATACGGACTTCACAGACCGGACCATGACAGGTGATGCCTTTCAGAATTTCCCAAAGTCCAGACATTTTCCAAGCTTTCCATCATGAGATCCTTTGAGACC
This sequence comes from Mobula hypostoma, assembly GCF_963921235.1. Classification (NCBI taxonomy): domain Eukaryota; kingdom Metazoa; phylum Chordata; class Chondrichthyes; order Myliobatiformes; family Myliobatidae; genus Mobula; species Mobula hypostoma. The sequence continues at coordinate 97,838,654 of NC_086103.1, read as the reverse complement.
TGTTATACATTTGAGACCTGTGTTCATTTACCTTGATGACATTCTCATCTTCTCTTAAATGCTCCAAGACAACGCCTGTCACATCCGATCTGTCCTTCAGCGTCTCTTCATAAACCAACTCAGCTGCAGGTCAGAGAAATGCAATTTCCACACCCCAGCTATTACCATCCGGGGTTACACCATTTCACCCTATGGACCAAGAGAACACATGTGCTGTCCTTGAATGGCCCCAACTGCACTCCCTCAGAGAGCTGCAGTGCTTTTTGGGCTTCCCAAACTTCAAAATTATTTTATCAGGGACTACAGCAACCTCACCTCCTTCACCAAGTCACCTACGTCAAGGATAACCTGGTCTGCTGCCATGGGCTATGCTTTCAAGGAATACGAACTGCCTCACCACCGTTCCCATTCTCCACCATCCAAACCTCTCCTGACATTTTGTGCTAGAGGCGGACATATCTGATGTGCATATCAAGCCCATTCTCTTGTAGCCAGGAGCAGACAGAAAGACATACTTCTTGTGCAAGTTCAGCTCCACACAGCGTGGTAATGGAATAGGAGACAGGGAACTACTTATCATTAAATGGGCCTTGGAGGAATGGAGACATCGACTGATGAAAGATACTGTGCTCTTCCTGCTCTGCACTGACCATCAGAATGTCTTATCCGTACAACAGATCTGCCAACACAACCCACACAAGGCTTGTTGGACCCTCATTTTCAACTTCACCATCTTCACCAACCTGGCTCCAAGAATGGTAGCTGTGTGGAACGAGCTTCCAGCAGAAGTAGTTGAGGCAGATTTGATATTGTCATTTAAAGTTAAATTGGATAGATATATGGACAGGAAAGATATGGAGGTTTATGGGCTGAGTGCAGGTCGTTGGGACTAGGTGAGAGTAAGCGTTTGGCACAGACTAGAAGGGCCGAGATGGCCTGCTTCCATGCTGTAATTGTTATATGGTTATAATACTAAGGCTTCAGACATCCTGGCACGATAGTTTGACCCAGCTGAAATGGAGGTCAACCATCGGCCCCATCATGAGTGATTATGGTGATCATAACAGTGGTGGACCAGTTCTCCAAGGCTCACTTCTTTGTCCTCTCCAAACTTCCATCAGCTGCTAAGACAGCAGATCTGCTTCTCCAACATGTAGTTTGCCTCCACAGTTTCTCTCAGGATATTGTGTCGGATTGGGGTCCACAATTTGAACACAAGACCATAAGAACGTAAGAAATAGGAGCAGGAGTAGGCCATCTGGCCCATCGAGCCTGTTCCACCATTCAATAAGATCATGGCTGATCTGACCATGGGCTCATCTACACCTGCCTGCCTTTTCCTCATAATCCTTAATTCCCCTACTATGTAAAAATCTATTCGACCCTGTCTTAAATATATTTACTGAGGTAGCCTCCACTGCTTCATTGGGCAGAGAATTCCACAGATTCCCCACCCTCTGGGAAAAGCAGTTCCTCCCATCTCCATTCTAAATCTACTCTCCCAAATCTTGAGGCTATGTCCTCTAGTTCTAGTCCGCCAGAGAAAGCAGGATCTCCCAGTGGCCACACATTTTAATTCCACATCCCATTCCCATTCTGACATGTCTATCCACGGCCTCCTCTACTGTAAAAATGAAGCCACACTCAGGTTGGAGGAACAACACCTTATATTCCGTCTGGGTAGCCTCCAACCTGATGGCATGAACATTGACTTCTCTAACTTCCGCTAGGCCCCACCTCCCCCTCGTACCCCATCTGTTACTCATTTTTATGCACACATTCTTTCTCTCACTCTCCTTTTTCTCCCTCTGTCCCTCTGAATATACCTCTTGCCCATCCTCTGGGTCACCCCCCACCCCCGTCTTTCTTCCCGGACCTCCTGTCCCATGATCCTCTCGTATCCCCTTTTGCCTATCACCTGTCCAGCTCTCGGCTCTATCCCTCCCCCTCCTGTCTTCTCCTATCATTTTGCATCTCCCCCTCCCCCTCCAGCTTTCAAATCCCTTACTCACTCTTCCTTCAGTTAGTCCTGACGAAGGGTCTCGGCCTGAAACGTCGACTGCGCCTCTTCCTACAGATGCTGCTTGGCCTGCTGCTTTCACCAGCAACTTTGATGTGTGTTTCCTGATTCTATCTTATCTAGCCCTTTCATAATTTTATATGTTTCAAAAAGATCTCTGTCTTCTGAATTCCAGTGAGTACAGCCCCAGGCATTTCAATCTCTCCTCATAGTCTGATCTCCTCATTTCTGGAATCAACCTGGTGAACCTCCTCTGCACCATCTACAAAGCCAGCATATCCTTCCTCAAGTAAGGAAACCAGAACTGCACACAGTACTCCAGGTGCATTTCACCAGTACCTTGTACAGTTGGAACATAACCTTCCTGCTCTTAAATTCAAACCCTCGAGAAATGAAGGTCACCATTCTATTTGCTTGCTTGATAACCTGCTGCACCTGCAAACCAACCTTTTGTGATTCATGCACAAGCACTCCCAAATCCTTCTGAATAGCTGCAATTATTTTACCATTTAAATAATAATCTGCTCTTTCATTTTCTCTTTCAAAATGGATGACATCACTTAACCTATCCATATTTCTCTGCAGACTCTTCGTAACTTCTGCACAATTTGCTTTTCCACTCAATTTAGTATCATCAGTAAACTTAGATACTCTACACTTGATCCCCTCTTCCAGATCATTAATGTGTATTATGAACAGTTGTGGGCCCAGCACCGACCCCTGCGGCACACCACTCACTACTGATTGCCAACCAGAGAAACACCCATGTATCTCAACTCTCTGCTTTCTATTAGTTAACCAATCCTCTATCCATGTTAATACATCAGCCCTAATTCTATGCATCCTTATCTTATGGTAAGTCTTTTATGTGGCACCTTAACGAATGCCTTCTGGAAATCCAAGTAATTAACATCCATCTGTTCCTCTCTATCCACTGCACTCATTATATCCTCAACGAACTCCAGTAGGATAGATCCATCAGGCAGATGCAGTATGATTCAGCAAAGGCAGGTCCTGTTTGACAAACCTACTGGAGTTCGTTGAGGATATAATGAGTGCAGTCAAACAGGACCTGCCTTTGCTGAATCATGCTGCATCTGCCTGATGGATCTATTTCTCTACAGATGCCTCATTATTTCTTCAAGGATTTTCCCAACTACAGATGTTAAACTAACTGGCCTATAATTACATGCCTTTTGCCTACATCCTTTTTTAAACAATGGCATCACATTCACCTTCTCCCAATCCACCAAGACCTGCCCAGAGTCCAGAAAATTTTAGTAAATTATGACCAAAGCCTCTACTATAACTTCTGCCATTTCTTCCTGGGATGCATTCCATCAGGACCATGGGAGTTATCTATCTTCAGGCCCACAAGTTTTCTCAGCACTACCTCTTTAGATAGCTATTGTATTGAGGTTCTCACCTCCCATCGCATCCATAACATCTCTTTTTGGCATGTTAGATGTGTCCTTCACCGTGAAGACCAACACAAAATAATCATTCAAAGCCTCAGCCATTTCCTCATTACCCAATATTGATTCCCCCTTCTTGTCCTCCAAGAGATCTACGTTCACTTTAGCTACCCTTTTCCACTATATATAATTATGAATAATGTACAATCCATTTTTACATTTTGTGCAAACTAATTTTCATAATCTAACTTCCCTTCCTTTGTTGCTCGCTAAGTGGTTTTTGGTTGCTTTTTAAAGTTTTCCCAATCTTCCAGTCTCCCATTACTCTCAGTGACTTTGTAGGCACAAGCTTTTAGTTTGATGCTTTCCTTTATTTCCTTAGTTATACAAGGCTGGCTGTCCCCACCCTAACTGACTTTGCTTTTAATTGGAATATACTTTAGCTGAGCACTATAAAAAATAAAGTCATCATGAGCAACAGTGATCATGACAGTGGTGGACCAGTTCTCCACGGCTCACTTCATTGTCCTCTCCAAATTTCCATCAGCTGCTGAGACAGCAGACCTGCTTCTCCAACATGTAGTTTGCCTCCACAGTTTCTCTCAGGCATCTCTTCTTTGTCCCAGATGTTGCACGACACGGTGGGTGTAGGATATCTGCTGAAAGCTTAGGGTCTGCCTTTGACATCTGTGGTGGTATACTGTCTAGGACAACTGCTTTTCCTGACTTTAGCCTCTTGATTGCTTGTATGATTTCCTTCTTTGATGGCTTGGCATAGTTGACATCCAAGTATGATGGTGCTTCTGGAATTAAAGGAGATTCTGAAGGAGGTGGTCTGTTCCGAAATTCATTGAGGTTTTGTGCCCAACATTGGAACTGGTTGTCCTCTTTAGTTATCCTTCACTTGGGTGTTGATCTGGATGAATTTGCTATCTAGCTTCATGGTAGTATCATATAATTCTTTAATATTCCCTTTTGCTGAAGCTTCTGCTTGGGAGGCAGGGAGTTGAGGTACTCTCCCTTGTTCATCTCGATAGTTCTCCTTACTTCCTTCTGCACTCTGCCATATTCCCTCTGTTCCTCTGCTTTCTCATTCCTAGTTCTGCTTCTAATGCATTTTTCTTTTTGTGTGCTCCTTTTGTTGTTGCCAGCATTCCTGGTGTAATCCACTCCTCATGCTCACATGTCCTCTTTCCCAACACTTCCTCACAAGTTTCATTTCTTGCCTCTTTGATAGCAGTCCCTTCATCTTCAAAATTAAGGTGCTCAGGTGCCTGGAACCTGTTGGAAGGTATGAGGGCCTATCTCTGAGCTGTCTCTTTGTCTTTCAGGTAACTTTCATTGTACTTCGGTCACTGACTGGGAGGTGCGTAGTTTCTTTTTAGCTTCATCTGTACTTTGGTGATCGGACGATGGTGGTCTAATCTTGCATCTGCACAACATTTCACAATACATCATGGAGTGATCTTCGAAACCTCGGTCAGATACATACATGGCCCATCTGGTTCTCTGTTACCTTGTTTGGTGACATCCATTTTGCCTTGTGTGGGAATAAGCTTCCTCCAATACCTAGCTTGAAGTTAGCACATTCCAGCAAATCATTCCTCATTTTCGTTCATTTTTCCGAGACAATGTTTCCCCATCACCTGTTCATATCCTGCATTACTCCTGCCTATTTTAGCATTAGAATCTACCCTTGACAATGGTCAGGTCTTTCTCCTTCCCTCTACTGATGACTTAATTGAGTGCATTGTAGAACCTATCCTGTCTTCTTCATTTGTGCTGTTTGTTGGTGTGTAACATTGGGTAATTTTAGCTGATATCTTCTTGTGATTGATTTTAAAGCCAGCAGTGATGATTCTGGAACAGATCGCTTCATGGCTTTACATGTTTCTAATGTCTTCATGAAGGCTACACTCTCTGTGTGTGGTGCATCATTGCTCTGATGGCCTGAGTAGATGATACTTATCCTGCCTCTCAGTCAAGTCTCTCCAGATAATGTACATCTCGTCTCGATCCACGAATTAACAGTTTGAACCTTTTCATCCCATTTGCTATGATGGAGGATTTTCCTGCCTGGTACATGGTTCTCACATTCTAGGTACCCAAGGTAGATATGGACTTTGCTTGCATGAAGAGTTTTTGGCTGTGCAGGATCCTATCGACTTTCCCTGCCCTGCGTCATGTGCTCACTCGATGATGAGCCTCTTCTCCCAAATCCAAAGGTATGGTCGGAGTTCATTGACGTTTCTGTAATCCATTCTATCCACTGTACAGGAGATTGGACTATACAGCTTTACCCGATCTCCGTTGGTTGGCCTTACCTTTTCCACTTCTCACGACTGGGATGTAAGCTTGGACTTTGAGAAGTATTGAACACTGCTAGACAACCTTTTTTCACCACCACAGTTCAATTCTGAACCATGATATCCTCAGTCAAACAAAAGGCTTTTCCAATTTTGGCCAAAATCCCAATCCCCCAAAATACTACCCCCATCTCCAACAGGCATCCCAACCCCATTAATACCACCACATTCAATAACCTCTACACTGCCTTTCCCTGACCCTAGCTAATCTCTTTGGCACATTATTCAAACAATCAACTCGTCAACTACCAGCTGGTTGCTCCCCTCCAACCTACCTGACGCACACCACTCGTATAAGAGCCAGTAAGCCTTTGATTAAAAGTTCCCACCACTACCTGTCCCCTTGGCCAATCTACCATGTTTGGCCTTTGGAGAAATGGAGCAGTCCATCATTTTCCACTGTGAAAGCTGCAACTCCTGCGTGTTATCAAACTTCCTGCCACTTAAAGAAGTTAAACCTGATTTACAAGACAGAATCTCTTAATCAAATAGCTTAATTCAATTTGAGTGTTCTATCTCCCACAAATAATATTAATCATCATAACATGATTGGTAATCACTTAAAACAATATTAATTTCAAATCATTTGAACTGTTCAATTCTGAGATGATAATTTAGCTGGTGGTTGCTGCATATGAATGGTCCTCAGATTGTCAATCAACGTTCTTGTCGGGTTCTGTCGAGTTTCGGTGGAGACTCAAGTGTGGACTGATGAATACTTTTTCACCAGGCTTTATTAGGGAGCACAAAGGCAACAGTCTTTCAAAAACAGAAGGCAGGCAAATCCGAAATGGCAGGCAGAGGTCTTACCAGGAAAGGCAGTCAGGTGAGGGCAGACAATCCTGAACGCACAGGCAAAAATCAGGTCCAAGAACGGGCAAAATCCAAAACACAGAATCAGGCGAAATCAGTTGGCAGAAGTCACAATAGCAGGCTAGAACGACACAGTTCAGGACTGGGACGAACTGGCAGAGAGTGATAGTCAAGGCAGGGTTTAAATGGACGGAGTAATGAGTGAGAATTAGAAACAAGTGGGTGCAAATGAGGAGACAAGCAGGTAATTGGAGGAAGTCCAAAAAGGAAAGGGGCTGGGCCAGAACCCACATGACCAGGTGAAAGAAAACAGAAATTAAAGGCTGTCGTGATCCAGAGCTACCAGCAGAGGCCCTTCGACCCAGTGTTCAGGCTGGATCCTTAACTGTACCACCCCCCACAGGCGTCTCCAAACGCCCTTCTTGCTGGTATGGGATGGCTCGAGCGGGAACCCAACACCTCTCCTCAGGGCCATAGCCCTCCCAATCAACGAGGTATTGCAGTCTACGACCTCTGCGTCGAACGTCCAGTAATCGGCGCACAGTGAAGGCCTCTGAGCCATCGATGAGACGGGGAGGGGGAGGGGGCTTGGGGATGGGACAGAGAGGGCTGCAGACAAAGACTTAACCCTTGGTACATGGAATGTAGGATGGATTCTGCGAAGGGTAGGGGGTAGTTTTAGATGTACTACCGAAGGGCTGATCACCTTGGTGATAGGGAAAGGCCCAATGTAGCGTGGCACCAGCTTGCGGGAGTCCACCTTCAAGGGGATGTCACGCGAAGATAACCACACCTTCTGACCCTGGTGGTAACGGGGGGCCTCAATGTGGTGACGGTCTGCTTGCTGCTTCATTCTGGCTGTAGATTGAAGCAACGTCTTTCGGGCTCGTCTCCAGGTCTGTGAACACCTCTGGACAAATGCTTCGGCTGAGGGAACGCCGACTTCCTCCTCCTGAGACGCGAGTAAGGGGGGTTGATAGCCAAGACAGCACTGGAATGGTGATAAACCTGATGAAGCAGAAGGCAAAGAATTAATGGCGTACTCGACCCAAGGAAGTTGCTGACTCCAGGAGGACAATTCCTAAGACATCATACAACGGAGTATCACCTCCATCTGCTGATTAGCCCGCTCGGTCTTGCCATTACTCTGTGGATGAAACCCAGATGAGAGGTTAACCCTGATCCCGAGTAGTTTGCAAAAAGCCCTCCAAAAGTGGGAGGTAAATTGCGAACCTCTATCGGATACCACTTCAACAGGGAGACCGTGAATACGGAAAACAGGCTGAATCACCAGGTTGGCAGTCTCCTTGGCAGAGGGCAGCTTGGGAAGGGGAACTAAGTGGACCGATTTGGAAAAATGATCCACTATGGTAAGAACGGTAGTGTTACCGTCAGACGAAGGGAGTCTGGTGACAAAGTCCAGTGCAGTGTGTGACCAGGGCCTCTTAGGAACAGGCAGGAGTTGCAGGAGACCAGTTGGGGGCTGACTGGAGGTCTTGTTCTGTGCACAGACTGGGCAGGTCTCAACATCCTTCCTCAGGGATGGCCACCAAAATCTTCGACTGATGAAAACCATCGTGCGTCTGATGCCAGGGTGACATGCCAGTCTAGGTGTGTCTCCCCACTGGAGAACCTGGGAGCGGACAGACTGGGGAACATACAATAGATTTGCAGGACAGGCACTAGGAACAGACTCACCTTGCTGGGCAGACTGGACCACAGGTTCAATCTCCCACTGTGCTGCGGCAACCAGATGTTGCTTGGGGAGAATGGTCGTAACCTCAGTTGGAAACTGCCTGGAGAGCGCGTCAGGCTTGCCGTTTCTTAGAGCCAGGACGGTAAGCCAGGGTGAATCTGAAATGAGCAAAAAACAGGGACCACCGATCCTGGCGGGAGTTGAGGTGTTTGGCTGAATGGATATATTCCAGGTTCTTGTGATCCGTCTAGGCTAGAAAAGGAGTAGTCGTTCCCTCAAGCCAATGCCGCCATTCCTTAAGAGCAAGTTTAACAGCCAATAACTCTCGATTGCCGATGTCATAGTTGCACTCTGCGGGTGAAAATTTGTGGGGAAAAAAGGTGCACGGGTGTAGCTTGTCATCCTCTGCTGAACGCTGTGACAGTATCGCCCCTACTCCTACATCAGAGGCATCAGTCTCTGTCTCTGCTGAACGCTGTGACAGTATCGCCCCTACTCCTACATCAGAGGCATCAGTCTCTACAATAAACTGCCTTGCAGGATCGGGCGGAAGGAGGATAGGTGCCATGGTGAAACGAGTCTTCAGATCCGAAAAGGCTTTCTCAGCTGTTGGATTCCAGGCAAACTTAGACTTGGAGGAAGTTAGGGCAGTCAGCGGGGCGGCCAGGGTGCTGAAATTTCGAATGAATCAGCAATAGAAGTTGGCAAACCCAAGAAAGCGTTGGACATCTCGTCGAGAGGCGGGTTGTGGCCACTCCTCTACCGCCTTGATCTTCTGAGAGTCCATCTGGATTCCTCCAGCACTGACCACATATCCTAGAAACGAAATTGAACTCCGGTGAAATTCACACTTTTCCGCCTTCACAAACAATTGATTCTCCAGGAGTCGTTGGAGCACCCAACGGACGTGCTGGATGTGTTCAGAGAGGGACCTAGAAAATTCAGAATGTCATCTAAGTACACAAATGCAAATTGATTTAGCATGTCTCTGAGGACATCATTCACCAGGGACTGGAACACAGCAGGACCATTAGAAAGCCTGAAAGGCATTACCAGATATTCGTAGTGACCAGGTGGCGTATTGAACTCGGTCTTCTACTCATCTCCCTCTCTTATGCAGACCGGATGGTAAGCGTTGCGGAGGTCGAGCTTGGAGAAGATAGAAGCACCCTGGAGCAATTCAAATGCAGATGACATAAGAGGAAGAGGATAGCGGTTCTTGACGGTGATCTCATTGAGACCTCTATAGTCCACGCAAGGACGCAGGGACACGTCTTTCTTGGCTACAAAGAAGAACCCTGCGCCTGCTGGGAAGGAAGAGGGATGGATAATTCCTGCAGCCAAGGTCTCCTGGATATACTCGTCCATCGCCTCCCTTTCAGGTGGAGGCAGGGAATACAGGCGGCCCCTAGGTGACGAGGTTCCCGGAGGGAGATCTATAGCACAATCACAGGGGCAACGTGAGGGTAAGGTGGTGGCTCGAGTCCTGCTGATTACCAGCTTTAGGTCCAGATATTCCGGGGGTGCAGAGGACAGATCGGGAAACTCTTCTGTAGGCAGAGGAACCGGACTTAGAGTAGCATGAACAACACGCAGACAATGACTTAGGCAGAAAGGACTCTAGCTTAACACTCTGTTATTAGCCCAATCAATGTGTGGACCGTGCTGAGCTAGCCATGGGTGGCCTAACACAACGTCAGCTTTGGGAGAATCTATTACATGGAAAGCAATGCTCTCCTGGTGATTGCCAGAAACGAGGAGACTCACCAGAGCTGTAGAGTGGGGAACCGTGGCAACTTTCACTCCGGTTAAGCCGCTGGCCTCCAGGGGTTGCTTCAGATGGGAGAGTGGCATCCCGAAACTGGCCACAAAACTGGAACTGATAAGGTCTCCCTGAGCCCCAGAGCCGATAAAAACTGAAACGGTGCGTCTCCTCCCTTCAGCCAGTATAAAAGCAGGTAGCAGGGTTCGAGTGACGGGGAATCGGGGGTAGGGAGTACTGCTCGCCCGTAGTCCCTTATTTACGAGCAAGCGTTGGCTTTTACGGGACAGATAGATACATAGTGACCAGCCTGACCACAATACAGACAGGAGTTAGTACTGACTTTCCTCCTTCTTTCCGAAGGAGACAGACGGGTACGATCAATCTGCATGAGCTCCGTTGGGCTGGATGGGAGTGACTGCGGACTCGGGGAAGGAGATCTGGGTGCTGGCTGGGAAAAGGTCAGATGCCCCTGGTGGTTCTTCATGACCCCCGGACATCACACTCCTGCTGATGTTGTTTTATGCGACTGTCAATCTTAATGGCCAAATCGACCAGCTCTTGGAAGCCAGCAGGTGGGTCGCGGGTGGCTAGTTCATCCTTAACCTGTTCGCTAAGCCCATAGAGGAACACGTCAGTTTGGGCCGCCAAATTCCAGTTGGTAGTGGCAGCTAGTGTGCGGAGCTGAATGGCGTAGTCCGAAGCAGAACGGTTACCCTGACAAACTTGCAACATCTCCCTTGCTGCCTCTTGCCCCTGCTGGGAACGGTCAAAGAGTCTTCTCATCTCTTCACAAAAGTCCTTAAACATGTGGCAAAAAGGAGCTCTGCTGTCAGCTGTACCCCACTCGCTTGATCTTCCTGACAGCAGCGTGATAACATAAGCAATACGGGATCGATCAGAGGGAAAGATAGTGGGCTGCAGCTCAAAAATCAGTGAGCATTGAGACAGGAAGGATCTGCAGGTGCCTGGTTCACGATTGTAAGGTTCAGATGGAGGTAAACGGGGCTCTCGGGCTGGTTGGGTTGGAGTCTGTACGGCTGATGGCGCAGTAAGAGAAGGCGGGTTAGAGCTCAGCGCCAGCCGAATCTGCTGTAGCTGGGAGGCCATGCTGGTCAGAGTGGCAGAGAAGGCTTCCATTGACTGGTTGATAGAGGCAAACTGCGTTTCATGTCTCCCTAACAACACGCCCTGTCGGGAGAGGGCCTTACGCATCTGGTTGGGGTCTGCTGAGACCATCTTGGCCAGTTTGTTCCGTCAGGTTCCGTCTGGTTTCTGTGGGGACTCAAGTGCAGACCGATGAATACTTTTTCACCAGGATTTATTGGGGATTACAAAGGCAACAGTCTTTCAAAAACAGAAGGCAGGCAAGAATCCAAAATGACAGGCAGAGGTCTTACCAGAAAAGGCAGTCAGGCGAGGGCAGACAATCCAGAGCGCACAGGCAAAAATCATGTCCAAGAACAGGCAAAATCCAAAATACAGAATCAGGCAAAATCGGTTGGCAAAAGTTGCAATGACAGGCTAGAACAACACAGTTCAGGACTGGGACAAACTGGCAGAGAATGCTAGTCAAGGCAGGGTTTAAATGACTGGGGTAATGAGTGAAAATTAGAAACAGGTGGGTGCAAATAAGGAGACAAGCAGGAAATTGGAGGAAGTCCAAAAAGGAAAGGGGCTGGGCCAGGTGAAAGAAAACAGAAATTAAAGACTGTCATGATCCAGAGCTACCAGCAGAGGCCCTTCGACCCAGTGTTCAGGCCGGATCCTTAGCAGTTCTGTATATTTTTATAGTTCCACTGGCCATATTAGCTCCTCTACCTGCAATAAAAATGTTCTTGTCTCTCTTTAGCTGTGTGAGGACATGATTAGCAATATGGCCAGTTGCCGATTGATCTCCAGGCCAAGTTCTCTTTACTGACAGCCATTCATAATCACTTAGTGTATTGTTATCTTGTTGCACTGGCCTGGTTGTATTACATGGTTTATCAGACTCCTTTCTCCTTGTGAGTTGCAGATAGTCTTTCCAATGTCAATACATTGAACAGACCATACACGGTTTTAGTTTTCTGCACTTTGGGATTGTAAGGAAAATTCTACACTGATTACAGTTGAACTTTGGTTTTGGTGAAACAATGCTCTAAAATTGGCCATTACCCCATCGCATTTTGGTTACTTCATTACAATCTTTAAGGTGCTGGAACTGTAGGTGTCTCAGAGATGCAGTAAATTTGTTACAATGAGATCCAACAAGACCAATACATCATCCTTGGTTCATTTCCTCAGAAGGCGTTAACGTGACCAGTGAAAGAGAAAACTCATTAGGATTGGTGTTGCATTTCCCACTGCAAATTGCAGTTTCCTCACTGTAACACCACAACCAGGAGTTTTCTCAGATTCATTTATCGATTTTGTTTGGAGTCATAAAGGAGGGAGGGAACAATTACTCCTTTGAACAATGTCATTCCATTTGTTCTGCACCGTGCCACAGAGGACATCAATAAGAGTTTTGCAGCTCTATCAGTAGTAAATGACCTACAAATTCAAAAAAGCAGCACTTATTTATGTGTCATGTGATTGATTTAAAATACAAATCCAAGCAGTCAGTATTTCTGTGTAGGTATAACTCAATCACCAAATTCTAGCTGGGTTGTTTGACACAGGATCAGTAACCACTGATATTTGATCTTGCTGATGCAATATATAAGCATCTATCAAAGACCCCCACCATTCCAGGCCATACCCACTTCTCACTACTACCATTCGGCAGGTTGTACAGCAACCTTAACCATCCAACCATCAGGCTCCTAAAAGGACATGGATAACTTCAAACCCCACACTTCTCTGACCTGATTCTATGAACGTATGAACCCGCCTCCCTCCCCCCACAGCCCGCACAGACTCGCTTTCAAGGAATCTTTACGATGGTATTTTTGTCCTCAGTTGTTTTTTTTTATCATTTGCACAGTTTTTCTTCTTTTGCACACTGGTTGTTTGTCAGTCTGTACTATACATGCCTTGAGATGTGTATGACTTTTGGTACTGTCTTGTGCACTTTGGTCCCAGAGTAACGCTGTCTCATTTGGCTGTATCCATATATGGTTGAATGATAATTAAATTTAAACTTGGAAAATGAATCTCCAGGTAGGATGTGCTAACAGATATGTACTTTGAAAGAAGCTTTGGTTAAACCACAGGGATCTTGAAGAGAATTCTGGGGATGATGTCACTGCAGTCTTGTCAACAGACAGATGAAGACTGATAATAAATTTACTTTGTACAGATATATACAGTTACAGTTTTGGTCCCCTAATCTGAGGAAAGACATCCTTGCCATAGAAGGAGTACAAAGAAGGTTCACCAGATTGATTCCTGGGATGGCAGGACTTTCATATGAAGAAAGACTGGATGAACTGGGCTTGTACTCGTTGGAATTTAGAAGATTGAGGGGGGATCTGATTGAAACGTATAAGATCCTAAAGGGATTGGACAGGCTAGATGCAGGAAGATTGTTCCCGATGTTGGGGAAGTCCAGAACGAGGGGCCACAGTTTGAGGATAGAGGGGAAGCTTTTTAGGACCAAGATTAGGAAAAACTTCTTCACACAGAGAGTGGTGAATCTGTGGAATTCTCTGCCACAGGAAACAGTTGAGGCCAGTTCATTGGCTATATTTAAGAGGGAGTTAGAAATGGCTCTTGTGGCTACGGGGATCAGGGGGTATGGAGGGAAGGCTGGGGGGGGGTTCTGAGTTGGAGGATCAGCCATGATCATAATAAATGGCGGTGCAGGCTCGAAGGGCCGAATGGCCTACTCCTGCACCTATTTTCTATGTTTCTATGTTTCTATATACAAAGTAAATGTATTATCAGTCTTCATTTGTCTGTTGACAAGACTGCAGCGACATCATCTGCAGAAATCTCTTCATGATCCCTGTGTTCTAGCCATAGCTTCTTTTTTTGGGGGAAAAGGAAAATTTTAAAGAGATATATGTTAAACTAAAATATTGCATTCAACCTCATGTCCAAAACTTAATGAAGCACTTCCTCATCTTCAAAGTAGTGCCCTGGGATTCACCTGAGATAGGTGACAGGATTGTAAAATGTCATCCTACAGACAGATTAGTCTCTGAATGCTCCATTCCTCTGTACCACATTGAAGTGACAGCTTGGATTGTGCCCTTGAGTCTCTGGAGCAAATCGTGAATACACAATCTGCTGATTCCAAGGTGAGATGATCTGCTAAAAATTACCCGCAAGAACCAGGCTCCAATGCCTTCATTCCTTTCACTCTGCATATTTATGATTAAGATTCTACATATGATTAATCTTCATTGCAGTATGATCATATCTGTTTCAGTCATAGATGCTAAAGTAACTCACTATTAAAATAATTTAAGTAATTTCATTCCACTACAAAAGTGTGAATTGACTTCCAATACATGGGGGTACATCTAGACTTCCTACAACTTTATGTAATGAGTGATAGCCAATTAATGGTTTGTTTACATCTTACCTATTTTTTATTTTAACTTAAATTCAAAAACCATTTAGAGGGAGATGAAAACTGTACTGACGGCTAGCTAACTCTTGCATTATAACAGACAGAACTACATCCACCACATTACATGCTGCTTTCTGCCACTGATATTGATGCACCTCGTCTGTGTGAAATTCAGTGAAATAATGGACTGAATAATACTTTAGATAATAAGAGACTCTTAAATCTTCATTTTTTATTCAAACGTCTCCATAAAACTTCAACTTTGCATCATTTCCAACTCTAGGCCACTGCAGAGAAAAAGAAGCAGAATTCTGTGCATAATATATAGAAAGAGTTCGGGGTCTATTAGACGTGTTTTAGTTGAAACAAAACAACAACAGAAAATATGGATAATATAGATGTTACCTACAGATCGGGCGGATATGGAAATGAAAAGAAATGAAGAGAGGTCCTTAAAAAAATAAGTATGATGTGTGAGACTGCCTCCAATAAATTGCTTAACCTTTCAAAATCAATTTATTCCCAAGGTGGCTGCACTGTAATTCCCCCAAACACAGCCTTAACAGGATCACTTAGATGCAGATAGAACAGAAAATGTGGCATTTTTTCCATGTAATTCCTCTTGACAAATATAGAGTAACTTTGAATAGTTGTTAGTGATCTAGAGTATTTTAAACCAGTTTATTTGGGGATTAAAGGAATTGCTGGTGAGGTCAGCATCTATTGTCTGTCTCTAATTATTTCTGAGCTGACTATTTCAAAGCACTCCTCAGAGTGCTCAGAGTCAACCACTTTGCTGTACAACTTTACACATGGGCTAGACTATATAAGAATAGCAGACTTCCTTCCCTAAAGTGCATTAAAGAATCGATCACAATTGATGAAAAGTATCAGCCCAAATTGTCAACTGTGTATTCCCCTCCATAGACGTTGCTTGACAGGCTGTGTTGCTCCAGGTTTTGCGTGTGTTGCCCTGGATTTCCAGCATCTGCACAATCTTTTTAACTGGGTATATTTTGGGTTTCTAGAGTGTGTGTTCAGCGGCTTTTGGAAGAGAATTTTCAACGTGGCCCTGCTAATTGGGACATGCCATTGTAAATATGTAATTCTGCAAAGCTACCTGACTATATTCAAGATGTTTCTTAAGTCAGTGATAATAGCAATTGAATCTGTAGTTAATAGTTTATTGCAATATTTGTGTTAAAGTATAAAAAATCATGTCAGAAGAGTGAGATCCTCTCAGACTCTCTTCTGAATTTTTCTGACTGAATTTCTTTATATTTCTTTTGTATTTGGGAAGATCTTTATATTCCCAAATTCAGTTTCCATGTAACTCAGTTTAATCAATCACACCAGTGACCAAAGTAACCTTTAAATGAGATAGTTAAGGATGGGATAATGGCTCGTCTTCTGAAAGAGCATTTTAATATCAATCCAATAATCCAGTAGTTGCTTTACTGAACAATTGTATCAGTGTATTTGCGGGCATTATGATATTCTGGTTAATTTCATTGTTAACTGCCAGTCCCCGAGGAATATTCATTTAGTCAATCATTGGCTCTGCTCATTTGTAAACACCTGGGACATCAATTTGCATAATTAAGCAACTTCATATTTGCATCTGGCCTGAAACTGCTTAGAGTACCAGCAGAAAGTTACTTATGGACTTTGGACAGCAAAGAAATACCTCAAGGTGCTCCAGCCAGCCCACATCATTTTAAACTAATGTTATGGAATTAAAATTCATCTCTCCTCATTGTACTCTCATGTCCACAAACCAGTTAATGTTACTCCACTGAATACATATCGCTCTGCTCCTTCTGATTGTGGTTATTTTGTTTTAATGCCCCATAAGCATTTTGTTATCTTCCCTTTGTTAGCTCGCCATGGTCTCCAAATCTGCTTCCCGTTACCTTCCTCTGCTGTCCATACTGGGCAAAAACATCCAGGAAATAGCTCTGCATGTTTATAGTCACACCCACATCCAGGAAACAGCTCTTCGTGTTCACAGTCCCAGCAACATCCAGGAAATATCTCTGCTTGTTTACAGTCTCAGCAACGTCCAGGAAATATCTCTGTGTGTTTACAGTCTCAACAACATCCAGGAAATAGATCTGCGTGTTTACCGTCTCAACAACTTCCAGGAAATAGCTGTCTGTTTACAGTCTCAGCAATGATATTTATGAATCAAGAATACTTCTTGCAAAGGTAAGCAGATACAAATTCTACCTTTCCATTCGTGGATATGATACTTGTCCTCATTATTAAATAGGCCATGTGCTTTCTGTAGATCTTGTAGCCTGTCAAATGGATCCACAGCCCTCCATTTCAAAATGTGCCCCTCTCCCACCAGGCTCCATCTATCCATTAATCTCCACCTCACATGATTCTACCTATCACTTCCCACCCTGTGTCTCAGCCTCCATTCTCATTTCTATAGACTGGCAATCTTCCCTCACTGTCAGTCCTGATGCAGGGTCTTGACCGGAAACATTGGCCATCTTTTTGCCACTGTAGATGCTGCTTGATCCACTGAATCCTCAGGATGTTCATTTTTTTGTTGTTTTTTTTAAGCATACAAGCACTGGGGACCCTGCATACAGACGCATACCTACCTAGGTCTCTAATACCTGGTGTTCCTTACTACAAGCCTAACCCCAGATGTAGTCACACACCAAGTCTACAATACAGAACTCACCTTAGGCTACAAATTTACCAATGCTCCTGACCTCCACTATTCATGACTCTGACATGCCTGCCCAGCCCACATTTCAACACCAGCTCTGTCCTCTGCCCTACCTGCATTTCGGACTTCAACCTCAAATTCAGCGGCAAATCCAAACCATACTTTGGCCCAGTTCTGACCTTGAACCTACCCATCTTCCTGATCCTCTGTCTTACTAACCCTAATCTTAAATGCACACCTACAGTTGATATTTCATTATTTGGCAGCACAAGTTATCAAAAGCAACCTATCTCATAGATGAGACTGAAACCTCAGTGTGGGTAGTTAAGAAACTGCAAGGGTAAAAAGAACCTGATGGGAGTTACATACAGGCTTCCTAACAGTAACCAGGATGTGGCGTATAAATTATAATGGGAGATAGAAAAGGCTTGCAGAAGGGCAATGATATGACAGACATGGGAGATTTCAATATGCAGGCAGATTGGGAAAATTAGGCTGGTGATGGATCCCAAGAGGAAATTTGTAGAATACCGAGAGATGGCTTTTTAGAGCAGCTTCTGGTTGAGACCACAAGGGGAAAAGTAATTCTAAGTTGGGTGTTGTCCAATGAACTGGATTTGATTAGGGAGATTAAGGTAAAGGAACCCTTAGGATGCAGTGATCAAATAGGATAGCATTTACCCTGCAGTTATTGAGGGTGATGCTAAAGTCAGGTGTATCAGAATTACAGTGCAGAAGGTGTTTCTAATAGTGGATGAGTATAGGACCAGAGAGCACCAGCACAGAATAGAGGGACATCTATTTAGAACAGAGACAAGAAGGAATTTCTTCAGCCCGAAGGTGGCAAGTCTGTGGAATTCATTGACACATATGGCTGTGCAGGCGAACTCATTAAGTATATTTAAAGTGGAGGTTGAAAGATTCTTGATTAGTCAGGGTGTCAAAGGTTTCACTGAGAAGGCAGGAGAATGGGGTTGAGAGTGTTAATAAATCAGCCGTGATGGAATGGCAGAGCAGACTTGATAGGCCAAATGGCCTAATTCTACTCCTATGTCTTATGGTATTGCCTTATAGTAAATAGTATCCACTGGATACTGTTAGAGAGTATTCTGGAGTATGTATTGTGAATGTATTGTAGTGGATATTAATTCAAGCAAGAACCAGTCTTCAGTTGTTATTGTAGTAAATTGAAGCTAAAAGCACTGGCTGGCTGGCGGGGGGGTGGGGAGGAGTGAAGAGCTGGGAAGTTGATTGGTGAAAGGGATACAGAGCTGGAGAAGGGGGAATCTGATAGAAGACAGCAGACCATGGAAGAAGGAAAAGGGGGTGGAACACTAGAGGGAGGTGATGGGCAGGTAAAGAGATTGGGTGAGGGAGGGAAAAGAGGATAAGGAATTGAGAAGGAGAGGTGGAGGGGCATTACTAAAAGTTTGAGAAATTGATGATCATGCCATCAGGTTGGAGGCTACCCAGATGGAAAATAAAGCGTTGCTCCTTCACCCTGAGTATGGCCTCATATTGACAGTAGAGGAGGCCATCGACTAACATGTCGGAATGGGAATGGGAAGTGGAATTAAAAGTCTTTTAAGAGACTTTTGGATAAGTACATGAAGCTTAGAAAAATAGAGGGCTATGGGTAAATCTGGTAATTTGGTAGGTGTCGCAATGGGGCGTTGGGAACGGACCCAAAGACAAGACACAGACACTGAAGTACAAGGAACAGGACGTGACAGGATTCAGACCAGGAGCAGGGACAAGAACGCAGACTTGGGCTAGGGAAAGCAGGACCAGGACTAGAAACCATGGACTAGGAGACAAGGCTTCGACTCCGAGCCCGAGACTGGACAAGGACCCAGAACCTGGGTCTTGCCTCGGGCTCGGACGCCAGAAACATGCAAGGATATTCCATGGCTTCAGGACAGGTTGTGGCTGGGGTCTAGAGACCTGAGCTTGAGACAGGCTGGGGTCTTTGATCTTGAGGCTTGAGGCTGCGGTCTTGGGTCTTGAGCTTGGAGGCTGGGGACTTCAGGCTTGAGTTCTTGGAGCTTGGCTGCGGGATCTTCGAGGCTTGGGTTCTTGGAGCTTGGCTGCAGGATCTTCGAGGCTTGGGTTCTTGGAGCTTGGCTGCGGGATCTTCGAGGCTTGGGTTCTTGGAGCTTGGCTGCGGGATCTTCGAGGCTTGGGTTCTTGGAGCTTGGCTGGGGATCCTCGAGGCTGGGGTTCTGGGAGCTTGGCTGGGGATCCTCGAGGCTGGGGATCTGGGAGCTTGGCTGCGGGATCTTTGAGGCTTGGGTTCTTGGAGCTTGGCTGCAGGATCTTCGAGGCTTGGGTTCTTGGAGCTTGGCTGCGGGATCTTCGAGACTTGGGTTCTTGGAGCTTGGCTGCGGGATCTTCGAGACTTGGGTTCTTGAAATGCAGAGGCTGATAACTCGGAGGCTGGAGCTGAGAGACCAACTGGGAACTGTACATCAACATAGAGCCAGGACTTATCCTTCGAAAAGCCGGGACTCATTGTTAACACAACACCAACATGAGACAGGACAGTACATAGACATTGAGCCAGGACTCATACTTAGACAAGCCAGGACTCAACGTCTCCACGCCAAGGTGGGACAGGTCCACCTGTTGGGTAACAGCAGATTGGCCAGACTTACCCAACAGAGGCAAAGGCAAGACACGTCCCCCTGCAGGGCAACGGTAGAACAGCCTGACTTACCCTACAGAGGCAAGGACAAGAGACAAACACCAAAGAACAACAGACAGTTCCATCTCTGCTTTGGGGTTGCTCAAGTCGCAGTTACAGCCAGCAACCTCAGCTGGCTACGGAAACAGCCACATCTCTACCTAGATCAGAGTGGCTGACAGCCACTCAGCTGGCCCAGGAAACAGTCAAATCCATCCCACAAAGACTACTCCAACGAGTGGCAACAAGGCTCCATGAAGCGGTGGTCCTCCAACCAGGCCTAGAGTTCACGAATGGTTTCACTAGCCTTCCATCAGCAGGTTTCTACAAGAGGGACTGACAAGACAAACTGTCAGCCCACACTCAACCCCAAGGTTACTTATATTCAAAGCCTCAGGATGGGAATCAGGTGCCTATGCTTAACTCAATCAAACAAGGGACAGCTGGAAAACCCAGAGTCCTGAGTCCACGGACTGGACTGTAAACCAGAATGCAGACTTCACGGACCGGACCATGACAGTAGGGACCTGTTCGGCACAACTTTGTGGGCCAAAGGGCCTGTATTGTGCTGTAGGTTTTCTATGTTTCTATGTTTCTAAAATGGGTGGTCACTGGGAAGTCCCACTCTTTCTGTTGGACAGAACATAGACATATGGCAAAACAATCTTTCAATCTACGTCAGTTCTCACCAATATACAGGAGGTCATAGTAGGTGACCCCAAATGTCACCTCACCTAGAAGGATTGTTTGTGGTCCTGAATGGTAGTGAGGGAGGGGTTGTAGGGGCAGCTGTAGCACTTGATCCACTTGCAAGGATAACTACCAGGACACAGATCAGTGGGGAAGAGTGAAAGGACAAAGAAATCATGTAGAGAGTAATCCCTGCAGAAAGCAGAAAGTGGTGGGGGGGGGGGGCGCGGCTGGGACAGATGTGTTTGGTGGTGGGATCTCATTCAAGAAGGCGGAAGTTGTGGAGAATTATGTGTCGGGTGTGAAGGCTGGTGTGGAGGCAGGTGAAAATGTGATGTACTTTTGAGTTTGAGAGAGTCTACCATGAGTGTCTCCAGAAGATTGCCTGCTAGTTGTGATCAATAAAGACATGTCCAGTATCTCTCAAGTTGAGTGTCGCAGCAACAACCTGGCACTCAACATCAGTGAGACGAAAGAGCTAATTGTGAACTTCAGGAAGGGCAAGATGAAGGAACACACACCAATCCTCATAGAGGGATCAGAAGTGGAGAGAGTGAGCAGTTTCAAGTTCCTGGGTGTCAAGATCTCTGAGGATCTAACCTGGTCCCAACATATCAATGTAGTTATAGAGAAGGAAAGACTGCGGCTATACTTTATTAGGAGTGTGAAGAGATTTGGCATGTCAACAAATACACTCAAAAACTTCTATAGTTGTACTGTGGAGAGCATTCTGACAGGCTGCATCACTGTCTGGTATGGAGGGACTACTGCGCAGGACTGAAAGAAGCTGCAGAGGGTTGTAAATCTAGTCAGCTCCATCCTTGGTACTAGCCTACCAAGTACCCAGGACATCTTTAGGGAGAAATGTCAGAAAGGCAGCATCCATTATTAAGGACCTCCAGCACCCAGGGCATGCCATTTTCTCACTGTTACCATCAGGTAGGAGATACAGAAGCCTGAAGGCACACACTCAGCGATTCAGGAACAGCTTCTTCCCCTCTGCCAGCCGATTCCTAAATGGACATTGAAGCACTGGACACTACCTCCCTCTTTTTAAAATGCAGTATTTCTGTTTTTGCACATTTTTAAAAAAATCTATTCAAGATACGTAATTGATTTATTTGTTTATTTATTATGTTTTATTTTATTTTTTATTATTATTTTTTCTCTTTCTGCTAGATTATGTATTGCATTGAACTGCTGCTGCTAAGTTAACAAATTTCATGTCACATGCCGGTGATAATAAACCTGATTCTGATAATATCTATCACAATCACCGCTTTTTCCACTGCTGTGATTTCTGGACGAAGATGCTATTTAATGGACACTTCCAATGATACGATGGCTGCCAGCATCAGTTTACAGATGAGAAAGTCTGCAGATATTGGAACCCAAGCAACACATGCAAAATGCTGCAGGAACTCAGCAGGCCAGGCAGCATCTATGGAAAGGAGTGTACCGTCAATGTTTTAGGCTGAGACCCTGCATCATAGTCCTGTCATTCTCCTCAATATCTAGACATAGTCCATATTTGAAAACAATTGCAAATTCTCTCAATTACATTTTAAGATTGGGCAAAATTTAAATTTAACCAGGTGACTGTTGAATATTTTTTTTATTCTTGAAGTGCTCTTGTGCATTCACCTTCGTAATGCTAAAATAGCTGCCTGTTCCTTTAAGAGAAAATGCTGATGTCATTATGCACATGCGGAGTTAAAAGACGAGTTACAATGTTCTAGAAAGAACATCAAGTACCAGGAGCAGCTTTTCCCCCAGGAATACTGGTCATATGGTGAGGAAAGTTTTTCTCCAATAAGGTATCAGTGTGGATAGCTTGGTTGTGTAAAGTTCCTTATTGCCTAGCAGCATGAGTGAGGACAATTCGTTTCAGGGTCTAGCCTGTATGTTTGGAAGTTAAGCACGTGTGTGTCAAAAATTGGCGCTACCATATTGACTTTGTATATTGTATTTTATTTATTTTCATACTGCATACGTAACTAGTTGATACACAAGTGCGTGGACTGAAATTAACCGGACATTTTAAAAGCAGGAACTGTTTTTTAAAATTTCATTTTGTTGTTTTTATTTTGATACCCTCTTTCAACATCTAAAGGAATTAAAGACCCATAAAAGTATTTGTTGTCAATCCCTTCCGACCTATGTTCGTGACACTTCTCACGCTCTTAAACTTTTCGATGATTTTAAGTTCCCTGGCCCCCACCGCTTTATTTTCACCATGGATGTCCAGTCCTTATATACTTCCATCCCCCATCAGGAAGGTCTCAAAGCTCTACGCTTCTTTTTGGATTCCAGACCTAATCAGTTCCCCTCTACCACCACTCTGCTCCGTCTAGCGGAATTAGTCCTTACTCTTAATAATTTCTCCTTTTGCTCCTCCCATTTCCTCCAAACTAAAGGTGTAGCTATGGGCACCCGTATGGGTCCTAGCTATGCTTGCCTTTTTGTTGGGTTTGTGGAACAATCTATGTTCCGTGCCTATTCTGGTATCTGTCCCCCACTTTTCCTTCGCTATATCGACGACTGCATTGGCGCTGCTTCCTGCACGCATGCAGAACTCGTTGACTTTATTAACTTTGCCTCCAACTTTCACCCTGCCCTCAAGTTTACCTGGTCTATTTCCGACACCTCCCTCCCCTTTCTAGATCTTTCTGTCTCTGTCTCTGGAGACAGCTTATCCACTGATATCTACTATAAGCCTACTGACTCTCACAGCTATCTGGACTATTCCTCTTCTCACCCTGTCTCTTGCAAAAACGCCATCCCCTTCTCGCAATTCCTCCGTCTCCGCCGCATCTGCTCTCAGGATGAGGCTTTTCATTCTAGGACGAGGGAGATGTCTTCATTTTTTAAAGAAAGGGGCTTCCCTTCCTCCACTATCAACTCTGCTCTTAAACGCATCTCCTCCATTTCACGTACATCTGCTCTCACTCCATCCTCCCACCACCCCACTAGGAATAGGGTTCCCCTGGTCCTCACCTACCACCCCACCAGCCTCCGGGTCCAACATATTATTCTCCGTAACTTCCGCCACCTCCAACGGGATCCCACCACTAAGCACATCTTTCCCTCCCCCCCTCTCTCTGCATTCCGCAGGGATCGCTCCCTACACAAATCCCTTGTCCATTCGTCCCCCCCATCCCTCCCCACTGATCTCCCTCCTGGCACTTATCCGTGTAAGCGGAACAAGTGCTACACATGCCCTTACACTTCCTCCCTTACCACCATTCAGGGCCCCAAACAGTCCTTCCAGGTGAGGCATCACTTCACCTGTGAGTCGACTGGGGTGATATACTGCGTCCGGTGCTCCCGATGTGGCCTTTTATATATTGGTGAGACCCGACGCAGACTGGGAGACCGCTTTGCTGAACATCTACGCTCTGTCCGCCAGAGAAAGCAGGATCTCCCAGTGGCCACACATTTTAATTCCACATCCCATTCCCATTCTGACATGTCTATCCACGGCCTCCTCTACTGTAAAGATGAAGCCACACTCAGGTTGGAGGAACAACACCTTATATTCCGTCTGGGTAGCCTCCAACCTGATGGCATGAACATTGACTTCTCTAACTTCCGCTAGGCCCCACCTCCCCCTCGTACCCCATCTGTTACTCATTTTTATGCACACATTCTTTCTCTCACTCTCCTTTTTCTCCCTCTGTCCCTCTGAATATACCTCTTGCCCATCCTCTGGGTCACCCCCCCCCGTCTTTCTCCCTAGGCCTCCTGTCCCATGATCCTCTCGTATCCCCTTTTGCCTATCACCTGTCCAGCTCTTGGCTCCATCCCTCCCCCTCCTGTCTTCTCCTATCATTTTGCATCTCCCCCTCCCCCTCCAGCTTTCAAATCCCTTACTCACTCTTCCTTCAGTTAGTCCTGACGAAGGGTCTCGGCCTGAAACGTCGACTGCGCCTCTTCCTATAGATGCTGCTTGGCCTGCTGCGTTCACCAGCAACTTTGATGTATGTTGCTTGAATTTCCAGCATCTGCAGAATTCCTGTTGTTTTTGTTGTCTTTGTGTATTTTTCCCAGGCTACAAAATAAAATTGTAAATGACTGTAAGATAACTAAACAGAGGCATTTTCTAGTTATATTGAGTGCAGTAATTTAATAACAAATAGATTTTTAGAACCTTTTGAACATACTGATTAGTGCCCTTGCTCACTCAATAAATAGGTAACTCCAAGAGGATTATACAGTGCAAAGGCTGGAAGCACACAATTAGTGGACAATTCAAAATAATTGACTGAGAAATGTTGATAGGGCAGGTTCACAACATGAGGAAGGAATTTAATCTCTGAAAGTGGATAGATTTAGTATCAGGTATGGAGGGTGGAGAAGATGAAAGTCCCCAGCAGATTGTTGGTTGTAATGATCCAACTTCCAATTAACCCAAGCATGTTAGGCACTGACAGGGAAACTCCTTTGTGAGATGAGGGTTGCCAATTGAAAATTATTAATCACTCAGTAAGAGTGGATGTAACAGTAATGAATTTTACTCTGAGTGCAGAGGTTTCCAGAGCTCTTAAAATTCATGAAAGGACTAAGGAGCTAAATATTGTTAGATAAAAGCAAAGGGGTTAACAAACTAACCTCACTCTGAACACTACACCTTAATAGTGCTCTTGTAATCTGTGTTAAGTTTTCTTTATAGATATTCTGGAAGTTATTTCTTACACTTTGAATTTTTCGTTTGAGAGAATCAGTGTTAGTTTTGTCAACACATCTGAATCTTCCTACTTACTGCAACTCTGTCATGATTGGTACTGTTCACTTACTAAGGGGTGAAAGTTACAAGATTCCTGGTTACAGCGTCTCACACACCTCTGGATACACTCAAGATGTGTTCAGCTACCAGCTCACAGGATGCAATAGTCTGTTCAATAGATCTACAAGCAAATGCTGAGCTTCTGTAACACATCAGAACAAGAGTTGAAAAAGCAGAGGCCATCACAGCAGAAGATGATGGGTAATTGGTACATCCTAGATTAAAAGTAGTGCACATCTTGCTTTGTCCATTAACTAGATTTTTGAATTCTTCACAGCCTTCGTAATTGTACTAATGCTTCTGGTTTTGACCCTGGATGTTGCTCATGTCACATCCATCTCTTCATTCAATGAAGTTTACAGTCTTCAAGTCTCTTCAGTCATGTTGTGTCAACTTTTCTTCAATAACTGTAAGGTATGTGATCAATCTTGTAATTGTCCTCATTAATTCTCCTGAGTAGCTTACTCAGAGTTCAACTGATCTCTAAATACCCTGGTTTCATTTAGAAATTCATGTTGGTAATATATACAATATTCCTCCTTTTTCAACCCAGACCTGCTTTGTTATCTCAGTACACAAAGGTCATCACGTAATCTGAATCTCTTCCCATTTTGGAAATGATGTTGCTTGTTTCACTTCAGCTACGTTTCTTATATTTTCCTGTCAGTTTCAGCTGAACTAGACTCCAGCATGCGCTGAGTTTTTTGTCCATCAGAATCTTGTGTATTCTGCTATGGAGTACCAAGTTAACTAGAGCTTAAAAGAAAATCAGCAGATGATGCTTCACAGAAAGACATTCTTGCATTACTTGTTTCTATAGTACCTCTTTCACTATATATACTGATCTTTCAATTTTTCCATTTAAGACTAAATGAGGACATGTGAAGAGATATTTAATCCTAATTTGTTTCAAAACGTCAAATTTGCAAACCACCATCAGATAAAATCTCCATGAACAACATTTCCAAAAAATGGATCCGGGTTCTACTTCCTTGTCATCAGTGATGGTGTATGGACCCACTTGCTTTACCTGAGTGCATTTTCATTGGCTGTACACCAGCAAATCGTCAACTCCATTCTCACAGTCGACTATGTGAACACATTGGTCTCAATCCCTTCCAAATTTGGAGTGGTTCTCTTGATGGCGGATTAGCAGTAATTTGAGATTATGAATTTCTGGGCTATGTCATCCAGATTCTGGATTATACTAGGCCAGTGGATGAAACTATGAAAACAACTGCTATGTTGTAAACACAAAAAAAATGTTCTGAATGAAGTTCTGCCATTATTCTTTGGTTTATAAGAAATGCCATCACAAATAAGTCTATTTAAAATATTGTCTATTCTGGCCCAAAATGTTTTGGATGAAGCTATCACTTCATTAGGCCCTTTAGTAGAAAGCCCATATATATTAATGTTTTGATAGTATTGCATCAGAATCAGGTTTATTATCAATGATGAACATCATGAAATTTGTTGTTTTGTAGCAGCAGTACAGTGCAAGATATATAAAAAAGTACGATAAGCTACAAAGTAGTGGAAGGGACAAATAATGAGGCAGTGACCATTCAGAGATCTTGTGGAAGAGGGAAGATGCTGTCCCATAAACATTGAATGGGCATCTTCAGGCTCCTATATCTCTTTTCCAATGGTGGTTTGTGAAGAGGGCATGTCCCAGATTGTGAGGGTCCTTATTGAAGTACTGCCTCTCAAAAAAACCTCTTGATGCTGGCAAGGGGTATGGATGATGGAACTAATTGGCTCTACAATCGTCTGAAGCCTCTTGCAATCCTGTGCAATGTAAGTTCCATACCAGGTGGCAATGCAACCCATTAGAATGCTCTTCATGTACTTGTGCAGAAAGTTAAGTATTGTGGGTGACATACCTGATATCCTCACACGCTGAATTAAACATACCGATGGCATGCCTTCTTCATGATTCAATGTGCTCAGCCTAGGAAATATCCTCCGACATATTACGCCCAAGTTTCTTTAGCCTCATTTACTTGTGTACGTATATGTGATAGATGCAACTGACCTCTGCCACATCAGCATACAAAAACTGTTTCACTGGCAAAATGTATTGTTCAGTTGATGTTTCATTTTTAATACCATAAAGCTGAGCAGCTTTTAGCTCTAAACATGGCAGAAATCAATATTGTCCAGTTACTTTGTACAGTTTAAACAATCATATCAAGTCATTGACCTTGTTTAGCTCTCCTTCCATTTGAACCTACTTTGCACACAGTACCCAAACAATCCTGAAATTTTGGCCAAATACAAGTACCTTATAGCTGGATAAATATCTTTGAATGGATCGTCAAATCAGAATCAGGTTTAATATCACCAGAATATGTTATAAAAATGTTAACTTTTCACAACAGTACAATGAAATACATCAACAAATACATTGAAAAAATTAGTTACATTAAGTATATATCTATCTATTCAAGTTAAAATAAATAGTGCAAAATAACAGAAATAAAGAAGTTCATGGGTTCAGTTTTTAATCAGAAATCAGATGGTAGAGCGGAAGAAGCTGATCCTGAATCTCTGAGTGTGTGCCTTCAGGCTTCTGTACCTCTTTTCTGATGGTAACAGTGAGAAGAAGGCACGTCCTTAATGATGGACGCTGTCTTCCCAAGGCACCGCTCCTTGAAAATGCAAACAACGGGAAATCTGCAGATGCCGGAATTTCAAGCAACACCCATAAAAGTTGCTGGTGAACGCAGCAGGTCAGGCAGTATCTCCAGGAAGAAGTACAGTCGACGTTTCAGGCTGAGACCCTTCGTCAGGACTAACAGTCCTGATGAAGGGTCTCGGCCTGAAACATCGACTGTACCTCTTCCTAGAGATGTTGCCTGGCCTGCTGCGTTCACCAGCAAATTTGATGTGTGTTGCTCCTTGAAAATGAATTGGATACTCTGAAGTCTAGTACCCATGATGGAGCTGATTAATTTTCTCAAGTTTCTGCAACTTACTCCAGTAGCCCCCACCTCCACCCTCGCTATACAAGAGGCTGATGCAGCCAGTCAGAATGCTCTCCACAGTACATTTGTAGAAGTTTAAATCAAAATCTCCTGAAACTCCTAATGAAATATAGGTGCCGACTTGCCTTCTTTATAGCTGCATCTTTATGTTGCCCAAGTTAGGTCCTCAGAGACAAACTTGAAATCGCTCATGCTCTCCTCTTCTGATCCCTCTTTAAGGATGGTTTGTGTTTCTTTTGTCTTACCCTTGAAGTCCACAATTGGCTTTTTGGTCTTATTGACATTGAGTGCAAGGTTGTTGCTGTGACACCACTCCACTAATTGGTATATCTCGCTCCTGCACGCCTGTTTGTCATCATCTGAAATTCTGCCAACAATGGTTGTATCATCAGCAAATTTATAGATGGCATTTGAACTATGCCTAGCCACACAGTCACATGTATAGAGATTAGAGATCTGGGCTAAGCACACATCCCTGTGATGTGTCAGTGTTCATCATCAATGAGGTGGAGACATTATCTCCAATCCATACAGATTCTGGTCTTCTAGTTAGGAAATCGAGGATCCAGTTGCAAAGGCCCAGGTTATTGAGCTTTTTGATCAGGACTGTAGGAATGATGGTGTTAAATGCTGAGCTATAGTCAATAACCCAACATCCTGACATACTGTAGGTATTTGCATTGTCCAAGTAATCCAAGGCTGTGTGGAGAGGCATTGAGATTGTGCCTGCTGTAGACCTATTGTGGCGATAGGCAAATTGCAGTGGGTCCAGGTCCTTCCTGAGACAGGTGTTGATTCCAGCCATGACCAACTTCTCAATGCATTTCATCACCGTAGACATGAGTGCTACTGGAAGATAGTGTTGAGGCAGTTCACCCTGCTCTTCTTGGGCAATTATATAATTGTTGCCCTTTTGAAGTAGATGGAAACTTCCTACTGTAGCAGTTCCATTTTAAAAACAATCAATGTGGCTGTTTTACATTCAGGGCAAAACATTACCACTTGTGCTTTCAATAACTTAGATTGATTTTGCTACTCTGTTTAACTACATACAAATTTGTCTCTTAGAAAGTGCCAAAGTAGTTGAAACAGATCCTTTAACACTGTTACACAAATTTCTAACACCTGGTGTCAATTTGCCATGAGCTGTCCACAAGCTATGTGGGGAATAACATGACAGAGTTGTTGTCATAGACTAAAACTCCATGCCAGTCTCTAAGTAGCTGGGTGATGCAGCACAGTGATATCCACATGAGAGAGAGCAGACATGAGAATCCTCAGCATTGACTTCACACCATCAGGTCAAATAAAGGCAAGGCAAATGCTTCCCGTTTGCCATCTATCATTCTCTTAACTTGCTGAATCAGTGCTGCTCCACATTGAAGATTTTGAAAAGAGGAAAGGATAATATAGCAAAAAAGTGGGAAACTTCATATGGAGGCACGGCAGCACAGTCACTGACCAAGCTGCCTGAGTCCAAAAGAATTCAGGAATCAACAACTGAACAAACACAAGTGATAAACCTGCCTTGCTCTCATCCTCAGCAACCACCCTGTGCCAGATACATGTGTCCATGACATGACTGGTAGAAACGACCACAACAAAGATCTTGTGCCGACAAAGTCCCACTGCAGGATGTAGTGTGACATTACAATCATGAAGTCCAGGGTAGATTCAGAATAGACACTGGTCATCAGTCAATCATCTACAGCAACACAACAGTATATATCTGCAATATCAGGCTCATTCAGGGTCGGCAAGTCTGGAGACTTGACCCAAACGCAGAGCCGCAGAGACAATTTAGCAGTGAGCAATAACTAACAATAAACTGTAAAATAATAAGCCACAGAGGGAGTACTGCAGTGGGCTGAGCACACATTTTTGAGGTGAGCCAGTATTGCTCATCAGCGAGGAGGAGATGTTATTCTCAATCCACACTGACTGTGGTCTCCTGGTGAGGAAGTCAAGGATCCAGTTGCAGAGGGAGGTACAGAGGTCCAGGTTTAGGAGCCTGTTGATTAGAACTGGGACCAGAACTGCTCACAATACTCCAAATCTAGTCTGATCAACGATGATGATAGCATCTGCCTGTCTCGAAGGATGATAAAAATATTGTGTGCGCTATTGGTCAGTCCGCTGTAAAGCTGCAATGCCTTCAAAGGCTGTGCAGTCCAATTTTGGAGTGACGGGTCTTGCTGCGGTTTCTGAGAGTGAGTGTTGCCCCAGGCTGTGGAGGTGTTGCGGTTGATATTTCCTTTGGCCATCTGTGCTCTCTCTTTGCTCCCTGCTGCTCTTCTCTCTTCTGCTAGCTCCTCTTTACACCAGTGCAGGTGAACTCATCCACCACATCTGCCACTGCAGATGTTTGGTGTGTTGTTGACATCTTAGCACACGATGTTTGTCCTCTTGAGGCTGATAGTCAAATGAGAGTGTCTGCAGTTGAGTGATGAGAATCTGGAGGGCTTGCTCTGAAAGTGATGTCAGGGCAGCGTCATCTGCAAACAGCAAACCCCTAGGTCAAACCTTGGTCGTTACTCTTAGACATGCCTGCCATCACTCCTGGTGTGTAGTCATAGGCTGTCCTCTGATGCACTGAAGGCATGGAGAAGGGAGAAGAAGATGCTGAAGAGCATAGGGGCCAGTAGGCAGCCCTAGCTACACGCCAGCCTTGATTGGGAAGGGATTTGAAGATGAGCCAATAAACTGGACAGTGTCTTGCATGTCTTCATGGATAGAAATGATCATTCTGAGGAGCTTTTGGAGCAGCAGGAAGAAGCCCTTTCTGCTGACCAGGTTGCAGGCCTTTGTACTCTGGTTGTCTCTGTTCTCGGCATTTCTCTTGGACTTCATTTACGCTGCATCATGCGACCCATCGTGTGGCCAGTGATCTTGGCAGTCCATGGGTGAGTATTTTTAAAGTTAGCGCTCACATTTGAAGCTGTTCGGGTTGGTGGTACACAGGAACATGAGGTATCATGAACACAGAGAGAGTGTTGTTGCATGAATGAAGTCACTGGAGAAAAGTACTGGTAGGCACAAAGCAGCTTCTTTGTTCAACAAGGTACAGCAGGCATCATATGGAGACACTTTTGGTCAAAAGGTCTGGCTGGCCCATCATGGGGCTCAATATTTTATGTGATAAACATCACAGGACAATTCCATTGATGCAATCTATCACAATGCTTTCTTTTACATTACACACGAACTTCACACGTCCCAATTCACAACCACACCACAGACATCCAAACAAAATTTAATCAGCATTGTCTGATCTGAGATTCTTAGCTTTTAGGAACCTATTGTTCAGAGCTGCTCTCCAAATTAAATCCACAATACATATTCAGATGTGAAGACTGGTAGACAAAGTCATTTGCTAAATGTAAATGTGCTAAACCCAAAAATCACTTTAACAGTGACGACGTCGTCAGCAGAGGACTTGAGTAGAGAGGTCTTTGAGATGGTTGGCCTGAAAACCTTCTTTATGCCAGCAAGCACGGATGTCTCCAAACCACGGCCCCTACTGCTGACCTCTAACAATCCCGAGCAAATTCAAAATCTGGACTCCACCTCCATAAATGGGGGTTCCAGCAACCTTGCACACCTTCAAAGTGCTGATTGCGCAACCTCCATCTCCGACTTAAGTCCATAAGGACCTCACTTTTGTCCCCTTGCACCCACAACTCGGTGAGTACCGTACCCTCCATGATGCTGAGCTCTTCTTCTGCCACCTCCATCTCCGAGCCTATTTCTTTCACAACGACTCTCCACCCCGCACCAATGATCCCTTCTCCCATCTCCAGCCCTCCTCCTCTTTCTGGACACCCCACCCTGGTCTTCTGCCTGTACTGGACATTTTCATTTTCATTGCCAACTGCCTATGGGACATTAACCATCTAGACTTAACACTCCTTTCTCCTATTTCAACCTCAGTCCTTCCAAACGCTTGGCTCTCCACTCCCTCCGCAAAAATCCTAACCTCACCATCAACCTGCAGATAAGGGGGGAGCTGTAGTAGTCTGGCAGACTAACTTCTACCTTCTTGAGGCCCAGCGACAACTCTCAGAACCTTCCTCTTAATTGCCCCTCAAACAGGACCCCAGTAAAGAACACCAGGCCATTGTCATAGTCATAGTCATACTTCATTGATCCCGGGGGAAATTGGTTTTTGTTACAGTTGCACCATAAATAATAAATAGTAATAGAACCATAAATAGTTAAATAGTATTATGTAAATTATGCCAGTAAATTATGAAATAAGTCCCGGACCAGCCTATTGGCTCAGGGTGTCTGACCCTCCAAGGGAGGAGTTGTAAAGTTTGATGGCCATAGGCAGGAATGACTTCCTATGATACTCTGTGCTGCATCTCGGTGGAATGAGTCTCTGGCTGAATGTACTCCTGTGCCCAACCAGTACATTATGTAGTGGATGGGAGACATTGTCCAAGATGGCATGCAACTTGGACAGCATCCTCTTTTCAGACACCACCGTCAGAGAGTCCAGTTCCATCCCCACAACATCACTGGCCTTACAAATGAGTTTGTTGATTCTGTTGGTGTCTGCTACCCTCAGCCTGCTACCCCAGCACACAACAGCAAACATGATAGCACTGGCCACCACAGACTCATGGAACATCCTCAGCGTCGTCTGGCAAATGTTAAAGGACCTCAGTCTCCTCAGGAAGTAGAGACGGCTCTGACCTTTATTGTAGACAGCCTCAGTGTTCTTTGACTAGTTCAGTTTATTGTCAATTTGTATCTCCAGGTATTTGTAATCCTCCACCACGTCCACACTGACCCCCTGGATGGAAACAGGGGTGACCAGTACCTTAGCTCTCCTCAGGTCTACCACCAGCTCCTTAGTCTTTTTCACATTAAGCTGCAGATAATTCTGCTCACACCATGTGACAAAGTTTCCTACCGTAGCCCTGTACTCAGCCTCATCTCCCTTGCTGATGCATCCAACTATGGCAGAGTCATCCAAAAACTTCTGAAGATGACAAGACTCTGTGCAGTAGTTGAAGTCCGAGGTGTAAATGGTGAAGAGAAAGGGAGACAAGACAGTCCCCTGTGGAGCCCCAGTGTTGCTGATCACTCTGTCGGACACACAGTGTTGCAAGCACACGTACTGTGGTCTCCCAAACCAGCACCAACCTTATTGACTCTGGGGATCTCCCATCCACTGCCACAAACCTCATAGTTCCCGCACCCCACACCTCCTGTTTCTACCTCCAACCCAAAATCCACAAACCTGCTTGTCCAGGTAGACCCATTGTTTCAGCTTGTTCCTGTCCCACTGAACTCATATCTGCAAACCTCGACTCTATTTTATCCCCCCGGATTAGACCCTCCCCACCTACATCTGTGACACGTCACACACACTTGATCTTTTCAAGGATTTCAAGTTCCCTGGCCCCCATCATCTTATTTTCACTATGGATGTCCAGTCCCTATATACCACCATCCCCCACCAGGAAGGCTTCAAAGCTCTCCGCTTTTTTCTGGACACCAGATCCAAACAGTTCCTCTTCACCACCACTCTCCTCTGCCTAGTGGAACTTGTTCTCACTTTAAATAGTTTCTCGTTTGGGTCATCCCATTTCATTCAAAGAAAAGGATTAGCCATGGGCACTCATATGGGGTACTAGCTATGCCTGCCTATTTGTCAGCTACGTGAAACAGTCTATGTTCCAAGCCTACACTGGCATCACTTCTCCACCTCTTCCTGGGCTACATCGACGACTTCATTTGTTGCTGCTTTCTGTACCCACGCGGTACTCATGGACTTCATCAACTTTGCCTCCAACTTTCACCCTGCCCTCAAATTTACCTGGTCCATTCCCAACATCACACTCCCCTTTCTCAATCTTCCTGTTTCTGTCTCTGGAGACATCTTATCTACTGATGTCTATTGTAAACCCACTGACACTCACAGCTACCTGGACTAAACCTCTTCCTACCCTGTTACTTGTAAAAACATCATCCCCTTCTCTCAATTTCTCTGTCTCCACCACATCTGCTCTCAGGATGAGACTTTTCATTCCAGAACGAAGGAGACGTACTCCTTCTTCAAAGAAAGAGGCTTCCCTTCCTCCACCATCAACGCTGCCCTCAACCACATCTCTTCCATTTCACGTGCATCCCCTGCCACCCCACCAGGGATGGGGTTCCTCTTGTCCTCAGCTAGCACCCCACCAGCCTTCACGTCCAACATATAATTCTCTGTAACTTCTGCCATCTCCAACGGGATCCCAACACCAAACACATCTTTCCCTCCCCCCAACTTCCTGCTATCCACAGGGATCACTTCCTACGTGACTCCCTTGTCCATTCGTCCCTCCCCACTGATCTCCCTTCTGGCACTTAACCTTGTAAGCAGAACAAGTGCTTCACCTGCCCCTACACCTCCTCCCTCCTTACCATTTGAGGTTCCAAATCGTCCTTCCAGATGAGGCAATATATCACCTGTTGGGGTCATCTACTGTCTGGTGCTCACGTTGTAGCCTCCTGTATATCAGTGAGACCCGATGTAGATTGGGAGACCGCTTCACCGAACACCTACACTCTGTCGCCTGAAAAAGCAGGATCTCCCAGTGGCCACCCATTTTAATTCCACTTTCCATTCCCATCCCGACATGGCCTCCTCTACTGTTGCAGTGAGGCCATACTCAGATTGGAGGAGCAACACCTTGTATTCCGTCTGGGTAGCCTCCAACCTAATGGCATGAACATCGATTTCTCTAACTTCTAGTAATGACCCCCCCACCCCTGCTTTCAGCTTTCCTATTTCCTTCTCTCACCCTGTCTGCTCACCTGCCTATCACCTCCCCCTGGTGCACCTCCTCCATTTCTTTCTTCTATGGCCTCCTGTCCTCTCCTATTTAGATTCTCCCTTTTCCAGTCCCATATCTCTTTCACCAATTGACTTCCCATCTCTTTATTACACCTCCCCCAGTTTCACCTGTCACCTTGTGTTTCTTCCTCCCCTTCCCCACCTTCTTACTCTGACTCCTCATCTTTTTTTCTCCAGTCTTAATGGAGGGTTTTGGCCCAAAACATCGACTGTACTCTTTTTCATTGATGCTGCCTGGCCTGCTGAGTTTGTCCAGCATTTTGTATGCGTTGATTTCATTTGCCTTGCTTACTAGCTACTCACTCTGCAAGTTAACCTTGAAGGAAACCTTCAGTAGGACTTTCAAGTCCCTTTGTACCTCCAATTTCTAAATTTTCTCCCCAGTTATCAAATAGTCTTTTCTTCCAAAATGCATGACCATACACTTCCCAACACTGTATTTCATCTGCCTCTTCTTTTCTCATTCTCTCTGTCTCTCTAAGACCTTCTCAGAATCCTCACACTGGTGACTTCCTTTGAACC
Source organism: Mobula hypostoma (assembly GCF_963921235.1). Taxonomy (NCBI): domain Eukaryota; kingdom Metazoa; phylum Chordata; class Chondrichthyes; order Myliobatiformes; family Myliobatidae; genus Mobula; species Mobula hypostoma. The sequence goes on along the minus strand of NC_086103.1, from coordinate 97,802,874 downwards.
ATGACTCGAAGATCCACAATGTCCGACCTGCCGATGCCTTGAATGGCCAAAGCTTGGCCATCTAGCAAAGGTGACATTCATAGTCCAGATCATAGTCCAGCCATCACTACAGCCTCCTCCTTCTGACTGCAACATATGAGTGACCATTTGAAAACTGACCTATCTCCCTTAGTATAGTCATATAAGAGTGATTATCTGCACTTGTGTTAGCATAAGTTATAAGATGTATGATGCTTCAGCCTCTCTGAGGCTGAAGACTGTTATGGTCTTCCTGCTGCACATTCTGGGAGAGCGTTGAAAGTTCTGTTTGTGTTTGAAGTTATGAATTGAAACTTTCAAGGCCGACCTGCTTAAAGTTTTCATTATACACATAATTACTTTAAATTATTTGCTGACAATGCACCACTTTCATGAATATTGACTGTAATGTGTTTGGATGTAGGTCAGAGACCACACCAGCAACACCAGCAGCTCCAATACCATGCATTCTGATGCCTCAGTTGACATTTGCGACAGATTATTAGTTGGAAATTGAGCTGATGGTTGGGGAGCTACCTCCAGTTCTGTGCCTCTCGCCGCCGTTTTATTTTCCAGCCTTCTCTATGGAGAGAAAGAGAGACAATGAATAGAGGTGATGGAGTATTATAATGCACTTTTAAAATTGAATTTCCATTTTGTGAGAAATATATCTCCTCTGCTCATTTTTAGCAGTTGCTCTTAGTATTTTTGAAACAATGGAAATATCACAGAACTGGATATACACTAATTCAGATGCACTTTTCAAACTGCACAATTTATGCCAATTATAGACAAATTCTGCCGAGACAAAGAATAAAATCTGGCAGACACTCCAGGCACTGATATTTTCTGTTGAACAATGAGTCCTTTCATGCTCTAAATGAGCCAATAGTTGTAAAACATCCAATGCTCCCTCTTCTTTATCTATTATAGCCAGGAGAAAGCTGATTAATACGGTATGTTTATCCAGGTTTCAATCATTCAGTGGTAGGCTCTCAGGACTGTCTATCAACACAAACACACATCTTTGGCAAACATTGAAGAGGCTTTAATCACAGCTTAGTTAAAAAGCTCCATAAACAGTGACAGCAAAATGATGTTATCTGAGAAAGTCTTTCAGGAAAACTACATTAGCTTCAACAAAAGGAGCATGTGATATGTTTGAGTTGATGTAAAGCTGAAACCTATTTGTTTGCACAGTGCCACTCACTCAGCATTCTTTGGGAAAAGGAATTCCTTGTTATACCACATGTCTAGACACTATTATCTCAGAGCTGAATTCATCTTTATTTAGGTGAAAGATAACACAGGAACAGTTTTCCTTCTTTGAAATTTTGTCCTTATAAAGTTTAGATTCTACACTGTCATTTGTTCAAAAATGGAAATAAATAACATTCTTTTTTGACAACTACAGGAAATTAATTTATTTTGTTCAGCCAGCTTTTTGCTACACTTGTACACCAAATTTCACAACTTTATATGTGATTTACTTAGATACCCATATATGGAATTTCTCTCTTCTCACAAATTCAAGCAAAATCACTTGCCTAGGATTAAAGGACATTAGCTCAAATTAACAAAATATCCAGCACAAATATATATTTTATATGGAAAACACAAAATAATCTGCAGATGCTGGGGTCAAAGCAACACTCACAACACCCTGGAGGAACTCAGCAGATCAGGCAGCATCCGTGGAAAAGAGAAATATGAGGCATCTTCATGTGATTGGTTTAGCTGGATTGGCATATGGTTGGCTAAAGGTCCTGTTCTTGTGCTGTACTGTTCTCATTCGACACTGTATTAAGTGCATATATTCATATAGATAGATAGATAGACATACTCTATTGATCCCGAGGGAAACTGGGTTTTGTTACAGCTGCACCAACCAAGAATACAGCATAAATATAGCAATACAAAACTCACAAACCATCAAACAACAATATGCAAACTATGCCAGATGGAAATAAGTCCAAGACCAGCCTATTAGCTCAGGGTCTCTGACCCTCCACGGGAGGAGCTGCAAAGTTCGATGGCCACAGGCAGGAACAACCTCCCATGACGCCCAGTGTTGTATCTCGGTGGAATATGGCCGGAGTCCAATAGCAAAAAGTTCAATATCTGGGCTACAAACACATTCCTCGATTGTAATATGACCAGGATTGCACCATCCGTTGTTAACCAGAACAACAAGCCCGCAACTCCTTTAAGCTTACCGCTTTCTGTGCACTTCCGGTCAGCCTGAACGGTCTGGAAGCCATCCATGGAAAAGTTTTGGTCGGGTATGTCCTCGTGCAGCCACGTTTCAGTAAAACACATAACATTGCTCTCCCGAAATGTTCTCATGTTAGCATGTCAGGGTTAGCATGTCAGGAGAGGATGCTTTGGAAGATGATTTATATGATTCTGTAGCCCTCAGTGTGTTTGCCGTTTCACCATGCAAAAGAATGCTCAGGCATTTTGAAGTTCAAAGTTCAAAGTTCAAGGCCAATTTATTATCAAAGTACATTTATGTCACCATATACAAGCCTGAGATTTATTTTCTTGAATGAATTTGGGAATGAACTGAATGAATGACAAGATCATTATTGAGCAACCAAAAGGAACAAATCAGAATGTGTGAGTTTTCTCCGGGTGCTCCGGTTTCCTCTCACAGTCCAAAGACGTAGCAGGTAGGTTAATTGTCATTGTAAATTGTCCCGTGATTAGATTAGGGTTAATCAGGGATGTGTGGATGCTGGGGTGGCATGGATCAAAGGGCCAGAAGGACCTACTCCACGCTGCATGGAAAAATAAATAAAATTATTGTAATTTGGAATAGCAAACACAAAAACTGTATGATTATTTTTGAACATAGTTCATAACTAATTTGGAAAGAGCATTTAGATGCATGCTTGACTCTAATTTATATCTAATATACAGTATTGTATTTGATCGAGCTAATCTTTCTGCTTATTTTAATATGCCAACTCCAAGTGTGGTGTAACCAGATTTTTATAGAGCTGTAACATTACCTTGTGGCTCTTGAACTCAGTCCCCAAGCGAATGAAGGTCAACACGCCACACAAACCATGTCAATTTTTGTCACAAACAAGAGAAAATCTGCAGATGCTGGAAATCCAACTTGTCTATCTACTTTGAGGGATCTATGGACGTGGACCCCAAGATCTCTCTGTACCTTCACACTGCTAAGAATCCTGCCATTAACATTGTACTCTACTTTCACATTTGACCTGACAAAATATATAATTTGACACTTTCATTGATAGAACCCCATCTGCCACTTCTGTATCCTATCAATGTCCTACAACAACCTTCTACACTATCCACATCACCAACCTTCATGTCAACTGCATACATACTAACCCAACCTTCTATTTCTTCATCTAAATCATTTATAAATATCACAAGAGTAGGTGTCCCAGAACAGATCCCTGCAAATTGCAGCTAGTCAGCCATCTGTTTCCACTCCCTGCCTTCCGTGTGCAGGCCAGTTTTGAATCCAAGTAGACCGGATTCCCTGGATCCTGTGCATCCTGACTTCAGTAAGGTAGAGGTCAGTTCGCTACAGTACAACAGCACCCCTTATGCCTGAGGGTTTGATGGTGACGTTGGAATTGGTGTGGAGAGAGTGGAGGACAGTGCATTCAGAAGGAGTAAGGTTTGAGGAGGAAAGAGCAGTATGGAAGTCGAGCCGGTTGAAGTCTCATCAGCAGTTAGAGGTGAAAAGATGGAGAGCAGGCAGAGATCCAGAGTGGGGTGTACAAGAAGAGGAGGAAGGTTGGAGATGGAAGAAGGGTCATTGGTGTAGATTGGGGAATCCTTGCCAAAGAAGTGTGCTTGGAGACAGAGGGGGCAGAAGAAGAGCTAGGCATTGTGGTGGACCCAGAACTCACGACTTTGCATGTGAACGGGGACAAAGGCCCTTGCTGAGGACAGAACTTTGTTCATCATTGCACCCTGGTGCACCATGACTCTGTCAGACCTACGCATCTTATTGTCATACCTCACTTGCTGACATGAGCCTCTAAAAGGATATTGCTGATCCACCTACAGGCATTCCCTGTGCACCGACCTTCCACCTTCCATCACCTCATCCTAACTGAAAAAACTGGTGAGTGAAGAATAGTGAAGTGTGAATTTGAGGAAATTCTGAAGAGAAGAAATGCTGCAGCCTATGGGTTTGAATAAGACTAACATAAGAACAATATCTTTTCTTTCACGTATTGGATTGTTTTTATAGAGCATCTGAGTTTTAATTTACTTATGAACACTTTAAGAGATGACATTTCTCTTGATCTCAGTATCACAAATTATGGCCCTACCCTTTCTGTGGCACATAAGCCTCAGGGAAAACTGCTGCCAATTCTTCTAATTTTAATACTGTGAAATGAAAGAATACTCTGCTTTAAGCAAATGTTAAGCATTTGCTTCTGTTATGTTGCACGCCCATCAGATTCTGAATAACCCCAAACAGAACCAGCCCATAAGACTTAGAAAAAAGGATGAATTTATTTTGTGTGATGATTTGAATTTATTTTCCTAAATCGATTGGATGAATCAAAGCCCAAATATTGCAGTATATCCGATTAATTTTTCATTTTGCTTTCTGATGATGAACTTGAGAGAAGGAAATGATAGGACACTTTTATCCAGTATGAATCTGCACTCCGTGCACTTTGCCCTCCTGAACTAAAGCTGTCACACAGCAATTTGCAAGTATCCCATCAGGGCTTAGCGCCAGCCAGTGATGCATGAGTATTAACTCCTGTGGCAAGCTACTGTGACTTGGCCTACGGTCACCTCATTTTTTTTTTCCGAACTGTCAAATTTACTCAGGCAACAGAGCTCTGAGACAGCACTTAATGCATTTTACTATTACATTGGATTCAAAACTGATTATTTAAGCTGTTAATCTGAACAGTGATCTAATAGATGATGGCTGCAAAATCCAAATCCCTTGGCTGCATACGCTCAATATAATGAATCCTAAACAAGCTTCTTTCAACCACACTTGACCTCTTCTTTGAGTATTTGGTTTTGTTTACTCGTGGTTAAAAAAATCAAAATACAGAAACACAATGCAGGGCGGTGTAACCATTATTCAGAGCAACAAACCAAAAGTAATTTATGAAGAGTCACAAACTCAGATACAGGGGAAAAGCAAGGTCTGTAACAAAGGAATTTCCTGATGATTGCTGTAGATAGTGATAAGCATATTGAACAAAATGTGAGCAAATTGTAGTTTCAAGAACAAAATTTCAGTGTGGAAATCACATGTCAGCATACTTTATAAATATAAATACAAAATTTCAATGTAGAAGTCACATGCCAGCTTTCTTTATAAATATAAATACAAAATTTCAATGTAGAAGTCACATGCCAGCTTTCTTTATAAATATAAATACAAAATTTCAATGTAGAAGTCACATGCCAGCTTTCTTTATAAATATAAATACAAAATTTCAATGTAGAAGTCACATGCCAGCTTTCTTTATAAATATAAATACAAAATTTCAATGTAGAAGTCACATGCCAGCTTTCTTTATAAATATAAATACAAAATTTCAATGTAGAAGTCACATGCCAGCTTTCTTTATAAATATAAATACAAAATTTCAATGTAGAAGTCACATGCCAGCTTTCTTTATTGGTTGTTTAAGGTTCCATTTTGCTTGAGTTGCCTGGAAAGGATATTGGGTCACTTGCCACTCTGTTAATTTGATGAATGGTCAGTGCATCCTGCTGTTACAAGCAGACAGCCGCTTGCAACAGGTCAGTCAACTGCACTATGATGTATTTGAGACATTAACCACAATTTTGAGGTAGAAGTAAACAGCACAAAGACACCATCTGTCAGAGATCATCTTGACCTGATTAACCGGGAGCCTGAAAAGGAGCAACTGTCTACACTTAAAAACCATTTCCAAAAACATTTCATCTAATTTTTCAAAAGTTTATCATCTCGATTTTAAAATGAGCCAGTGTATTTACAGTGGATTGTGGTCAATTGCGCTATTGGTTAATTGGGGCAGCCACTTATTCGAGACAACTCTTAAAGAACAAAACCTAATTGAGATAATAGCTAGGATTCCCTTCATTTAGTTGAGGCACTCTGCCACTTAATTGGGACAGGAGACTGTTGCCAAAGTTTTGAATAGTTTCAGTGCCTGTTAGAACTACACCAGGCTTAGAGCAAAGAGCTTTTAAATAGTGCCAGTTACTTATGTTTGCGTCAGAATCTGTGATTTTTGTCACTGATAGTTGCTCACTGTGGTTTCAAGCATTCAGACCTGGAAATGCCAGGAATGGCTGCCAGTGAAAATGAAACAATTTCACGACTTCAGCAAGTGAGAAACTACAAACATTTGAAGGTATTGGCAATCACCATGACTGATACAATGAAAATGAAGACTGTTGAAAGCATTGTATGAAGGCAGTCCATTATCTGCAGTAGGTGTCTTCACTTACAGTCAAATGAACACAGCAGCGTACACTGGATGAAATTCTCCATCAATAGCCACTAGAAACTCCAGACTTTTATAGCACCACACACAATATGCTGGAGGAACTCAGCAGGCCAGGATTCCTCCAGCATTTTGTGTGTGTTGCTTGGATTTATGGCATCTGCAGATTTTCTCTTGTTTGTGACACAGTTTTATAGTATTGTTTTAGTATTGATAGTATTCAAATTTGTTCTGTATTTCATTTAAATATATAATTTGTCACTTAGTTTGTCTTTTTTTATACCTTTTTAACTACTTCCATGAAACTTTGGCTAATTGGGGCAGTAGCTTAATTTGGCCGAAATATACTGGTCCCAATTAACCAGAATCTACTGTATTTCAATTTTTGACAATTTTTTTAGAGGTGTAGACAAATAATAAAAACGCAGAAATAAAATGCTGCCCAGAGTATCTACTTTCAATTGGTTGTAGAGAAAGAATTACTGATGTCAGAGAGTAATGTGCACTGAAAAATTGGTGCCTAATGTGTGAAAGTAAAAAGCTCTTTGCAGCATTGTGTTGATAATTATGTTCGACAAGCAGATATGATATATTTATGAGCTCATCTAAGATTGAAGTATCATTAACAAACTTATTAGTCTGAGCTTCTTCTGATAAATTCCACTGGAAAGACATCTCTACGGGCAATTATTCTATGATTTTGTAACAGATTATATTGTCAGTTTTGACAAGGGGTATAAAAAACTTATTGATTAAAGATGAGATCAGCAAATCTCTGGTGACCCAGAATTTTTGCCAGACGCCCTTGGGGTGTTCCACTTATATTTTGTCAATAACTTATTAGAACCATATGTAGTTGTTTTCATTATATAGTTGCCACCTAATTGAAGGTGGTTTGTGACAGAACATGTTGCATTATTGCAACAGAGAAACTCTTGACTTCTGGAACCACATTGAATCATTATCTGTTTTTAGAGTACTTTTTACACTATAGGACCACAAGACATAGGAACAGAATTCAGCCATTCAGCCCATCAAGTCTGCTCTGCCATTCAATCCATTCCATCCATTCCTTCTCAGATCCATTTTCCCTGTAACTTTCTATGCCTTGATTTATCATGAATCTATCAACCTCTCCCTTAAATACACCCAGACGACTTGGCCTCCACAACCACATGTGGCAATGAATTCCAAAGATTCAGCACTCTCTAGCTAAAGAAATTCCTTCTCATCTCCATTCTAAATGGACGTCCCTCTATTCTGAGGTTGTGCCGTCTGGTTCTAGACTCAGCTGCCATAAGAAACATCTTTGCCACATCTACTTTATTTAGGGCCTTTCAACATTCAATTGGTTTCAATGAGATTACCCCTCATCCTTCTAAATGCCAGTGAGTACAGGCCCAAAGCCATCAAATGTTCATCATCTGATAAGCCTTTCAGTCCTGGAATAATTTTTGCGAGCATCCTTTGAACCATCTCCAATGTCAGGAGCACAAAACTGCTCACAATAGTCCAAGTGAGGCCTCATCAGTGCCTTATAAAGCTTCAGTGTTTCATCTTTGTTTTTATATTCTATTCCTCTTGAATGCTAACATTGCATTTGCTTTCCTCACCACCAACTCAACCCTGCATGAGGATTCCCAAATCCCTTTACTTCTCAGATTTTTGAATTTTCTCCCTATTTAGAAAATAGTCTGCATTTTTATTCTTTCTACCAAAGTGCATGACCATACACTTCACAGAAATGTATTCCACCTGCCACTTCTTTGCCCATTCTCTTAATCTGTCTAAATCCTTCTGCTGTCTCCCTGCTTCCTCAACGCTACCTGCCTTCCACCCATCTTCATATCGTGCGCAAACTTGGACACAAAACCTTCAGTTCTATCATCTAAATCATTGACATATAACATAAAAAGAAGTGGTCCCAACACAGACCCCTGTGGAATACCACAGGTCACTGTCAGCCAGCCAGAAAAGGCTCCCTTTATTCCCATACTTTGCCTCCCGCCAATCAGCCAATGTTCTATCCATGCGAGAATCTTTCCTGTAATACCATGGGCTCTTATCTTGCTAAGCAGCATCAAGTGTGACACGTTGCCAAAGGCCTTCTGAAAATCAAAGTACACAACATCCACCAATTTTCCTTTGTCTATCCTACTTGTTAATTCCTCAAAGAATTCCATCAGATTTGTCAGACACGATTTTCCTTTAAGGAAACCATGCTGACCACAGCCTATTTTATCAAGTACACTGATACCTCGTCCTTAACAATCGACTCCAACATCTTCCCAACTAACTGGCCTATAATTTCCTTTCTTCTGCCTCCCTTCCTTCTTGAAGAGAAGCGTGACATTTGCAATTTTGCAATCCTCCAGAATGATGTCAGAATCTAGTGATTAAATCAAAAGTGAGACATGGAAAAAAAAGTTGTATTTATAAATTTAATTTACATTGATTCACTGCTAGAGTGAAATATGGCATATGCATCTTACATACTGCTTTGTCGTAGATAGGCAAATAATGCTTCATGTGACATTAAAAATGACAGTCTTCATTCAAAGAATTAATTCCTCTAAGGAGAAATGAATGCACTTATGATGAAACTATTTATTATGAAAGTTTAAATTATTTTAATCAGTATTTAGCATGTTGCTGTTAGATAATCATAATCAGGTTTATTATCACTGGCAGGTGTCGTGAAATTTGTTATCTTAGCAGCATCTGTTCAATGCAATACATAATATAGGAGACAGAGAGAGAGAGAATAAATAAATAAAACAATTACAGTATACGTCTAGCAACACACATAAAAATTGCTGGTAAACGCAACAGGCCAGGCAGCATCTCTAGGAAGAGGTACAGTCGACGTTTCGGGCCGAGACCCTTCATCAGGGCTAACTGACAGAAGAGATAGTAAGAGATTTGACAGCATACGTATATTGAATATATTAAAAATCGTGCAAAAACAGAAATAATATATATTAAAAAGTGAGGTAGTGTTCAAGGGTTCAATGTCCACTTAGGACAGATGGCAGAGGGGAAGAAGCTTTTCCTGAATCACTGAGTGCGTTCCTTCAGGTTTCTGTGCCTCCTACCTGATGGTAATAGTGAGAAAAGGGCATGCCCTGGGTGCTGGGGGTTAGGTCCTCAGAGATCTTGACACCCAGGAACTTGAAGCTGCTCACTCTCTCCACTTCTGATCCCTCTGTGAGGATGGCTATGTGTTCCTGCGACACCACTCCACTAGTTGGCATATCTCGCTCCTGTGTGCCCTCTTGTCGACACCTGAGATTCTACCAACAATAGCTGTATCATCAGCAAATTTATAGATGGTATTTGAGCTATGCCTAGCCACACTGTCATGGGTATAGAGAGAGTAGAGCAATAGGCTAAGCACACACCCCTGAGGTGCACCAGTGTTGATCGTCAGCAAGGAGGAGATATTATCACCAATCCACACAGATTGTGGTCTTCCGGTTAGGAAATCAAGGATCCAATTGCAGAGGGAGGTGAAAAAGGCCCAGGTTCTGTAACTTATCAATCAGGGTTGTGGAAATGATGGTGTTAAATGCTGAGCTATAGTCGATGAACAGTATCTTGACATAGGTGTTTGTATTGTCCAGGTGGTCTAAGGCCATGTGAAGAGCCATTGAGATTGCATCTGCCATTGACCTATTGTGGCGATAGGCAAATTGCAATGGGTCCGGGTTCTTGCTGAGGCAGGAGATCAGTCTAGTCATGACCAACCTCTCAAAGATGTTAGTGCTACCAGGCAATAGTCATTAAGGCAGCTCACATTATTCTTCTTAGGTACTGGTATAATTGTTGCCTTTTTGAAGCAAGTGGGGACTTAAACCCATAGCAGTGAGAGGTTGAAAATATCCTTGAGTACTCCTGCCAGTTGGTTGGCATAGGTTTTCAGGGCCGAGCCAAGTACTCCACTGGGACCTTCTGCCTTGTGAGGGAGGGTTCGTCCTCTTTAAAGACAGCCTAACTTCAGCCACTGGGACAGAGATCACAGGGTCATCAGGTGCAGCAGGGATCTTCACAGCTGTAGTTGTGTTCTCCCTTTCAAAGTGGGCATGGAAGGTGTTGAGTTCATCTGGTAGTGAAGCATCACTGCCATTCATGCTATTGGGTTTCGCTTTGTACGAAGTAATGTCTTGCAAGCCCTGCCAGAGTTGTCGTACATCCGATGTCACCTCCAACCTCGTTCAAAATTGTCTCTTCACCCTTGAAATAGCCCTCCGCAAATCACACCTGGTTTTCTGGTGCAGACCTGGGTCACCACAGTCCTGGCCTTCAGCAGACGATGTACCTCTTGGTTCATCCACGGCTTTCAGTTTGGGAACAATTTCCCAAATTTTAAAAATATTTCGAAAATGTTTAACAATAGTTTTGTTTTACACATTCTAAATGTTAATGAATATTTCTGAATGTCAAAGCCCACAATCATAACTTCAGCACTCCAAGTCTGATGTGTGTGCACGTACACCCTTGCCCATGTGTGAACTGTTCCCTGACAGCTGTCAAAGACTTTCTGCTAGTGTTACCAGTTGCCATTGCTGAGACAGCCCTGTACTTCACTGAGCCACACTGATATGTTGGCAACTGAATGTGCAGTCCATCTGAAAAGCACACTGGAATAGCAACAGACAGTTGGTGGCTTTGGACCGCAAATGATCTGCCCCTGTGTTCTTTTGATTGAGGATAAAAGCTTCAAATGCTTGGCCAGTTGAGTGATATTGGAAGCACATGATCATGTCACATTGATGCATATTTGACTGAACAAACCACAGCACTAACAGAAGCTAGTAAAAATGTATTGCCTCTGAAACAGTAAAATGTCTCAACGTATTCATTATGAATTTTATCAATGTTTTAAAATGTGTCAGCAACGTAAGGAAGTGGTAGGTGTTTTAACTCAACCTATAAAGCATAATATCGTGGGGACTAGAAAGCTCAAGTAAGACTAAAATACTTCAGGAAATGCTGAACAGCAGCAATGGAAAGAGAAACAGTTAACCAGAAATGCAAGGAATGGTCAAAATGATAAGAGTTACTGAAGAAAGACTAGTAATGTCGAGATGCATAAACCAGCCCACTGGCCAAGCCTTCTGCAAGTGATTTCTGGCTCCAGAAGCAGTCCAATTATTGTAATAGTGCAGCTGCAGTTATTTTCCATGAAGTAAAAAATATCAAGGTCAAGGTCAGGGTCAAAGGTTTAATTTAAAGTTGTCAAATTAATAGTTTTGAAAATTACTTAGTAGAAAGATGCACTGCAGCTCTTGAGTTTCTGGTTAAATTGATCGGAACAGTGCGACAATTTGCCGATAGAGAAGGATTAGAATGGAGAATGAAATTTAGAGTTACGAGTGCCAGAAATCGCATGAAGTCTAAGTACAGGTCTTCAGCAAAGCAATTTCAAAGACAAAGTCGAGTATATTCTCATGCATGAGTACATGTATGCATAGTTAGAACATTACAGCACAGTACAGGCCATTCAGCCCATAATGATGTGCTGACCTTTTAACCTTCTCTAAGACTTCCTTCTTACATAGCTCTCCATTTTTCTGCTTCTGCTTGGAAAGTTTTACCTGCAGCAACTTCACAGGCTCACATTATCGTGTAAACATTATTCACAAGGAAAAACATCAATTACCAAAAAAACATAAATTATGCACCATTTTTCAAGAAAACACAATTTAAATGAAAAAGTCAATTTTAGTGCAAAGTGGTCAAAGTTCAAAGTTCAAAGCAAATATATTGTCAAAGTACATACACAGTATGTTACCATATAAATCCCTGAAATTCATTTTCTTGCAGGCATTTACAGAGAAAAGGAAATTCAATAGAACATTTACAAAATAAAACTGTACATACAGTGAACAGACAAAGATAGAAAACAACTAATGTACAAAAAAAGACATACTGCATAAATCCAAAAAATACCAAGAATGTGAGTTGTAAAGAGTAAGAGTCGCTGGAAGTGAGTCCAGGCATCCCAACCTGCAAAGACTCATTTCAGGGAGGTAGCACCCCGCCCTCCGCAACCCCATCCCCGGTCAACCTCCATTTCACCACCATTTCAGGGAGATAGCACCCCGCCCTCCGCAACCCCATATCCCCCCCCATCCTCAGTCGACCTCCATTTCACCACCATTTCAGGGAGATAGCACCCCGCCCTCCGCAACCCCATATCCCCCCCATCCCCGGTCGACCTCCATTTCACCACCATTTCAGGGAGATAGCACCACCATTTCAGGGAGATAGCACCACCATTTCAGGGAGGTAACACCACCATTTCAGGGAGGTAGCACCCCGCCCTCCACAACCCCATATCCCCCCCATCCCCGGTCGATCTCCATTTCACCACCATTTCAGGGAGGTAGCATCCCGCCCTCCGCAACCCCATATCCCCCCCATCCCCGGTCAGCCTCCATTTCTCCACCATTTCAGGGAGGTAGCACCCCGCCCTCCGTAACCCCATATCCCCCCCATCCCCAGTCGACCTCCATTTCACCACCATTTCAGGGAGGTAGCACCCCGCCCTCCGCAACCCCATATCCCCCCCATCCCCGGTCGACCTCCATTTCACCACCATTTCAGGGAGGTAGCACCCCGCCCTCCGCAACCCCATATCCCCCCCATCCCCGGTCGACCTCCATTTCACCACCATTTCAGGGAGGTAGCACCCCGCCCTCCGCAACCCCATATCCCCCCCATCCCCGGTCGACCTCCATTTCACCACCATTTCAGGGAGGTAGCACCCCGCCCTCCGCAACCCCATATCCCCCCCATCCCCGGTCGACCTCCAAGGGCGCATGTATACGGGACATTTGATTATGAAAGAACACAACAATTTGTTTGACACATATTGAAACTATTTACACACACACACACACACATATATGTTCCTTGTTGAGTATTTTGTTGGCAATCTCAATGCTAATGCAAATAGCTTTTCTATTTCTTTGCAAACTTTCCTTGTACTGTGATGTGGCTCTGCTGAAAAGAACTGTGAAATACTTGAGCAGTCTTCCCTGCGATTAGCCTCCCTAATATGTTGTGGTCCCTAAAAGAAATAAAAGCATAAGGTGTATCCTTATTATATTGTCTTACGTAATACTTTGTTTAGTGATTTTGTCTAACCTGTAAACCAATCTGTAATCTGTAAACTGGGTATATGCAGAAAATGTGACATTGAAGTATGTACTTATATATTATCATGGAGTCGTTTTTTAATTCTATTACAACTTTAAGCACATCTACAGGGAGTTTGGCCTCATCACATAGGACATCAATAGAGTAGCTCCTTAGCAACTAGCCAGCCAGTTTAAATAACGTTAGCTATACTGATGAATGAATGACACCTGTTAAACTCACCTCAACATGTCTTTTACATTTTAACCCACCATAGGCAATAGAAAAGTCACTGTTGCAAACAGTGCAGCGAGCAACACTGTTATTATTTTTGACCCCTATTAGGCAGGGGTACACTTTAGTGTAGTCTGGGGTGAAGGGCGTTTTATATTTTCTTTTTTTGAAACACTCTGCCATGGCAGTGCAGGACACAAAACTGAACTGATGGAGAGACAGAGGTCGACTGTAAAGCCCGCCCACAGAGAAAACTGATAGGTCTACTTAGCACAAAGAGACCAATCAGGATGCTCGCTCTTGCTCTCGCTCCCGCTCTCGATCCTGCTCCCACTCTTGATCTCACTCCTACTCTCGATCTCGCTCCCGCTCTCGATCTCAATCCCGCTCCCACTCCCGCTCTCACTCCTGCTCTCGATCTAGCTCCCACTCCCGCTCTCCCTCTCATTTCCGGGATATTGTATATCATTTGCGGGCGTCAGGGAGCTGCTATTAATATGCAGGAGACTCCTCGAACTGCTGGGAGAGGTGGGATGTCTGTGAGTCTGTAGTGACACTTTAAAATCAGTTCAGAGAAGTGGTGAATGAAGTTACTTACACTGATTCAGGAGCCTGATTGTTTAGGGTAATTAAAGTTTCTGAACATGAGCTTGTGGGATTTAAGACCTTTGTATCTCCTGCCTTATGGTAACCATGAGAGAGGAGTGATGCTTTAAATGATGGATGCTGCTTTCTTCAACAGTGTAAATGGTGGAGAGCTTTGTCTGTGATAGACTGGACTGGCTCTACCACTTCCTGTGGCCCTTTCTATTGCTGGGCATGGTTATATTCATACCAGGCCTTGATGCAACCAGTTCGGATACTCTGCTGTCAGCATGTATAGAAATATGTCGGTAATCAAATTGTTGCTGAACCACAGTGGTTAGATTTTGCTGGATGTTTCAATAACTGAATGAATAAAGGGAAGTAACACACATCAAAGTTGCTGGTGAACGCAGCAGGCCAGGCAGCATCTCTAGGAAGAGGTGCAGTCGACGTTTCAGGCCGAGACCCTTCGTCAGGAATAAAGGGAAGTGGCTGTTCTTGAACCTGGCGATTGGGACTTCAAGCTTCTGTACCTCCTGCTCAATGGTAGCTGTGAGAAGATACATGGCCCAGATGGTTTTGACTTTGATGAAGGATGGTGGCTTCTCGAAGCAGCACCTTGTGTAGCTACTGCCAGTAGTAGGGAAATTGTACCTGTCATGGACTGGGCGGAGTAAATTTCTCTTTGCAGCTTCTATGTTCCTGTGTGTATAAACTGCATACTAGACCCTGATGCATCATTCAGGATCTTTCAATAGTATATCTGAGGACATTTATTAGAATTCAATGACAAGCCAAACCACCTTAGCCCCCTAAAGAAGTAAAGGTGCTCACACAATTTCATTATGATTGCATCTACAGGAGTGTGCAGCTCTTAAGCACATATATAGAGCTAGGGTGCCTAACTCTTTTGCACAGTACTGCTGTAATTTTATATATTGCACTGTACTGCTGCTGCCAAAAACAAAGGCAATGACATATGCGAGTGATGATAAACCTGATTCTGATACGGGTCTCTATTGTGGACAGGGAGTGTGAAGGGGGCCGGGAGAGGAAATCATGTTAGGAAATGGGGGAGGGAGAGGGGAGGGAGAGGGAAGAGATCAGAGAAACATTCTGTAGTGATCAATAAACTAGTTGTTTGGAATTAAGTGACTTTGCCTGGTGTCTCAGGGCTGGGAGTGTTTGCTTCCACACAACCCCCTCCTTCTCTGCCACCTGTCCCACACCCCTCCCATGGTACTCCATCTTTGTCATTCCCAACATCCTTTGCTCCTGCTAGATTTACAACCTCACTCTCTGCTCCATGTTGATAAATACAGTACTATGCAAAAGTCTTAGGCACCCAGCTGTATATATGTGTCTAAGACTTTTGCACAGTACAGTATGTGCTAGGCCCAGGACCAATCATCTGATACATTAACATCCAGGAGTTTAAAACTCTGACACTCTCCAACACCACCCCCATGTAAATTGATGTGTTCATCTTCATTCCCCTCTTGAAGTCAACAAACACTTCTTTAGTTTTTGCTGATAGTGAGCAAAACATTGCTTCTGGGGGACCACTCAAGTTGGTGACCTACTTCACCCATCCTCCCAGAAGAAGCACATGAAGAACCACCTTTCCAGAAAACTGAACAGGAACAGGATTTGTTCACAATCAGGAACAGCAAGTGGCAGGTGAAGGTCAAACTAAGGGTAAACGTGAATGACCCTCAGTGTTTGCTATTGGAGGGAAATGTGTTCACTTGGGAAATGCCAGACAAGCCACGCTGTATCAAAACTGCAACAGTCCTGGACATGCTGCTGCCCAGTATAGTGTAGTTATCTGTAAGAACTGCAGTAGGGGACCATCAGACCAAGTACTGCAGAGAAAGCAAAATTTCCAACCTGTCAAAGAGGCTGGCTAGTACTATGATGACCAAACTATGAATGGCCATAAGACCATGAGACATAGAAGCAAAACTGGGCCACTTGACCCAACAAGTCTGCTCCGCCATTTCATCATGGCTGATCCATTTTTCCTCTCAACCCCAATCTCCTGCCTTCTCCATATATCCCTTCATGCCTTGACCAATCAAAAATCTGTCAACCTCCGCCTTAAATATATATACAGACTTGGCCTCAACAACTGCTTGTGGTCACAAATTCCACAGATTCATCACTCTCTGGCTAAAGAAATTCCTCCTCATCTCTGTTCTGAAAGGATGCCCCGCTGTTCTGATGCTGTGTCCTCTGGACTTAGACTGTCTACCACAGGAAACATTCTCTCCCCATCCGCTCTATCAAAGCCTTTCATTATTTGATAGGTTCCATTAAGGTCACCCCGTATTCTTCTGAATTCCAGTGAATACAAGCCCAGAGCCATCAACTGCTCTTCATATGACATGCCATTCAATCCTGGGATCATTTTCATGAACCTCCTTTAAACCCTCTCCAGTTTCAGTACATCCTTTCTAAGATAAAAGGCCCAAACGTGCTCTCAACACTCCAAGTCAGGCCTCACCCGGGCTTTATAAAGTCCCAACATTACATCCTTGCTTTTATATTCTAATCCTCTTGAAATTGTCTTCCTCACCACAGACTGAACCTGCAAATTAACCTTTAGGGAATCCTGTACAAGGTCTCCCAAGTCCCTTTGCACCTCAGTTTTTTGTATTTTCTCTCCATTTAGAAAATAGACAACCCTTTCATTTCTTCTACCAAACTGCACGGCCATACACTTCCCGACACTGTATTTCATCAGTGATTTCTTTGCTCCTTTTCCTCATCTATCGAAGTCTCTCTGTAGCCTTTCTATCTCCTCAACCTGCCTCTCCACCTATTTTCATATTGTTTGCAAACTGTACAACAGAGCCATCATGTCCATCATCCAAATCACTGACATATAACGTAAAAAGAATCAGACCCAAAACAGACCCCTGTGGAACACCAGTAGTCACCAATAACCAACCAGAAAAGGCTCCCTTTATTCCCACTCTTGGTCTCCTGCCAATCAGCCACTGCTTTATCCATGCTATAATCTTTCCTGTAATACCATGGGTTCATAGCTTGGTAAACAGCCTCATGTGTGGCACTTTGTCAAAGGCCTTCTGAAAATCCAAGTACACAACATCATTGTCTATTCTGTTTGTTATTTCTTCAAAGATTTCCAACAGATTTGTCAAGCAAGACTTTCCTTTGAGGAAACTATGCTGACTACAGCCTATTTCATCATGTGCCTCCATGTACCCTGAGACCTCATCCTTAAAATTTAACTCCGACATCTTCCCAACCACTGAGACTGGACTAACTGGTCTATAGTTTCCTTACTTCTGCCTCTCTCCCTTCTTGAAGACTGGAGTGACATTTGCAATTTTCTAGTCCTCCAGAACCATTCCAGAAGCTGGTGACTCTTGAAAGACCATTACTAATACCTCCACAATCTCTTCAGCCACCTCCTTCAGAACCCTGGAGTGCATACCATCCAGTCCAGGTGACTTATCTTCCTTCAGACCTTTCAGTTTCCCAAGAACTTTCTCCCTAGTAATGATAACTTCACACAGTTCATGACCCCTGACACCTGGAACATCCACCATACAGCTAGTGTCTTCCACAGTGAAAACTGATGCAAAGTACTTATTCAGTTCATCCACCATTTTGTTGTCCCCCATTACTCCCTCCCCAACATCATTTTCCAGCTGCCTGATATCCATTCTCACCTCTTTTTCTACACTTTATGTATCACCTTTAATATTATTGATTTAGCTTACTTTGGTATTTCATCTTTACCTTCTTAATGACTTCTTTAGTTGCCTTCTGTTATTTTTAAAAACTTCTCAATCCACGAACTTCCCAATAATTTTTGCTCTATTTTATGCCCTCTCTTTGGCTTCTCTCATTAGCCATAGTTCCTTTAGCATACTTCTTCCTCTTTGGGATTATATATTGCGTGCCTTTTGAATTGCTCCCAGAAATTCCTGCTGCTCTATTGTCATCCCAGCTAGTGTTCTTTTGGCCAACTCCTCTCTCCTGTCTCTGTAATTCCCATGAACCCACATACATCTTACTTCAGCTTCTCCTTCTCAAATTTCAGCGTGAATTTGAACATATTATGATCGCTTTTCCCTGAGGGTTCCTTTACCTTAAGCTCTCTAATCAATTCTGGTTCATTGCGCAACCCCCAATCCAGAATACCTGATCCCCTAAAGGTCTCAACCAAGAGCTGCTCTTGTTGGCACTCTAGAAAATTTCCTGTTCTGGAATCCAGCATCAACCTGATTTTATCAATTTACCTGCATGTTGAAATCCACCATGACTATTGAAACATTGCTCTTTTGGCATTCATTTCTATCTCCCATTGTAACTTGTAAATCAGATTCTTATGACTGTTTGGGGGTCTGTACACAACTCCTATCAGGATCTTTTTTCACGATTGCGTTCCTTAGCTCTATCCACAATGATTCAACACCTTCTGACCCTATGCCACCTCTTTCGAATGATTTGATTTCATTTTTTACAACAGAGCCATGCATCTCCTTTGCCTTCCTGTCTGTTCTTTCAATACAATATGTATCCTGGGACATTAAACTTTCAGCTATAATCTTCTTTCAGCCATGGTTCAGTGATGCCTCAACCTGCCAATCTGCAAATGTGCTGCAAGTTCATCTACCTTATTCCATACACTGCACACATTCAAATACAACACCTTCAGTCTTGTCATCACTCTTTTTGATTTTGTCCCCCTTTTTACATTGCAACTCATCCTGTTGGTTGTAATTTTGTCCCATCAACAGTCTCTCCACACTACACATTGCCTCTGTTTGTAACCAGCTACCTCATCTTCATTACGATCATCCACTTTTATTACTATCCATCATTACTATGGTACTTCTTGCTTTGAAATATGGGCAGCTCAGGATACTAGTCACACCATGCTTAACCTTTTGATTTCTAACTTTGTCTAAGGTCTTACCAACCTCTCCACTAACTGTTCTGGCATTCTGGTTCCCATCACCCTGCAATTCTAGTTTAAATCCCACTGTGTAGAATTAAAAAAAATTCCTGATAGGATATTAGTTCCCCCTACAGTTTAGATGCAAATTGTCCCTTCTGTACACATCCCACCTTTCCTGGAAGAGAGCTCAATGATCCAAAAATATAATGCTCTCCTTCCTACACCAACTCCTCAGCCACATATGAAACTGTATAATCTTCCTAGTTCTGGTCTCACTAGCATGTGGCACTGGTAACAATCCTGAGATCACAACTCTGGAAGTCCTGACCTTTATGTTAGCACCTAACACCCTGAACTCCCCATGTAGAACCTTGTCACTTGTCCTACCCATGTCATTGGTACCTACATGGACCACAACTTCTGGCTGTTCACCCACCCACTTAAGAATGCCAAGGACTCAATCCAAGATATCCTGAAGTCTAGCACCAAGGAGGCACCATACCAACCAGGAATCTCGCTCTCACCCCTAGATCCTCCTGTCAATTCCCCAAATGAATGAATCCCTTATCATCATAGTTTGCCTCTTCTCCCCCTTCCCTCTGCTAGGTCACCCCACACCCCCTCCGACAGTATCCAAAGTGATATACCTATCATTGGGGGGGGGTGGCCACAGAGGTACTCTGCATAGGCTCTTTAACCCCTTT
The DNA here is from genome assembly GCF_963921235.1 of Mobula hypostoma. Classification (NCBI taxonomy): domain Eukaryota; kingdom Metazoa; phylum Chordata; class Chondrichthyes; order Myliobatiformes; family Myliobatidae; genus Mobula; species Mobula hypostoma. The sequence continues at coordinate 97,782,787 of NC_086103.1, read as the reverse complement.
CTCCTTCATGACTGTCACCCAGTTTCCCATGTCCTGCAGCTTGGATGTAACTACCTCTTTGTAAGTCCTATCTATCACCCCTTCAGCCTCCCAAGTGATCCTGAGTTCATCCAGTTCCAGCTCCAGCTCCGTAGCACGAATTGCTAGAAGTTCAGCTCCATGCACTTCATGACTGTACCTATTGCTCAGCTAATAAGAGGGGACAACACCCAAAGGAATGCTGACACATCCCCTTTCAGTGCAGAGACTGAGACTGAAACCAAGGTTAAGGAAATGGCAAATCCCTTGAGTTTCCAAACATCAGCTACAAGCTCCCAGACACCTCCCTAAGAGGAGAAGTCAATGGCAAGTGGTGAAAAGGAAAACAAGTCACAGAAGACACCTCCCAAGAGAGAACAGGCTGCTGAGAGTTATCCCTATAGAATAAGAAGAAAAGGACAAGGAGACAGACAGATGCCAGTAACCTCTCCTCCCTGGCAGACCAAGCAAATATTGAAAACCAATGAAGCAGACAGAAGAAGAACCAAAATAGAGGGGACAAAGAGGAGGGGGAGCCTCCAGGAAAATATGGAGGAGGAAGAAATTCTGCCTTCCACCGTCCAGCTCAGATAGACCAGGAGCAGCACAGAGACCATCAGCCCCAAATTATGGGAGGACCAGGAGCAGAACAGTGTCCTGTGCACACCAACTCCACAAGACCAGGAGCAGAACGATGTCTGGTGCACCCCAACTCCACAAGACCAGGAGCAGAACGATGTCTGGTGCACACCAACTCCACAAGACCAGGAGCAGAACAGTGTCCTGTGCACCCCAACTCAACAAGACCGGGAGCAGAATAGTGTCTGGTGCACCCCCGCTCTGGGAAATGGTGGATGCAGAATAATTGAAGCCACAGGTCAGAACAGGAACAAAGATTACACCTTCCCAATTCACGTCATCAGGCCATTTAACATACCCACATTGACTTACATTTGGCTCATGCATATGAGAATGTCTTATGGTCATTTCACTTTTCAAACCAAATCTCTGCCCACAGTGCTACATCTTGCAAAGCTGTCCATTTAACTTCAGACTGATTACTGCTTACAATTTACAAGAGGAACTGGAAATTGGTTCTTGCTTGATTTAATATGTGCTATATTCACATAATTTCTATATTCCAGTATAATCCCTAAGAGAGTTGGCATCTGGGTCCTGAGTCAGCTACAGGAGAAGTGAGACCTACTGACCATTAGCTGATCAGACCAATCCATTGTTCCTTTCTCTGTCAGACCTTTCTACCTGAAGGTACTGGAATGTGTTTCAGCGGGGTGAGGCATGTAACTAGAACTGACCGGAGCGAACTGGGTTTGTGGCAATGGTGCTCTCTGTCAATAACAGGGAAGAAGTTGGTCATCAGGTATGATATTCTCTGAGAGCTGCTGTATTGGCAAAGGTGTTCCTCACTCCTTTCCTTCAGTAGTAACATGGTACGTCTTCCAGTTTACCTGAGGGAAAAGTGCGATGGGTCTTGATGCACAAATCCCCTGAGAATGGAGGCATTGCCCTCCTCTTGATGACCACCTTGATGTGTGGTTACATCTGGTGGTATGTGAACAAAAATCATGTGGGCACCAAGTGTCACTAGGTACTGAGATTCTACCTGTCCGTGCGCTTATGAAAGATAGGCCTGGCCATGTTATTGTATGACACCCCAGTCATCTGTAGATTTCCACACCACCTGTCCTTTGTGGAAGAGTTCTTCCAAACAAACACATTTAACCACAAGTCCATCAGGCAATTATGAACATAGAAGGTACTGCAGACACACAAGGACAGGGACACAACAGACTCTGTGGGTGTGTTCCCCGGGCAAATAATCCAAATTATATTCCAGAGAGCCAATCAGATCTCACCAATAAACATCAAGAGCTTGTTTGTCACCACCAGATCTGACCAATAAGCACCAGGAGCTTGCTTGTCTGGTAGTGAAAGGCACCCTTCCAGTTGGAGCTGTACTCTACAGATGACACATCACTTCAATGTACACTGTCTTCCGGATGGCTATAGTGGGGAAGAAACAGGCACCCACTTTGCAGGCAGCCAATTTGCTATATGGTATATTCCACTTCAAAAAATTATTTCAAAATCCCAAAAGACATACTAGTTAGCAGGTTGATTGATTGTTGTAGATCAGCCTGAGTATTTATGGATAGCTGAAGAATCAGAGTGGAATTAATACGCAAGCAAGAAAGAATAGATTTCAGGGAAATAAATGGGAGAATGGGATTGTTCTGGCAGTCAGCTCACACTCACTCGACCCTTAATATCTTGTTATAAACTAAGGAAGAAGTACATAAAGAATAGCTGCTGCGATTAAGGTCAACTTTTGAAGCCAAGACTTCTATGAATTTATTTGATAATGTCACCGAACAAATGCTGATCTGATTATAGCGTGTGCTTTGGTGCCCACATCCCTTCAGATTTGGCACATTTTAGTGTATCTGATCACATTTCATTCAGAATAAATAGTGAAAATCTCTGATTGTTCAGAAAGTCAGTAAATATAACAAATGCATTTGCCTATCTTTCTGTACTTGACAGAAAATTATATGAACATGCAAGTACGGATTGTTCTACACATTTTGAAAATAATCCTGCCATCCTGCTCATCTTCTCAAAAAATGTTGATACTGCTAAGTGTAGTTCTCAAATTGGCTTATCTTTTATTAAAACACAGATTCCACACAAACATTCTTGTTTAGAGGGATAATCCCAGTTACATCCCTTGGACCAAAGACAGCACCAAGCCTTTCAAGCAGGGCTAGACATCCCTGCTGTCTCAACCAAATTTGCACTTATATTACTTTCCAACTGATCATACTATTTGAAAATCATTGGTCTGGAGGCTTAAGAAAAGCTGTTCTATGTCAAGGATAAATCTTACATCAGAACACAAAGACTTGTTAGCAAGCTGAGAGAAATAAAAATGTTAATCAGACTGTGTCTGTGAACACTCAAGATTCAGTGATCCAAATCTCAATCATATGCAAAGACTTAGACAGCCCATCCAATTAGGCTTGTGTATTGTTCATGAATGATTTACAATATACGTTGAAGAAATGCAAACTGGTCAAGAGATTCATTATTGTCACATGTACTGAGGCACAGTGAAAAACTTGTCTTGCATAATGTTCATTCAGATCAATTCATTGCAACAGTGCACTGAAATAGTAAAAGCAATAGCAAAGTGTTACATCACAGAGAAAATGCAGTGCAGGTAGACAAGAAGATGCAAGGTCATAATGAATAGATTGCAAGGTTAGGTGTCCATCTTTTCATTTTTATATTTATTCATTTTAACAAAAGAGAGAATTGCCTAGGAAGGTAATATTTCACTACTTGTTAGCATGGAACATCAAACAACCTGAGCCACGTTCAGGCTAAATTCAGAATAAAGCTGCTTCATTGTCTCCCCAGTATAGGGGGTGGGGGAGGTGGAGATGTTTAAATGTCCTAATTAATTTGGAATGAGATACGAACTGTATCAATGGAAGCCAAGAGGTAAATTTGCATAGTTATGTAATTACTTTGTATGGGACCGTTTAAGTAATTAGTGGCAAGGAGTAGGCAGGAGACACGCTAATTAATTTGATTCTGTCTAAGTAACTAAATGAATCATGGAGCCATTGATGAATCCCTAGTCTCCCAAACATCAACGTGCTTGCCTGGTCAAACTTTGGCAAATCCATCATTCTATGCAACAGTGAATTCTCATTAGAAGAGAAGAGGGTCCATTCCTATGTTATGCATCATGCAGGACACTATAATTGCCCCAGAGTGCCCCAGCATCGTAAATATAAAATGAAACTACAACCCTGTACATAAGTTGGGCATGATGTTTGCTTGCTGGATGACATATCTTATTGTCAAACAGAATGTCCCACAATATATTTGGTGTTGACTGAGAAGATTTCTCAAAGAATCTGTTTGGCTATTTTAAATGTGATGCTATTTAATTATAGAGTGTGGTGGTTAAAGGGACCTATTCAGTAGGCATCTGCACAGAGACCTCTGCTGTTTGTGATGTCTATAAATTACATGGTTGAAAATCTAAATGGGTGAAAATCTAAATAAGTTTGCAGATGAAATGAAGATTAGTGGTGTTCTGGATAGTGTAGAAGACTGACAAAGAATACAATGAGATATAGATCATTTGCAGATACGTGGAGTAATAACAGATGGAATTTTAACCTGACCAAATGTGAAGTATTGCACCTTGGTAGCTCAAATGCAAATAGTCAGTACACTGCACGATCCTTAACCGAGAGATCTTGGGGTCTAAGTTCATAGGTCCCTGAAAGTGGCTACTCATGTTGATAGGATGGTTAAGAAGGCATATGGCAAGCTTACTTTTATGAGTTGAGGCAATGAGTTCAAAATTCAGGAAGTTGTGTTGCAGCTTTGTAAAACTCTAGCTAGGCTACCTGTGGAGGATTGCACACAGTACTGGTTGCCTCACTATAGGAAGCATGTTGAGACAGTGGAGAGGGTGCAGAACGGTTTACCAGGATACTGTCTGGATTCGAGGGCACATTCTATCATGAATGGTTGGACAAACTTGGGTTGTTTTCTCTAGAGCGGTGGTGGCTGAGGGGAGATTTGGTAAAGGTTTATAAGATTATGAGAGGCATAGATAGAGTAGACAGACAATATCTTTACAAATGATCTTAAGCACATCAGCAAGGTTCATAGTCATAGTTATAGTCATAGACACACCTTATTGATCCTGGGGGAAATTGGTTTTCATTACAGTTGCACCATAAATAATTAAATAGTAAAAAAACCATAAATAATTAAACAGTAATATGTAAATTATGCCAGGAAATAAGTCCAGGACCAGCCTATTGGCTCAGGGTGTCTGACCCTCCAAGGGAGGAGTTGTAAAGTTTGATGCCCACAGACAGGAATGACTTCCTATGACGCTCTGTGTTGCATCTCAGTGGAATGAGTCTCTGGCTGAATGTACTCCTGTGCCCAACCAGTACATTATGTAGTGGATGGGAGACATTTTCCAAGATGGCATGCAACTTGGACAGCATCCTCTTTTCAGACACCACCGTCAGAGAGTCCAGTTCCATCCCCACAACATCACTGGCCTTACGAATGAGTTTGTTGATTCTTTTGGTGTCTGCTACCCCAGCACACAAACAGCAAACATGATAGCACTGGCCACCACAGACTCATAGAACATCCTCAGCATCATCCGACAGATGTTAAAGGACCTCGGTCTCCTCAGGAAATAGAGCGTTCTTATTATGAGACAGATACCATAGATGCAGGAATTCTGCAGATCCCTCATTGCTTATCTAGAAAGGTTGCAAATGGAGATCTGCCAACAATGTCTTCGCTGTAACCATTTTATGTTTCTATAAATTTTTGACAATCAGTAATGCATGCTTCAAGTCGACTGGAAGTTGTTGCAAATTTGTATGAGATTATTTGATTGTTAGAATACACGGACAATTCACTAGGATATAAGCAAAAAAATTGCTACTATGTTCCTCTGATCATAGAATGGTTACAGTACTGCATGAACAACTCTTCAGTCCCACCCATTGTCCCCTTCTTCATAGGTTTGCAGTTGTACAACTCAATGGTGAGACCACATCTGAAACGTTCTGTGCAGTTCTGGTCCACTTACTATCAGAAGAATAAATTAAGCCAAAGAGAGTGCAAAATGGACTCGTGGGGATGTTGCTGGCCCGCAGGGCTGAGTTACTGGAAAGACTGGATAGGCTGGTACCATTTTCCTTGAGTAAAGGATGTTAACTGGTCACTTTTTTAGAGGCTTATAAATTCTTGAAGAATGTAGATTAGTTGGATGGTCATAGTCCTTTTGTCAGCATTGGGGAACTTAAAACTAAAAGGCATATGTTTAAAGTAGAGGATAAGGATATAAGGAGACATTTTGTTGCTGGATATATGGAACAAGCAGCCAGAGGAAATGATACAGATGTGCTCAATTACAACATTTAAATGAACTTGAACATGTTAATAGATAGGAATGATTTTGGGATGTGGGCCAGATCGAACTAGCTCAGGAAGCGATGGACAAGATACCAGGGCCTGTCTTTGTGATGTAACTCTATAACTCAAGGCCAGATTTAACTGCCCAACATAAATGTAGTTGGAGTCATTTGTGAGGCATCTTACTGAAATGTGGCAGTGTTTTAGGTACACATTACAATGCTATTTGATCAAGGATTTCAGGGTTTAAATTCAGTGTTGATAAGGGATGAGCAAAATATTTTCAAATCATGATGATGTGAGATTTGAAGAGGTAACTGCAGGTTAAATATTCCTCCATGCCTGTAGCTCTTACTCTTCTTGCCAGTAGATGTCACAAGGTTTGGAAGGTTCTGTCGGGCAAGATTAACTGAGTAAGTGTAGTGTACTACTGTGTATCATGATGAAGAGCATGTATTACTGTGCATCGTGATGAAGAACAGGTACTACTGTGCATCGTGATGAAGAACAGGTATGTTTAGGATGAGGAAAAGGTGCGACTGAAACGACTTTTTTTGTCCTGGATAATGCCAAGTTTTTTTGAGAGATACTTGTACTGAATTCAACCAGATAAATTGAGAATTTGTATCATGTTCTTGATGGAGTACTCAATTGTAGAAGGACGAGAGGTTTGTGGCATATGCAGGTGTGTTGCTCAGTGGAGGTACCTACTCTCTAACTTCTCATGAAGCTGTTGTGTTTGCCCGGCTGATCCAGTTAACTTTCCAAACAATGGTGACCACTAGGGTTTTAAAGGTGGGATTTAAATGCCAAGGAGAACTCAGCTCTCTTTGCAGATGGTCATTGTGTGACATCATGGATATTGGATCTAATTGGATCTTATTGATCCTTATCAAACCATTCCTGAAAGTTCCCTATGTTGAATGCTTGTATTGACTGCTCCAATTGATAAGGAGATGTGAATGAAACTGAACAGTCAGCAATCACCGGCAAACATCCACACTCATAACTCTGTGATAGAAGGAAGGTACAGGTGATATTTGGGCCTTGGCCATGGCCATGAGACACTTCTGTGGTGATATCCTAGGCAGAAAAGATTGAATATCTTTTTTTTCTTATCTGCAGTATATACTTTATTACCACGCAACACTACAAACTGAAGTCATTTTTTGAAGAATCAAAAAATCCCTGATAGAGGTGTTATTTGAAACTGTACAGTAGGCATCTGTTGAGGACATTTCTCACTGTTGTGATTGAAGCTGATTGCAGAAAAATCATGAGTCATTCATCTCTATTCTCTTTGACTTGACTCAGACTTCCAGCTTCTCGCTTCAGAACAGTCAGCAGAGTCTGTGAGTTTTCCAGGATTTTCATATAAGCAGCTTCAGTCTCTGCAATAGTTCTATCAAATTCATTTTGTGTGGCCATTTTGCGTGCTAGGCTCTCATTCACCTTTGCAAGTTTCTCCGTCAAAATGCGGATGTCAGGAAATGATTCAGTTTCAACAAATACAACTAATTTCCTGTGTGGGAGGTATGACTTCAGCCATTGAATACCTTATCCTTAATGCCAATTGACATTTCTTTTATTAGGGCTTTTTAGTCTAATATTTACCTCACTTTGGAATTCAAAAGCCTGAAGAGACACACTCAGTGATTCAGGAACAGCTCCTTCCCCTCTGCCATCCGATTTCTGAATGGGTATTGAACCCATGACACGACCTCACTACTATTTTATTTCTATGTTTGTACTACTTATTAAACTATTCAATATATATATACTCACTTTGATTCACTGTTTTTCCCTCTATATTCATGTATCGTATTGTACTGCTGCTGCAAAGTTAACAAATTTCATTATCTATGTTGGTGACATTAAACCTGATTTGGATTTAGATTGATTTATTTTTTTCCATACTTGCAGGACCAGAATCAGGTTTAGTGTCACTGATTTATATGATATGAAGTGTGTTGGTTTGCAGGAGAAGTACAGTGCAAAGACGTAACAATTCAGAATCAGGATCGGAGTCCGGTTCTGGTTTATGAAGGCACTGGAGAAGCACAGTGACGGCTTGCTGGGAGCAAGCAAAACTGCAGATTTTCTTTTGATTGTGATTGAACTACCTTATTAATCACACACTTTATTGAAAATGGTCTGCAATCAATAGTCTTTAACTTCCATTTTGGAGGCGAACTTTTGATTCACCTGTAGGACCTGGCATTTTTGTGGTGTGAAATGAGATCTTGAAGGTGCAGGACGGTTGCAGTGAATGTGCAGGCTGAATCAAGGTGACAGGATCAGGCCTGAGAGTGGGTAACAAGCTGATGCTTTACTGATTTAAGTGCCAGGCCAGTTTGGAAACATTAGGTTGGTGGGGTTGTTACTTGACCATGGTTTTGTTTACTTTGGCTGTCACTTTAAAACCTGGATGAGGTGGGACTATGAGCAATGAGGAAGGGTTAATTAGCAATCTTGTCGTGAGAGGCCCCTTGGGTAACAGTGACGATAATATGGTGGAATTCTTCATTAAGATGGAGAGTGACATAGTTAATTCAGAAACAAAGGTTCTGAACTTAAAGAAGGGTAATTTTGAAGGTATGAGACGTGAATTAGCTAAGATAGACTGGCAAAAGATACTTAAACTGTTGACGGTGGATATGCAATGGCAAACATTTAAAGATCGCATGGATGAACTACAGCAATTGTTCATCCCAGTTTGGCAAAAGAATAAATCAGGGAAGGTAGTGCACCCGTGGCTGACAAGGGAAATTAGGGATAGTATCAATTTCAAAGAAGAAGCATACAAATTAGCCAGAAAAAGTGGCTCACCTGAGGATTGGGAGAAATTTAGAGTCCAGCAGAGGAGGGCAAAGGGCTTAATTAGGAAAGGGAAAAAATATTATGAGAGAAAACTGGCAGGGAACATAAAAACTGACTGTAAAAGCTTTTATAGATATGTGAAAAGAAAAAGATTGATTAAGACAAATGTAGGTCCCGTACAGACAGAAACAGGCGAATTGATTATGTGGAGCAAGGACATGGCAGACCAATTGAATAACTACTTTGGTTCTGTCTTCACTAAGGAGGACATGAATAATCTTCCGGAAATGGTAGGGGACAGAGGGTCCAGTGAGATGGAGGAACTGAGGGAAATACATGTTAGTAGGGAAATGGTGTTAGGTAAATTGAAGGGATTAAAGGCAGATAAATCCCCAGGGCCAGATGGTCTGCATCCTAGAGTGCTTAAGGAAGTAGCCCAAGAAATAGTGGATGCATTAGTGATAACTTTTCAAAACTCTTTAGATTCTGGACTAGTTCCTCAGGATTGGAGGGTGGCTAATGTAACCCCACTTTTTAAAAAAAGAGGGAGAGAGAAACAGGGGAATTATAGACCGGTTAGCCTAACATCGGTGGTGGGAAAAATGCTAGAGTCAGTTATCAAAGTTGTGATAACAGCACATTTGGAAAGCGGTGAAATCATCGGACAAAGTCAGCATGGATTTGTGAAATGAAAATCATGTCTGACGAATCTCATAGAATTTTTTGAGGATGTAACTAGTAGAGTGGATAGGGGAGAACCAGTGGATGTGGTATATTTGGATTTTCAAAGGGCTTTTGACAAGGTCCCACACAGGAGATTAGTGTGCAAACTTAAAGCACACAGTATTGGGGGTAAGGTATTGATGTGGATAGAGAATTGGTTGGCAGACAGGAATCAAAGAGTGGGACTAAACGGGACCTTTTCAGAATGGCAGGCAGTGACTAGTGGGGTACCGCAAGGCTCAGTGCTGGGACCCCAGTTGTTTACAATATATATTAATGACTAAGATGAGGGAATTAAATGCAACATCTCCAAGTTTGCCAATGACACAAAGCTGGGCGGCAGTGTTAGCTGTGAGGAGGATGCTCAGAGGATGCAGGGTGACTTGGATAGGTTAGGTGGGTGGGCAAATTCATGGCAGATGTAACTTAATGTGGATAAATATGAGGTTATCCACTTTGGTGGCAAGAACAGGAAAACAGATTATTATCTGAATGGTAGCCGATTAAGAAAAGGGGAGGTGAAATGAGACCTGGGTGTCATTATACACCAGTCATTGAAAGTGGGCATGCAGGTACAGCAGGTGGTGAAAAAGGCGAATGGTATGCTGGCATTCATAGCAAGAGGATTCGAGTATAGGAGCAGGGAGGTACTACTGTAGTTGTACAAGGCCTTGGTGAGACAACACCTGGAGTATTGTGTGCAGTTTTGGTCCCCTAATCTGAGGAAAGACATCCTTGCCATAGAGGGAGTACAAAGAAGGTTCACCAGATTGATTCCTGGGATGGCAGGACATTCATATGATGAAAGACTGGATCAACTAGGCTTACACTCGTTGGAATTTAGAAGATTGAGGGGGGATCTTATTGAAACATATAAAATTCTAAAGGGATTGGACAGGCTAGATGCAGGAAGATTGTTCCCGATGTTGGGGAAGTCCAAAACGAGGGGTCACAGTTTGAGGATAAAGGGGAAGCCTTTTAGGACTGAGATTAGGAAAAACTTTTTCACACAGAGAGTGGTGAATCTGTGGAATTCTCTGCCACAGGAAACAGTTGAGGCCAGTTCATTGGCTATATTTAAGAAGGATTTAGATATGGTCCTTGTGGCTAAAGGGATCAGGGGGTATGGAGGGAAGGCTGGTGCAGGGTTCTGAGCTGGATGATCAGCCATGATCATACTGAATGGCGGTGCAGGCTCGAAGAGCCGAATGGCCTACTCCTGCACCTATTTTCTATGTTTCTATGTCAGTATAACAAGCTGCGATGGACCGCTGGGATTTTTCTGGAGTAAGGAGAGAGAGAGAGAGCAGGCTGTCAGGACTTCAGCTTGCTACAATATCGGACAATACAGTCTGATACTTTCCCATGTCCAAAGGACTGAGTTGAGTAACGGCACATAGTGCACATTGGATGTGTGACTGTCACTTCGTATAATCCTTATGTGGATTTTTGTTGGAATTTCCTGTAGAAACCACTTTTGTTAACCCTTACCTGGATTCGAGTGTGCTCTGTGGTAACCACTTGTGTGGAGGTATATTCTGTGACTGTCACCTTGTGATGTTTCTATGTGGATTTCAGAACGACTCAACGGATAAGACCATCAGCCACTGTTACTTCGTTTTCCTAGCGTGGAACCTGTGGAATTCTTCGTAATCACCTTCTCTCAACATTTTAACGTGGATTTACAAATCTCTTCCCTCATTTATTCCGTGGTTTACTGGACTTCTCTACTTTGCCATCTTAAGACTTTAAGAACTGTTCCTAAGCTTGACATTTTGTGAGCCACACACACACATAACACTGTTAACTTCTGTTTATTTTCTTTAATTTCTTATATTTTAATAGATACTAATAAAGATAGTGGTTTTAACATTAAAACCTGTCTCAATGTGTGATCTATTGCTGTTGGTACGTAACAGGGCCAGTGTTCGGCTCACTGTTCAGTGAGATTTATTTGTTTTTGCATTGAACTGAGACATTGTCCTGTAAATAACAAGCTCCTGGATTGGCTGTGACTGGGTTTATGTCTGTGGACTCACCTTCATGAACTACAGTTCTGAATGTTATTTGCTTACTTTTATTGTTTGCACAATTTTGTTTTCTGCACATTTGATGTTAGATGGTCTTTTTTTTAACGGGCTTTTTCTTCTGTTGGTCTTCTTTGTTTTGTGGCTGCCTGTAAGGAGATGAATCTCAGAGCTGAACTTTGAACTTTGAATCAGGTTTGTTGTCATGCCAGGTGAAATGAAATTTGTCGTTTTGCTTAGCAGTACAGTGCTTAAACAGTACATCAAAATTCAGAATCAGGTTTAATATCACAGGCATATGTTGTGAAATTTCTGGTTTTGCAGCAGTAGTACCATCAGTACATTAAAAAAATTACTGTAGGTTACAAGCAGAAATATTGTAAAAACAAATATTTAAATAGTGTAAAAAGAGAGATAGTATTCATGGGCTCATGACCCCTTCATCAGAAATCTGACGGCAGATGGGAAGTTGCTGCTCTAAAATGTGGAGTGTAAGTCTTTAGGCTCCTGCCTCTCCACCTGATGTCTGTAATGAGATGAGGACATGTGAAGGGTCTCGGCCCAAAACGTCGACTGAACTTTTTTCCATCGATGCTGCCTGATCTACTGAGTTCCTCCAACATTCTGTGTGTGAACTCTGTTTCTCTCTCCACATCTGCTGCCCATCCTGCTAAGTGTGTCCAATATGTTCTGTTTTTATTTCAGATTTTCAGCAATTTCAGTTTTGGTTTGTATTGCAGAGCTTTATGTAATTTATTTTCCAAACAAGTGAATCTGAGAAAATTGTTTATAGGATTTTCAGAAGGTCTCAGAAACTTCAGCAATGAGGGACGAGGGGAGCCTGAGTGGAATGTGAGAAATCCTGCAGAGGACAGAAGAGGAGGGCTTGGAAAGTCACTCTTCTCCCTTATTGGCTTCCTTGCCTCTTTTTCCTTGCAATGCTACTTCCACATGCTCCCTCGCGACCTTGTGTCTGAGCAACACCAAAAACATTTCCTTACAGGTCACGCAGGGCCTTCCATCCCAGTCGTTTTGTCTAACTTGCACACCCATCTACAGGGTCCTTCCCCATGTACTCCAATCCCTCCAATAATCTGAGGGCCCTGTCTACCTTACCACTTATTACTGCTTCCAATGAGGGCAGCACAACTCTCCCTTTAAGATGGAGAGCTGCTGCTTTAGCTAAATACTTCCATGGTCAAGGGTAACCGATAACCCTCCGCTGGGTCATCATATGTCCTTATCTTTAGCCAAAGCCAAAACACACTTCCCAGCATGACACACTGCTTTTGCAGAAAGATTCTAATATAAACTACCTCACAGCACTGCAGGAGAAATCTTAACAAGGGCATTACATAAGTTAACCATTTGACGAGAAACTTACTCTGCGTGAGATTTTTGAAAAATGCAATCTCATAGCGCACTTCAGTAGATCCTAGTGTAGAGAAGAAATGACAAAACACAATCATTGTTGTGACATAAATGAAGGCATGGGATCCAGGGAAGTTTGGCCAGGTGGATTCAGAAGGCATTGGGATGGTGGTGGAGGGAGTACATTCAGATTGGAGGATTGTGACTAGTGGTGTCCCACAAGGATCTGTTCTGGGACCTCTACTTGTCGTGATTTTTATTAACGATCTGGATGTGGGGGTAGAAGGGTGGGTTGGCAAGTTTGCAGATGACACAAAGGTTGGTGGTGTTGTAGATAGTGTAGAGGATTGTCAAAACTTGCAGAGAGACATTGATAGGATGCAGAAGTGGGCTGAGAAGTGGCAGATGGAGTTTAACCCAGAGAAGTGTGAGGTGGTACACATTGGAAGGACAAACTCCAAGGCAGCGTACAAAGTAAATGGCAGGATACTTGGTAGTGTGGAGGAGCAGAGGGATCTCGGGGTACATGTCCACAGATCCCTGAAAGTTGCCTCACAGGTGGATACGGTAGTTAAGAAAGCTTATGGGGTGTTAGCTTTCATAAGTCGAGGAATAGAGTTTAAGAGTCGCGATGTAATGATGCAGCACTATAAAACTCTGGTTAGGCCACACTTGGAGTACTGTGTCCAGTTCTGGACACCTCACTATAGGAAGGATGTGGAAGCATTGGAAAGGGTACAGAGGAGATTTACCAGGATGCTGCCTGGTTTAGAAAGTATGCATTATGATCAGAGATTAAGGGAGCTAGGGCTTTACTCTTTGGAGAGAAGGAGGATGAGAGGAGACATGATAGAGGTGTACAAGATAATAAGAGGAATAGATAGAGTGGATAGCCAGCGCCTCTTCCCCAGGGCACCACTGCTCAATACAAGAGGACATGGCTTTAAGGTAAGGGGTGGGAAGTTCAAGGGGGATATTAGAGGAAGGTTTTTAACTCAGTGAGTGGTTGGTGTGTGGAATGCACTGCCTGAGTCAGTGGTGGAGGCAGATACACTAGTGAAGTTTAAGAGACTACTGGACAGGTATATGGGGGAATCTAAGGTGGGAGCTTATATGGGAGGCAGGGTTTGAGGGTTGGCACAACATTGTGGGCCGAAGGGCCTGTACTGTGCTGTACTATTCTATGTTCTATGTTAAATAAGTAGGCATTAGCCCTGTTTATATTTCCAGGCCATTAATCGTGGGAAGTTGATAGCACTAGTTATGCATTGTGCCCAACAGATGTCACTTTTCTTACCTCTTTATTTGGATAAGGATCTACTTAAAACAGTATGCACATAAACTGTAGTAAAAAAGAAGGATCAACAGTAAAATAAAGCTATAAAGCTACAGATTTTCAGTTTACAATTTAAATTTATTACACATGTACCACATATCTGAAACTGTTCAGGTACATCACAGCAGCTGGTTGTTGATGTCAAGGTTTGGGTTAGAGAATGGACAAGGTCCACAAGCTTGTTTTGACATTCAATAAGATTATAGCTGACTTGATTGCAATATCACGTCTACCCCAGTAATCTTCCACATAATTTTCCTTTCCTTTAATAATATTGAAAGGCTCTGTTTCCATCACAATTTATGGAAGAGGTTTCCAAACAACTACTGTCTGTGAAGGAAGAAGAATCAACCTTTCTCTATCTTAAAGGGTAATCCCCAGTTTTCCAATAATGAACTCTAATGTTAAATTCTTACACCAGAACAAACATTCTTTTCATAACTTGCTATCGAGCCTCTTAAGCTTCCTAACATCTTGAGATGTTAGTTTCAAATAAAGTAAAAACATCTTCTAGTTGTAGTACATACAATGAAGAGCATGAAGATGCTCTTTATCGACTACAGCTTGGCATTCAATACTATCATCCCCTCAAAACTAATCAATGAGCTTCAAGACCTTGGCCTCAATGCATCCTTGGGCAATGCGATCTTCGATTTCGTCATTTGCAGACCCCTGTCAGTTTGGATTGGCAACAACATCTCTGTCAAGTCTTGTGAGAAATTTGTACAAGATAATTTCTCATTCTTCTAAATTTAGGTGAGTATAATTGAGCTACTGTGTCCTCTCCCCATGGGACTACCATTGCCCACATCCCAACAATCAATCTGAAGAACCTCAACTCCACTTCCTTATGTAACGCTCAGCTATATTGGTTCGTATTAATCTCGGGGAAACCCCATCCACTGCCCACCTGGTCTCCCGGTTACATCGGTTGCTGTACAAATGCCACCTGATTCGGCTTCAAACATCAATCATCAGCCAGCACATAATGTACGTTTTACCAATTACACTTTATAGATATTACTAAGTCTATGAGATTAATAGAAGTCAATACAAAAAGGAATGGAAAAGGCACTAGACTTATCAAAGTTCAATTTCTTCGTGCACACGTTGGAGCTTGGGGACCTCTTCGGGACCACTCGGACCCCTTCGACTCGCAGCTCAGGACCACCCAGAGTGATCAAGCAGAGCTTTCCTGCGCGTCCGTCGTCCTCACGGTCTCTCCTCCAACTCAACCACCAAAACCCCCTTGTTCCCAGCCACATGAGACAGCATATCACCCCAAGAAAGAATAACATAAGACCATAAGACCATAAGACAAAGGAGCAGAAGTAGGCCATTCGGCCCATTGAGTCTGCTCCGCCATTTTATCATGAGCTGATCCATTCTCTCATTTAGTCCCACTCCCCTGCCTTCTCACCATAACCTTTGATGCCCTGGCTACTCAGATACCTATCAATCTCTGCCTTAGATACACCCAATGACTTGGCCTCCACTGCTGCCCATGGCAACAAATTCCATAGATTCACCACCCTCTGACTAAAAAAATTTCTTTGCATTTTTGTTCTGAATGGGCGCCCTTCAATCCTTAAATCATGCCCTCTCATATTAGACTCCCTCATCATGGGAAACAACTTTGCCACATCCACTCTGTCCATGCCTTTCAACATTCGAAATGTTTCTATGAGGTCTCCTCTCATTCTTCTAACCTCCAAGGAATACAGTCCAAGAGCGGACAAACGTTCCTCATATGTTAACCCTCTCATTCCCGGAAGCATTCTAGTGAATCTTCTCTGTACCCTCTCCAATGTCAGCACATCTTTTCTTAAATAAAGAGACCAAAACTGCCCACAGTACTCCAAGTGAGGTCTCACCAGCACTTTATAGAGCCTCAACATCACATCCCTGCTCCTATACTCTATTCCTCTAGAAATGAATGCCAACATTGCATTCGCCTTCTTCACTACTGACTCAACCTGGAAGTTATCTTTAAAGGTATCCTGTACGAGGACTCCCAAGTCCCGTTGCATCTCAGAATATTGAATTCTTTCCCCACTTAAATAATAATCTGCCCGTTTATTTTTTCTGCCAAAGTGTATAACCATACACTTTCCAACATTGTACTTCATTTGCCACTTCTCTGCCCATTTTTCCAATCTATCCAAGTCTCTCTGCAGACTCTCTGTTTCCTCAGCACTACCGGCCCCTCCACCTATCTTCGTATCATCAGCAAACTTAGCCACAAAGTCATCTATTCCATAATCTAAATCGTTGATGTACAATGTAAAAAGAAGCGGCCCCAACACTAATCCCTGTGGAACACCACTGGTAACCGGCAGCCAACCAGAATAGGATCCCTTTATTCCCACTCTGTGTTTCCTGCCAATCAGCAAACGCTCTATCCATGTATGTAACTTTCCCGTAATTCCATGGGCTCTTATCTTGTTAAGTAGCCTCATGTGTGGCACCTTGTCAATTGCCTTCTGAAAATCTAAATATGCAACATCCACTGCATCTCCCTTGTCTAGCCAACTGGTAATTTCCTCAAAAAATTGTAATAGGTTTGTCAGGCAGCATTTTCCTTTAAGGAATCCATGCTGAGTTCCGCCTATCTTGTCATATGCCTCCAGGTACTCTGTAACCTCATCCTTGACAATCAACTCCAACAACTTCCTAACCACTGATGTTAAGCTAACAGGTCTATAATTTCCTTTTTGCTTCCTTGCCCCCATCTTAAATAGCGGAGTGACATTTGCAATCTTCCAGTCTTCCGGAACCATGCCAGAATCTATCGACTTTTGAAAGATCATCGCTAATGCCTCCGCAATCTCCACAGCTACTTCCTTCAGAACACGAGGGTGCATTCCATCTGGTCCAGGAGATTTATCTACCTTTAGCCTATTCAGCTTCCGGAGTACTTTCTTTGTTGTAATTGTGACTGTGCACACTTCTCTTCCCTGCCACCCTTGAGTGTCGGGTATACTGCTGATGTCTTCCTCAGTGAAGACTGATGTAAAATACTCGTTCAGTTCCTCTGCCATCTCCTTATCTCCCATTACAATTTCTCCAGCATCATTTTCTATCGGTCCTATATCTACTCTCACCTGTCTTTTACTCTTTATATACTTGAAAAAGCTTTTAGTATCCTCTTTGATATTATTTGCTGGTTTCCTTTCATAGTTAATCTTTTCTCTCTTAATGACCTTCTTGGTTTCCTTCTGTAAGGTTTTAAAAACCTCCCAATCCTCTGTCTTCCTACTAATTTTTGCTTCCTTGTATGCCCTCTCTTTTGCTTTAACTTTGGCTTCGACTTCTCTTGTCAACCACGGTTGAATCCTTCTTCCACTCGAAAATTTCTTCTTCTTTGGAATATACCTGTCTTGCACCTTCCTCATTACTTGCATAAACTCCAGCCACTGTTGCTCTGTTGTCTTTCCTGCCAGTGTCCGTTTCCAGTCAACTTTGGCCAGTTCCTCTCTCATGCCACTGTAATTTCCTTTACTCCACTGAAATACCGACACATCAGATTTTGGCTTCTCTTTTTCAAATTTCACAGTGAACTCAATCATGTTATGATCACTGCCTCCTAAGGGTTCCTTCACCTCAATCTCTCCAATCACCTCCGGTTCATTACACAATACCCAATCCAGTACAGCTGATCCCCTAGTGGGCTCAACAACAAGCTGTTCTAAAAAGCCATCTCACAGACATTCTACAAATTCTCTCTCTTTAGATCCAGTGCTGACCTGATTTTTCCAATCTACTCCCATGTTAAAATCCCCCACAATTATCATAACACTGCCCTTCTGACAAGCCTTTTCTATTTCCAGTTGTAATTTGTAGTCCACATCCCGGCAGCTGTTTGGAGGCCTATAAATAACTGCCATCAGGGTCCTTTTACCCCTGCTATTTCTTAGCTCAACCCATAAAGATTCTGCACCTTCCGATCCTATATCACCTCTTTCTAATGATTTAATATCATTTCTTACCAATAAAGCCATGCCTCCCCCTCTGCCTGCCTTCCTATCCTTCCGATACACCATGTATCCTTGGACGTTCAGCTCCCAGAGACATGCATCCTTTAGCCACGTCTCAGTGATGGCCACAATATCATACCTGCCAATCTGTAGCTGTACAACAAGATCATCCACCTTATTCCTTATGCTGCGTGCATTTAAGTACAACACCTTAAGACCAGTATTTGATACTTTTTGCTTTGATTTCACTGCAACGTTATTGCACTGCAACTCATCCCAATGACTACAAATTTGCCCCATCACCTGCCTGTCTTTCCTGACATCTTACTGCTCACCCACTGGCTGATAGTGCATCTGCTATCTGTTGTAACCCAAGCAAACTGCTAGCTCGAGACATTCTCAGCATTTAACATAATATAGAAGACATTTTCATTCACATAGATTAATATAACAAAGAGGCCATTTTAATTTTAACCTAACAAAGAAGAAACCCCGTACACCATTTTTACAGAACCTTGTTCAACATTCCAATCTCATTAGAACCTTCCAAATGAGAGTAAGGTATTTTTATTCTATGAGACATTGGCATTTGAAGAGTCCCGGACAGCAGCTGTGAGCTGCCCTACATGCCAGCAAGTTAAGCCCAGGGTTGGCCAGTGGGTCCCTTGGGACACATCAATTGGAGAACAGTGGTGCCTGGGCAGTGGCTAATAGCATGGCAGTGTAGATGTCTCATAGACATGGAGTAGTACTGGCAGGTGCATGGGCAACCCCTCTGGGGCTACTGCAATTGAGAACACACCTGGGAGGATGGGCATCGACACACCATTACAGTCTACCATGTAGATAGATACCCACACCTCTCGGGACACTGAGGAGGACATACTGTTGTTGTTCAAGCAACACAGATTGTGGCGGCCAGTGCTTTACCAAGAGGCGGACCGCAGGTGTCTGGTGGTATGGGCATATCAGACGAGCGTGTACCTGGGGGGCGGGGGGGGTTGGTGGTGAAGGAACAAGGAGATGGGCAGAAGCTCAAGGGTGGCATTGACATTTGAAGAGGCCTGGACAGTGGCTGTGAGCTGCCCTACATGTCAACAGGTTCAGCCTAGGGTTTGGCCAATAGGTCCCTCAGGACACATCAGATGAAACACGGGGGTGCTGGTCAGATATGGAAAATAGGTTATGTGAGGCCGCCGCTGCCACAAAACAAGAAATGATCTGTTCTCACAATGGCAGACACATATTCCAGGATCCTAGTGGTGGTGCCATGTGGCCATGCTGACCAGGAAAACACAATAAACCCCTGCAGCATTTGTCATCCATGTATGGGACTCCTGCAAGATCCATTTGGATTATGGCTCACATTTTACAGGAGCCAAACTCCAGGAATGGGCTGTTGAGTGCAGCATTTTATGGATGTTCTACATCCCATTCTACCAACAGGCTGCAGGACTGATCGGGCAGATGGACAGGCTGTTGAAAGTTATTGATCCACACCTGCACCTTTCTGTGGCAGGCGATGGACAAGCTGAGCTCCTGACCGATCGGCTTGGCAGCGTCCCCAATGCACATGGCAGTCTCAGATTCTCCAAAGGCGGAAGAGGTGGAGGTGGAGGAGGAATTGGAAAAGGTCTGTGTCTGTGTACCATTCCCACAGGGTCTACCAGAGCAGGGCGGAGATTGTGATATCTGTTCTGAAGAATGCAAGATGGGTGGCATTTTTGAGAGAACCCAGTTTCCGGTAAGATTGTGGCACAGTCAGTCGCAGCAGCCCCTCTGTGTCCAAGCAAAGGTATAATTGTTCATCCTTTACAAACTTTTCTGATCACAAGACACTACTCGATATTAGGAACATCAAGCACTGCAGGCCTACCAGATCAGTGAGTTACGAGTTGCTGTGTATCGTGTTGTCTCTACAGTCACCCAAAAAGGAAGGCGTCAACAGCTGCATAGCCTCAACTGTTGCAGGGACAAAGTTCCCATGCCTCAGGGTCACCTTTTGGAGCCACTGAGGGGAGAAGATGCCCGAGGCAGTGTGGCACAACTGGACTGCAGGCTGCCCTCCAGGGTTCACTTGGTGGAAGACAAGCTAGATTGCTTCCATCTGCAGCAGCGCTAGTGTGTGATGCTATAATCATATAACAATTACAGCACGGAAACAGGCCATCTCGGCCCCTCTAGTCTGTGCGGAACTCTTATTCTCACCTAGTCCCACCGACCTGCATTCAGCCCACAGCCCATGATGAACTGTTGTATACTTGTTCTTGTTGAAACATGGCTCGAGAACAGCATCCCATGTACCATCAATCTACAGGCCATTACACTCAGAGACCTGTGCTATTTTATGTTTTGTAACTGTATGTTGTACTGCTATTGTAATTGTATGTGCTGTATATGCTTTGTGCTGTGCGTGATTGTTGGTACAGGGACACTGGTTCGCACAGCTATATTCATGTGTATGGTTGAATGAAATTTAAACTTAAGTTTAATCAGGTGATAGCCGGTCTAAGCAGTCCACGACTAACCAGGTGGGAGTGAGCGTGTGTCTCTTCCAGCATTACAGCACGACAAAGTTGTGGATCCTGATGATAGTGGTCAGTGTGAGAACCTACAGCACGTTCCTATGTATGGCGTAAGAATATACAAACCACATCTATGCTTTGGACTGTTGGACCTGCATAATGGTGCCAACCCAAACTGGGTGAAGCTGTTACCAATCCCCTCTAACGAAGAAGAACATAACTGTTCAGGAACATTGTCCAACTTCTACTTTGGGAGAAGCCGGGAAGGAGTAGTCCATTCCAGCTAACCTTGTCCCATTGTATTGCGATGGTATTGAGATTGCTAAGTTCCAAGCTCGGATGAAAACTTTAGTCCCTAACTGATATATATAGCTACTAGTACCCGCACTAAAGGAAGGTTATACTGTAACCACCCAATCTTCCAAGCCGAGCTCACTCTCCTGTTTATCCTCCTCAATGTATATCCATCATACACCCCTCTTGTTAAATGTAGATTTCTAACCTCTGAATATCAGTTTTGAGATCAGATTCCTGCCAAGCCTCCTCTTGGGAGCAGACTATTACTCCAACAACTGTTCCTGCAGGTTACTAGTGCTAGAATAGCTCTCCTTGATCCGATATTAAAAAAAAACTCACTGAGTATTTCTCAATGTACTCTAAAGAGTATTTATTTCCTTAAGCTCAGCTGCGCACATTTCTGAAACTTGAAGGATTGTCACCATTATACTCTTTCCATAAATGCACGAAAATTATGTATTAATGTCCATATTAGTCCATTTTTACGATCTTCTTCCTCACAAACTGTTCTTGTCATTTCCTTGATGCAAGTTTGGATCATTATCTTAGTTCATCAGGTTAGCACTGTCTTTCACTGAGCTGAAGACAGTTCATTCCTTTGGATGCTGTGCATGATTTTATTCTGGTTTACTGAAAATGAGTCTTGTAAACAAGTTACTGAAAGTGTATTGCTATCATCTTTTGCCTTAGGATTGTTAATCTTACATTTTAGTTATAGAAAATTATAATCATCAGCAACATAATTTCACAATATAATAATATACATGGAAGTGGTACATTTATATAGGTAAGGAAGCATACAGTTCTCCTATTCAGGATTTGGCCTGTACTTTTCATTTGGAACACCCAGAAAAAAAGATGTCAGGGCATAGAGATTGGTTATGTCCCTCCCATGAGAGTGAACCTCCACTGGTATGCTGAAGCTTGACATTTTGATACCAATCATTCTGTCTGTAGAAGTCTTTTCCTATTTTAGTGATTCTAGTCTCTGGGTATAATTGTCCAGGCCCTTTCCCCTTTTACATCGGAAGCATTGGGTCTGACTGAGAAGAAGTGATTCATCTTCCCAACTTTTGTGTTTTCCCAGAAAACTTTAACTGAGCAAGGTCTACCCAATCTGTTGTGTCAGACCATGAGATTTTGTCAATGAAATACATAGATTGTCTTATAACATAAATAGTAGTATTGGTAGGCCTAGTGGTCCGACTTGTTGCAATGTACCAGTACCACATACAGGATGCTGTACCCAAAGAGTAAGTGAATAGCAAACACATTCAAATAAGGCATGAGTAGAATCGCGCCATTCGGTGAGGCTCAACCATTTATTTCTCAACCCCATTCTCCTGCATTCTCCCTGTAACCTTTCATGCCCTGACTTATCAAGAATCTATTAACCTTCATTTTCAATACACCCAATGACTTGACCTCCACAGCCACCTGTGGCAATGAATGCCACAGATTCACAAACCTCTGGCTAACAAAATTCCTCCTCATCTCCATTTTTAATGGACGTTCCTCTATTTTGAGGTAGCAGCCTCTTGTCCTAGACTCCCCCACTATAGGAGACATCCTCTCTACACCAACTCTGTCTCGGCATTTCAATATTCAGTAGGTTTCAATGAGATCCCCGTCATTCTTCTAAATGCCAGTGAGTACAGGCCCAGAGACATCAAACACTCCTCATATGGTAAGCCATTCATTCCTGGAATCATTTTTTGTGAACTTCTTTTGAACACTCTCCAATGTCAGCACATACTTTCTTAGATAAGAGGCTCAAACTGCTCACTATACTCCAAGTGAGGCCTCACTGGTGCCTTATAAAGCCTCAACATTGCATCCCTGTTTTTAACTATTCTAGTCCCCTCAAAAAAAATGCTAACATCACATTTGCCTTCCTCACCTCACTCAAGCTGCAAGTTAATCTTTAAGGAATCCTGCACGAAGACTTCCAGGTCCCTTTGCACTTTGGGTTTTTGAATTTTCTCTCCATTTAGAAAATAGTCTGTGCTGTTATTCCTTCTACCAAAGTGCATGACCATACACCTCCCGACACTGCATTCCATCTGACACTTCTTTGTCCATTCTCTGAATCTGCCTGTCCACTTGTAGACTCCCTGCTTCCTCAACACCCTCCAGGAGACCCTCTACCTGTCTTTGTATCATTCACAAAATTGGTCACAAAGTCATCAATTCTGTCATGTAAATCATTAATATGCAACAAAAAAGAGATGTGGTTCGAACAGTGAACACTGCAGAACACTGTTCGTCACTGAGCAAGTGACAATAAAGGCATTTGAGGCTGGGCGCTAGATGTCACTGTTTGAACACAAGCAAGTTTGTCAGCAATGTTGTCATCAGCAAATCATCTTTCAAATGGGCATTGACATGGTAAACTGTAGTGGTAACATGTGATTATCTGCACCAGATGCCCTTCCATAACCTGCTCTCCATAAGGGATGACCCATAACAGTATAAGACTGCTGGTTCGATCGGGGCAACCAGACAACATCCATTAGCAACAGCCCAAGAATCTGTAAAAATATGGGCTTCTTCGGTTTCATGCATTGCTACAACTCTGCATATAGACTCGAGCCATCAGAATCAGAATCAGGGCCTTTCTTCTTCAGAACGTGTTAGGTGATAGGGTTAAAGGCAACAGACTTCCAATAATGACGACCATCATTCCAGAGGTCCAATCAACATTGGGAGCAGAGCGCTTTGAGGAGGTTACTTGCAGGTCTGTGAATCTTGTATAAAAAGAGAGCTTTGCATGTGTTTGGATATTCCAGAGATCCAATCAGTACTGGGAGCAGAACGCTTTTGGAGGAGGTTATTCACAGGGCTGTAGCGGTGTGCTACACACAGCACTAGAATAACCACACGGAGTCGATGAGTTGTAGTTGTGATGAAAGAGATTTATTCAAACATCGCAGCCTGCTTTAAAGCCTTCCC
Organism: Mobula hypostoma; assembly: GCF_963921235.1. Taxonomy (NCBI): domain Eukaryota; kingdom Metazoa; phylum Chordata; class Chondrichthyes; order Myliobatiformes; family Myliobatidae; genus Mobula; species Mobula hypostoma. The sequence continues at coordinate 97,758,750 of NC_086103.1, read as the reverse complement.
ATTTCCGCCCTCCCTGGGCGGGACTACTGTGGGGAGTGCATATTCCCAGACCCTTTCCGCGCGCGGGATTTTTCCCCTGCTGGTGAAGATGACCTGGCGCCCTTTTTGGGGCCGGCCCTCTGCCTCCGTATGTTGTTGTGAGCCGGTTCGTGTGTGCTAGAAAGTGGGTCACCACAGGTCAGCAACTCTTATATAAAAGGAGAGCTTCGTAGGCATTCAGACATTCCAGAGATCCAAGCAACATACATCAAAGTTGCTGGTGAACGCAGCAGGTCAAGCAGCATCTATAGGAAGGGGCGCAGTCGACGTTTCAGGCCGAGACCCTTCGTCAGAACTAACTGAAGGAAGAGATTCCAGAGATCCAATCAGCTTTGGGAGCAGAGCACTGCTAGTTAAATAAAACTACAGATAAGGCAAGCGGGGTGGCCATTGTTGGGAGTAGGCCAGCGGTGAGAGAAGGCTTTGACGAAAAGAGACTGAGGCCAAAGACATAGGTTAGACAATTTGCTCTTGGTTGCCCATTGTACAGTGCAGGCAGGACGGCAGATATGGCAGTGGAATGCTTCTCCTGCAGGATGTGGGAATTCATGGAACGTGATAGTCTTCCCGATGATTACACCTGCAGGAAATGCGGCCAACTCCAGCTCATGAAAGACCGCATTAAGGAGCTGGAAATGGAGTTAGATGAACTTAGGATCATCCCGGAGGCAGAGCATTTGATAGGTAAAACTTTTGAGCAGGTGGTTACACCCAGAGTGCAGAATTCGGGGAGTAGATGGGTGAACACCGAGAGGTAAAGGTGAAGGAAGTCAGTGCAGAGACCCCTGTGGCCATTCCCCTCAGCCACAGCTATACCCCTTTGGATACTGCTGCGGGGGATGATCTATCTGGGCAAGGCAGCAGCAACCAGACCAATAGCACTGTGTTCGGCTCTGAGCCTCAGAGAAATTCTAGAGGCAGATACAATAGGGTCTTTTAGGAGACTCTTAGATGGGTATATGGAGCTTAGAAAAATAGAGGGCTATGCGGGAGGGAAACTCGAAGTAGTTTCTAGAGTAGATAACATGGTCGACACAACACTGTGGGCCGTAGGGCCTGTAATGTGCTGTAGATTTCTATGTTCTATGTTCTATATTGCAGAGCCATCGGGGAACCAGGCCTGTTGCTGCTATACAGGAGCCAGAAGATCAAAGGTAATGCTAGCTGCAGGCGTGGGTGAAGTGGACTCAGCCACCAATTCATGTATTTTACCTATTCCATCTGCTCCCTTTCCCTTTGATGCTCGTTCAGAAATATACCACTTTCACTTGATAATTGAACTGCATTGTGCATGCCCTACATAACGGGAGAGTGTTTCTACGAGTACTCATTCCATAAAGAGAAGGTTAGGGCAGTAGGAAATGAGAGAAACCCCATTTGTATTTTAGTCTCCACTAAAGCCCAATAACAAGCAAGATTTTATTTCTCAAACGCAGTGCATCTGGTAGCAGCATCAGGAAGCTTTCGGGACCAGAAACCCAGAGGCATATCTTTCTTCCATACTGCCAGAGGCTCCAGATAACCACATTATCTTTAACAGAAATTTGCAGTTCAAAGGAGAGGCCTATTCGACAAGAACACAGGGGAAAGTCCATGGCGGCAGCTTTCTTTGCAGCCTCGAAAGCTGACTGTCGCTCAGGGCCCCATGCAAAACTAAATTTCTTTCTGCTCACAGCTACAGGCGTTGGAAAAGAATAGTCAAATGGGATATGTGATGCTGCCAGTATCCCAAAAGGCTAACAAAGCATTGGATTTATTGTTCTGTCATAGGGGGTTACATGGGAGGGGATAAAAGGATCAGCCTTGATGAAATGGCAGAGCAGACACAATGAGCCAAATAGCCTAATTCTGCTCCTATGTCTTTTGTTCTTATGGTCTTATATCTGAGATCTTATTTCTGACCTCATTGGGAATTATCTTATCTCCCTTAATCCATTGTATTCCTAGAAAATGAACAGTAGTAGTTGAGCCCTATACTTTATTAGGTTAATCCCCACGGTCTTGATTGCATGTGATCCGTCAAAGTACTAAAGACTTTGGAAATCTCTTCCGAGGATCTCTGCAATAGCACATCATCTGTATGGTGTGCAAGAACAACAGCATGCCACGAAGATGAAAGTTATTACGAAGAAATGCTATAACTGAATCCAGATCTGATACTGTACATGGACGGCTCCTCAATGATCAAGAAGGGATGGGCCGTTATTTCCGGAACGGAAGTGCTGGCATCAAGAACCATGGCTCCTGGTAACTCTGAGTAACAAGCAGAATTAAAAGCTCTGATTGAAGCTTGTAATTTGGCAGAAAGAAGATGAGCTAATATCTACACTCATTCCCGATATGCTTTTAGAGTTGTGCATGATTTTAAAAAAATCATGGAGACAAAGGGGATTTCTTACAGATGTAAGACCCCCAATCAAGAATGACAAACCAGTACAACTACCACCAGAAGTTACTGTTGTGACGACAAATCAAATTATCAGAAGACTGATGCTAATGAGAGAGAGATAAGGGAGACAATGCAGAAACATTCAAAATGCTAATAAGAGAGAAGAGAGAGATTAACGAGAAAGAGACACTTCTCAGAATATTGACAGACCAGTTGCTTTGAACCTGAACTGTTTGAAGTTTGATGGACAGGCGATACCCCAGCAGGCGGATAAAAAGAACAGGTTCGCTAAGGCATGACACACACCACAAGATCATGAGATAACGAGACCCTGGAAGAGCGGTGTGCCCCCACAAGTTGGTGGAGTTCGAGGTCTGTTTCGAGGGAACCGACCATAGACTGACAGGGTGAAAAGGGACGATTGGCGGGAATCTGGAGTGTGTGTCCGCCCTTGCCTGGGTGCCGGGTTCACCGCGGAAGAACGGTCGTATCCGGAACGGAGGGGTCACAGCTGTGACCACAGAAGACATAAAAGGGTTCGCCCGAAAGCTAACTGCGAAGACCATCAAAGGTCTGCTGAATCAGATTTGCATATCTCTCTCTCTCTCTCTCTCTCTCTCTCTCTCTCTCTCTCTCCCTCCAACGGCACAACAGCGATTACTGAGAACTGTACTAAGCTGAACTGAACTCTGTGTCACTTAAGACTGATCATTTTACCCCTAGACTGCGATAGAGCTTGATTGATTCCTATTACCATTCTGTGTATATGTGTGTTTTATCATTGCTAACCTGTTGCATTTATATCCGTACGATTAGAGTACTGTGTTACTTATTTCTTTAATAAAACTTTAATAGCTTCCAGTAATCCAGACTCCAACTAGTGGCCAATTTCTGCTGGTTTGGCAACCCAGTTACGGGGTACATAACACTGTATTAAAATATAAAAAGCCATTCCAAAGTGACTACAATGGAAAAGTTTGGACATGCATTCACAGATGATTTTGCAGAAAGGGCAGCATGGAAGGGGTAAAGGAGAACACATGCAGTGAATCTGATGACTGGAATTATGGAAACGTAGTTGAACTCTGAATCACGGATGAATATAAGACCATCAGACATTTGAGAAGAATTAGGTCATTTGGCTGTTCTACCATTCAATCATGGCTGATCCTTTTTACCTCCACGTCTGCGCCACTCCCAGGCCTTCACTCCATAATCTTTGATGCCATGTCCAATCAAGAATCTATCAACCTCTGCCTTAATTACACCCAACGATCTGGCCTCCACTGCTGTCAATTGGTAATAAATTCCACAGATTCACCACTCTCTGGCAAAAGGAATTTCTCCACATCTCTATTTTAAATGGATGCCCCTTTATCCCAAACCTTGCCCTCTAGTCCTAGACTCCCCCATCAATGAGACCATTCCCTCATACTTATAAATTCCAGTGAATACAGGTCCAGAGCCATCAACCATTCCTCATATGATAACCCTTTCATTCCTGGATTACATTACCTATGTCTGTCAACTTTTTAATGAGGGTCTCTGTGTTAAATGCTTATCCATTGTGTCAGCTGTGCAGTATATACACAAATGCTTGCTCTTCCTGGAGAGTCTGAATATGCAACAAATATCTGTGGGCTATTCCGTAAACCTTGTGACAGTCTGGTCCACTGACAACCCAAGCTATTGGGTGCTTTAAATGTGTTTCAAGAATTGAGTGGGACTCTATGCCATTCACCAGATCTATGCAAGATCTATGAGTCAATCCTTGCAGCATTTGTTGTAATGCCTGTTGCTGGGCAGAACTAGGTTCTGTGTGTTTATTCAGGACAATGTAGTCAATGATCAATTACCATCATCCATCAGCGTTTGCTACGCTGAACATGGGAGAGTTAAATCGCGAAGGTTCTTTTATCAAAACACCTTGTTTGTATTGGAAGAATACAGTTTCCTGTAGATTTACTTTCCTCTATGGCCAGGAATGTGCCATTGTTTCTGGTGTGGGATAGGATTGCACCTTAATGTAGTTGGCTCAACATCAAGCACTCCACAGTCATTCAGGTAGTTATACTGAATGTTTCCATTTGGTTCTGATGATAGTCCAACTGTTTCTGAATATGTAAATCTTACTCATCCAGTGCAGTTGCATCGGTTGTGTTTTGATTAGTGTATAAACCTAACAGGAAGTATCCAGTGTTCCTATTAAAAGTGCTAGTTTATTACAATCTGAGGCAAACTGGTATCAAAGGTTCAAAAGTTTCAAAGGTACAATTTAATGTCAGAGAAATGTATACAATATACATCCTGAAATGCTTTTTCTTTGTGACCATCCACGAAAACAGAGGAGTGCCCCAAAAAATGAACAACAGTTAAATGTTAGAACCCCAAAGTCCCCCACGCTCCCCTCCCTCCCGCGCGTAAGCAGCAGCGAGCAACAATCCCCCTCCCCCCACTGCCAAAAAGCAAGCACGGCACCCACCACCGAGCACTCAAGCGTGAGCAAAGCAACAGCAAAGACACAGACTTGCAGTTACCCCAAAGATTTTGCATTTCACCCAATATTCAACATACCGCAGATTTTCCCTCTCCCTAATAAGGGAGAAAGAGATGTCTCCATTTTCACAGTGAGCATGGAGACATAACAAACAACTCACTGGTTTAGGATGTTAAAAGTCCGTTACGTCGCGTTTTTCAAGCTTTGTGCCTGAAGATCACAAAGATCCTGGGTCTCTCGGCACGCAGCAGATATCCCGACTCTTCTGATGACATACGGGTGTCCTGTCATGACACCGACCCTCAATCTGCCCATTTCCAGAGTCCTGAGATCCTAGGCTTCTGAATTTGAGCCAGACTCTTAGGACGAGCCTTTGGCTGAACAACAGCCAGTTATGGAACCCAGAGAGTGGGTCCCATTCCAGCAAAGAACCGAGGTCAGCATGTAATTCCAGGTCAGGGTCTTCAAAAGAACCCTGAAAGGGAAGAATAGAGATATTAAAGATAGAAATAGAGCTGTTTCTGAAGAAGCAAACAGTGGAGTCACCATTAGGTGCCATTAACCCTCCTAAGCTCCGCCTTCTTCATGGTACAAAAACTTTACAACTAATTCTACTGTTTGTTTAATCCTGTGTATCTGTATGGGAACTTTATAATTTGGGGACTGGACTTCATTTCCATGTAAGCCTACAATTTTAATTTTCACTGTCTGCTCCGCTTGTTTATTGACTTGAATGATGTTATAATTTGGCATTGAATTGTCTGCTCCTCTTTCAGAACACAGGGTGTTCGGCCTGTGTAACTGCATCCTACTCTGTTCTATCCCCTCATCATTCCAGTCTCTGACTTGAAGAGCGACCATGGTGGGCTGACCGTGAAGACTAGTTCATTCCTCTCTTTATCGTCCATGGGTGAGTTTAGCTACCCATACCACCCGACTAAGGAGGAGATACTTCCAGCTAATAAAGTCATTTAAACACAGTTAGTTTATTTTCAGTGATAAACGTTTCAAATTTAAACAACATGCTTAAAACACATTTATAACTCACAGAGGATTTCTATCATACAAACGTATAAAAGATTTCCAAATTACAAACAATTTCTGAAATACATGACATCATTAGCTGTCATCGGCAGAGTATGTATCTAGCGTACTGAAAGGACCAGACTTTTTGCTCTGGGACACTGACGGACTGCCTTGTGACTGGTGCTGTGGGACAGTGGAAGTGTGCTGTAGTGTAATCGGGCCTGAACACACGCTTTAGAAAAGTATTGGTAACTGGATGTAACTTGAAGGGTTTACTGAATGTTTAGTATCTATCTTGTCCTGTTAACTTGCTTACCAGTAGTGAGTGTCTTCCATCTACACTCACCGAACCCACGAACCTGATTTCACCTAATACTTGTGTGCCACTTTCAGGGAGTTCTGGACTTGGACCCCAAAGTCCCCCTCTTCATCAGCACTGTTAAGGTTGTTGCCATTATCTGTAAACTTTCCTTTATATTTGATATCCTAAAGTGTAATATTTCACCCTAATGCTGGCTTAAGTTCCATCTGCCATATCTGCAAACTGATCTCACTGCATCCTTTGGCAACATCCTACGCTCATCACTTGCAAACTTACTAACTTGCCCATCCACATTTTCAACCAAGTCATTTGTAAATATCACAAACCGTAGAGGTTCCAGTATGGATCCCTGTGGAACACCACTCATCACCAACCTCCAGCAAGATTAAGACCCATTGATCCCCTGTCCTCTTTGAGCAAGCCAACTCGGAATACACAAGGCTATGCCACAGTGGATCCTGTATTTTAATTGTTTTTGCATGTTACTGAGTAATTTTCAGGTTTTCTCTCAGTTTTCCAGATTCTACTATATATTTAAAATGATTATTTGTTTGATTTATGTATAATACGTCGTGAATCTTGGAATGTTCCTCAGTGTGAAATACAGATATTAACCAGTTTGACCGATCACTGAGAAGACTGTGTAACTTAGCTGGATGCCAGAATTCTTCAGCAGTTTTGCAGGAGTAAAAGGGATTTGACAACTTGATCCAAGACCCCCATATGATTGATGCCTCCCTTAGATCCTTGTCATTTCTAATCAAGCCATGAGGGATCTGGATGCCTTCACCATAAAGTTCAAGTTGCCAGATACAGAAGTTCAGCCCATTGTGTTTATTTGTTGCAATTTTGACTCCTAGGCATTTTACATTAGAGTTCTGATTTATTCCACTGTGTCACATCAATACAAAAAATCAGAAGATGCAATATTCAGCGATGAAAATTATCCGTCATCTTTTCCTTGATTCAGTGGAATTGATTTTTACACAAGTGCTCAATGAATGAGTAAGCTTTGGTGCAATTAACACTCAACTTTGTTGCCATTGCAGTAAATAAAGTGGGAATTCTCATGGTCACCAGTGGACATTTGTGTTTTGAAGAAGCACTATGTGCTGCTGTGTTTGTAGACACTTGTCAGCTCATTGAGTACTAAGTGTTCTCGAAATCTTTAAAAATTGCATGTTTATTCCATCACATAAATATATAAAGATAAATATCTGCAAAATCTTAACAGTATTAGAAGACACAAATGGATAAGTCAGTGTAATGCCATAATTAAGCTTTACAATTAGATAAATGATACCCCATATATCAAAAGATTTCAGAAACATTAAAGCCAATATATGAGAGCTATTCTGTTCACAGTTCATCATTAATTCAGTAACAATGAAATACTAAGTTAATGAATGTTATTCTTAAACTTGTAACATATGACAAAAGGATTAATATGAGATCAGATGAATGAACCTGCAAAGTATACATTTGTGGAAGAATTTAGTGATATTCAAATTAACACTAATTAAAGGATTTTGTTTGCATTTAATGTCAGCCATGATAAATCCTCAAGAATTATTAGCAAAAACATTCATAGTTCCAAGATTTAACATAATGTTAGGAATAGTTCAAGAGGAGGTTAACATTAAGACAGATTGCAAATGATCAGGTCTGTGAAAGCTCCGTGTTACCTGCTGTTATAAAAGCTATGTTTTGTCCAGAGAGTGTGATATTCATCTCAGTCAGCTGAGAGCATTGTTGAGATTCAAAAGTTAGAGTTCCTATATCAAACAGAAACCAACTACTCCTGCTGAAGGGTCTCGGCCCGAAACATCTACGGTACTCTTTTCCGCTGATGCTGCCTGGCCTGCAGAGTTCCTCTAGCATCTTGTATGTGTTACCAGCTATTATGACTTAGGTTAATGACAGAGGACAGACAAAGGAGACTGCTAATAGATGATCAGTATAGGTATGGTTAGCTGTAGGGTTTGTGTTGTATGACTCTATGATTCTATGTTTGGGGTCAGGGGTATAGTTGTTCAGGTTTTGGTCTTGAATGACTGAAAGGCTTGTGCACAGTGAATGGGGACAAGGTCTTGGGGTATTATGGATACTGAGGCTTGCAGGGCATTGCCCACCAGGTATGCAAAATAAATAGTTGATTTACCTATCGTATGTCCTCGCCAAGCAGTGGGCTGAGAAGATCAGACTGTCTTGGGAAGGTCTAATAATAATTGTTCCTCAGATGAGATTGTCTAAATTACCCTAAAATGCAGTAAAAAAAATGCTGAATGACACTGATGTCACCCAAAGCACATCTGAAGTGGAAATTATAACAAAGTGTGAGAATTGACTCACTCTCACAACCAATTGGTAAAATTTCAGAAGTGATACATGTGTCCGGAGAAAGGTTCTGTACTTCAGTCTGTAAAAATACCAACTTCTTTCTATTGCAAAGAACTGAACAAAACAACAATATGCAATTGAATTTCTCAGAATCAATTCTATCATGCTTACAGTACAGGTCTACTCTACCTGACACAAAACAGGAGAATTCAGAATGAGAATGTCACTTGGGTCCTGAAAACTATAGAAATACATTTCAGTTTGGGAATGGTTCAGATCCACTTCAGCCACTGCTTTTATGGTGATGTAAATACAGGGAAAAGTAAACCTCATTCATTTGTTCCTGCAGTAATGTATTGTTGGCTCAGTTGGATACTTGTACAAGTCTCCTTCATCAAAAAAAGACACTTGTTAATGTAAACTCAATTAATGATCTTTATGTTTAATTGTCTGTGAAATAATACATCAATAACATTCCATTTTACATGGTCACAATAAACTATATCATTATGTGTAACCTACCATGGGAACTCACTGAATTTCAGAAACTGTCTTGCTCTGTCATGAGTTCTAGATTATTACCTGAAATTCAACTTGCTGAAAAGTTTTATTTGTTGATGATGATGATGATGCATTAATGAATAAAATCTCTGTTTCCCTTTATTGGTGTTGTATCCTGGTGCATTTGCAATTCAAAATTCAGAATTTATGAATGAGACATAAAACTTGTTGTTTCCGATTAATTTATGAAGCGTTATAAGAACAGGGGAACTGAGGGGAGAAGTGTGATGAGAGCTGAAGAGGGAAAAACAAAAGATCAAGCAAAGAGTAGAGAAAGAGTAACTATGGAAAGAGAAGGAACAAACGTGGTCTCGCTGTCTTAGACCAGACCTCTTATACCAGACCACAGATTCCATTGAAATTACAACAGATAGCAGTCAACCAATTAATTAGACAGATTCAAATAATGTGATACCCATACTGAAACCATAGAGGCAACTGTGACCACTGAAAAACTCACTGAACAATTGCATGTGTATAGATGATTTTATATAAAAATACAGCAAGCATAAGAAAGTTAAACTACAAGAAAAATAACAATTCTACAGCCCAATCCAACATTTCCATACTTTGATTCTAAATCACAGCTTATATTGCATCTGAATCATTACATCTGAAAATTCAGAGGCAGAAAACTTGTTAAATTTTTAAAAATTGGTAAAAATATAATAAATTATATCAGAATAAACTGAATGCCTAGTAAGAATCAACTATGTTTGATGGCTTCTGACTAGTTAGAGATTTGTTCACTGAAGCCCACCAGTGTAGGCACTGAATCAGAGATTACTAACAGATTAACTTCAGACCCTATCAGACAACCCCTTAGCTAGCCTGCAGTGGTTAACGTGTATTGACTTACTGTTAACTTCTATTATAATTGCCGAGTTAGTAATTAACAACATTTGATAAGGACCTTCCCGTCAAGCACCTAGTGACTGCAAAAGTATCCTTTTTTTATTCAGAACCCATTTACCAGGAATCAGGGAGCATCTTCCACCTGTTGGATCATTCCAAGCAGCAGAAACCTTATGGGAAGTACAGTTTGGGTTAATTTCACACAGTAGTTAACTGAAGTGTTTGCTATATTACTGTACATATATCAGCATCTCTGAGATCAGGACTGCCAATGTTTGTCAAGCTTTTGTCCTATCCTTTGGATTCCACCACCACTGAGAAAATCTATTGATCAAACTTGCTCACTCCAAAACGTCCTAGTGAGTGTATCTGCTGTACCAGGTATGTAAACAATGTGGTTGTAGCTATTCATCTGTGATTAAGACCATATTGCCATGCTCCAGCACCGTTTAATTCAGCATCATTCTCCACTCAGAACCACTTTAATTCTTTAGAGCTAGTGATTGCATTTCTCTAATATTTTGTATGCTTGTCTGTGATAAAGAGTTAAAAGTCAGTCCATAGCTTGAGTTGCTTAGTTCACTTTACGTGTTCTCTGTATTTCTTTTCATTCTTTACCTTCTTTTACCCTTTTTATTTCTTGTGCCCCCTTTACTTCTTTTACCCCTGCCCATGCTGCCTGTTTTGCACTTCCATCTGTGCATGTATTCCCATGCCCATCTATCAAATTCATTTTTTACATTTTAATACGGCCACTTCTGACGGCAAATGTATGTCCGAGCTGACGATTCTTCACTAGTATTCCTGACAGCTGTAAGAAATCCCCTTGGCTTCCATAAGTGTCCAAAGTTGTGAACATCTCCAAAAGCACACTGAGAATCCATACAGATATTACCGGATCCTCCTCCTGCCACCTTACAGGCTTCAGTCAGGGCTCTCAGTTCTGCCTGACGTGCAGAGGTACCAGGGGCCATGCTTCCTGATGTCAATATTTAGGCTTCACAAACAGCTATACAAACTCTCCACCTATTGTCGAGGAGCCACCTGTGTACAGAATGACATCCAGGTTCAATAGGGCATTTCTTGATAATGATTTCTACTTATTTATTTGTTGAGATGCAGCCCTTCAAGCCACCCCCAATTTGGCACTACCTTAATCACGAGATAATTTACAATGACCAATTAACCTACCAACCGGTACAGGAGGAAACTGGAGCACCCAGAGGAAACAGGCATGGTCACAGGGAGAACATACAAACTCCATACAGGACGGCTGGGGAAATTGAACTCAGCTCTCTGGTACTTTAAAGTGTTGTGCTAATCACTATGCTACTGTGCCAACAGTCAGCAGGCCACAGTCATTTTCATCCTTCACCCATATGGGACGATTGGTTAATTTAGACTTCGCCAACCACATGAGATTCCAAAAAATTTACCCTCTGTTGTTGAATGAATAAAGTCACCAGAGAAAAGTACCAGTAGGCACGAAGCAGCTTCCTTATTTGACAACACAAGGCACAGAAGGCATCATATTTGGCTGAAAGGTTGAAAGGTTTGGCTGCCCAGTGTGGAGCTCGATATTGTATGTGATAAGCAATGATGGACGCAAACAACAAGAATTCTGCAGATGCTAGAAATTCAAGCAACACACATCAAAGTTGCTGGTGAACGCAGCAGGCCAAGCAGCATCTCAAGGAAGAGGTGCAGTCGACGTTTCAGGCCGAGACCCTTCGTCAGGACTAACTGAAGGAAGAGTGAGTAAGGGATTTGAAAGCTGGAGGGGGAGGGGGAGATGCAAAATGATAGGAGAAGACAGGAGGGGGAGGGATAGAGCCGAGAGCTGGACAGGTGATAGGCAAAAGGGGATACGAGAGGATTATGGGACAGGAGGTCTGGGAAGAAAGACGGGGGGGGGGAACCCAGAGGATGGGCAAGAGGTATATTCAGAGGGACAGAGGGAGAAAAAGGAGAGTGAGAGAAAGAATGTGTGCATAAAAATAAGTAACAGATGGGGTACGAGGGGGAGGTGGGGCCTTAGCGGAAGTTAGAGAAGTCGATGTTCATGCCATCAGGTTGGAGGCTACCCAGACGGAATATAAGGTGTTGTTCCTCCAACCTGAGTGTGGCTTCAAATTTACAGTAGAGGAGGCCGTGGATAGACATGTCAGAATGGGAATGGGATGTGGAATTAAAATGTGTGACATGAAGAATGGGAATGGGATGTGGGACATGTCAGAATGGGACATGTCATTCTTCCTTCAGTTTGTCCTGACAAAGGGTCTCGGCCTGAAACGTCGACTGCACCTCTTCCTACAGATGCTGCCTGGCCTGCTGCGTTCACCAGCAACTTTGATGTGTGTAGCAATGATGGACAATGCTTTCTTTGATACTACACACGAACTTCACACCTCCTGGTTCGCATGCACACCACAGACATCCATATGAATGTTAATCAACATTGTCTGGTCTGGGATTCACAGCTTTTGGGAATCTGTTGTTCAGAGCTGCTCTCCAAATTAAATCCACAATACATATTCAGATGTGATGACTGGTAGCCAAAGTCAATTGCTAAATGTATATGTCCTAAACCCAAAAATCGCTCTTGTTACGTACCCCGTAACTGGGTTGCCAAACCAGCAGAAATGGATCACTCAGTTGGAGTCTGAATTACTAGAACTAAGAAAGTTTTATTAAAGAAACAAGCAATACAGTACTCTAATCAAAAGGATAATAAATGTAACAGTTCAGCAATGATAAACACACAGGTACACAGAATTAGGATAACAGGATCAATCAAGCTCTATCGTCGTCTAGGGGTAAATGACCAGTTTCAAAGTGACGCAAAGTTCAGTTCAATTGAGTTCAGTTCAGTTCGCAGTAATCACCGCCGTGGGAGATGGACAGTGGGGGAAAGGAGAGAGAGAGCAAAACGAATGAATATTCAAACGGCTTCCACACAGACCTTCGATATTCTTCGCAGTCAGCTTTCAGGCAAGCCCTTTGGGATGTCTTCTGAAGTCACCAACCGTGACCCCTCCGTTTCCAGATACGATCGTTTCTCTGCGGTGAACCTGGCACCCAGGCAAGGGCGGACACACACTAGGTTCCTGCCGATCGTACCTTTCCATCCTGTACGTCTATGGCTTGGTCCCACGACCAAGCCCTCCAAAACCTCCCACCGACTTGTGGGAGATGCACCGCTTCCAGGGTCTCATTACCTCGGGGTGTCGTGTGTGTCTTGCCTTAGCGAAACTGTCCCTTTTTATCCCCCTGCTGGGGTATCGCCTGTCCATCACTTCAAACAGTTCAGGGTTCAAAGGGGGAGCCGATCTTGACAGCTCTCCTTCCGTTAAACTCTCCCGTCCCTTCATTAACATCTCCAAATGCTGCTCCATTGTTTTACTTATCTCTCTTTCTCCTGAAGACAGGTGGCAGACCAACTGCTGATCACACAGAACAACTAACATCTTAATCTATGTGTATTCTCGTCACACCTCTCACCTTTAAGGATTTTTACCGGGGTAAAAATTACAAACATGAATACATTATTTGATACACACACAAATATACATCTTTATCAGCTATTTGGCTAATACAGAGAATTTGAAGTTGTCAACACCTGACAGACAGTCAGCCATCACATTTTCTGTTCCTTTTATATGTGTTATTAGTAATCCCTTAGACCAGGCTCCAACTTAGCAAACTTCATAGTGGCCAAAAACACTGATGAATTGCGATCAATGTAACCTCTCATTGGGTTTCGTCCCAGACCACAATAACAAGGGTCGTCCCATTCCGGCTTAGTTTTCTCTCGCAAGGGCTTAGTAGAAGGGGGAGGGGTAGTGACCGCAGAGTTATTGCAAAACTTCCTACAGTACCCCACCATCTCCAAGAGCCTTCTGAGGGCCCTCTTGTCTGTCGGTTGGGATGTCAGAGATCGCCCGCACTTTAGCTTGCATCGCTGCCAGCTGCCCCTGTGTCATCACAATTCCCAGATAAGTGACCTTCGTGTGGCCGAACTCATTTTTTTCAAGGTTCACTATCAAGCTGGCTTCAGACAGCCGTATTACATCGCCAATACACACCTCTGTGTTCGTCAGCCCTTTCGTCACTGAATTACTCATTCTATAGGGCTGTTGCTCACTAGGCTGACCTAGCGTAACAATCACCACCCAACGTCCCAGTTCTTTGCATTGCCTCGGGACAATCAAACACACGTGTGCGAGTCGTTTAATTACTTCTCCTAAAGAGTCGCTTTGTTTGGGGATTAAGGGAGAGACCTTATCAGCAGAGCTGGCCAAAACAATAGCCTTCTCCCATCTGGTTGATACCATACTCATCTTTTCAAAATGTTTTTTTTTCTTATCAGGGGGACCCTAGCTTCATTGATTTCCGCGCTAACACCGACTAGGTTTGTTAGCATATCAAAAGCCTGTGACCGTCTCAGTTCACGTCTGCCATAATCAATAACATCCTTCCTCCTGTGCAGCCAGTAAACCTCTTTCATGATTCCACCAACTGTTTCCTCAAGCACCTCAAAATGTCCACCGAGGGGTACCTTGTGGGCCAGGTTAAAAATCTCATCCCCATAACTCTTTTGCACCACTCCCCATTCCTCATCTGTGGGTACAGTACTTGGTCTCCCTTTCCTCCTTAGCACTTCCTCCTCCACACAATAGCCTACTGGCTCCCTTCTTAATTCTGCGTCAGAGAGAGCTATTTCCACCAAAACCTTCAGCCCCTTGTCTCGCTCCTGCGCCTGCACAAATTCTTTACTGGCTAATGCTAAGTCTGTCTCAGCTCCCTCACTACATCTTGTTTCGCTACACTACTTCTTTTCACTTTCTACCCCTTTCTCGTACAAGGCTGGCAGAAACGTCTCAGCTAAATTTACTTCGGCAGTCCCGGGATGAACCTGTGAGTCCATGGGCGGGGTCTCAATGCTGGAAGGCTGACCTGTCAATCTCACGGCTGGGAACACGATTCCCCCGGCGAGGTCATTACCGAGCAAGACCTCCACGCCTTTCATCGGTAATTCGGGCCTCACCCCAATCGTGACTAGTCCAGAGACCAGGTTGCTTTGTAGGTGTATCTGGTGCAAAGGGACTGCCTCTGTCCCTTCCCCAATACCTTTGACCTTGACCTCCCCAGTCTGGGTCTCTGAGCTAAACTCTAATACACTCTTCAATATCAATGACTGACACACTCACGTGTCTCTCCAGATCCGCACTGGAACTGGGTTTACTCCCTCCTTCACTGACACCAATCCGGCTGAGATAAACCTCTCGCTCCCTTCCTGAACTTTGGCAGACCTTTTCTCTCCTAGTGGTTCGTTTACCAGCTCAATACAGCCAGTCAAAATTGCCGTTTTTCCTTTTCCCGTCTCCTTCCTTGGGGCAAAGCACCTGGACGCAAAGTGTCCAGCTTTCCCACAATTATAACATACGACCCCAGGAGACTTCCTACTAGACTGCTCCCGGTCAACCTTATCCTTCTCACTAGTCCCCGGCTTACTTTCTGATTTTTCTGGTGGACTCTCCCCGCCGTCCTGACTACCCTTCTGGTAGCCTTTACTCGGGGAAAACTTCATTTTATGCATCAACGCATACTCATCCGCTAACTTAGCAGTTGCGGCTAACGTAGCTGCCTCTTTCTCATCTAGGTGGGGTCTCATACCCTCAGGGACACAACCTTTAAACTGCTCAATCAGGATCAGCTGTAGCAGTCTGTCATAATCCCCCTCTACCCCCTTCGAGGCGTACCAACACTCACAATATGTCTGCATCTCACGGGCAAACTCTAAATACGTGCGGTCCCACTGCTTCCTCGCATTCTAGAACCTCTACCGGTATGCCTCCGGGACCAACTCATAAATCCTGAGGATGACCTCTTTCACCACCTCATACCTCTGGACATCTTCTGCGGACAAAGCTGAGTAAGCTTCTTGGGCTTTCCCTTTCAGTACACTCTGAAGCAAAACAGCCCACTTACCCCTCGGCCAGTCCTGATTTGTAGCAACTTTTTCGAAATGGAGAAAGTACCGATCCATGTCGGTATCGTCAAATGGGGGAACCAGCCTAACCTCCTGGGTCGCCCGGAAGCCTCCACCTTGGTGCGGCACGGGCCCCTGCTCTGCCCTTATCTTTAACTTCTCCAGCTCAAATTCCCTTTCCCTCTGTTTCTCCAACTACCTCTCTTCTCGCTCCAACTGTCTCTCTCTCTCCTGCCTTTCTAACTGTTTCTCTTCATGTTCGTGTTCTAACTGCCGTACCCGGAACTCGTGCTCGAGTCTCAGTTTTTCAAGCTGCACCTGTACCGCGTTTCCAGCAGGTTTTTCAATAGACACCACCTCCAGCTCCCCTTGGGGAAACACACCTTTAGATACATAGTGCTCTACGATAGCTCTGTGTATCTCCTCTCTCCTCATTGTTGATTTCTCTTAACAAGATTCAACCGTTTGGCCACAGCTGCCAATTCCGATTTCCTGGCATCCTCTAATGCCTCCAAGCTCGGCGCCTTTATAAATTCCTCAATCTCCATTTCTGCTGTTTCTCTTTTCTTTCTTTCGGGAATTTTAACCCAATCAATTTACTCCGTCCCAAATGTAGCGTTCAAAATCCCGGACGAGCCCCCACTTATGTTACGTACCCCGTAACTGGGTTGCCAAACCAGCAGAAATGGATCACTCAGTTGGAGTCTGAATTACTAGAACTAAGAAAGTTTTATTAAAGAAACAAGCAACACAGTACTCTAATCAAAAGGATAATAAATGTAACAGTTCAGCAATGATAAACACACAGGTACACAGAATTAGGATAACAGGATCAATCAAGCTCTATCGTCGTCTAGGGGTAAATGACCAGTTTCAAAGTGACGCAAAGTTCAGTTCAATTGAGTTCAGTTCAGTTCGCAGTAATCACTGCCGTGGGAGATGGACAGTGGGGGGAAGGAGAGAGAGAGCAAAAACGAATGAATATTCAAATGGCTTCCACACAGACCTTCGATATTCTTCGCAGTCAGATTTCGGGCGAGCCCTCTGTGATGTCTTCTGAGGTCACCGACCGTGACCCCTCTGTTTCCAGATACGATCGTTTCTCTGCGGTGAACCTGGCACCCAGGCAAGGGCGGACACACGCCAGGTTCCCACCGAGCATACCTTTCCACCCTGTGCGTCTATGGCTTGGTCCCACGACCAAGCCCTCCAAAACCTCCCACCGACTTGTGGGAGACGCACCGCTTCCAGGGTCTCATTACCCGGGGTGTTGTGTGTATCTTGCCTTAGCGAAACTGTCCCTTTTTATCCCCCTGCTGGGATATCGCCTGTCCATCACTTCAAACAGTTCAGGGTTCAAAGGGGGAGCCGATCTTGACAGCTCTCCTTCCGTTAAACTCTCCCGTCCCTTCATTAACATCTCCAAATGCTGCTCCATTGTTTTCCTTATCTCTTTTTCTCCTGAAGGCAGGTGGCAGACCAACTGCTGATCCCAGTGGTGCCAGCACAGGACAGCTAACATCTTAATTTATGTGTATTCTCGTCACACTCTAACAGTCCCTCCTTTTGGCCCACCAGGACAGAAATAAATTTGTTCCAGGAAAGGCCACCTCAGAGGATCTTCTTGAACAGGGCAGCAAAAATGCCCTGACTCAGAATGCACCCCCCCCACCCACGACTAATTACATTATGTGCCTCTACATCTACCCTATCATCTCCAATTGATATCTACTTCTTCTTCAGCTGTCCATCAATTTCACTGTTGACTGTGCTGAGAGTTTAGTCTCTGCAGGCATGTTTATGGGCCACAAGACCAGCATTGGATTGGCACTGGCTCCCACATCGCTTGAATTTGTGATTTGACTGGCGTTCATGACCTGCCTTATATTTCTTCTGCCTTTTCTCCTCGATAGTTGGGATTGACTTCTTGACAATGCAGTGCCAACTTCTTCTGTCCAAAGCATCTTTCTCCCAGGTGTTGACATTCGTGTCAGTGTTCTTCAGATGGAGCTTGAGCACATCTTTGTAGCACAGCTTCTGACCACCAAGCTTCCTCTTTCCTTCATGTAGCTCACCATAGAAAACAGCTTTGGGTAAACGATCATCGCTCATTCTTGTGACATGACCGGTCCAACGCAGCTGAGAAGCTGCAATGAGCGATTCTACGCTGACTGTCCCAGCATGTTTGAGCACCTCCACATCTGGTACCCTCTCTTGCTACTTGATGTGTAATATTTGGCGTAAATGCCTGTGTTGTGTCTTGGTCAATTACTTGATGTGCTTCTGATACAATGTCATTGTTCCAGTTGAATAAAGTAGAGATGGTAAAACAGCTGTGTTATACACTTTGACCGTGGTTGCCATTTTAATGTCGTAGCAAGACCAAAGTCGCTTCCACAAAGCACAAAAGACTTTTGTAGCTGATTGAATTTTCCTCTGAACTTCCAGATCTGAAAAGCTGTTGTTGTTCACAGCACTTCCCAAGCATGTCAGAGCATTTCAGCGCTACCTCATTGACCGATATGACTGGTGGTTGGGTCCCCCTGGGACTACACAGAGGAGGAGGCCGGTACAGAAGTTCGGTTTTAGAGACATTGATTCTTAGGCCAAAAAGAGTGGCAGCAAACGAGAAACTGTCTACAATTTCTTGAATCATATTAACATCAGTAGCGATCAGAGCTGAGTGGTCTGCATACAGAAGCTCTCTGACACAAATCTCTCTTGATTTGGTTGAGGCTTTGAGTCTTGACAGGATGAACAATTTTTCATCTGAGTGAGTCCTGATGTACACACTTTTGTCCAAATTACGGTCCATTATTTTCAAAATGGCAGCAAGATATAGTGTGAACAAAGTTGGAGCAAGAATGCATCCCTGTTTTACCCCGAGGTTGATGGTGAAGGCTTCGTTGACAGCTCCTCCGATAGATACTTTGCCAGACATGTTCTCATGAAACAACTTGAACATCGTAACCAGCCTATCTGGACAGCTATAAGTTTTGAGCACTTCCCAGAGTGTTTCTCTGTCCACAGTATCAAATGCTTGTCAGAAATCAACAAAGGCAATGTACAATGGTTGCTGCTGTTCTACCGCCTTCTCCTGGAGTTGCCTCAAAGTAAAGATTATGTCAGTGGTTGCTCTTCCAGCCCTAAAGTCACATTGGCTTTCAGGAACCACATCTTCTGAGATGATCTTGAGCCGGTGGAGCAGTATCTTCAAAACTGATGTCTACAAAATATAAGCAGAGAGATTGCTCCAGAAATTTGAACAGTCTTAGGAAATGTGTCGTCATTCGTATGCCTGTTGGTTCTTCCCCTGCTGGCCAATTGCAGCTTAACCACATTCCTCGTCTTCACTCCTTCATTCTCTGGTTGCAAAAACGCGCTTTCCAGGGACATCAGCAAAGTAAGTGCATGAGGTCCACAGACACTCTCATCGATGTACAGGAAGGGGTTGGGGTGGTCTCCGTGTCAACGACTGCAAGGACCTCTCCCCGGTGACACATTCTTTCGAACTGTCCAGTCGATCACTGGCCTAACTGCTAAAAGGGCCCAGCTCATTTGTATTCACTCCTTATTCAGACTGGGGGTGATTGTCTTCAGATGCCGTGTGTGATCTTCCTTGGTCTGCCATGCCATCAAAGTTGTAGAACTTGCTGTCTCTGCTTCAGCTTAAATCCCTTCCCTTCTGTTTTCCAATATCTTTCTGTTCTATGCCGTTCAACCAATCACCTACCTTCAGCAACCAGCTTTCATCACAGAGTACCAACACTATCACTCTTCACGCTATTCCTGGGTTTCTGCCACGCTCTCGGTGTCTTCTGCCTTCACATATCCTCTGGGTATGTTTTCATCAGCTTTGGTCAGGTCTGGCATGGCCGGCTGGTGTTCCTCTCTTAGGTTCTCTGTAATTACATGGTTACTCTCTCTTGTTTTTCTCCCTCTGTCCCTCTCACTATACTCCTTGCACATCCTCTGGGCTTCCCTCCTCACCCTTTCTTTCTCCCTCGGCCTCCCGTCCCATGATCCTCTTCATATCCTCATTGCCAATCACCTGTCCAGCTCTTGGCTCCATCCCTCCCCCTCCTGTCTTCTCCTATCATTTTGGATCTCCCCCTCCCCCTCCCACTTTCAAATCTCTTAATAGCTCTTCATTCAATTAGTCCTGACGAAGGGTCTCGGCCCGAAACGTTGACTGTACCTCTTCCTAGAGATGCTACCTGGCCTGCTGCGTTCACCAGCAACTTTTATGTGTGTTGCTTGAAATTTCAGTATCTGCATATTTCCTCCTGTTTCTGTCTAGAAATCCTTTTGCTACTGCTGGTCACAGCAGACGAAAGACTCTGATACCTCACTGGGTCCATGTATGCTCAATAGCACTGTGATGAGAGACCTTTACAAGGATGGTTTGACCCAAGTGCTGGAGTATCCAAGGTTAGGATCGAGGCACGGTAAGAGACTGAAATGAGAAACAAGCACGAAACAAGATGATAACCCAAGATGAGCTTACGATTCAGCACTGATTCAGGTCCTCCTTAAATACTGAATTCCAGGCATCAAAACATGGTAGCCAGCTCACAGGATGGTCCTGAATCCAGCTATCCATACTCCAGAGAGATGGAGCATTGAAATTCCAGAAGCTAGCATGGTTGGATGCATTTCATAACAGTTGGTAAATGCAAGGTCATTCTCATTGGAAGGGAAAAAAACAGAAGATCAGGTTTTCACTTGAATGGTGAAAGACTGTAACATGTTGTTGTGCCAAGACATTTATACGGACACTTTAGTGGGCAAACATAGGGCACAGATATAATGTGGCCAAATGGAATTTGATTAGATGTGTAAATCTGTCCAGGTGGTGGGACATGGGGCCTACTTCTGTACTTTGTAAATCTGTGACAGTGACTAATTGCACAAGCAAGCCTCGGACGGCTTTTCCAATCCCTATGTGTTGATCGGTATCTCAGGGAATAGGATGCTGACAGGTCTACGTTAGGCTCCGATTTTACAGATAATCAGAACATTTTCACAGCATTTGTGGTATTTTAATAAGATAATAGTTATTGATTAATTTTGCCTTTGAATACGTAACTGTGGCCAATAATATGCTGCTTTAGGCACCATTAAATGATTTTACAAATCCTTACGCATTTTATATTCTGAATAATACATTCACAGCTTTCCATCTAGTGACTACATAGTCACTGGTGCTTTGAGTCGACTCCTTCATTCCTCATCACTGAAGTGAGATGAGTAACAGAGACAACAATTGTTACAACTAAAATTTAGTGACGAAGAAAAGTACCGTGTGCCTAACACCGTTTACCTGATCCTTCAGTGTAGCCCTTCAGTATTATTGAAAGATTATTCATTTGGTCTGCTCTGGTAATTTCAATATTGCTTCAACTTGTTCCCACCTTTGTTTGGTTATCTTCCCCAAAAAATTGAATTTATCCTGCTGTAGCCTTGATCACTTCTCCGTTCACAGTGCAGTTACAGTCATCATATGCAATTTTTAAATGTTTTCAAGGTTCGCTGAACATTGCTTTAGTCTGCAGTGTGTCACTGAAGTGTGGAGACTTGTATGAACTTTACTGAAGAGTTGGGCAATCAAACACCTAGCATGGTTAGTTCATAATTCCAGAATTAGAGGAAGAGAAAGTGAATGAAAGTAATCATACTGGATAATGCTTGTGTATACTCTAGGAGTAGGCTGTAAAGTATAATGAACTGACAAATCTTACAGTTATAATTTATACTTTTATACTTTATACTTTATTGTCACCAAACAATTGATACTACAGCGTACAATCATCACAGCGATATTTGATTCTGCTCTTTGTGCTCCCTGGAGTACAAATCGATAGTAAATATAAAAAATTTAAATTATAAATCATAAATAAAAAATAGAAAAGGGAAAGTAAGGTAGTGCAAAAAAAAACATTTCATACATAACCCAAAATTGCCCAGAGTTAATCGGAGCAGGTGATGAATGGAGCTGCAGGTCAGTAAAAGACATGGCAGTTTAAGTTGTTTCCCTCGAGCTTGTGTTTCTCTTTCTAAAGTTCTCTACCATAACACAAAAGTGTATTTTCAATTCTTGTTTCATGAGGTGTACTTCATTACGTATATCTTTGTCCAAGCTAAGACATAACATATATGAAAACATAAATGGCTGGAAGCATTCAGCAGGTCAGACAGTAGCTTTGAAAAGAACACTAGTGATCCTGGGACCCTCCATCAGAAGTGGGAAAGAGAGAAAACAAGATAGTTTAGTTGGGGGAAAGATGAATAGAACAAATGAAATATCCCTCCAGGTGGATTAATGGAGGTAGTTACTCGTGCATTGTGCTGCTGGGTTTGTATGTGTAAATAGAGAGCCAAGTGATGTGCCCAGCAGACCACGCTATTTAAATAGGATAAGTAAAGCTGTGGCCAAATGATGAAAAATCAACTACCTCAACTTGGAGTGTTTAATATTCAGTAAGAAGCAGAGAGTTACTTGTGTGGAAACTCAGCAGATGCAACTCTTTCCCCTTCACCTCTTCCCTTGCCATCATGAAGGGACACAAACTATCTTTTCAGATGAAGCTGTGATTCATTGTAACTTCCCAAATGAGGAACTAAATCCAGCTTGGACAATCACTTTGTGTCACATCAACACTCAGTCCACAGCTTGAGTTTCCAGATGCCTGCTACTTTATTCTCCAACCCACCTCCTCTCCTACCCATCTCTCCACAGCACCCTGTACTGTAACTGTATGCATTGGAATAACACCTCATCTTCAATGGACACATTGCCTTCTAAACCCAATTCGAATTGCAACAGGGAACAGTTAGCCATTCAAACCTGCTACATAGTGCCTGATATACTCTCTTGCTTAGCTTCAATAGGTTTTGTTATTTTTTTCAAATATGGTCAAACTGGAATTATACACTCAGTGGCAACTTTATTAAATACACCTGCAATCACGTGGCAGCAGCTCAATGCACAAAAGCATGTAGGCTTGGTCAAGAATCCCAGTTGTTGTTCAGCCCAAACATCAGAATGGGGAAGAAATGTGATCTATGTGACTTTGACTGTGGAATGATTGTCGGTGCTCCAGAGTTGCAAGTAATAAATATATGGAAATTATTTGCACTTTTGGTTCAACTGAGTGATCAACAAATTCAACAGTTTTTTCCATTTCCACAACCAGTCTCCACCAGGTTGTTGGTTCAGTGTCCCTCTTGTCTTACTTCATCACACAAGGAGAATGACCTCCATAAGACCATAAGACATAGAGGCAGAATTAGGCCATTCAGCCCCTCAACTCTGTTCCACCATTCCATCATGGTTGATCCCAGATCCCACTCAAACCCATACTCCAGCTTCCTCACCATAACCTTTGATGTTCTGACTGATCAGGAAAATATCAACTTCTGCTTTAAATATACTATAGACCTGGCTTCCACCACAGTCTATGGCAAAGCATTTCACAGATTCACTACTCACTAGCTGAAAAAAATCCTCCTTATCTCTGTTTTAAAAGGTCAACCCTCAATTTTGAGGCTTTTCCCTCTAGTTCTGGATACCCCACCATAGGAAACATCCTCTCCACATCCACCTTATCTAGTCCTTTCAACATTCGGTAGGTTTTAATGAGATCTCCCTGTATTCTTTTAAATTCCAGTGGATACAGGCCCAAAGTTGCCAAATGCTCCTCATATGTTAACCCCTTCATTCTCAGAATCATCCTCCTGAACCTCCTCTGGACTGTCTCCAATGACAACACATCCTTTCACAGATGTAGGGCCCAAAACTGCTGACAATAATCCAAGTGTGGCCTGACTAGTGTCTAATAAGGCCTCAGCATTATTTCCTTGCTTTTATATTCTATTCCCCTTGAAACAAGATCGAACATTGCATTTGTTTTCCTTACCCAGACTCAACATGTAAATTAAACTTCAGGGAGTCTTGCACGAGGACTCTCAAGTCCCTCTGCACCTCTGATGTTTGAACCTTCTCCCCATTTAGATAATAGTCTGCACATTTGTTCCTTTACCAAAATGCACTATCATACATTTCCCAACACTGTATTCTATCTGCCATTTTTTTGCCCATTCTTCCAACTTGTCTAAGTTCTGCTGCAGTCGAATTGCTTCCTCAGCCCTACCTATCCCTCCACCTATTTTTGTATCATCTGCAAACTTTGCCACAAAGCCATCAATTCCATTTTCCAAACCATTGAGAAACAGTAGCAGTCCCAATACTGACCTGGAGAACACCAGTAGTCACTAGCAGCCAACCAAAAAGGCCCCCTTTATTCCCACTGACTGCCTCCTGCTTGTTAGCTATTCTGCTATCCATGCCAGTATCTTTCCTGTAATACCATAGGATTTTATCTTGTTAAGCAACCTCATGTTGGCACCTAATCAACTGTCTTCTGAAAATCCAAGTGAATGACACACACTGTCTCTTTTATGTCCACCCTGCTTGTTACTTCCTCAAAGAACTCTAACAGATCTACCAGGCAAAATTTCCCTTCACAAAAACCATGCTGACTTTGACTTATTTTAACATTAGTATCTAAGTACCCTGAAACCTTATCCTTAATAATAGACTCCAACACTTTCTCAACCACTGAGGTTAGGCTGACTGGCCTATAATTTCCTTTCTTTTGCTTTCATCCCTTCTTAAAGAGTGGAGTGACATTTTCAATTTTCCAGTCTTCCAGGACCATGCCAGAATCAAGTGATTCTTGAAAGATCATGACCAATGCATCCGTTTTCTCTTCAGAAACCTCTCTCAGGACTCTGGGATGTAGTCCATCTGGTCCTCGTGATTTATCCACATTAAGACCATTGAGTTTGCCTAGCACATTTTCCTTTTGTAATAGCAATGGCACTCACGCCTGCTCCCTGACACTGTCGGACCTCTGGCACACTGTTAGTGTCTTCTACAGTTAAGACCGATGCAAATTACCCATTAAGTTCATCTGCCATTTCTTTGTCCCCCATTACTACCTCACCAGCACCATTTTCCAGTGGTCAAATATCAACTCTCACCTCCCTTTTACTCTTCATATGACTGAAAAAACTTTTAGTATCCTTCTTTATATTATTGGCTAGTTTGCCCTCATGTTTAATCTTTTCCCTTCTTATAGCTTTTTTAGTTGACTTTTGTTGGATTTTAAAAGCTTTCCAGTCATCCAACTTGCGAATCACTTTTGGTTCCTTATATTCCCTTTTTCTTAGCTTTTATTCAGTCCCTAACTTCCCTTGTCAGCCATGGTTGCCTACCACTGCTATTTGAGAACTTCTTCTGTGGGACATATCTATCCTGCTCATTGGAACAATTCCCAGAAATTTCAGCCATCTCCGCTCTGCCATCATCCACGCCAGTATCCCCCTCCAATCCACCTGTGCAGGCTCCTCTCTCATGCCTCTGAAACTCCTTTTATTCCATTGTGATACTGATACATGTGAGGAGAAGAGGAGGGAGGGAGGGAGGAGAAGATAGCAACATGATGCAGCTCGCAGTGGCTACTCCGGTGGTGATGTCTGTTATTTGTCAAGTAAGGTGCCATGCACAATCCTGATTTGATGGAGACAGACATGAGAGCACAGAGGAACATCTGGTGAAACTTTTGAAATGCCTGCTTCACTGCTGCTGCTACTGTGTGGTCCAGAATCTCCGGAGGAGAAGGCCCCAAGTCCTCGGCTTTGCTTGTTGCTCAGCGGCCAGGGCAGGGTTGAAGCGCTCAGCAGAGGATGGTGCTTGGAGAGGCTGCATCGGAGGGGCTGGTCAGAGGCTCGAAGTTTTCGGACGGACTCAGTCGGCTGCGGTCAGGTGCTTCCAATGCATCTGCAAGTTGGCGGCACTTGGAGGCTCATGGCAGGGAAAGTTTCTCCCTTCTGCCGCCTGCGTTAGATAATAAGTCGATCGGGACTTTGAGACTTTCATTTATCGTACCCATGGTCTGTTTTTTATCAAATTATGGTATTGCTTTGCACTGTTGTAACTATATGTCATAATTATGTGGTTTTATTGGTTTTAGTCTTGGTTTGTCCTGTTTTTCTTATGATATCATTCTGGAGGAACATTGTATCATTTTTTAATGCATGCATTTCTAAATGACAATAAACGAGGACTGAGAGTCCTCATAATCTAATCTAATGTGAGTTATGCTTCTCCCTCTCAAATTGTAGTATGAATTCAATCAAATTATGTTCACTGCCTCCTAAGGGTTCCTTTACGTTAAGTACCCTAATAGTCTCTGGGTTATTACACAACACTCAATCTAAGATAACCTTTCCCCAAGTAGGCTCAAGTACAAGCTGCTCTAAAGAGCTATCTCATATGGATTCAACAAATTTCCTCTCATGCAATCTGACACTAATCTGATTTTCCCAATCTCGTTGCATATTGAAGTCCCCCATTACAATTGTGACATTACCCTTATTACATGCCTTTTCCAGCTCCCTTTGCAATCTCAACCCCACATCTTGGCTACTATTTGGAGGCCTATGTATGATTCTTATATTGTTTTTTTTCCTTTAACTCCACCCACAAAGATTCAACCCTATGTCACCTCTTTCTGAAGGTGTAACTCCACCTCTTACCAATAGAGCCACAACACCATCCATGTCTTCCTGCCCGTCCTTTCAATATGATGTATATCCTTTGACGTTAAGCTCCCTTCCTTCAGCCGCTTCTCAGTGATGTACACAACGCAATACTGACCACAAGTTCATCCACCTTATTATAAATACAATGCACACTTAAATACAGCACCTTCAGTTCTCCATTCTTTGCCCTTTTGAATTTTGTCTCTGTGCTACAATTTAACTCTTTGCTCTGTCTGTAGTTGTACCCAATCACTGGCTTGTCCTTCCTTACATTCATGTTACATCTACCTGTAAACCTGCTGGCTCATCCTCAGCTCTGTCATACTGGTTCCCATCCCCCTGCCATATTAGTTTAAACCATTCCCAACAGCTCTAATAAACCTATCTGCAAGAATATTGGTCTCCCTTGGATTCAAGGGCAACCCATCCCTTTTGTCCAGGTCACACCTGCCCCAGGAGAGGTCCCAAAGATCCATAAATCTGAATCCCTGCCCCCTGCTCCAGTTCTTCAGCCACGCATTTATCTGCCTCCTCATTCTATTCCTGTCCTCACTGTCACATGGCACAGACAACAACCTTTGAGGTCCTGCTTCTCAGCTTCCTTCTTAATTCCCTGTATTCTCTTTTGAGGACCTCCTCCCCCTTTCTACCTATGTTGTTGGTACTAATATGTACCATGACTTTTGGCTGCTCAGCCTCCCTTTTCAGGACATGAACACAAAAGGGATTGATGTGCTCAGTCTTGATTTGCCATCATTTCAGAAGTAGTTTTGTGGACCAGATTGTTGCTGGAAGATCTGCTTCAGGTAGGGTGGGAGTTTGCAGATGAAAGAATTGTGAGTACGTGGCTTCCTGCAGCCAAGCAACATTGAACTGTTGTCCTCAGCTTGTAATTTAAAGTCCATCATTTTCTTTGTGTTTTCACTTAAATATGCAGTTATTCTGACAATATAACCGTAATAAAATATCAGTGTTGTGACTGATGTTGGTGTCCAACATCAGTGACAACATCTTTCCAGAAAGCCAGTGTGGTTTTCAAACAGGCTGTAGTACAGTGGACATCATCTTTTCACTGAGGCAGCTTCAAGTGAAATGTGTTGAGCAGTAGAGAAGTCTCTATGTCACATTCGTTGATCTAACCAAAGCTTTTGACACTGTTGATAGAGGTGGCCTGTGGAAGCTCCTACCAAAATTCGGTTGCCCCCCACACCTAACCAACATCATCCGTCAGTTCCACGAAGGCATGGAAGGCTGCATCAACATGTGTGGTGAGTTGTCAGACCCATTTTCCATCAGCAACGGCGTAAAACAAGGTTGTGTTCTGGCTCTTACTCTGTTTGGACTATTCTTCACTGCTGTTCCTCAGGATGCCACATCAGACCTGAAGTCAGGGGTCTTCCTACAAACGAGGGCTGATGGCGGGCTCCTCAACCTCGCAAGACTGAGAGAAAAAACAAAAGTCAGGGACATTGTGGCGCACGAGCTACAGTTTGCTGATGACTGTGCACTGGTTGCCCACTCTTTCGAAGACTTATTGGAGATCACCAGTCGCTTTGCCAGTGCAGCCAAAAGCTTCTGACTAACAATCAGCCTGAAAAAGATGGAAGTTTTGTACCAATTGGCTGCTGGCTCAAGCTACGAAGAACCAACTGTCCTCATTGATGATACTCGTCTCAGTGCTGTCAACAAGTTTTGCTACCTGGGCAGCATAATGACATCCTCAGTTTCTCTGGATGTAGAGATTGAGTCAAGAACCAGAAAAGCCTGTTTGCCTTTGGTGAGCTGAAAGATGGAGTTTGGTCACAGAACGTCAGTTTGGCAAGGTATACAGGGCCGTTGTCATATCAACCTTGTTATACGGATGTGAGACATGGTCATCTACGCTCTCTGATGAAGATCACCTGGTGAGACAAGGTCTCCAATACTGAGGTCCTCTCTCGAGCCAGAATGCCAGCAGTTTCAACCTTGGTGATCTCAGCCGAACTGCGCTGGGCAGCACATGGTGTCAGAATGCCTGATGGAAGACTGCCCAAGGACATCTTGTACGGCCAACTGTCCAGTGGTACCCAAAAACGAGGAGGCCAACGACTACGGTACAAGGACATTCTGCACAGGAACCTCAAGAAAGCTGACATTGCCCCATCAACATGGGAGGATCTGGCTCAAGATTGCTCACAGTGGAGGGACGCCATCAGAAAAGGTGTTGACGCTGCTGAGAACAAGCTCAACGAGGCAACAGAGGAAAGGCACAGGAAGCACCACAACAGAGCTTCTGCCCCTGCTGCCCCTCCAGGCCTCACCTGCCATGTGGCAAGCAGTGCCCGTCAAGGACCGGCCTGTACAGCCACTCCAGGATGCACATATTAAACCCCACTAACTGACTGAAAGGAACCATCATCATCCTATGGGATGGATAGCCAGAGAGAGAGAGACTAAAATAAGTCACATTTTAAAATGCTTGAATTCAATGAAATTTAATGGGAGAAATGCTTACAAAAGCTCTTTCACCTACGTAGCTCTGGAGGCTAACTTTAATCTTCCTCTCATTAAGTCTTAGCTACAAAATTTCCAAAGCTGGATCTATCACAAGGAAATACAATCATCACTATAGATATACTGTAGGTGTATTAAAAAAATCCACTCTTTGTGAGATTTGCCAGTTCCCTTCATAAAGTGTTGCTCACAGGATTCTGGGACTAATCTTATCGAGTTTTCAAGGAAGTTACCTGGAAAGGTGATGAATGCAAGACTGGATGTTGTCTACATGGACTTTAGCAAAACCTTTGATAACGTTCCGTATGGGAGCTTGGTCAAGAAGGTTCATTCATGTGGCATTCAAGATGGGGTAATAATTGGATTAGACATTGGCTTCACAGGAGAAGACAGAATGGTAGTAGATGGTTGAATCTCTGACTAAAGGCCTGTGACTCATGGTGTGTCCACAGGGATCAGTGCTGAGTCCATTGTTGTTTGTCATCTATATCAATATCTATATCAAAGATCTGGATGATGATGTGTTGAACTGGATCGGCAAATCTGTGGATGAAACCAAGATTAGGGAAGTAGTAGACAGCAAGAAAGGCTATCAAAGCTTGCAGCGGGATCTGGACCAGCTGGAAAAATGGGCTGATAAGAAGGCAGATGGAATTTAATGCAGAAAAATGTGTGGTGTTGCATTCTGGGAGGACAAACCAGGGAAGAACTTACACAGTGAATGATCGGGCACTGAGGAGTGCAGTAAAACTGGGAATACAGATCCATAATTCATTGGAAAAATCATCACAAGGTTGTAAAGAAAGCTTTTGGCACATTGGACTTCATAAGTCATTTAGTACTGAGTACCAGAGTTGGAGTGTTCTGTTGAAAGTTATATAAGATATTAGAGAGACCTAATTTGAAGCATTGTGCAGTTTTAGTTCCCTACCTACAGGAATGATGTCAGAAAGATTGAAAGAGTGCAGAGTAAATTTACAAGGATCTTGTCAGGATTTGAGGCCTGAGTTATAGGGACAGGTTGAATAGGTTAAGGCTTGATTCTCTACAGCATAGAACAGGGGGTCCCCAGACTTTTTTGCACCACGGACCTGTTTAATATTGACAATATTCTTGCGGACCAGCCGACCTGGGGGGGCGGGGGGGGCGGGCGGGGTGGTGTTAATCATGACCAGAATATGGGTGATAAGTCAACTATAAGTCACTTATCAGTGGCTAATACACTCAATTTCGTTTCTAAAGGGGTTTATCTAACGAATTTAATACTAAACACACAGCGCATATTTTCCTCGCATGAACGTAGTGATAAGTCAATTATAACAGTGGTCCAAAAGCTCCGGGCCGTGGGCCGATACATTACCGCAAAGAATGCAGCGGTACAGCAGTGGCCGGAATGCACATAGCACATCTTTAAGAAAAAAAGCAGAAATAAACAAGCAAATTGATTAGCTTCTCGCAAACACGAGGAAATCTGCACATGCTGGAATTTCGAGCAACACACATAAAAGTTGCTGGTGAACACAGCAGATCAGGCAGCATCTATAGGAAGAGGTACAGTCGACGTTTCTGGCCGAGACCCTTCGTCAGGACTAACTGACAGAAGAGCTAGTAAGAGATTTGAAAGTGGGAGGGGGAGGGGGAGATCCAAAATGATAGGAGAAGACAGGAGGGGGAGGGATGGAGCCAAGAGCTGGACAGTTGATTGGCAAAAGGGATATGAGAGGATCATGGGACAGGAGGCCAAGAGAGAAAGAAAGCGGGAGGGGGGAAGCCCAGAGGATGGGCAAGGAGTATAGTGAGAGGGACAGAGGGAGAAAAACCAGAGAGAGAAAAAGAATACATATATATATATAAAATAAATAAATAATGGATGGAGTATGAGGAGGAGGTGGGGCATTAACGGAAGTTAGAGAAGTGAATGTTCATGCCATCAGGTTGGAGGCTACCCAGACAGAATATAAGGTATTGTTCCTCCAACCTGAGTGTGGCTTCATCTTTACAGTAGAGGAGGCCGTGGATAGATATATCAGAATGGGAATGGGACCTGGAATTAAAATGTGTGGCCACTGGGAGATCTTGCTTTCTCTGGCGGACAGAGCGTAGGTGTTCAGCGAAACAGTCCCCCAGTCTGCGTCGGGTCTCGCCAATATATAGAAAGCCACATCGGGAGCACCGGACGCAGTGTATCACCCCAGCCGACTCACAGGTGAAGTGTCGCCTCACCTGGAAGGACTGTCTGGGGCCCTGAGTGGTAGCGAGGGAGGGAGTGTAAGGGCATGTGTAGCACTTGTTCCGCTTACAAGGATAAGTGCCAGGAGGGAGATCGTTGGGAGGAATGGGGGGGACGAATGGACAAGGGAGTCACGTAGGGAGCAATCCCTGCAGAAAGCGGGGGAGGGGGGAGGGAAAGATGTGCCTGGTGGTGGGATCCCGTTGGAGGTGGCGGAAGTTACCGAGAATTATATGTTGGATTCGGAGGCTGGTGGGATGGTAGGTGGGGACAAGGGGAACCCTATTCCTAGTGGGGTGGTGGGAGGATGGGGTGAGAGCAGATGTGCGTGAAATGGGGGAGATGCATTTGAGAGCAGAGTTGATGGTGGAGGAAGGGAAGCCCCCTTCTTTAAAAAAGGAGGGCACCCCCTTCTTGCAATTCCTCCGTCTCCGCTGCATCTGCTCTCAGGATGAGGCTTTTCATTCCAGGATGAAGGAGATGTCCTTGCAGAGATGTTATGTCAAACATACTTTTCAGCCCACCATCATTTGCAAGTTCGAGAAGTTGATCTTTTTCCCATGCTGACATGGAAGATCCACCGGAAATATTCACAAATGTGTCACGGACCCATTCCTTTGCACGTCTTGGGTCACTGATGACCTCGTCCCTAATGACCTCGCGTGCGTTGAAGTTCAACAGTGGACGTGGCAGGGAATGAGGAAAGGTGCAGCTGATTTATATCGTTTCATATCGCCAAATCATATTGTTTCCTCATGGCCCGCAGCCCGGTAGCACATGCGTTGTGGCCCCGTCCCGGTCCGCGGCCTGGTGGTTGGGGACCACTGGCATAGAACAGCGAGGGGAGATCAGATGGAGGTGTCCTTGACAGAGGTAAACAAAATTAAGGAATTCAGCAGGCCACGCAGCATCTATGGAAAAAAGTACAATCGACGTTTTGGGCCGAAACCCTTCGGCAGGACTGGAGAAAAAACTGAGGAGTAGATTTTAAAGGGGGGGAGGAGGGGAGAGAGAAGCGCCAGGTGACAGGTGAAACCTGGCGGGGAGAGAGATGAAATAAAAAGCTGGGAAGTTGATTAGTGAAAGGGACAGAAGGCCATGGAAGAAAGAAAAAGAGGGGAGCACCAGAGGGAGGAGATGGGTGGGCAGGGAGTTAAGGCGAGAGAGGGAAAAGCGGATGGAAGATAGTGACGGGGTGGAGGGCATTACCAGAAGTTTGAGAAATCGATGTTCATGCCATCAGGTTGGAGACTACCCAAACAGAGTACAAGGTGTTCCTCCAACCTGAGTGTGCTTGGTGGTGGGATCCTGTTGGTGGTGGCAGAAGTTTCGGAAAATTATGTGCCGGACACGGAGGCTCTGAAACTTCTGCCAACTTCCGCATTACTTAATGAGACCGGAGTCGTAAATAATCTCATGGTGCAGAATTCCTCAGGAAAAAGTGATCAAATCATGGTACAATTTCAAATTCAATTCAAATGTCAGAAACATGTCCAAAAGGCAATCAGGTAAATTGTGGTCAGAATTGCATAAAGTGGACTGGGGGAATAGATTAAAAAGTAAAATTGGCAATGCCAGATGTGAAGGAAATATTTTTTAAAGACATGAATGTGCATGCAGTGAAATAGAAAGACTTTAGGTGAAGTTTGCACCATTTGTGGTAAAGTAAAGAAGTTAAGGATGATATCAAATCAGAGCAAAATGTTACAAAGATCAATTGTAGGACAAAGAACTGGAAATTATTTTAGAAACCAGCAAATGATGATGAAAGCGCAAGAGTTTCTGCAGATGTGGAGATCTTGAGCGCGCACACAGAATGCTGAGGGAACTCAACAGGTCAAGCAGCATGTAACGAAGGAAATGCTAAGCTGATGTTTTGGGCTGAGGCCTTTCATCCTGATGACCAAATGAAATGATAACTAAATAATGACTAAAGAAGTTATAAAAAGTGAGGAAAGAGAATACAAGTGTAAACTAGCAAATAATACAAAACCAGGTGGTAAGACCCCTGCTGGAATATAAAAGAGGCATACCTTCATTTTCAATGCTTTCTTCACTGTTAACTGTGTGACAGCAACCTGAATGAAAAGCTAACACTGTTCCCTGAACAGTGTTTGGAAGTAATGAGTCGTAGACGGTGGATAATAAAGTAGCAATTTATACAAAACCAGCATAAAAACTGCTCATAAATGTAACTTAAAAGCAGCAATTGGTTTTGAAATTGCAAGGACAGCTGATAAACAGTTGCTATCAATGAAGGGAACAGAGTGCTGGCTCATATTGGGAAGCCTCTTAAGTGATATGTTTGGAAACTGACAAGATAATATATTAACCTCTCAACGGATATCTTTATAAAGATATACACCAAAATTGAGAAAAGGGGCATGTAAGGTGATCACAAGACTTTTCACTGGGCATTTGAAAGTTATACAGATGAAAAGGCTCTGTTAAAAGGAAACCACAGCCATGACTACTCTGAAAGGGAAGTGTCATATTCATCAAAAATGAGAAACAGTAGCCAAAGTTCTCGGATTTGGAATCAGACATAGAGAGAGACTTCTCACCTTTGTGACATCCATAAATATGACCATGTGTCTCCAACTGATTTTATTTACTGTACTTAGTGTATGCTGAGCTTCTGTGGCAATATGAAAGTTGCTAAGTATTGACTGAAGATTGCAGCTGTAATATGTTTATCATGATAATGTTGAATAAACTCTTCTTGGGCTTCTAGCTGGGTACAGGTATCGAGTACAACCAACATTTTGATGACAAACTCAGTCATCTTCATCAGAAATGATACCTGGGCATGTCTAATCTGGTGGCATTTATACCCCCCCCCCCCGTATAAATTGGTTGGTCCTCATCTATTTAGGTTCCACTCACCCACCTTGTTTACAATTGAATTCTTGTTCTTATTTAGAGCAAGACATTCATCTTCGTTAAAATTCTTTTCCTTTAATTTTATTTCAATCGTTTCCTTCACCAGGCAGTCCCAAAAGCCATTGTTTCTGTGTCAAACAAGGTAGTTTGTGTATCAAATTCAATCTTATGACCATTGCAAATGCAATGTTCTGCTACCACCTATTTCCCCAGGGTTTCTGAAGAAGATGGTACAGTTTGTCATTGAAACGTTGGTTATAATCAAAACCTGTACCCAGCTGGAAACCCGAGAAGAGCTTATTTGTCATTTATGCTGGGGAAGCCCTGGATCCTTCATGCACTTGATCAATGTTACTTTTCTGCACTTGATCAACGTTACTTGGCTGACACACTTGTCCAAACCTAATAAGATTAGCTGAAATATCTTTCTTTTCTCCCCTTGGAGGCCTTTGACAAAATAAGATTGGCCTTTTATTAATATTATTATACCAGTTCTATGAAATGTCTTAAATTCCTTTGTGGCAATTACCCGATGATAGACTTATTCTCGTTAAACGTTTTCGAAGCAGCACATAATAATTTGTGAGGAATGAAAATGATGGAGTTTTTAATACCCGTATTAAATGTTAATTAATCAGTGAAAATGAATGAGATAGAAGTTGCTTTATGGGTTTTGTTCATTATTGCAATCCTGGTCACACAAAGTCTTTTATACAACAGTGAACAATAGAATGTGTAAATGACTTATGTGATGATTTAAATTTGATAAAATATTTTTCAGCCTTTCATTCCTCAATTCAAAACCTAATTACATTTTCTAAATTATTTTTTGTTTAGTTGTGTTTAATTTTATCCTTTGTATCGAGTAATCAGATGTGTAAAATTTATTTTTATAAGAAATCATAAGTGAAAGTGGAAAATCAAAGTGGAAAACATTTTATTTAATTGAGCCACATGAATTTGACCTTGGAGTAATTTTGTTCTGAATTCCTTTCAGGTGCTGCAGATGTAAGAGCTTCACTGCTTCCCTTCAATTACAGTCAGTCGGAGAGTTCGTCTGCAAAGACCCCACTGGCTGAGGTGTGGACCTGGAACACGGTCATGATGGTGGATACAGAATTGAACAACGTGGTACAGGAACAGATTCCTCAGGTCCCCACATCTGTGCGGACTGAGATGCCAATCTAACTAATCCCATGTACAACTCTCTGTGGAAAGAAAAACTTGCTTCATAAACCTCCTTTAAACTTTCCTCCTCTTACATTAATCCTCTGTCCTTGAGTATTTGACAATTCTACCCTAAGAGAAAGAATTGGTCGAATTTATCTATGTCTTTTATAGATTATACTAATTCATGCAACATCCTGCTGAAGGTCTGCTGCACCCTCTCCAAAATTGCAACTTGCTTCCTATAATGCAGTCATCAGAATGGCACAACACTCAGAGGGTTATCTGATAGAAGTTTAAAAGATTATCAGGCAACCTATATCTTTTTCCTGGGATTAATATAGAGGACATGCACATAATGTGAGAGGGGATAAGTTCACAAGAGATTTGTGAGACAAGATTTTTTTTAACATTGTAGTGGGTGACTGGAATGTGCTGTCATCCAAATCATTTGAACTTGTCACCAACAACTAATGTCATAACATTGATCCTTCAGAATCACCACTGTGAAATTGAGACCCCTCTGAATCACCACTGTGAAACAGACACCCCTCAGAATCACCACTGTGAAATAGACACCCCTCAGAATCACCACTGTGAAACAGACACCCCTCTGTGAAATAGACACCCCTCAGAATCACCACTGGCTACAGGCATCCTGTGAAATAAGCACCCCTTGGCTAGTGTCTAATCTTCTGTTTACTGTGACCAACACAATATTTTATGTGGGGCAAGGTTCAAAAAATGTCATTTGTAATGTGGCAGGAGGCCACACTCAGGTTGGAGAAGCAACACCTTATATTCCATCTGGGTTGCCTCCAACCTGATGGGCATGAACATCGATTCCTCAAACTTCTGGAAATGCCCCCTCCCCCACTTCAGCTTTCCCCTTTCCCATTTCTGTCTCTCACCTCATCTCCTTACCTGCCCAACACCTCCCTCTGGTGCTCCTCCCCCTTTTCTTTCACCCATGGCCTTCTGTCCTCTCCTATTAGATTCCACCTTCTCCAGCCCTGTCTCTCTTTCACCAATCAACTTCCTAGCTCTTTACTTCATCCCTCCCCCTCCCGGTTTCACCTTTCATCTTGTGTTCTTTTCTCCCCTCCCCCCACCTTCTGACTCCTCGTTTTTTCTCTCCAGTCCTGCTGAAGGGTCTTGGCCCGAAATGTCGACCGTACTCTTTTCCATAGATACTGCCTGGTCTGAGTCCCTGCAGCATCTTGTGTGCATTGCTCCGATTTCCAACATCCGTAGATTTTCTCTTGTTTTTGAAAGAGGAAGTAACTTTGTTTCAATGCAGAGGTGGTCGTGCAAACCTGGCTTGAACAATGAGAGTAGCTCTGAGAAATGCTGGGGGAACTCAGCAGGCCAGGTAGCATCAATGGAAAAGAGTACAGTCGGCATTTTGGGTCGAAACTCTTTGGCAGAACTGGAGAAAAAAAGCTGAGGAGTAGATTTAAAAGGTGGGGGGGGGGGTGTTGCGAGGAGGCAGAAACACAAGGTGATGGGTGAAACCAGGAGTGGGAGGGATGAAGTGAAGAGCTGGGAAGTTGATTGGTGAAAGAGATACAGGGCTAGAGAAGGGAGAGTCTGATAGGAGAGGAGAGAAAACCACAGGAGAAAGAAAAGGGTGGAGAAGCACCAGAGGGAAGCAATGGGAGGGCAAGAAGATAAGATGAGAGAGAGAAATACATGGGAAATGGTAGGGCATTGAAGAATGTTGCAGAACAGAGAGATCTAGGAATAATAGTGCATAGTTCCCTGAAGGTGAAATCTCATGTGGATAGGGTGGTGAAGAAAGCTTTTGGTATGCTGACCTTTACAAATCAGAGCATTGTGTATACGAGTAGGGATGTAATGTTGAAATTGTACAAGGCCAAATTTGGAGTATTGTGTACAGTTCTGGTCACCGAATTATAGGAAAGATGTCAACAAAATTGAGAGAGTACAGAGAAGATTTACTAGAATGTTACCTGGGTTTCATCGTCTAAGTTACAGAGAAAGGTTGAACAAGTTGGGTCTTTATTCTTTGGAGTGTAGAAGGTTGAGGGGGGACTTGATCGAAGTATTTAAAATGATGAGGGTGATAGATAGAGTTGACGTGGATAGGCTTTTTCCATTGAGAGTGGGGGAGATTCAAACAAAAGGACATGAGTTGAGAGTTAAAGGGCAAAAGTTTAGGGGTAACATGAGGGGGAACTTCTTTACTCAGAGAGTGGTAGCTGTGTGGAACGAGCTTCCAGCAGAAATGGTTGAGGCAGGTTCAATGTTGTCATTTAAAGTTAAATTGGATAGATATATGGGCAGGAAAGAAATGGAGGGTTATAGGCTGAGTGCAGGTCGGTGGGACTAGGTGAGAGTTAGAGTTCGGCATGGAATAGAAGGGCCAATACGGCCTGTTTCCGTGCTGTAATTGTTATATGGTTATATAAGTTAAGGCCAGGCTGGCCGTGGAGATAGATTACAGAGGGTTAATGAGATGGTTAGCAAGAGTAAATGAGCAAATGTCTAAAAATAAAGAATGTTAAAGAGTGAGAATACAAAGGGCGGAGGACAGGATAAATATAAGGGTAAGCTAGAGGAGTCAATTCTTTTTGTCTGACAGGTGGTCACAGGTCTTTAGAAGTGCAGTGGAAGCACAATAGCTGACTGTTTTCAGTAGATAGTTGACAAGGGAACAGTAGATTATCAAAGATAAAAGGGAATCCAGAATTGAGGTTTCAATCAGATCAGTGATGTTCTTATTCAACGTTGGAACAAGCTTGCGAAACAAGAGTACATCCTCCTAATTCTTATGTTTGTAATCATCTATTCAGCGTCACAAGAGGCAACCTGATGGCATGAACATTGATTTCTCAAACTTCCAGTAATGCCCCCCAACACCCCCTCTCCTTCACCATTTCCCATCCCCATTTCCATATAACCATATAACAATTACAGCACGGAAACAGGCCATCTCAGCCCTTCTAGTCCATGCTGAATTCTTACACTCTCCTAGTCCCACCGACTGCACACAGCCCATAAGCCTCCATTCCTTTCCTGCCCATAAATCTATCCAATTTAACTTTAAATGACAACATTGAACCTGCCTCAACCACTTCTGCTGGAAGCTCGTTCCACACAGCTACCACTCTCTGAGTAAAGAAGTTCCCCCTCATGTTACCCCTAAACTTTTGCCCTTTAACTCTCAACTCATGTCCTCTTGTTTGAATCTTCCCCACTCTCAATGGAAAAAGCCTATCCAAGTCAACTCTATCTAGCCCCCTCATAATTTTAAATACCGTTATCAAGTCCCCCCTCAACCTTCTACGCACCAAAGAATAAAGACCCAACTTGTTCAACCTTTCTCTGTAACTTAGACGATGAAACCCAGGTAACATTCTAGTAAATCTTCTCTGTACTCTCTCAATTTTGTTGACATCTTTCCTATAATTCGGTGACCAGAACTGTACACAATACTCCAAATCTGGCCTTGTACAATTTCAACATTACATCCCTACTCCTATACTCAATGCTCTGATTTAAAAAGGTCAGCATACCAAAAGCTTTCTTCACCACTCTATCCACATGAGATTTCACCTTCAGGGAACTATGCACTATTATTCCTAGATCTCTCTGTTCTGCAACATTCTTCAATGCCCTACCATTTCCCATGTATTTCTCTCTCTCATCTTATCTTCTTGCCCTCCCATTGCTTCCCTCTGGTGCTCCTCCATGCTTTTCTTTCTCCTGTGGCTTTCTCTCCTCTCCTATCAGACTCTCCCTTCTCTAGCCCTGTATCTCTTTCACCAATCAGCTTCCCAGCTCTTCACTTCATCCCTCCCCCTCCCGGTTTCACCCATCACCTTGTGTTTCTGCCTCCTCTCAACACCCCACCCCCCACCTTTTAAATCTACTTCTCCGCTTCTTTTCTCCAGTTCTGCCAAAGAGTTTTGGCCCAAAATGCCGACTGTACTCTATTCCATTGATGCTGCCTGGCCTGCTGAGTTCCCCCAGCATTTTGTGTGTGTTGCTTGGATTTCCATCATCAGCCGATTCTCTCTTGTTTGTGATGGTATTAACATTCCCCTTCATCCGTCCCTCCTGATTAGTCAGTCCTCATCCGACAACACTCACAAAACTCTGCATCTCAGCAGGCCAGGCAGCATCTACGGAAAGAGTACAGTTAATGTCTTGGTTCGAGACCCTTCATCAGGACCTTCCAGCATCTGCCGATCTTCTCTTGTTTTTATGATTAGTCCTCATCCAATCAGGTTTCCGCTGTCCCACCTTATTTACAATC
The DNA here is from genome assembly GCF_963921235.1 of Mobula hypostoma. Lineage (NCBI taxonomy): Eukaryota > Metazoa > Chordata > Chondrichthyes > Myliobatiformes > Myliobatidae > Mobula > Mobula hypostoma. Next base: position 97,719,066 of record NC_086103.1, on the reverse strand, counting down.
GAATTCCAGTTCTTTCTTAGTGCAAGAACTTCACCTTTGTTAAAGTTCTTTTCCTCTCATTTTACTTCAATGGCTTCCTTCGTCAGGTTGTCCCAAAAGCATTGGCACAGCACAGGAGTTTGTGCCATTTAAGCCAATCCTATGGCCATTGCAAATGGGATATTCTGCTATTGCCGATTTCTCTGGGTAACGCAAATTGACACACCTCCTGTGCTTTGAGGTGTCATTTTCCACCATGTCTCCCATGAAGGAAATCAATCGAGCCCTTAAAAGTGCCAATGGAAAAACCAGAGAACCTAACAATGAGGATGAAACTGTTGTGAAGGCATGCCTTTCCTATATCTCTGTAGTTTCTTGGAAGATTGCAGGATCGTGAAGAAATACCAGATTAATACCACCCACACACCCATAAGGAAGCTCAAGTCACAGCTTTTGTGGGTCAAAGATGACCTAGGACTCAGGTCGGCTGATGTTTACAGCATTCCCTGTGAATACGGAGCAGCGTCTATCAGCCAAATGGGATGTACAGAGGAGACCCGCATCAAGGAACACAGGAGGTGTATCCGTTTGGGTTACCCGGAGAAATCAGCAATAGCAGGACATTGTATTGGCAATGGCTATAGGATTGACTTTGATGGCACAAAACTACTGTGCCAGATTAATGGCTTTTGGGACCACCTGGGGAAGGAAGTCATTGAAACAGAACTAGAGACATAGAATTTTAACAAAGACAAAGGTCTCTCTCTAATTAAGAACAGGAATTTAATTGTAAACAAGGTTGGTCAGTGGAAACCTGAATGGATGAGGACTAACCAATCAGGAGGCACGGATGACAAGGACTACCAGACTAGACATACCTAGGCATCATCTCTGATGAAGATAGCAGAGTTTGTCATTGAAACATTGGTTAAAATTGATACCTGTAGCCGGTTCGAAACCTGAGAAGAGTTTATTCATCATATATGTTAGGAATGCGCTAGATCCTTTTTCACTGTTGGTTAATATTCGTAAGCGTGTCAAAGGTTATGAGGAGAAGTGGGAGAATGGGTTGAGCAGGATAATCATTCAGCCATAATGGAATGGTGGAACAGACACGATGAGACAAATGGCTTGATTCTGCTCCTATGTCCTATGTTCCTATGGTCATAAAATAGTTTTTCTTTCAGTTTAACAGCAATTTTAGAAAAAAAACATAGAAAACCTACAGCACAATACAAGCCCTTCCACCCACAAAGCTGTGCTGAACATGTACTTACTTTAGAAATTTCCTACGGTTACCCATAGTCCTCTGTTTTTCTAAGCTCCATGTACCTATCCAGGAATCTCTTAAAAGACCCGTTCGTATCCACCTCCACAGCTGTCGCTGGCAGCACATTCCACGTACTGACCACTCAGCGTAAAAAACTTACCCCTGACATCTCTGTACCTACTTCTAAGCACCTTAAAACTGTGCCCTCTTGTGCTAGCCATTTCAGTCCTGGGGAAAAGCCTCTGACTATCCACACGATCAATGCCTCTCATTATCTTATACACCTCTATCAAGTCACCTCTCATTCTCCATCGCTCCAAGGAGAAAAGGCCGAGTTCACTCAACCTATTCTCATGAGGCATGCTCCCCAATCTAGGCAACATCCTTGTAAATCTCCTCTGCACCCTTTCTATAGTTTCCACATCCTTCCTATAGTGAGGCGACCAGAACTGAGCACAGTACTCCAAGTGACCAGGGTTCTATACAGCTGTAACATTACCTCTTGGCTCTTAAACTCAATCCCATGGTTGATGAAGGCCAATGCATTGTATGCCTTCTTAACCACAGAGTCAACCTGCATATCAGCTTTTGAGTATCCTGTGGACTCAGACCCCAAGATTTCTCTGATCCTCCACACTGCCAAGAGTCTCACCATTAATACTATATTATGCAATCATATTTGATCTAACAAAATAAACCACCTCACACATATCTGGGTTGAACTCCATCTGCCACTTCTCAGCGCCATTTTGCATCATATCAATGTCCCATTGGAACCTCTGACAGCTCTCCACACTATCCACAACACCCCCAACCTTTGTGTCATCAGCAAATTTTGGCACACACTTTTAAGAAGTTTCACCTGCCCTAGTCTGAAGAGCCTTGTGAGCTGCTCCAGTGCCCCAGAAATAGATGAATGAAATCCAAATCCTAATCACTTGTTTCTAATTTTATTAGTTAATTTTAAACTTGTGAGGTGCTGGTTTGAAACTTAATCTTTTAATTACTTTAATCAACATTTTATCCACTTCTTTGGTCTCAGAAGGATTTCCAGATAATATTTATGTAACAAATTCCAGAAAAAGTGGTCACATATTTGGATAACCTGAAACTCCTGGGTAAAGGGGGCAAATTATCCTGTTATATTCCCCTGGGTTTTTGAGTAAGCCCTTACTTTGAAACAGTATGTAGGTGTCACTGACCTTTGATGAGTCTCTGTATCAAAGCACTCACTGCAACCTTAGTGCAAATACCAAACTTTACTTTTCGCAGCAAAATCTACAACAGACTAAGGTAACTAATGGAAATTTGAAAATGAATATAAATCAAAACAGTTACACCACTCAACGGGACAATGGTGGGACTGAGTGAAACAATTTGTGGAGTGTCAAGTCATTGTTGGTTTGACAATTTTCTGAAATAATTTAGTGAAAGTGGACTATTACACACAAAACCAAATGGAGGATACATCCACACGTTTTACCAGCAAGCATAGCTCAAACCATTCTGCAAATTATTATAAATATTGTTTAAATATTTACTACTTCATGTAACTTCATAATTGAAATTATACTGATCATTGCCGTGATTTAGAAAATTGTGACAAAGGCATCTAAATGACAATGTTCAATTGTTCAGAAATAAGGTACAGTGTGATTTCGTTTACATTATTTCTAAAAGCTTTCTGTTTACAGTTAATTATCCAATGTTTGGATAAATGCAATCTATCTATTCTATGGCTTTAAGTCATTAAGTTATATAGAATGGAATCAGGCCCATCAGCTCACTGGTTCCATGCCAAGCATCAAGGACTCATTTGTACTAATTCTACTCTTTCCTCTTGCATCCCCATTAATTCTCCCTGATTTATTGGCCACCTGAAAATACCATAGGAAGATGATGACCATAAAATATAAGAGCAGAATTAGGCCACTAGGCCACTTTTCCCCCTCAGCCCCAGTCTCCTGCCTTCGCCCTGTATCCCTTCATGCGCTGACCAATCAAGAATATAGCAGCCTCTGCCTTGAATATATATGAAGATAAATTCCACAGGTTCATCACTCTCTGGGTAAAGGAATTCCTCTTCATCTCTGTTCTAAAAGGACGCTCCTCTATTCTGAGGCTGTATGCTCTGGTTGAAGACTCTTGCACCAGAGAAACCATTCTCTCTACATCTACTCCACATCCATTCTATCAAGGCCTTTCACCATTCGACAGGTTTCAGTTAGGTCACCCCTCATTCTTCTGAACTCCAGTGAATACAGGCCCAGAGCCATCAGACGCACTTCAAATGACAAGTTGTTCAATACCAGAATCATTTTCATGAACCTCCTTTGAACTCTCTCCAGATTCAGCACATCCTTTTTGAGATAAGGAGCCCAAAACTGCTCACAATACTCTAAGTGAGGTTTCACCAGTGCCTTATAAAACCTCAACAGTACATCCTTGCTTTTATATTCTAGTCCTCTTGAAATAAACACTAATATAGTATTTGAACTCCTCATCTCTGAAACAACCTGCAAATTAACCTTTAAAGAATCCTGCACAAGGACTCCCAAATTCCTTTGCACCTCAGATTTTTGATTTTATTCTCCGCTTACAAAATAGTCACTTTCATTTCTTCTACCAAGATGCACAACAATACACTTCCCGACACTATATTCTATCTGCCACTCCTTTGCCCATTCTGCAAATCTGTGCAAGTCTTTCTATCGCCTCTCTATTTCCTCAAAAGTACCTGCCCCTCCACCTATCTCCGTACCATTCACAAACTTTGCGACAAAGCCATCAATTCCATTATCCAGGTCATTAACATATAATGTCAAAAGAAGCAGTCCCAACACAGGCCAAATATAGTGATGCTATAAAGATCTCCACAACCTCTTCAGCATCCTCTTTCAGAACCCTGGGGTGTACACCATCTGGTCCAGGTGACTTATCTACCTTCAGACCTTTCAGTTTCCTAAGAACCTTCTGCCTAGTAATGGCAACTTCACATCCTTCATGGCCCTTGACACTCTGGAACTTCCACTAAACTGCTAGTGTCTTCCACAGTGAAGACTGATGCAAAGTCTGCCATTTCCTTGTCCCCCGTTACTATCTCTCCAGCATTGTTTACACTGGACTGATATCCATTCTTGCCTCTTTTTTACACTTCACGTATCTGAATAAATTTTTGGTATCCTCTTTAATATTATTGGCCAGCTTACTTTATATTTCATATTTGCCTTCTTGGTGTTTTTTTAAGTTGCCTTCTGTTGTTTTTTAAAAGCTTCCCAATCCTCTAACATCCCACTAATTTCTGCTCTATTTTATGTCCTTACATTGGTTTTATGGTGGTTTTGACTTCTCTTCTTAGCTATGATTATATCATCTTGTCTTTAGAATACTTATACCTCTATAGGATGTATATAATCTGTGCTTCCAAATTGCTTCCAGAAATTCCAGCCACTGCTGCTCTGCCGTCATCCCTGCCAGTGTTCTTTTCCAATCAATTCTGGGCAATTCCTCTCTCATGCCTCTGTAATTCCATTTACTCCACTGCAATACTGATGCATCTGGCTTAAGCTTCTCCTTCTCAAATTTCAGGGTGAATTTGATGATATTATAATCTCTTTCCCCTAAGAGTTCTTTTACCTTCAGTTCTCGAATCAATTCCAATTCGTTGCACAACACCCATCCAGAATAGCTGATCCCCTAATGGACTCAACCACGAGCTGCTCTAAAAAGCCATTGCGAAGGCATTCTAGAAACTCCCCCTCTTGGAATCCAGCACCACCCTGATTTTCCCAATCTACCTCCATTTTGAAATCCCCCTGACTCTTGCAACATTGCCCTTTTGGCATGCATTTTCTATCTCCCCTTGTAATTTGTAGACCACATCGCTACTAGTGTTTGGGAAATCTACATAAATCCTATCAGGATCTTTGTACCCTTGCAGTTCCTTAGCTCTATCCACAACAATTCAACACTTTCTGACCCTATGTCACCTCTTTCTAATGATTTGTTTTCATATTTTACCCAACAGATCCATACCATGCCCTCGGTCTACCTGCCTGTCCTTTTGATACAATGTATATCCTGTCCTTTTGATACAATGTATATCCACGTGGCCAAGTAGTTAAGGAATTCAACTAGCGATCTGAAGGATGTGAGCTCGAGCCCCAGCCGAGGCAGCGTGTTGTGTCTTTGAGCAAGGCACTTAATCACACAGTGCTCTGTGACGACACTGGTGCCAAGCTGTATGGGTCCTAATGCCTTTCCCTTGGACAACATCAGTGTCGTGGAGAGGGGAGACCTGCAGCATGGGCAACTGCTGGTCTTCCATACAACCTTGCCCAGGCCTGTGCCCTGGAGAGTGAAGACTTCCCGGGCGCAGATCCATGGTCTGGCAAGACTAACGGATGCCTTTATTATTATCCTCAGATGTTCAGTTCCAGCTATAGTCTTCTTCTTTCAGCCATGATCTGTGTGCATTTGAAATATAACACCTTCAGTCCTGTATTCACTCTTTTCAATTTTGTTCGCCTTTTACATTGCAACTCATCCTGTTGACTGCAATGTTGCCCAGTCATCAGCCTGTCCTTGCTCACTACGCTCTGTTTGTAAACCGTCTACCTCATCCTCAGCACCATTACTCCGGCTCCCAGTACCAGAAGCAACTTGCAAAATGGAACAAATCAAGACCTCTGGGAGGATCCTATAAAGTCACAGAACCAATGTCCAAATTCCACAAAGGCAGTGCCAGATATTAGTGTAACATCCAGATCTATGGAGCCTTGAGACAGCTGTGCCCCACCTTTTTTTTTTAGCTTTCTTCCATGTTTATAATCTGTGAAATCTCATTCTCACTAAAGCCAGGTTGGCTTCTTTTGGTTCTAAAAGGAATTTTTAAAGACTTTTTAAAAATTATTGACTATCAAAAGGCCATAGGTGTGACAGTTTGGTGTGGAATTCTGGCCATTTGGTTGCTGCTAGCTCAGCAGATGGGTTAGCATGCCCAAAATGTTGAGGCTTGTTCAATTTGACAGTGTAACTGAAGTCCTGAGATGGCCATGCCCTTCACTTTGCACCTATGTGAAACACTGTTTTCCCACTTTATTCATGTTCTTGATCTTATTTGGCTTATATTGCTAATTTTATCATTATTTGCCATCAGGTCAACTCCACATTATATGCATCTATTCACACTCAATACAAGAGAAAAAGAATTGGTCCTTAAGTACATGTTCAATGGATGATTTATTCTTATACAATGTCACAAACTTATGTGGAGAACTCCTACATAATGCAAACTATACACAAAAAGGAATCTCCTACATGATGCAAATCAGATGAATGCCCAGTTTGTCTGTTCAAGAGAAGATGCTTCTGTTATTTTGATTATATTCATTGAAAGTTTTTTTCCCAATAGATCCCAGAATTTACTTTTAAAACAAATCATTTTTGTGTAAGTAACTAAAAGCTATTCTCTTCATTTTGTTTCAATTTATTTCAAGTTCCAGGATATATGTTATTGTTTCTATGGACGGAAATTAAGTGTGTGGTAACATTCTTCCACATTACTCGCCCTGGTCTCAAGCTGTTCAAAGACTACACCTCACTTCACATACTTCTTTGAGGAATGGTCATGGGGAGAGACATTGGATGGTGACCTTTGACTCCTTCTCAGCATTGGGAGGAAGAAATCTGCTGCAGCCACGAGAAGGCATGGTTAGATGTGAGTAAATAAAGCTTTCTCCTTGATTCATTGCTTGATGTATCTTAATTACATAGTGCCACTTCCACATACCTTTTTCCATACGAAGCTAGACCCAGCATCACACTGCAGTTTACAGAGCTACAGCTATCCGATCAGGTATCTGATCCCACTCCTGTATTGATTTGTCGTTTACAGTTCCTCATAAGTTTGTTCATTTTCCCGTTTCAGAATGAGGGGATAGAAACCCAGAGAGAGGGAGCACACTCAATGCACAAAAGAAAGGAAGAACTTCTGGTGAAGACAAACAGCTTACTGATTTTCACTATTGTATTGGGAATGCAAGGTAATCTTAGCTACCTTTTCAGAAAATTACATGTCAAGACCATAAGGCAAAGGAGCATAATTTGCTTATTTAGCCCACCGAGTCAACTCTGCCATTCGACCATGGCTGATTCTTTTTATCTCTTACTGGCCCCACTCACCCAGCACTTAACCCACTTATCATTCTAAAACTCTGCCTCGAAAGCACCCAGTGATCAATATGCAAAAGGATTGGAAACATCAGGTTGGTATTGGATTGCAAGAGAGAGAATTTGTTGAGTGCCTATGAGATGGCTTTTTAGAGCAGCTTGTGCTTCAGCCTACTCAGGGAAAGGCTAGCTTAGATTGGGTGTTTATTAACCCAGATTTTATTAGGGAGCTTAACATAAGGGAACCCTTAGGAGGCAGTGATCATAATATGATTGAATTCATACTGCAATTTGAGAGGGAGAAGCATAATTCACATGTGTCAGTATTGCAATGGAATAAAGGGAATTATAGAGGCACGAGAGAGGAGCTTGCCCAGGTGGGTTGGAGGTGGATACTGGCAGGCATGACCGCTGAGCAAAGATGGCTGAAGTTTCTGGGAATAGTTCACAAGATGAAGGATAGATATGTCCCACAGAAGAAGAAAGGAAAGAGCATAAAAGGTAGCAAAAGTGAGTGGGAAATTGGCCGATTACAAAACCTTTAAAATCCAACAAAAAACAACTAAAAAACCATCAGAAGAAATATGAGGGCAAACAAGCCAATAATATAAAGCAGGATACTGAAAGTTTCATTCAGTTATGTAAAGAGTAAAAGGGAGGTGAGAATTGATATTGGACCACTGGGAAATGATGCTGGTGAGGCAGTAATGGGGGACAAAAAAATGGTAGATGAACTTAATGTGTACTTTGCATCAGTCTTCACTGTGGAAGTCTCGCAGTGTGCCAAAGGTCCATAAGTGTGAAGGAGCAGGAGTCAGTGCCATTGCTATTGTGACAAGAATACACATAGATTAAGATGTAGCTGTCCTGTGCTGGCACCGGTGGGATCAGCAGTTGGTCTGCCACCTGTCTTCAGGAGAGAGAGAGAGATAAGGAAAACAATGGAGCAGCATTTGGAGATGTCAATGAAGGAAGGAGAGCTGGCAAGAGCGGCTCCCCCTTTGAACCCTGAACTGTTTGAAGTGATGGACAGGCGATACCCCAGCAGGGGGATAAAAAGGGACAGGTTCGCTAAGGCAGGACACACACACGACACCCGAGGTAACAAGACCCTGGAAGCGGTGCGTCTCTCACAAGTCTGTGGGAAGTACTGGGACATAAACACACAGGGTGGAAAGGCACGATCAGTGGGAACCTGGTGTGTGTCCACCCTTGCCTGGGTGCCAGGTTCACCGCAGGGAAACGGTCATATCTGGAAACGGAGGGGTCATGGTCAGTGACCACAAATGACATCACAAAGGACTCACCCGAAAGCTGACTGCGAAGGTCTGTGTGGAAGCTGTGTTGAATATTCATTTGTTTTTCTCTCTCTCTCCTTCCCCCCACTGTCCATCGCCACGCCAGCGATTACTGCGAACTGAACTGAACTAAATTGAACTGAACTTTGCGTCACTTTGAAACTGGTCATTTACCCCTAGACAACAATAGAGCTTGATTGATCCTGTTATCTTAATTCTGTGTACATGTATATTTATCATTGCTGAACTGTTGCATTCATTATCCTTTTGATTAGAGTACTGTGTTGCTTGTTTCTTTAATAAAACTTTCTTAGTTCTAGTAATCCAGACTCCAACTGAGTGATCCATTTCTGCTGGTTTGGCAACCCAGTTACGGGGTACGTAACATAAGTGGGGGCTCGTCCGGGATTTTGAACGCTAAATTTGGGACGGAGTAAATTGATTGGGTCAAAATTCCCGAAAGAAAGAAAAGACAAACAGCAGAAATGGAGGCTGAGGAGATTATAGAGGCGCCGACCTTGGAGGCATTAGAGGATGCCAGGAAATCGGAATTGATAACTGTGGCCAAACGGTTGAATCTTGCTAAGGGGAAGTTGACAATGAGGAGAGAGGAGATACACAGAGCTATCGTAGAGCACTACGTATCAAAAGGTGTGTTTCCCCAAGGCGAGCTGGGGGTGGTGTCTATTGAAAAACCTGCTGGAGACACGGTACAGGTGCAGCTTGAAAAACTGAGACTCGAGCACCAGTTCTGGGTACGGCAGTTAGAACACGAAGAGAAGCAGTTAGAAAGGCGGGAGAAAGAGAGAGAGTTAGAAAGGCAGGAGAAAGAGATAGAGTTAGAAAGGCGGGAGAAAGAGAAACAGTTAGAAAGGCAGGAGAGAAAGTTAGAAAGGCAGGAGAGAGAGAGAGAGAAAGACAGCTGGAGCGAGAGGAGAAACAGAGGGAAAGGGAATTTGAGCTGGAGAAATTAAAGATAAGGGCAGAGCAGGGGCCCGTGCCGAACCAAGGTGGAGGGTTCCGGGCGACCCAGGAGGTTAGGCTGGTTCTCCCATTTGACGATACCGAAGTGGATCGGTACTTTCTCCATTTCGAAAAAGTGGCTATAAGTCAGGACTGGCCGAGGGATAAGTGGGCTGTTTTGCTTCAGAGTGTACTGAAAGGGAAAGCCCAAGAAGCTTACTCAGCTTTGTCCGCGGAAGATGCCCAAAGGTATGAGGTGGTGAAAGAGGCCATCCTCAGGATTTATGAGTTGGTCCTGGAGGCATACCGGCAGAGGGTCCGGAATGCGAGGAAGCAGTGGGACCACACGTATTTAGAGTTTGCCCGTGAGATGCAGACATATTGTGAGCATTTGTGCGCCTCGAAGGGGGTAGAGGGGGATTATGACAGACTGCTACAGCTGATCCTGATTGAGCAGTTTAAAGGTTGTGTCCCTGAGGGTATGAGACCCTACCTAGATGAGAAAGAGGCAGCCACGTTAGCCGCAACTGCTAAGTTAGTGGATGAGTATGCGTTGACGCATAAAATGAAGTTTGGCCCGAGTAAAGGCTACCAGAAGGGTAGTCAGGACGGCGGGGAGAGTCCGCCAGAAAAGTCAGAAAGTAAGTTGGGGACGAGTGAGAAGGATAAGGTAGACCAGGAGCAGTCTGGTAGGAAGTCTCCTGGGGTCGCCAGTTATAATTGCGGGAAAGTCGGACACTTTGCGTCCAGGTGCTTTGCCCCAAAGAAGGAGACGGGAAAAGGAAAAACGGCGATTTTGACTGGCTGCATCGAGCTGGTAAACGAACCGCTAGGACAGGACAGGTCTGCCAAAGTTCAGGAAGGGCGCGAGAGGTTTATCTCGGCCGGATTGGTGTCGGTGAAGGAAGGGTTAAAACCAGTTCCAGTGCGGATCTGGAGAGACACAAGAGCGTGTCAGTCACTGATACTGAAGTGTGTATTAGAGTTTAGCTCAGAGACCCAGACTGGGGAGGTAAAGGTCAAAGGTGTTGGGGAAGGGGCAGAGTCAGTCTCTTTGCACCAGATACACTTACAAAGCAACCTGGTCCCTGGACTAGTCACGATCGGGGTGAGGCCCGAATTACCGATGAAAGGCGTGGAAGTCTTGCTCGGTAATGACCTCGCCGGGGGAATCGTGTTCGAAGCAGTGAGATTGACAGGTCAGCCTGCCAGCATTGAGGCCCCGCCCATGGACTCACAGGTTCATCACAGGACCGCGGTAGTAAATTTAGCTGAGACGTTTCTGCCAGCCTTGTACGAGAAGGGGGTAGAAAGTGAAAAGAAGGAATGTAGTGAAACAGGAGGTAGTGAGGGAGCTGAGACAGACTTAGCATTAGCCAGGAAGGAATTTGTACAGGTGCAGGAGCGAGACAAGGGGCTGATGGTTTTGGTGGAGGAGGAAGTGATAAGGAAGAAAGGGAAACCAAGTACCGTGCCCGCAGATGAGGAATGGGGGGTGGTGCAAAAGAGTTATGGGGATGAGGTGTTTAACCTGGCCCACAAGGTACCCCCCGGTGGACATTTTGCGGTGCTGGAGGAAACAGTTGGTGGAATCATGAAAGTGGTTTACCGGCTGCCCAGGAGGAAGGATGTTATTGATTATGGCCGACGCGAACTGAGACGGTCACAGGCTTTTGATATGCTAACAAACCTAGTCGGTGTTAGCGTGGAAATCAATGAAGCTAGGGTCCCCCCGATAAGAGAAAAAAAACATTTTGAAAAGATGAGTATGGTTTCGACCAGATGGGAGAAGGCTATTGTTTTGGCCAGGTCTGCTGATAAGGTCTCTCCCTTAATCCCCGAACAAAGCGACTCTTTAGGAGAAGTAATTAAATGACTCGCACACGTGTGTTTGATTGTCCCGAAGCGATGCAAAGAACTGGGACGTTGGGTGGTGATTGTTACGCTAGGTCAGCCTAGTGAGCAACAGCCCTATAGAATGAGTAATTCAGTGACGAAAGGGCTGACGAGCACAGAGGTGTGTATTGGCGATGTAATACGGCTGTCTGAAGCCAGCTTGATAATGAACCTTGAAAAAAATGAGTTCGGCCACACGAAGTTCACTTATCTGGGAATTGTGGTGACACAGGGGCAGCTGGCAGCGATGCAAGCTAAGGTGCAGGCTATCTCTGACATCCCAACCCCGACAGACAAAAGGGCCCTCAGAAGGCTCTTGGAGATGGTGGGGTACTGTAGGAAGTTTTGCAATAACTCTGCGGTCACTACCCCTCCCCCTCCTACTAAGCCCTTGCGAGAGAAAACTAAGTCAGAATGGGACGACCCTTGTTATTGTAGTCCAGGACAAAACCAAATGAGAGGTTACTTTGATCGCAATTCATCAGTGTTTTTGGCCACTATGAAGTTTGCTAAGTTGGAGCCTGGTCTAAGGGATTATTAATAACATATAAAAGGAACAGGAAATGTGATGGCTGACTGTCTGTCAGGTGTTGACAACTTCAAACTCGCTGTATTAGCCAAATAGATGATAGAGATGTATATTTGTGTGTGTATCAAATAATGTATTCATGTTTGTAATTTTTACCCCTGGTAAAAATCCTTAAAGGGGGGAAGTGTGACGAGAATACACATAGATTAAGATGTAGCTGTCCTGTCCTGGCACCGGTGGGATCAGCAGTTGGTCTGCCACCTGTCTTCAGGAGAGAGAGAGAGATAAGGAAAACAATGGAGCAGCATTTGGAGATGTCAATGAAGGAAGGAGAGCTGGCAAGAGCGGCTCCCCTTTGAACCCTGAACTGTTTGAAGTGATGGACAGGCGATACCCCAGCAGGGGGATAAAAAGGGACAGGTTCGCTAAGGCAGGACACACTCACGACACCCAAGGTAACAAGACCCTGGAAGCGGTGCATCTCTCACAAGTCTGTGGGAAGTACTGGGCCATAAACGCACAGGGTGGAAAGGCACGACCGGCGGGAACCTGGTGTGTGTCCACCCTTGCCTGGGTGCTGGGTTCACCGCAGGGAAACGGTCATATCTGGAAACGGAGGGGTCATGGTTGGTGACCTCAGATGACATCACAAAGGACTCGCCCGAAAGCTGACTGCGAAGGTCTGTGTGGAAGCTGTGTTGAATATTCATTCGTTTTGCTCTCTCTCTCCTTCCCCCCACTGTCCATCGCCACGGCAGCAATTACTGCGAACTGAACTGAACTGAACTAAATTGAACTGAACTTTGCGTCACTTTGAAACTGGTCATTTACCCCTAGACAACGATAGAGCTTGATTGATCCTGTTATCTTAATTCTGTGTACATGTGTGTTTATCATTGCTGAACTGTTGCATTCATTATCCTTTTGATTAGAGTACTGTGTTGCTTGTTTCTTTAATAAATCTTTCTTAGTTCTAGTAATCCAGACTCCAACTGAGTGATCCATTTCTGCTGGTTTGGCAACCCAGTTACGGGGAACGTATGAAAGAAAAAGTGCTTGGCAAACTCAGAGGTCTTAAGGTGGATAAGTCACCTGGGCCAGTTGGGCTGCATCCCAGAGTCCTGAGAGAGGTTGCTGAAGAGATAACAGATGCATTGGTTATGATCTTTCAAGAATCACTTGATTCTGGCATGGTCCTGGAGGACCGGAAGATTGCAGATGTCACTCTACTTTTTAATAAGGGAGGAAGGCAAAATAAAGGAAATTATTGGACAGTTAGTCAAACCTCAGTGGTTGAGAAGGTGTTGAAGTCTATTATTAAGGATGAGGTTTTGTGGTACTTGGAGACTAATGATAAAATAGGTCAAAGTCAGCATGGTTTCTGTAAAGGGAAATCTTACCTGTCAAATGTGTTAGGGTTCTTTGAGGAAGTAACAAGCAGGGTGGACAAAGGAGAGGTAGTGGATGTCATTTACTTGGGTTTTCAGAAGGCGTTTGATAAGGTGCTTCACATGAGGCTGCTTAACAAGATAAAATCCTAAGGCATTACAGGAAAGATACTGGCATGGATAGAGAAATGGCTGACAGACAGGAGACAGAAAGTGGGAATAAAAGGGGCCTTTTCTGGTTGGTTGTCAGTGATTAGTGGTGTTCCTCAAGGGTCAGTATTGGGACTGCTACTTTTCACATTGTTTATCAATGATTTAGATAATGGAATTGCTCGGTTTGTGGCAAAGTTTGCAGATGATGCAAAGATAGGTGGAAGGTTAGGTAGTGCTGAGGAATCAATGTGATTGCAGCAGGACTTAGACAAATTGGAAGAATGGGCAAAAAGTGGCAGATGGAGTATAGTGTTGGGATATGTATGATAACGCATTTTGGTAAAAGGAACAATAATGCAAACTATTATCTAAATGAGGAGATAATTCAAACATTAGAGATGCAGAGGGATTTGGGAGTCCTCATGCAAGACTCAGAAGTTTAATTTACAGTTTGAACCTGTGGTACAGAAGGTAAATGCAATGTTAGCTCTTATTTCAAGAGGAATAGAATATAAAAGCAAGGGGAAAGTGCTAAGGCCTTATAAGGCACTAGTCAAGCCGCACTTGGAGGATTGTCAACAGTTTTGAGCCCCATATTTCAGAAAGGATGTGTTGTCATTGGAGAGAGTCCAGAGGAGGATCACGAGGATGATTCCAGGAATGAAGGTGTTAACATATGAGGAGTGTTTGGCAGCTTTGGGCCTGTACTCACTGGAATTTAGAACAATGCGCGGAGGGATCTCAATGAAACATACCAAATGTTGAAAGGTCCAGATAGGGTGGATGTGGAGAGGATGTTTTCTATGGTGGGAGTATCTAGAACTAGAGGCACAGCCTTAAAATTGAGGGGTGACCTTTTACAACAGAGGTAAGGAAGAATTTTTTGAGCTGAAAAGTAGTGAATCTGTGGAATGCTTTGCCACAGACTGCAGAAGAGCCTGTGAGACAGGTTTGACCAGTGCCGCGCTGATCTGGCCATGGGGCCACAAAACATTCTCTGCTACCAGTTCAGTGAGGCAGGTCATTTGACCCAGGATTGCCCCGCACCTGCACCATCACTACACCACAGCTCAGAGCAGCCATTGCGAAACGCCGAGCGGGCAGCGCTGCCCAAGTCTTCCAGCAGAATCCCTCCATTGTCACCGTTCCGGGTAAATCCCTCCATTGTCACCGGTCCGGGTAAATCCCTCCGTTGTCTCCCCTCCGGGTGAATCCCTCCATTGTCTCCCCTCCGGGTGAATCCCTCCATTGTCACCGCTCCGGGTGAATGCCTCCGTTGTCTCCCCTCCGGGTGAAACCCTCCATTGTCACCGTTCCGGGTAAATCCCTCCGTTGTCTCCCCTCCGGGTAAATCCCTCCGTTGTCTCCCCTCCGGGTGAATCCCTCCGTTGTCACCGCTCCGGGTAAATCCCTCCGTTGTCTCCCCTCCGGGTGAATCCCTCCGTTGTCACCGCTCCGGGTAAATCCCTCCGTTGTCTCCCCTCCGGGTGAATCCCTCCGTTGTCACCGCTCCGGGTGAATCCCTCCGTTGTCTCCCCTCCGGGTGAATCCCTCCGTTGTCTCCCCTCCGGGTGAATCCCTCCGTTGTCACCGCTCCGGGTGAATCCCTCCGTTGTCTCCCCTCCGGGTGAATCCCTCCGTTGTCACCGCTCCGGGTGAATCCCTCCGTTGTCTCCCCTCCCGGTGAATCCCTCCGTTGTCTCCCCTCCCGGTGAATCCCTCCGTTGTCTCCCCTCCGGGTGAATTCCTCCATTGTCACCGCTCCGGGTAAATCCCTCCGTTGTCTCCCCTCCGGGTGAATCCCTCCGTTGTCACCGCTCCGGGTAAATCCCTCCGTTGTCTCCCCTCCGGGTGAATCCCTCCGTTGTCACCGCTCCGGGTGAATCCCTCCATTGTCACCGTTCCAGGTGAATCCCTCCGTTGTCTCCCCTCCGGGTGAATCCCTCCATTGTCACCGCTCCGGGTAAATCCCTCCGTTGTCTCCCCTCCGGGTGAATCCCTCCATTGTCACCGTTCCGGGTGAATCCCTCCGTTGTCTCCCCTCCGGGTGAATCCCTCCATTGTCACCGCTCCGGGTAAATCCCTCCGTTGTCTCCCCTCCGGGTGAATCCCTCCATTGTCACCGCTCCGGGTAAATCCCTCCGTTGTCTCCCCTCTGGGTGAATCCCTCCATTGTCACCGCTCCGGGTAAATCCCTCCGTTGTCTCCCCTCCGGGTGACTCCCTCCATTGTCGCCCCTCCGGGTGTATCTGTCTGTTGATGCCCCTCCGGGTGAATTCCTCCATTGTCGCCCCTCCGGGTAAATACGTCTGTTGTCGCCGCTCCAGGTGAATCCGTCTGCTGTCGTCCCTTCGGGTGAATTCCTCCACTTTTGCCCCGCCGGGTGAATCCCTCCATTGTCGCCCCTCCGGGTGGGCCGTTTGGGTGAAGAGCAAAGCTTATACGTGGACTGTGGTGGAGGACATCAGATGCCAATTGGGCAGCGCCGCCCAAGTCCTCCAGCAGAATCCGTCCGTTGTCACCCCTCCGGGTGGGCTGTTTGGGTGAAGAGCAAGGCTTATACGTCGACTGCGTGGTGGAGGGGATCAGATGCCGGGCATTGGTGGACACGGGGTCAACCATCACCATTATCCATCCCGGTGTTTTCTCCAGTACAGACGAGCCATCCCCGCCTGGGTGAAGAACGATGGCAGTCCAACTGGCGACTGTGCGGCGATGCCAGGGAAGAGGAGGCTGCACATCACAGTGGGGAGAAACGCAGTGGAGCACGAGGTGTGGCGTGCCGACATCCGAGAGTCCTGCATCCTTAGCCTGGACCTGCTGTCCCACTGGGCGGCCCACGTAGATGTGTCGGGGGCAAAACTCTATCTCAGCGTGACTCTCCAGCCAGGCAGCTCCAGGAAGCTGTCGCACCAGAGGCAGCAACCACCACTGGTTTCACAGCGGCCTGCGGCAGTGCAACATACCTGGCAGCGGCCCAATGCAACACAGCTGAACCACGGGCAAGTGATGGTGACAGCCATTGACCATGTCCATACCACGGACCAGCAGCTGCACAGTGAACAGGTGAGCGATCCTGTGCTGACCCGGGTGAGGGAATGGCTGAGTGTGGGACGACGGCTGGAGTAGGCAGAGGTCCCCCCCCCCGGACCAAAAGACCAAGGCCCTGTATTCACTGTGGACAACACTGGAGTTCCACGCGGGATGCTGTTCCAGCGGTGGCAGTTGTCTGATGGTTCCCCGGAGGCTCTGCGCCACAGTGCTATGGTCAGTGCACGGGCTGGCGGGGGCTGGACATCTTGGAGTTGCAAAGACGTTGGGCAGGCTGTTTGAACGCTTCTGCTGGCCTGGGTTCAGGCCGGACGTGGAGCTGTTTGTACACCGCTGTGACGTTTGCAAATCCCCGAAGGGGCTGGACCGCCAGTCTAGGGTACCAATGCAGCCGTACATGGTGGGGGCCCCAGAATGGGTCTACAGCCCCTCCCAGGAGAAGGGATTATTCCCTCCGGCTGGGAAGCCACTGGTAGGGGCTGGGACTGGGAGAAGTGCACGACTGCATCTCCGATGGTGTATATTGTGTGCGGTTGCCTGAGTGGCGGAAGGCAGTCGTGCTGCACTGGGATTGACGGACACAGTGCCAGCCCTTGGCCACAGCTAACCCAGCGAGGCTGAAGGAAGGAAGTGACACTCCGGGTGCCCTGTCTCTTGCCTTACACAAACAGGTGGCAGTGTCGACGCCCTCCAGGGCTTTTGTACTTAGCTATGGACTCTGGGGTTGCAGGGACGGCTGAGGGCAGTGTTATGCTCTAGGGGAGCTGAGTGTGGTCGACAACCCGCACCTGCATTTGTAATGACCAACACTGTTTACTGTTCTTGTGTTAAAATCCTTTTGTGTGATTATGGGGGTAGTTCCTGTTAATTTATGGTTACATTTTAGCTTGGGTTATACAGTTATTTGCTTGTGTATTTGTGGGTCACCCTGACTGTAACCAGTCACCTCCCCCATCTGTTTGAGACTGGTTGGGTTCACTGTCTGGGTCATAGTGTCCAGTCTGTTTTGTGTCTATCATAATAAAACGGTTGTTAACGAGCTTCCTTGTCTGTTATTATGAACCAAATGCATGCCACAATATCTATCTCCAAATAGGTTTTTCTGTTATTGAACACCGGTAAACACAGGATCAAGTTGTCAGTCTCATTTACAACCTCGAACCAGAGACTGATTTCAAAGCCAAGGACTGGACTGTGGCAGTGGACACCCAGAGGTGGATGGAGATGGTGGGGGAGGGGTGGGTGTGGTGTGTGGGTAGAGGGAAAGCAAAGTGTCAGAAATATGTAAGGTGCTACAATTTTTTATTTCAGCAAGATGGGAAAATCCTTTTCTATTGATCTTTCAACTCAGTTTTGTCTAAATGTGAACTGGATTGTAATTTTCAAGCACTTAACATGAATATTTACTTATCAGCCAGCAAGTAAACAATGCAGAACTTTTCAACTGTTTAAGCTAAAGATGCCCTTTCAAGAAAGCCACACTGGATTTCAGAAATGCAACCAATAATTTGTTTTAGGAATGAAACTAAATCACTGCAAATAATGCCCTGTGTCAGGCAAATAGTGCAAGCTCGTCGTATGGAACAAACCATCAAAAAGGCAAACATCTGAACAAACAGTCTTCATGAAACCAGCTGCTAGCTAAAGACTCACATAAAAATGGATCTCATGCATTTGACTATTTCTGGAGGCAGTGGTAATATAACTTCAAGCCAAATACAAATTAATTGTCATTAATTTTAGCTAGCAATGCTGAGCAGAATTAGAAGTGGGAATGTCAATCAAAACTGATCTTCAATTTCTTTCTCATTTCATTCATGCTCAGTCACTGAAATACTAGAAAGAGTGAAATTATCTCCTGAGAAAAGTCAAGAGCAGATGTCTTAAAGCACTCTTACCTAACGGAATGGATTATGTGCAACACCATGGTTTCATTCATCACTCTGGATACTTGATAATGTTTCTTTTGACTGAATAACTTGATCTTTCCAAAGCAAATAAAAGCATGCAAGGCAAGTTTAGCTAGCAAATTCAAATAGTGCAGTTTCCCAGGAATTAATTGTTTTCATATCTCAAGACCCTTTCTTACCCTGTCTGACAAATCATTGTTCGCGATTGTGAGCTCTCGATATGTGCAGGGGTGGTTCACTTTTATATTCCAAGTGTATGTTCTGCTTTCATTTAAATGCTAGAATTACACTGAGTATTCTGCTAAGTCAAACAAGATACAAATTGTGATAAATTTTCATTGTATTACTTGGAAAAAGAATGCAGAGAATACTTTCTGGAACCTGCAAGTTGTACAAACATATACAGCCATATTCTGGCGAGAATTCAGTCCATGATGACAGACAAGAAGATCTAATTTATCTAAACAGCCATTTTTATTGTGACAAGCACTATAACAGACAAAGCACCATCACTCGGTGAGAACCAACCCAGTCACATACCGACAGGGGAGGTGATTATTACACACCCTGGTTACAGTCAGGATGAACCACAAACACACAAATGAACAATTATAACCCAAGCTAAAATGTAACATTAAATGGACTTGAACTTCCCACCATAATTCCACAAATGCACTTTAAAACAAGACTAGTAAGTAGCACTAGCCACTAGGAATGCTGGGGTGAGCTGCCAACTATGCCCCCAGAGTGCCACTCTGCCCCCACCTGAGGGGGCAGCCATTCCCAGCAACCCCAGAGTCTACAACAGGGTCCAAAAGTTCTGGTGGTGATTAATGCCGCCTTCTTGGGTGCTGGGGGAGGGGGGGGGGTGTCTGTAGCTCCCCACAGGAGAGGCCAGAGGCAGGGCACCCGGAGTGTTACTTTCTTCCTTCAGCCTCACTGGGTCAGAGCTGGCCGAAGGCCGATACAGTGCCAGCCAATGCTGGTGCAGCAAGACTGCCTTCCGCCACTCAGGCAACCGCACCCGGTATACTGTACAGCAGATGCAGTCGAGCACCTCTCTTCCAGTGATTTCCAAGCTGGTGGGATAGCCCCTTCTTCTAGGTGGGGAAGTAGATCCATACTAGGGGCGCTCACCAGGTATTCCTGCATTGGCATCCTCGACTGGCGACCTGGCCTCTTCTGAGACACAGTGTCACAGCAGTACCCTCCCTGCACCCAGGTCAATAGAAGTGTGTGTACAGCTAGCCCAATGTCTTTGCTACCCTGAAATGGCCGACTGCCACCAGCCTGTGCACCAATCGTACCATTGTGGCGCTGAGCCCCTGGGGAGCAACTCATTGCAGGAGATGACTGTCACTGTTGGAAAGTTGCCCGCTGCGTACTGAGACTGTAGGGTTTTGGTCTCTGCATCCAGGGCGGAGACCTGTGCCCACTCCTGCCATCATCCCATGCTCAGCTATCCTCACCCGGGCCAGCACAATTTCCTTTTCTGCCCTCGGTGACATGAGCCCGGGCTCGCTGTGTGCTTGTCCCTTCTGCCAGCACCTCAGCCAGCGATGATGTTCGATGATGGTGATGTCAAGGAAGTGTGCGGCCAAAGGCACTCTGGCATCAGCACCTTTACAAAGGTGTGGAGGGCAAGCTCTTCCTGGTCTGCGGAGGGAAATTGGGTAGCTATGCTGAGCACAGTGACAGAGACCTGCCACAAATACCCTCAGACTTACTCCCACACAGTGCCACTTACTGCCCTGTTTTTCCCTCGTTGCTTCCTCCAATGGCCTCTGCCCAAAACGCCACTCCAGTGCCACTGCTCAGACAGTGTTCAGTTGCAGAGGGCCCATAGGGCATCTCCTCCAGCACCAGGGCAAAGTTCTCTGCCATCTCAATGGGGCTATGCTATGAGGCAAGTTTGACTTGTGCCATGTAAGGCTCCAAGTGGCCAATACCATTGTATCTGGGGTGCTTCGTGGTGGATCTTGTGGCGTTAATTGCTGGGGCCCCATTGGTCTTCCTCATTCTCCGGCGGCTTTGGTAGTGCCTGCCTCATTGCCCATCCTCCCATGGCTTCAGTGACACAGGCTGTAGGGGAGGCAGGTGATGCACTCCACTGTGTCCCCAGGGTACGCTCACCTCATTGGGGTTTCCTGGGAAGGCACATTGTTCTTCCTCCGGGTTGCTGTCCCATCCTTGGGAGCCCAGCCCTGGGGGTGTGGAGGAGGCATTACCGCTCGGTCTGTCAATATTCCCCAGGTCTTAAGGCAAACCATCTAACGTCATAGCTCTTCAATCTTGCCGTCAATTTCTAATCCCACTCCTGACATCAATGTGGCAAGCATTTGAGAAATGAGAAGAGCTCATTTATCTCAACTGCCGGTTTTATTGCGAGAAGCACAGTAACAGACAGAGTGTCATCGCTCGGTGAGAACCAACCCAGTCACATAGAGAGGGGAAGGTGATTATTTCACACCCTGGTTACAGTCAGGGTGACCAGCAACCACACAGTGAACAACTGTAGGACTGGAGCTAAAATGTCACAGTAAATGAACCTGAACATCCCACCATAATCCCACAAAAGCATTTTAAAACAAGAGCAATAAGTAGTGCTGGCTGCCAGGAATGCTGAGGTGAGCTGTCGATCACACACACTCCTCCCCCGCAGCACCGCTCTATGTTTTGCATGGAGGAATCAGATTTGCTATCTGGTGAACAAGTGTTGAGGCAGGTACGATAGTAACATTAGAGAAGCACTGGATGTTACCTTTTTCTCTGATGATTATAGAATAATTTGTTTTGGAATAGGACAAAAATTTATCACATGGAAAGTTGCAAATCATTGAATCATAGAGCATGATTTCAGGCTCTTCAGCTCAATAGTCCATGCTGACCATAGAGTCAGACAGCGAGTTCAGCTATATTTGGCCCATACCCTTGTAAGCTCCACACCCACATGTATCTATCCAGTGCTTCTCAAATGCTACTATTGTACCTGCCTCAATGACTTCCTCTGATAGCTCATTTGGTGCACTCAACACTCTCTGGGTAAAAAAGTTCCCCTTAAACTCTTTCTCTTCTCACCATAATTTTGGATACCCCTACCCTGGGGAAAATACTGTTACCATCCTCCTTATCTCTGCTTCTCGTAATTTTAAATACATCGATATGGTTGACCCTTGTTCTCCTATATTCCATGGAATAAAGACCTATCCTGACCAACCCTTCTCTATGATTCAGGTCCTTTATTCCTTGCAACATCTGTGTAAATCTTGTCTGCATACTTTCCAGCTTAACCATGGAGTCATAGAGCCATCGAGAAGTACAGCACAAAAACAGACCCTCTGAACCATCTAGTCCATGCCAAGTGGATGTCTCCTTCCATTGACCTAGAGTGGGACCATAAATCTCCATGCTGCTATCATCCAGGTACCTATCCAAACTGCTTTAAATGTTGAAATTGCGCTTGCTTGCACCACTTGTGCTGGCAGCTCATTTCACCCTCTCATGACCCTCTGAGTGAAGAAGTTTACCCTCGTGCTACCCTTAAACCTCTCACCTTTCAGCTTTAACCGATGACCTCTGGTTGTAGTACCACCCAACCTCAGTGGAAAAAGCCTGCTTGCATTTACTGAACCCTATCTATACCCCTCGTAATTTTCTACGTTCTACAGAATACAGTTCAAAACTATTCATTCTTTACTTATAACTGAGGTTTTCCAGACCCAGCAACATCCTTGTAAATTTTCTCTGTCGTTTTTCAGCTTGTGTAGTGGTTAATATTTCTACTGCTATGGTGTGAGGTAGGTTTATATTAGCAGCTTTTTGTAAAAGTTGGTAGAATATTTTAGCTTTGGCTAAAGATAGGAGTTCTGTTGTCAAACTTAGGAATATGTGTCAGCCAATCAGGATTGTGGGATGTGAGAAAAGTTTCTAGAGCACTGTGGGGAAGAGTTTTCTGAAGGAAGGTAGTCTGGTTTGGGGTCTCTTGGCAGGAGCTGCAGAACGGGGCACAAGAGCAGATGCTGTAGAATACCAATGGAATGAGACTCCACATTGCAAGAAGTGCTTTGTGCAGATGAATGGCTCCAAGGAGGAATGCCCAATATTCCTGAGAGAGAGCCAGTTCACTGGAGATAGTCTTGGAGAGAAGTTCGGAATGTGGTGGGTGCTTTCATGCAGACCATGACCCAGTGTGTGAGTAAAGAGATACAGCCCCGACTACTCCTGAATGAGCGCCAATGTTTATGTGCACATTGGACTGGTTTAACTGTATATGGTCCTTTTTTTTCTTTTTCTGTAAATGTTTTTTGAAGCTGAAAAATTGATAAATATAGTTTCTTTATAATTTTATACTGGTGTAGGATCTGTCATTCTGGGCTACTGATAACTCTGTGTGGGCAGTGTTTACACAACATTCACTACAACCTACATTCCTTAGTTGTAACATCCAGACTTTCCTGTGATTGAACCCCAAATCATGCCAACCCTAGACGTATATTGCTTATAAAAGGTAGCTTTCTCACTCCTGAGTTGGTGTATGAGCCCTAGTGAGAGGGTTGCATTTGTGGGGGTTCATCCAGGATTTCGGATGCTGTGTCAGTGCAGTTTAAGGATTGATTAAGTGGTTTATTGTTTGTTTAAGTAGTGTTTGGGGAAAGTGCGGTGTACTGTAATTAAGGTACTTTATTATTAATGCTGCAGGGATTAAGGTTTGGTGCGATGCCAAGCAGTTATCCACAAGACTTGCTTCTGTTCAGAGCATGGTGGATATTATAATTCCAGATGAACTGCTACTCAGAGTGCTGAGTAGTAATGTATTGCGGAAAGTTACAGCAATTGAATGGTATTTTGACCAACCAGCGGGTAAGGATGTTGTGTTAGCCCAGGATACCAATGATGTAGCTGAAGGTTGTGCTACCTGATAAGATAGGAGCACCTGGAGAGGTGGGGCCATGGGCATTTTTAGAGAAGGGGGAATGATGCTGAAAGTGAAGACTTTAAAGACACGTTGTTCTCATTTCTGTGAAGTGAGGAGAAACAGTTGTCTGATGTGAAAGGTCTGGTGAGTCCTTCAGTGAACTCTGAGTTGGTTTCAGCTGTTACATCACTGGTTGATAAATGCCAGTGTACCTGCAGAGAGACGAAGTCATCGTAGACTGGGAGTGCTCTTTGGAGTCAAGCCACGCCCAGTGGGGAAGAAGAATATGAGGCTTGGGCTGAGCAGACATCTCAGTTACTGATGAGTGGCAGTGCTCAGATGATATGAAGAAGCAGAGACAGGTTCAGAGGGTCTGTTGGCTGATGTAGTCAGGTTCCTAAAGGAAAAAAACAAACATTAGCCATGTTAGCTAATTACTTGAAAGCTCTGGAAGATGCTTTTTGGAAGTTATGCTGATCTTATGATGAAGTTTAGATACACATTCCAGAAGAAAGGAAGAAGCTTTATACCTACCTTTTCGCGTTGGAGAAACGGCTGCATTGTTTGTGCCACAAAGGGGGCATTCAGCTGTCTGAGAGAAATTGCTTGAGGATGGAGCAAGTTGTGAGTGGTGCATTGTCACATGACATGATTGCTCTATGTATTCAAATGACCCACAAGATGCACCCTCCGACATCTTTTTCCGAGTTACACAGACAAGTTACAGAGGAGGAAAACATGATTGAGAAGCGTAACATTTCCAAACGCTCTGTAGTACCTTCAGTAATAGCCTCTGCTGTTAAAGTGGCCCCTGATAGAGCTTTTAAGGAATGAGGTGAAAAGCCTTCAAGCTGAATTGACCATTAGTATGTCTGCTAACGGATCAGCTAAATGTGACATGTCCACTGGGAAACCTCACCCACCTGTAGGACTTAAAGACATAAAGGATTGCTGCTGAAAAGAGTCTCTTGACTAAAGAGGCAACTGGTATTTTCTATTACAACTGTGGAGAAGATGGACATTTCAAGCGAGACTGTGAGGGACAGGAAAATCTTCAAAATGTAATTCAGAGGTTAATTGGATGGCCTACTCCTGCTCCTATTTCTTATCAAACAGAGAAGAAAAGAATCAAAACTACAGAGGGACCCAGTAAAGGAAAGGGCTGGCATCTCGGAGAAGATACATTCCAATCCGTTTATCAAGGAAAATGCTAAACTGCAAAACACTGTTCTTTAAGGTTTAGTGAACCAAGCTCTGATGTATCCATAAGGATTCAAGGTTTTTCTGATAGAGCTGTACTTGACACAGGTTCTCAAGTTATTTTGCTCTTTAGATCCTTTTCCAGTTGGTTATTGATGCATTTATCATTGATACCACTCAATGCCCTTTAGATTTGGGGTTTTAGTACTGATCAGTACCCATATGAGGGTTGCTTGTCACTGAAACTGGAGTTTGCGGAAGCAGATGTTGGAGTACCCAAGACTATTGACACACCAGTGTTGGTCTGCATGGACCTGGTTGCAAACAGTGAAGTTGGTGTACAAGTCCTGGTGAATGGGTTGCACTTGTAGTCTTTCCCGTAGGTAGGTAACCAAAACTGC
Source organism: Mobula hypostoma (assembly GCF_963921235.1). Classification (NCBI taxonomy): domain Eukaryota; kingdom Metazoa; phylum Chordata; class Chondrichthyes; order Myliobatiformes; family Myliobatidae; genus Mobula; species Mobula hypostoma. The sequence continues at coordinate 97,693,942 of NC_086103.1, read as the reverse complement.
ACACAATACTCCAAATTAGGCCGTCACCTGAAGTCGGCTCTCATGGCCTGCCTGGAGGGGCCTAACTGGGTGGACGAGCTTCCCTGGGTCCTGCTCGGAATCCACACAGCGCCCAAGGAGATTCTGCACACCTCGTCGGCCGAGTTGGTGTACGGCGCACCCCTGGTCGTCCCAGGAGAGTTCATACTGGCCCCAAGGGGGCAAGAGGAAGAACCCACCGCAGTCCTGGACAGACTGCGTGAGAGGCTTGGTAACCTGGCCCCCATACCCACTTCACAGCACAGACAGAGCCCGACCTGCGTACCCAAAGACCTGCAGAACTGTAAGTTTCCTTTTATACGACGGGGCGGACACCGGGCACCGCTACAACGGCCCTACGAGGGGCCGTTTAAGGTGATCAGGAACAACGGGTCCACATTCGTGCTGGACATTGGGGGGAGAGAGGAGGTTTCACGGTGGACCGACTCAAACCGGCCCATGTGGACTTGGTGCAGCTGGTCCAGGCTCAGGCACCGCGGCGCAGGGGCAGACCTCCCAAACAGAGGCCGATCCAGACTGTGGACATTGGGGGAGGTATCGCCAGTTCTGGGGGAGGGGCGGGGTGGGTTATATGGCGACCCACTTTCTAGCACACACGAACCGGCTCACAAAACAACGCGCGCAGGCAGAGGGGCCGGCCCCAAAAAGGGTACCAGGTTATCTTCACCAGCAGGGGGAAAATCCCACGTGGAATATGCATTCCCGACGGCAGTCCCGCCCAAGGAGGACAGGAACGGGAAGGCTTTAAAGCAGGCTGCAAAGTTTGAATAAATCTCTTTCATCGCAACTCTAACTCACCGACTACGTGTGGTTATTTTAGCGCTGTGTGTAGCACATCGCTACAGTTGTAGCTTTTTTATTTCTCATTTCCACCCATAACTCCTCACTGGTTGTGTTATCCAGTCTGTCCTGGCGGAGCACTGTCATGACATTTTCCCTGACTAGTAACGCCACCTCACCTCCTTTAATCCCTGCCATTCTGTCACGTCTGAAACTACGGATCCCTGAATACCGAGCTGCAAATCTTGCTCCTCTTGCAACCAAGTCTCACTAATTGCTACAACATCATAATTCCAGGTGTTGATCCATGCCCAGAGCTCATCCACCTTTCCTACGATACTTCTTGTATTGAAATATACGCAGCTCAGGACACCTATCGCACCAATGTCAAACTTTTGATTCCTGACTTTGAGGTCTTACCAACATCTGCCTCCACTAACTGTCCTGGCACTCTCGTTCCTATCTTCCTGAAGCTTTAGTTTAAACTCTACTGTGCAGCATTAACAAACCTTCCTGCTGGGATATTAGCCCTCCTCCAGTTCAGGTACAAACTGTCCCTTCTGTACAGGTCCCACCTTCCCTGGAAAAGAGCCCAATGAACCATAGATTTTATACACTTCATCCTACACCAACTCCTTAGCAACTTGTTAAACTGTATAGTCTTCCCATTTCTGGCCTCATTACCATGTGTAGCAATCCTGAAATCACCACCCTGGAGATCCAGCCCATTAACATAGCACCTAACTCCCTGAACTCCTGATGCAGAACCTCGCCACTCATCCTACCCATGTCATTGATACTGACATGGACCATGAACTCTGGCTGTTCACCCTGCCACTTAAGAACGCTGAGGACTCGATCCGAGCTGTCCCAGACCCTGGCACCTGGGAGGCAACATACCATCCGGGAATCGCGTTCTCACCCATAGAACCACCTGTCCGTTCCCCTAATTAACAAATCCCCCTAATCACCACAGTGTACCGTTTCTCTCCCCGTCCCTTCTGAGTCACAGAGGCAGACTCAGTGCCAGAGACCCGACCACCGTAACTTTCCTCTGTTAGGTCATCCAGTCGGCAGTGTCATCCAAAGTGATATAGTTGCTATTGAAGGGGATAGCCACAGGGGAGCTCTGCACTGGCTCCTTAACCCATTTCCCCTTGCTGACTGTCACCCAGTTTCCTGTGTCCTGCACCTTGGGTGTAACTACCTGTCTATATGTCCTCTCTATCACCGCTTCAGCCCCCTGAATGATCCAGAGTTCATCCAGTTCCAGTTCCAACTCCCTTACCTGGATTGTTAGCGCTGCAGCTGGAGGCATTTCTCACTGTTGTAGTCATCAGGGACACTGGAGGTCTCCCTGCCTTCCCACATCCCGCAAAAGGGGCATTCAACAATCTTGCGTGACATCTCTATTGTCCTAACTGAGCAGAGGGAAAGAAGGGAAGGCATAAAACAACTTTACCTAGAGCTTTTCTTTTTTGCCTTCTCTGACTGAAGCCTCACCACTCTGACTCCGTCCACCCCACCGATGGCTGTTGCACTTGCCCCTGCCTTCCTTTAATTTGTTCCTGCTCATCAGTCTGAAACACCAATCCGCCGCAGTGCTTTCTACTTGTCAGTGGACCTGACTGAATTCCCATCCGCTCAAAATCCTCTCTGATGTCCAGTTTGATCACTGGTCAGAGCTAAAAAAAACACCCTCTCTATAACAAGGTAATGAAAGCTGTACACAGTACTCCACATGCAGCCTCACCAAGGACTTAGTCAACTGTATAAGAATATTTCAGTCCTTGGGAAGTTCACCAGTGGCTAGCGATGAAGAAATTATCTCCACAAGGACCTCTACAACTTTGTCTCTAGCTTATCACAATGTCCAAGGATGCACTGCGTCAGCACCCTGAGATTTATCCATGGACTTGGTGGCCTGGACAGCCTGTATCTGTTCTGGGCGTCGCTTGGACTCATCATCCAGGTTTAGTCTTACCTCATGAATACATGGCCTTGAAGGGCTACATGACATGCTCCTGTTCTATCCTTATGTTCATACATGTTGGAATGTTTGCTTTTTTCATTATAACAGAAGTTTTTCCATGTCCCAAACCCATCAACCCCATCCCGTAAAAACCCAGAGCTACAGAAATACCAATAAAATCTCCAAAGACCTCATCCCTGAGAGAGGAAGGATGGGCTACACCTGGGGGCAATTGGACATTCAGGCCCAGGACAGAGGACTCTGGTAAGCTGCTGTCGGCAGCCTCTGCCCCAGCACGAGTGATGAGTTTCAGTAAGTGAGTGATTAACCTGACAGAGCAAATAGATAATATTGCGGGGGGGGGGGGTAGGGGCGCATCATTTTAAGGTAATTGGAGGAAAGTATGCAGGGGGGGGGTGTTGGAGCTATTTTTACACAAAGTAGTGGGTGCATGGAACCATGGGTGCCAGGGATGGTGGTAGAGGCAGATACATTAGGGACATTTCAGAAACTCTTGGACAGGCACATCAATGACAACAAAATGGAGGGCTATGCAGGAGGACAAGGTTCGATTGATCTTAAAGTAGATTGAAAGATCGGCCCAATAACGTGTGCTGAAGGGATTGTACCATTCCATAGTGTTGTATGTTATAAGTTTTGTGTCTGTGGCTGAGGGCCTGATCTGGGGTATTGTGGGGCTATTCCATTTTTGCATGGCTTACCTCTTTAAGATGATACTTTGGTAAATCTCTCTGGAAAGACAGGTCACCTTGAGGCTAATCCTTCCCTATATTTCATTGGATTTCAGCCCTTGGGAAATAGCAAAGTCAAATTTTTAAAAAAACAGGAAATTATTGCGTTTTTTAAAACTTTAAATGATGACGTTTGAAGTATACCCTCGAGATATAATGCTTATAAGCACTGAGGTGAAGATCTCTTGAGCCACATCTCCGGATTTTTAAATCATATTAAACTTCAAGGCCAAGCTAATAATCTGAGATTTAGAGCTGGTGGAAACTGAGTAAGTAGCAAATGGAAATCGATACACGTTTTTTTTCCAGGGTCCTGTGTGTACCAGTGGAAACAATGACATGTCGCTCCAAATTGACCTTGAATCCATTTACGCTGTTTGCTTCAGCAACCTTGACTGTTAAATTATGGAGTTGATTCAAGGCTACCTCCCTCCTCATGAGGGTACATGATCACAATAAATTATAAAGGAAGAAACTACAATTGCCTGGAATTTTTTCCTGGAGCGATAATGTCACTTCTTTTTCATATAATATCCATGTAACACGAAATGTAGCTGAAGGCTTGTACATTTTGCCAATACTTATTGTTTGGAAAGAGGAAAAGTAGTCTTTCTGATAGTATTGAGAAATTAGTATAGTGAAAGAGCAATGCAGAAGAAAATATGTCATAATAACTGTGGAGAGGGAAAATCTCTGGAGAGTTAATATTTTCGGACAATAACCAAGAGAATATCGTGTTGATTATCAGAGGATCGCAGCTGCTTCGAGTGACTTCCAGGTTTATTTTATTTCTTATTTCAATTGGCCTTTGTTTATTTAAAAAAAGAGGGAGGAGAGATTCCTGATTTGAATACCTTGTTAAATCTGTTTGAGCGCCGGAGTGACACTAGCGAGACCAAGGAGCTGACTATTGACTTCAGGTGAAGGAAACCAGAGGCCCGTGAGTCTTCATCAGAGAATCAGAGGTGGAGAGGGTCAGCAACTTTAATTTCCTTGGTGTTATTATTTCAGAGGACCTGTCCTGGGTCCAGCAGGTAAGTACAATTGCAAAGAAAGCACAGCAGCACCTCTATTTCCCTAAAGAGTTTGTGAAGATTCAGCATGACATCTAAAACTTTAACAAACTCCTATAGATGTGTAGTGGAGAGTATACTGACTGGCTGCATCATATCCTGGTATGGAAACACCAACGTCCTTGAATGAAAAATCATGCAAAAAGTAGTGGATATGACCCAGTCGATTATGAGCAAAAGCCCTCCCACCATTAAGCACATCTACATGAGCACATCCTCACACGAAAGCAGCATCCACCATCAGGGACGCTCACCACCCAGGTCATGCTCTCTTCCCGCCACTGCCTTCAGGAAGAAGGCACAGGAATCTCGGGACTCTCACTACCAGGTTCAGGAACAGTTACTATCCCTGAACCATCAGGTACTTGAATCAGAAGATAAATTCACAACTTCACTAGCCCCATCATTGAATTGTTCCTACAACTGATGGATTCACTGCCAAAGACTCTTCATCTCATGTTCTCGATATTTATTGTTTATTTATTATTATTATTTCTTTTTTTTGTATTTGCACAATTTTTTATCATTTGCACAGTGGCTGAACGCACATTGGTGTAGCGTTTAATTGATTCTATTATAGTTTTTGTTCTATGGATTTAGTCAGTATGCCCGCTAGAAAAGGAATCTCTGGTTTGTATATGGTGACATGTATGTACTTTGATAATAAATTTACTTTGAACTTTGTTAGGGAGATGAATTTGCCCCATAGTTTTGTAATATTACAATGATACACATTAACTATGCCAGTGATACCAGGCACTAGAAATGTGATTTTAGCAAAGCATGGCACATTAACATGTCAATAAATTCTTTCATGGTGCATGACCTATTGTGAAAACACAAAAAAAATCAAACAGATAACCTGTCAGATAAAGACAATTGGGCCTTGGGTTTTCTAACCAAACAGTTGGAGGCCATTTGCAATCTCACATCTTTGTTGGCTTTCAAGGCATTCCCACTTCCCCAGTGATTTCCTGTAAATGATTTTCCCTGACATGCCCACCAATTCACCCTGATTCACCTGACGCAAGAGAAAGCCAGTTAGTCGAGCAACCAGGATGCCTTTGGAATTTAATAGGAAACTGAAGCCCCTGGAGGAATTCCATGAGGTTACAGGGGTATGTGTAAATATCAGAGAGTGAAAAAGCCATCCAGCCCACCTTCTGTAACAACCATCGACCAGTGGATAGCATTAATCCTACATTAAATCCCAGTTTATTTTTCCCTACCATTTCTGGGTCTGTCCAAATAATGAGGAATAGACATCCTAAGGGAAGTAGGGGCTGTTATAGTTTCGGGAAAGAGAGAAATAATATGGACAAGTTCGGGGCAGCAAACACATACAACCAATAGAATACATAACCTGGCTAGCATAGTCGCAGCTGCCCCGATCATTAGAGACTGGAGCCAGCAGTTCCCAGCAGCGTGGGGTAGACACAAACCCTTAAGACCATGCCAAGATTGCATCCCATAGTGGCGAACCTTGTAACAATCCTGACTGGGTGTTTTTCCAGTCCCTCCGAGGGCAGACATTACTGCGAATAAGGCAGCAGGGGAACAAGAGGCAATTGAAATTGCAAGTGAGCAGGAAGAAAGGACAGAAGCCAGTTTAGTAAAATTATATGAAGAGCTGGAGGCAGAAGAGAAGGAGAAATGGTGAAGAAAGGAAGGACCAGATGGGAGCTGGTCAGGCGGGGAGGAAGGAGTTGTGGCACCACCACGCATTAGGCAGATACTGCTGAAGGTATCATTGGGTGATGGATCAGGGGAGGCAGGACATATTCATGACCCTCCAGCAGGACTGGTGGTGGCCAGGGATGGGTGGGGATGTTGAGAAATTCTGCCGCCGTTGTATCATTTGTGCCCAGCATAACCCTGGTAAGGGCAGAAAGCTACAGCTGGCAAATCAGCCTCGGCCGAGGGGATCCTGGGAAGATATCCAGATGGATTTCATGCAGTCCCAACCTAAAAGCAAGTGGCGGCGGGGGGGAAGCTACTGTCAAGTAATTATGGATCATTTCACCGGGTGGGGAGAGGCTTTTCCGGCACCACCAGCGCCACTGAACAGATTCTAGTTCAGGAAATCCTCCCAAGGTGTGGAACCCCAGTTCAAGTGGATTCAAATCAGGGAACACATTTCATGGAGAAAGTGATGGAGGAAATGTGCCGACTGCTAGGGATTCGACAACGGTTCCATGTACCCTACCACCCCCAGAGTTCAGGGATGATAGAAAGGATGAACCGAACAATCATGAACACCTTAGCCAAAGCTATAGCTGAGACAGGAAAGACAAGGGTTGATGTATTACCAGGAATCCTGATGATTGCATGCAACCCCGAATCACACGTTGGGCCACAGCCCCTCTGAATTAATGATGGGGTAATTAGGGGTTGTGGGGAGCCTGGGGCTTACAGGGATAGAATGACACAGTGTGTGAAAGATCTCTGTAACCAATTTAAAGTGTTAAAGGATCGAGCGAAACAACAGCAGTGCATTGCTGATCAGAGGGAGCCAGGGGGAAAGGGGACAGTCCTTCCACAGCCCAGAGACCAAGTTATGGTGATGGTGCTGCCGGAAAGGCCAGGGTTTGCCCCCAGGTGGATAGGACCACAGACGGTACTCTTAACCAATGATACGTGTGTCTGTGTACAGACTCGGCGAGTGGAAACACTTGGCTCAGGTTAAAGCATACAACTCACCCTCTTGTTGCTCCCACAGACAGAGTGGGGAACCAAATGTACCCAGTAACCATGTAATTACAGAGAACCTAAGAGAGGAACACCAGCCGGCCATGCCAGACCTGACCACAGCTGATGAAAACATACCCGGAGAAAACACAAAGGCAGAAAACGCCGAGAGCGTGGCAGAAGACACAGAGAACATGTTGGAAAACCGTGAATAGCCTGCTAAAGTGTGATGATGACAGTACTCTGTAATGAAGGCTAGTTGCTGAAAGGAGATGATTTGTTTCATAGCATAGAATAGAAAAGATATCAGAAAATAAATGGGGAGGGATCTTTTTAAAGTTAAAGTAGAGACAGCAAGTTCCACAACTTCGATGGCATTTCAGATTGCACACGGCATCTGAAGGCAATCACCTTCAGTTTGAATGAGGAGCTGGGTATTTTCAGCAGCCGTGCCAGTGATTGACTGGACAATTCGGAAGGAGGTGCCACTGGGGAGAGGACCTTGCAGTCATTGGCATAGAGATTACCCCAACTCCTTCCTGTACATCAATGAAAGGGTCTGTGGGTGCTCCTGGAAGGAGAGTTTCAGTGACCAGAGTATGAAGGGGTGAAGACAAAGGAATGTGATTAAGCTGCAGTCAGCCTGCAGGGAAAGAGCCGACAGGCACACAAGAGAAGCCACATGTCTAAAGACTTGTTCAAATTTATGGAACAAACTCTCTGCTTAACATTTGGTAGGTAGCAATTAGGGAAAGCTCAGGTAGATATCGAGGCACACAAGATTGGGGGAGGGAATTTTGAGGCAGGGCCTTTTTGCTGCCCTATTTGAGTATATCCTCCTAGGTTGGCCTTTAGGTCATCTACCTTTAGCAAATGGCTTTGGCTACCAGTCTTCTGTTCCTTGATAATGTATTGTGGATTCAGTTTGGGACAATGCATTTCCTAAAAGCTGTGGATCCCAGTCCAGATGCTGTTGGAGTCTATGAGATGGATGCAGATCAGAAGGTGTGAAGTTTGTATGTAGTTTCAAAAGAAAGCATTGTCTATACTTGGTAAATATGGAATTGTCCTTTTTGTTTTGCAAATAAATATCAAGCCCCACATTGAGCCCGGAGACATTTCCACGGAGAGTGTCTCCATATGATGCCTGCTGTACCTTGTTTTGTCAAATAAAGAAGCTGCTTTGTATCTACCAGTAATTTTCTCCAGCGATTTCATTCATGCAACAACAGAGGAGGCCAGGTCCGTGGGTATATTTAAGGCAGAAGTTGATCGTTTCTTGATTGGTCAGAGAATCAAAGGATATGGCGAGAAGGAAGGTGTATGAGGTTGAGTGGGATCTGGGATTAGCTATGATGGAATGGCAGAGCAGACTCATTAGGCTGAATGGCCTAATACTGTTCCTATGTGTCATGGTCCTATGGTATTCCCCAGGAGGACAAGTACCTGATAGCAAGACGATAGTGCAACCAAAGTCTCTATGTGGAAGAAACATTGTGCCTCTCTGCTTGCTAAATACTCCAGCAAGTCCAAATGTTCTGGAGGCACTCTAGACAACTCGGTTGGCTTAGAATCCAGTTCTGAGGAGCTGGAAGGTAACTCAAGACTTACAAACAAACACTGGGCATAATCCACAGCAGGTATCTTGGAAAGTTGTGCTACATCTTGGAAATTTGGGCTGACATCTCAGAAACTCAAACTGGTCTCTCAGAACCTTTAGGAAGACAAATATTCTGGTAGAGATTTGATGAAATCTGAATGGTACCAGAAGACCAATTAATACACGGATTATGGGAAAGTAACCAAGGGTTAGAGGAACATCTGGGGAGTGAATAAGATGGAACTGAATTGTCTCCTCATGCATACCAATTGCTAACTTGAGGCAAACAGAAGTTAAGAAATTTGTCCAGGTCCCAATGATCTCTCGTCCAGGACAGCAGCAGTGAGTGGCTGGTTCAGCAGTAACTTAGGAACTTGGATCCTCGCAGCCAGTTCAAGATCTAAAAAATTCCCTGCCAAACCACAGTCTACCAATGCTCAAGGGAATGCTTACGTTCCCTCCTGAGGCCTGATGCTCTTTGTTTGTCCAAAGAGTTCATGGCAGAACCCTTGCATAAAGGTCATGCAATTTTCTATGTTTAGTCTCAGTCTTGTGAATATCAAATAGCTGCTTCTTTGTTAGTGAAGGCCAACTCCAAGCCTTTCTTGGAACCAAAGCTTTCTCAGGTCGATCCAACTACAAGTATTTTTCTCACTGCAGGCTGCTGTAGCTGTTATTGTTTGGGCCTGTGATCATGTGCCCTTCAAGCAATTTGTTGGCCTTAGTTTAGTGATTTTTCTGATCACTGTCTCCAACATGACCAAAGCCCAGCCTACTCATTCTCTTGAGCCCCACCATCCCACTACTTCCCCTTTATTCCAATGCCACATGATATTATCAACCCTGTCAATGTCACTATATCCCTTATCCCTACACTTGCCCACATTTCTCACCACCACAACTGACCATTAACACCCCTGGATGAAACAATGAAATCTTCAAAACTTTTACATTCAGATCCATCCAAAGTTTGAATTCCCAACTATCCTTCCTGCAATCATTATTCCGATGCCACCCTGTCCCCAAGTCAATTCTTGAATTGGAATCATTCTGCCCAGCTCACCTCACCTAGCAGGTGCATGCAAGATGGTGTTTACAGAATCTCTCATTCTGCACTAATGTTTCCATAATGGTAATCAGAAGAGACATAGTTTTCCATTTCTCATGCTATATTTATTATTTCATATTTTCTTAAGGCATAAAGTGAGACCATTCATTCCATTGTCCATACCAGCACTCAGAGAAATCCAGTTTATTTCCAGGTGTCCTATTCTCTCTCTCCCATGCCAATCAGCTCTACCAGGATTCTGTTGTCTTCACTGGGGATAATTTACAGTTGCCAGTTAATGTACCAGTCAGCAGTTCTCCAGGATTTGACTCCATGCTGACAGTCTCCAGCCAAGTGAAATTCCTTAGGTGTTGGATTACTCCATGTGTACTCTCAATGCCACGTAGATTTCAAAATCATTTTTCTGATCTCTAACCTGGTCCAATTTACTCTTCGCTACTGATTATTAATTATTAATAAGTACTTAGCTCACTCTCACCTCTTCTCCACTTTTTGATTTACCATATCATGTCAGATTTGAAACCTGTTTCCTTTAAAATCCTGTCTGCTTCTTTAGATATACTGCTCCCTAAAATATGCCTTATTTGGCTACAAAGTATTTCTAGTCCCATTTCTCATGCTATACGATTATTTGATGAGATTTTCTTGTTCCTCGTCTGAAGAAAGCAATAAATGATCTGACACTTTCAATATACCGCTAAATTTGCCACTGAATAAGACAACATCCTCCTTTGTTCATTTTAACCAATTAAATCCCACTCAATATCTACCATAAGCTGACGGTAATCTAGAACCTTCCTCAAAACTGAGAAACCTCAAACTTTTGTAACAGAACTTGAGAGAAAATTGAAAGTTAAAACTACATCCATACAGATCATAAAACAGGGCTGCAGAAACAGGAAGCGTGACCTTAATCCAACCATGACATTCAGTGGTTAAGTTGAAATACAGAAATGGCTTCCAATGGATTTTCATGATCACCTGAAGTGGTTGGATCAAGTGATAAAGATCATAGCTATATAGCTATGTCACGACTATGAAGACAACCTGTACATAACATAAGATACTGTATAACTCAGTGACCCTATGGTAAGGAACTAAAGATAGAAACATACTTTCTTGGTGCATCAAAAAACTTGGTGACACAGAGGATAATAATTCAATTTTAAATGTGCATAACACCTTTTCATCACCAGCTGATAGAATTTTTAGGTTAGGTGGCAAGGCAGATCCAGGTGAGACATTGGACCATTAGAAATGATGTGCTGACACTGGAGAAGGTTCAAAGGAGGTTCTCAAAAATTATTCCACAATTGAACAGTTTCTCACATGAAGAGTGTTTGATGGCTCTGGGCCTGTATTCACTAGAATTTAGAAGAATGAGGGCTGACCTAATTGAAACCTATCGAATGGTGAAAGGCCTTGATAGAGCGGATGTAGAGAGCATGTTTCCTATGGTGGGAGAGTCTAGGAGGAGAGGACACAGCCTCAGAATAGAGGGACATCATTTTTAACAGAGTTGAGGAAGATTATCTTTAGCCAGAGAGTAGTGAATCTGTGGAATTCATTGCCAAAAGCAGCCGTGGAGGCCATGTCTTTACATACGTTTAAGGCAGAGGTTGATAGATTCTTGACTGGTCAGGGCATGAAGAGGTAAAGGAGAAGGTAGGAGTTTCATTGAAAGTGGTGTCATGGATAGATATTGTCATAAAGAAAGCTTTTGCCACATTGGCCTTCATAAATCAATGTATTGAGTATTGAAGCAACATACACAAAAAATGCATTTTTTGTGTGTGTTGCTTGAATTTCCAGTATCTGCAGGTTTCCTCATGTCTGTATTGAGTATAGAAGATGGGATTTTATGTTGAACTTGTAAAAGACATTAATGAGGCCTAATTTGGAGTACAGATCGACCTTCTATAATCCGGCACCATTGCAACCTGAGGAGTGCTGGATTAGTGAAAATGCCGAATTACAGAAGGATCACATTAAGCAATAGCTAACCACCTCATCATACTTTTAAAATATCAAAGGATTCAAAGGTTCATTTAATGTCAGAGAAACGTATGCAATATACATACTGAAATGCTTTTTCTTCGCAACCATCTACGAAAACAGAGGAGTGCCCCAGATAATAAACGACAGTTAAATGTTAGAACCCCTAAGCTCCCCCGTCACTCCCCTCCCTCCTGTGTGTAAGCGGCAGCGAGCAACACTCCCCCCTCCCCCCTCCCCAGCAGCAAAAAATGAAGCGCACCCTCTACCAGCACTCAAGTGAGGTTTTCTATACGCCACATTTCACGCGACCGCCAGGCGGCCGGGGATTCGGCACTGGGCTCTTTCCTCTTCACTCGCAGTTACAAAGGGAATCCTCGTTAGTTCCTTTTCCTCCGCTTAGCAATATGCTTAAATTCAGCAGGTCACCATGTCTGATCTGATGTCGTAGGCAGAAGAGAATGGAGCGCTGGCCTGGCGACACCGGAGGGCAGTGCGCGACTGCCGGCCGCAGGTGGGCAAGAAGGCGGACTGACCCAGGACACGCCAACTCCCCTGTCGCTTGTGGATGAGACGGGTGGGTGCGCCTCACGCAAATGATATTAATAAATACAGGAAAACAAGCAAGAATCGCCTGTCTGTGCTTACAAGAGTGCGCCAACACGTGAACAGATCTAGTGCAATCAAAACAATGCACAGCAGATCGGTATGGTGGTGTGGAAAATTTGAAATCAGTACGGATTATCGAAGGAACCAGATTACAGGTAGTCGGATTAGTGAAGGTCGACCTGTATTATGTCCAGTTTTGGTCATCTACCCACAGGAAAGATGTAAATAAGGTTGAAAGAGTGCAGAAAAAATTTACAAGATGTTGCTGGGTCTGGAGGATCTGAGTTATATGGAAAGATTGAATAGGTTAGGACTGCATTTTTTTGAATGCGGGGTTGAGAGGAGATTTGATAGAGATATACAAATTTATGAGGGTTATAGATAGGGTAAATGCAAGCAGGCTTGTTCCACTGAGGTCATGGGTTAAGGGTGAAAGGTGAGAAGTTTAAAGGGAACTTGAGGGGAAACTTCTTCACTCAGAGGGTGGTGAGAGTGTGAAATGAGCTGCCAGCACAAGTGGTGCATGCAAGCTCGATTTTAACGTTTAAGAGAAGGTTGGATTGGTACATAGCTAGTAGGGATATGGAGGGGCCTGGTGCTGGTGCAAGTCATTGGGAATAGGCTGTTTAAATGGCTTGGGCATGGCTAGATGGACTGAATGGCCTGATTCTGTGCTGTACTTCTCTGTGATTCTGACTCTTTTGGGACTGAGAGGTAAAACAGACCACCTAGGATGAAATGGTGGAGCAGGCTCGATGAGCCAAATGGCCTAATTCTGCTCTTATATCTTATGGTCTCATGGTCTTATTTTACTTCTGTAGAAAGCTAGATCCATGAAGTTCACAAAGTGCTGCTTTTTGTAAATGCTGTTTCACTGAAAGGGCAGGGCTCATGCTGATTGGGACACATGAAGTGCAGTCCCACAGGTCAAACAAAGTTAGATGAGTTTCTTTGACTTATGAAAAAATCTGGAAAGTATATTTTCAGCCAAACTCAGTTTTTTACTGTTTCTTCATCTGGGTGATTTAATTCAATGGTTCATTTATTATTAAAGCATGAATGCAGTATACAACTCTGAGACTTGACTTCTCCGGATAGCCACAAAGCAAAGAAAAAGCATGGAAATGAGTTCAAAGAAAAACAGCAAGCCCACTCCCCACACACAAAAAAGATGACAACACGATCATCAAAACCCCAAACTCCCCTGCACAAAAAACTTTCAAAATGCAACAAGAACATCAACACCTCCCCCACCCGCCTAAATCCCCCTCCCCTGCACAAAAAGACGAGGAAGAACAGGTGTAAAAAATAGAATATAAAAAACCATAAGACTGAAAAAGTCCATAGTCCACCGTCCAAATCTGTAAACACAGAACCCTGGTGACATCCTCTGACATTATCAAAAGAGAGAGACACCACTCGAACACAGAGGCCAACCCCCGGTCACAACGATAGACCACACTGGCAGCAGAGGGATTCCTTCGGCGATTAAAAAGGCAGGTAGGCAGCAATGAGCCATCCTTCACCTTCTGCATTCACCTGAATATTTCAATCTCTTCCTGGGGTTGGTGGACTGGGAGTACGTATGGCTGCAGTACACTTGAAATTTGATAAGTATGTATACAAGTGCATGGTTCTTCTGTCAAAGTGAGACACCTAATAAATACATATTTCCAGAGGAGAAGGTAGAATGAATACTTCCAAATGTTTATATCTGTTTAGTTTCCGTTGTAATCCATATGAAACTTCACTAGAAATAATTATTCCAATCAGAATGTACAGTACATTGGTTCAGAAATGAATCTATAAAGCTGGGGTATTAATCTCTGTCATATAACGCACCTTCATCATTTTTTCCTCCTTGCTATTTAAATTGAAACATTAACTATTTCTTTTAAATAACATTACATTTCTACAGAAGTAACAGAGATGAATTTGATACCAGCTTACAGTATTAAAATACAAACATTAATGTTCATGATTTCACTTTCAATGCTATTGTTATTTTAATTCCTGCAATCAGTTTGTCTTGATCGTTTTCCATCAAATGACCATGTTTACATTTTACTTCAGAGCTCCTTTTGTAAACCCTGTATATTGTGAACAAAGCAACAGTTTGCCAGTTACTTTCAACCTGACATTTTCTTGGCTTCTTACATGGAGCTCATTTGCGTTATGTTCATGTTGGCATATTATCAGCCTAGTTCAGAGTAATGGGTTCTATAATATACAGACAGAAGCTTAATGCAGGCATGTTAATCCATCTTCGAAAATGCATTCAGTTAGGTTTCTCTTACACTGAAATTACTAAACACTCAGTGCAGCTAATCTGTGTTGGTGCTTTATGAGTTGTCTGAATGATCTTGGAATTATTAAAAAAAATTAGTATTGGGAAAATTTTTATTAAAGAAATCTGCTAGTTTTCCTTTGTTATTAACTCTGAATAAACCTGCCATGGCAATTGGAGTGTTGCGTGTCAGTAAAGATATTTCTTTAGCAGACTAAAATAAAAAGTTGTGGCTCCATGCAAAGCAGATAGTGGAAAATAGAAAGACTGCAGACTAAAAGCATATTTTGGGCTTTTCAAAACTCAACTTCACACATAATAACTTCATCAGAATTTCTATACACAACAATCATTTCTGTCCTATTGCCATTGTCAAAGTAAAGAGAAAATTAAAATCAGAAAATCATGAGAACATTCAGACTAATGGGCCTTATTAAAATAATGAATGGAAGTAGACATTAACACAAATTGCATTTTTATAGGTAGCATATGTAAACTGTCATTGTTTTTATTTGTTGAGTCCAATTTACATTTTAGATGCACATTATTTAGTCTTATGGAAAATCTGAGAAAGCATCAACACAATGTTAACGTTTACTTCCATTCATTATTTTAATAAGGCCCATTAATCTGAATTTCTCATGATTTTTCTGATTTTAATTTTGGAATTACCATCCTTATTCTTTTTTCTGAGATTATTGTCAGCATGTGAATGGCAATGGCAAGTCCTTGCATCTCTTCCAGTAAGTGAAATACTGAAAATGCTGGAATTTGAAATTTTAAAAAAAGTAATTGTTGGGATACTCAGCAGGCCAAATAGAATCACAGAAAGAAGTAGCGTTAACATCAGAGGTACCACAATCAATATGTAGTCGAGACTAGATGAGAAAGAAAGACCATCTCTTGTAAGAGATTACTGGACTAGTTGGATTTTTACAACAATGTCTTATCATTCCCATTGCTAGTTCAAATATAATGAATTTAGTTTCATAAATTGATGCACGGGATTTGAATCATATGGTTGGAAAATTACTTAGTCCACTGCCACAGCTTAGGTGGAAGTTCAGCTGAAACCCTGCTTATGTGTATTTCCAATGAATCTGCCAATGTTACCGTTACTGAGAGGGAGAAAACTGAAGAAGTGTATGTACAATGAAACTATGTTATAAAATAGGTATCTTGAGATTTATGTGCTTAATCTCACCTGCCTTTTTAATGTAGTTCTTTCAGAATGTCAGAGGCGACGTCTTTCAGCTGAGATATTAGGATGGACCATGCTTGTCTTTAGCTAGTGGTTTCCCTGGAGAACAAGTGGCTTGTTTCCATTCTCTGTTCATCTCTACACTGATTTTCACACCTGTGCATTGAAATGTGGAAATTGGAAAGCTTTGGAAATCAGTGGCCACACATCTGACTGTCAGCTCTCATTGAACTCACCACTGAGTTCAGAATCCATTGCCTGTTCAAAAGACAAAATCTCATTCATTTAATTGGGGTCAGCAACATTCTGGTAAAAGATAAGTGCAGTAACTTCATTTACTCTCCTTTATTTGATCTTGGTGTATTAAATAATTTCTAATATTTATAATTTTTAAATATATTTTAGTTTTTATATCACTTAAGTTCATTCCAACAGTTTTTAAATGTTAATGACTCTCATGGAAGTTCTTAAGAGATTCAAAACATTTGGACATCAAAAGGTTTTGTCTCTGGGGAGACCAGGGACATAAACCTCAGGAGAATCTACTTGAAGCCTGATCTCTGTCCTTATCCCACTCGACTTGTGGGACAGCTGCTGCATATGGAGAATCGGTTCAACCATGCTTGTACCTGAAATAGCTAATGCAAATAAGCACGTGTTGAGCTTGGGCAGCGGGATCAAATCCATGACATTGCAGCTAATTAAATCTGCTCAAAGGTACAGCAGTGATGCCTCTCATGAACTTTAATAACGAATGTTCCCCACAGTAAAAATTTTTAGAGTTATGTTTGGTCACATGAAGAAATCATTATCTACATCCCCTTAATAAATTTTAACAGCAGCATTAAATATGAGTGGCAAATACTGTGTTCATTCACCAGACCGAAAAGAAGAGTGGGATCCATAGAAATTGTTATGGCATTGATTGAATGCAGATCAGAAGAGTATTCTGAGCTTTAAAAAAATTGATGGAAACAATGCCCACACAAGAATGATTGTTTCAGCACCAGTATGTCTAAAGAAAATACAATGAAGTTGTAGCCTTTGTTCTCCAAATGTGGTGATAGATACAATGTGATGAATACAAGGCGGACAAGGGCATGATATTAAAATAATGAATGTAAATAGACTTGGTAAAATCATTTGCATTTTCATTTCCTATGAATATAACTGAAGTTTCAGAATGAATTAGATGATTCTTTTGATTGTGTCCTGAAATATCACCTTCTTTCCCAATTAATTTTCTGGTTGTTTGAAAGTTTGAGAATATTTGCTGCCAGGGTAAATTACGGACAGTTTAAGGCATCATAATAAAATAAATTGGACTTTCAGCTAAAACCTTTATGAGTTTAATAGCTTCATATTCTTTGTGCATAAATGACCAATCCTCAAAGTATATGACAGATTTTTCTACAGGAAATTAATTTTACACTGAAGAGCGTCAATGATACCTCATTATCAATATGCATAAGGGTCTGAACTTTTATAAAGCATTGTCAGTTTGATTTAAGTAATCAGTGAAAAATTCCTGGTCAACAATGGACAGTTGTTTCTTGATGCACTGTGCTGGTGTTTATAAATTTGATGTGGATAGCAAGATAAACAGACAGAGTGACAAAACAGAGAACACAATTACTTAGATTGATGTTCTATTCCACTAGGAACTTTTGTTAAACCCCCCCCCCACTTAGAAAGCATAGAAACATAGAAAAACTACAGCACTATACAGGCCTTTCGGCCCACAATGCTGTGCCAAACATGTACTTACTTTAGAAATTACCTAAGGTTACCCATAGCCCTCTATTTTTCTAAGATCCATGTACCTATCCAAGAGTCTCTTAAAAGACCCTATTGTATCCACCTCCACCACCGTTGCCTGCAGCCGATTCCATGCACCACTCTCTGCATAAAAAACTTACCTCTGACATCCCCTCTGTACCTCTTGATTGTTGGTTCTCTTGAGGTTTCTGACATTCAGAAAGCAGATCAGCTGGCTGATCTTCCTTAGAAATTAGCTTTGTCTTCTGTTTACCTGATAATGCATACTGCAAAAAAGCCTGCACATCAGCTGGATGCACCTTCAGTCTCATAAAGACATTCAAATGTCATTTTTAGATTGATAGCATTCTTATATTGATGATTACCTGGAGCAATGGGAAAGGGAAAAGGCGTCAAAATCCATGCAAGTGGATCATTACCAAAATCACTCAGGCAGTATTGGCTGCTGGAAGTATAGTGTTACTGCATGCTCTCCAAGTGTGAAGAGATCATAGAAGCTACCAGGAAACTAAGCACTCTGTCATCAGAGTATTCTTGCTACGATCTGCGATGATCTCTATATTCAGTAATTGAAAGCCCTTTCTCTAAATGAAGGCATTTGGTCCATTCCTATAGATGTCAGCACATCAGGGATATCAGCAATGATGACCAGTGCATCGGATGCTACATTCAGCTCTGTATCAAAAATATTGCAAAGAACAAGTCACTCTAAACGAGCCCTCTAACGTGAAGTATGATGTATAATGGCTTTGGAAAGCCTAAGGCTGAGAACAGAAAGTTCAGCTAAGAACCTTGTGACTCCTCACTTGATGGTAATTGACAGCTTTGCTTTCCCCATCGGTTAAGGAACAACCTTTTGGCTGCAAGTGTAATGGAACTTGCTGATATAAAAATGTAGGATCTTTCTTTTGACAAACAATGCTTCTTTGTTGGTCAAGAAGCATTGGCTGCTTGAGAATGTACTCCCATTCAATGACCATTAATCTGTCATGCTTGATACTGCCCTGAAGCCAGATGGATCAGATTACCACGGTACTGAGGTACACAGACAGACACCCTAGGTTTCCCACAATAGTCAACATTCATGGAAATGCACAACCTTCCACTTCTCAAGTTAGGGTATACCACAATGTAAGATAAAGATAAATGCCACACAAGGTAGGTTCTCATTGACTTATCCAAGAATTATTCTTATTAGTTCTATTAACAATTAAGCAAGTGAAGTAGATTTTCAGAGTAAATGCATTTTCCTGGTTTGAAAGTTTGTAATAAATGAGACAAGACTCAGACAGCTACATTAATCATTAACAATTTCATTGTTCTTCTGGCTAGCTCCCATTCTCACGGTCCATCCAGAACTCTGCATCAGAATCCAAACTCTCAACAAATGTCAACCAAGCATTGCCATTACACTTACTGATCCCACATTGGGCTCTCTTATACAGCCACAGTACACGTGTTTGCTAACAATATCACTTTCATTTCTAAATATCTCCTTGAACTGACTGCCTAGAAAATGTTTTTTTAGAGCAGCTTGTGCTTGTGCCTACTCGGGGAAAGGCTATCTTAAATTGCGTGTTGTGTACTAACCTAGATCTTATTAGGGAGCTTAATTTAAAGGAATCTGAGGCATTGATCATAATATGATTGAATTCATACTGCAACTTGAGAGGGAGAAGCATTAACTCGCATGAATCAGTATTGCAATGGAATAAAGGGAATTATAGAGGCATGAGAGAGGAGCTTGTCCGGGTGGATTGGAGGGGTATACTGGCAGGAATGATAGCAGAGCAGAGGAGGCTGAAGTTCACAAGGCACAGGATAGATATGTCCCACAGAAGAAGTTCTCAGATGGAAGTGGAAGGAAACCGTGGCTGACAAAGGAAGTTAAGGACTGCATAAAAACCAAGAGAAGGCATATAAGGTAGCAAAAGTGAGTGGGAAGTTGGATGATTGGGAAACTTTTAAAATCCAACAAATGGCAACTAAAAAGCTATAAGAAGGGAAAAAATGAAAAATGAAGGCAGACTAGCCAATAATATAAAGCAGGATACCAAAAGTTTTTTTCCAGTTATGTAAAAAGTAAAAGGGAGATGAGAGTTGATATTGGACCACTGGAAAATGATGCTGGTGAGGTAGTAATGGGGACAAAGAAATAGGAGATGAACATAATGGGTACTTTGCATCAATCTTCACTCTAGAAGACACTAGCAGTATGCCAGAGGTCCGAGAGTGTTAGGGAGCAAGAGTGAGTACCATTGCTATTACAAAGGAAAAAGTGCGAGGGAAACTCAAAGGTTTTAAATTGGATAAGTCACTTGGACCAGATGGGCTACATCCCGGAGTCCTGAGAGAGGTTGCTGAAGACAGAATGAATGCATTGGTCATGATCTTTCAAGAATCACTAGACTCTGGCATGGTCCTGGAGGACTGGAAAATTACAATTGTCACTCCACTCTTTAAGAAGAGAGGAAGGCAAAGGAAAGGAAAGGTCAGTTAGCCTAACCTCAATGGTGGGGCAAGTGTTGGAGTCTATTATTAAGGATGAGGTTTTGAAATACTAGGAGTATGATGATAAAATAAGTCAAAGTCATTATGGTTTCAGTAAAGGGAAATCTTGCCTGATAAATCTGTTAGAGTACTTTGAGGAAGTAACAAGCAGGGTGAATATGTAGTAGATATCATTTACTTGGATTTTCAAAAGGCATTTGATAAGGTGCCACACATGAGGCTGCTTAACGAGATAAAATCCTATGCCATTACAGGAAAGATACTGGCATGGATAGAGGAATGGATGACAGGCAGAAGACAGCAAGTAGAAATAAAGGGGACCCTTTCTGGTTGGCTGCCACTGAATAGTGGTGCTCCTTGGGGGCAGTATTGGGACCACTACTTAAACATTGTTTGTCAGTGGTTTATATAATGGAATTGATGGCTTTGTGGCAAAGTTTGTGGATGATATGAAGATAGGTGGAGAGTTAGGTAGGGCTGAGGAAGCAATGTGATTGCAGCAGGACTTAGGCAAATTGGAAGAATGGACAAAAAAGTGGCAAATGGAATACAGTGTTGGGAAATGTATGGTAATTCACTTTGATAAAAGGAACAATAGTGCAGACTATTATCTGAATGGGAAGAAGATTCAAACATCAGAAGGAACAGAGGGACTTAGGAATCCTCATGCAAGACTCCCAGGAGGTTAATTTACAGGTTGAGTCTGGTAAAGAAAGCAAATGCAATGTTGGCATTTATTTCAAGGGAACTAGAATATTAAAGCAAGGAGATAATGCTGAACCTTTATAAGACACTAGTCAGGCCACGCTTCGCTTATCGTCAGCAGTTTTTGGCCCCCATATCTCAGAAATGATGTGTTGTCATTGGAGAGAGTTTAGAGGAGGTTAACGATGATAACTCCAGGAATGGCAGAGTAGACTCGATGGTCCCGATGGCCTAATTCTGCATTTATGTCTTATGGTCTTATGGTCGTTCTGTTAAAATGCTGAAGGAACTCAGCAGGCCAGGTAGCATCAATGGAAAAAGGTAAACTGTCAACGTTTCAAGCCGAGATCCTTCATCAAGTCCTGATGAAGAGTCTTGACCTGAAACATTGCCTGTTTATTCTTTTCCATAGATGTTGCCTGGCCTGCTGAGTTCCTCTAGCATCTTATGTGTGTTACTTTGGATTTCCCGCATCTGCAGGTTTTGTCATGTTGGCTATTTTTAATGTTCTACTTGGTGGTTCACAAAAACCATTCTTATATCCTCATCCACAAAATGTTTTCATGAAATTATGTTTGCTTACTGTCTTTTAAAATTCCATTCTCTGTGGATATTATTTGGCCTGCTGCATATTTCCAGAATGTTCTGTATTTATTTTATGACTGAGCTAACAGGTTTGTGATGAGATCAGTTATAGCCGGAATAACTGAATTTCAACCCATTGACATTCCATCTTCGAATGCAGACATGCAGCTCCAGCCCTTAAAATTTTGCTTGGTGGTATATTCTGTAAGGCTATATTTACATATTGGAGCATTAATTGTGGAGCCCTTCCGATCAGGAATATGCTACAGAAAGGTGAACACTGTCACCCATGCATTTCTTTGAAAGAAGATCTGAATGCACAGTTCTGAGATTTCACCCCATAAAGTCCTCAATTGAGGCCAAATGGTGATTTGCTAAACAGGAAGCAGAAAACTGGCAGACCGGTGATATTGTTTGCATCATAAAAATCTACAAGCTGGTTAATTTATTATGTTCAGAATCATATTTGCATATTTTTATTCATGTTCTCAAGACTGTGAACATTTAGCAATTTAAAACAGCTGTCCTAGGGTTTTGATGAATCCCAGGAATTTCACACCATATTTTAACAGATAATAATTTCTGCTAAATGTTAATTTTAATATGAAGAGAGAATGAATAAATAAATAAAACATGCTGAGAATGTTCAGATGTTTCAGCCATGATCAGTTGATGTGTTCTGACTTTCATAACACTATTATATTGCATCCATCGAAAGTGACTGTTGACTCACAGGCTTTGTGTTCAGGTTAATGGTTTACTTCCACTTTCTTCACTTCCAGCAGTAGAGGGGAATTTTATTAATGTGTAGTAACATTGTGAGAGAAATTTAAAATTGTTTTCAAATATATTGAGCTCATATGCTGTAATATGACCTCACTTGCCCAAAGTCAACTGTTTATTTCCCTCCATAGATACTGCCTGACTTGTTGAGTTCCTCCATCATTTGGTTTATGTTGCTCAGTATATTCAATGTTTGCTTATTCATGGAAAACCTAGCAAGCTTTTGCACCAGCTATTGCTGTTCTTTCTACTAAAGGCACAGCATGTGATCTTCTTCCTACATCTGGAAGTGTGAGACTACTGAAAGTGTCAACCCCATGGCATGTGATCTTCATCCTGCATCTGGAAGTGTGAAACTACTGAGGGTGTCAGACCCATGCCATGTAATCTTCATCCTGCATCTGGAAGTGTGAGACTACTGAGAGTGTCAGCCCCATGGCATGTGATCTTCCTCCTGCATCTGGAAGTGTGAGACTACTGAGGGTGTCAGACCCATGCCATGTAATCTTCATCCTGCATCTGGAAGTGTGAGACTACTGAGAGTGTCAGCCCCATGGCATGTGATCTTCGTCCTGCATCTGGAAGTGTGAGACTACTGAGGGTGTCAGACCCATGCCATGTAATCTTCATCCTGCATCTGGAAGTGTGAGACTACTGAGAGTGTCAGCCCCATGGCATGTGATCCTCCTCCTGCATCTGGAAGTGTGAGACTACTGAGAGTGTCAACCCCATGGCATGTGATCTTCATCCTGCATCTGGAAGTGTGAGACTACTGAGATTGTCAGCCCCATGGCATGTGATCTTCGTCCTGCATCTGGAAGTGTGAGACTACTGAGAGTGTCAACCCCATGGCATGTGATCTTCGTCCTGCATCTGGAAGTGTGAGACTACTGAGAGTGTCAGACCCATGGCATGTGATCTTTGTCCTGCATCTGGAAGTGTGAGACTACTGAGAGTGTCAGACCCATGGCATATGATCTTCGTCCTGCATCTGGAAATGTGAGACTACTGAAAGTCTCAGCCCCATGGCATGTGATCTTCCTCCTGCGTCTGGAAGTGTGAGACTACTGAAAGTCTCAGCCCCATGGCATGTGATCTTCGTCCTGCGTCAGGAAGTGTGAGACTACTGAAAGTCTCAGCCCCATGGCATGTGATCTTCCTCCTGCGTCTGGAAGTGTGAGACTACTGAGAGTGTCAGACCCATGGCATGTGATCTTCGTCCTGCGTCTGGAAGTGTGAGACTACTGAAAGTGTCAATCTCATGTCATGTGATCTTCATCCTGCATCTGGAAGTGTGAGACTACTGAAAGTCTCAACCCCATGGCATGCAAAGCTTTGGGAACACAGTGACTAAACCTCACATTGTCCAAAAATCTGATGGTTAACCAGGAATTACTTTCAGAAGCCATCCTTATTTCATAGGTTTTCATTTTATCTAATAAATAAAAGTATGCTAAACATTTTTAATATTTCACTTCACAGTGAGTTTAATGATGAGGAGTACCAACTATTCCTTCAGTTGATATTTTTCTGGTAATTGAAATGGAGAAATGTAACCATGCTTTCCACAAATGGCTTCCAAAGGCAGTCATTTTTACGCAATGCATTGTCAGTTGAAATGATTTAAAAAGTTCCAGTAGGAGAATAGAGGATAAAAAAGTGAACTACAAGTATATTAGACAGATACCAGTCGTGAAACGAATGATGTGCTCTATTGTTTATGTCTCACCTCCTAACATGGAAGGCCTTTGAAGATAAAGACAAAACTGTGATGGAATGCTCCCCACTTGCTAGATTACTCCAGGGCCAATGATTTTCAGAAAGCTCAACACCATCCAGGCAAAGCAACCTGGTTCACTGAACCTCATTTGCCTCCATCAATATGCAGACCCTCCACCACTGATGCTCAGTGGTTGAAACGTGTACCATTTCCTAAACACATAGCAGCTACTACAACTGCTCCCAAATCCAGCCCCTCAACACCGCCAAGGACAGCAGCAGCAGGATGCGTGGAAATACTACCCGCAGATCTATGGGGATGGGTTACCAAAGCTGGTCAGCAGCATGAAATTACAGAAAATGAATCCATTGAAACCAGCATGACACCTAGGAAAACATTATTAAGAAGAATCAATATGAGTTTATGAAAGAAAACTCATGGTTTGCGAATTTGCTAGAGTTTTTTTCTCTGAGGTTGTAATAACATGACAGGAGAGTAATAATAATAGTAATAAGAATAAGTACTTTATTGATTCCGAGTGGGAAATAATTTCATTACAGCAGCAACATTTAAAACATACAGCAAAAATAATAAATAATAATAAGTATAATAATAATATTAACTCATAATAAATCAGAATAATAATGTTCTCAATAATAATTTACCAGTGTGCAATACTGTGCAATAACAATGTATGAAATAATAAAACAAAGACTATTGTACTGTGATATTGGAACTATGATGTTGTGGCTAATACAAAGACTTGGATGCTCACAGCAAGAATGGCTAGGTTTTAGGTGTTTCAAAAGGGACAGGGAGGGAGGCAAAAGAGGTGGGGCATGGCATTGCTAATCAGGGATAGTATCATGGCTGCAGAAAAAAATGAAGTCATGGAGGGATTGTCTACTGAGTCAGTGTGGGTGGAAGTCAGAAACAGGAAGAGGGCAATAACTCTACTGGTTATTTTTTATTGACTCCCCAAAAGTAACAGAGACATTGAGGAGCAGATAGGGAGGCAGATTCCAGAATGTTGCAATCATGATAGGGTTGCTGTGAAGGGAGATTTTAACTTTCCAAATATTGACTGGCATTTCCTTAGAACAAAGGGTTTAGATGGGTAGAGTTTGTTATGTGTGTTCAGGAAGGTTTCCTGTCACAATATGTAGATAAGCCAACTAGAGGAGACCCTGTACTTGATCTGGTATTGGGAAATGAACCTGGTCACGTGTCAGATCTCTTGGTGGGAGAGCATTTTGGACGTTGTGATCACAACTCTATCTCCTTTACCATAGTGCTGGAGAAGTATAGAAACAGACAATTTGGAGAAAAAATTAATTGGGGTAGGGGGAAATTTGCATGGAGTTCTGCATGGGAATGTTCCATTAAGGCAGGGAAAAGATGGTGGGGTGAAAGAACATGGTGTAGAAAGTATGTAGGAAATCTAGTTAAGAAGAAAAGAAAAGCTTATGAAGGGTTCAAGAAACTAGGTACTGTTAGAGCTCTAGAAAATTACAAGAGTGTCAGGAAGGAGCTCAAGAATGAAATTAGGAGAGCTGGAAGGGGCCATGAGAAGGCCTTGGCAAGCAGGATTCAGGAAAACCCCAAAGCATTCTACAAGTATGTGATGAGCAAGAGGATGAGCCGTGTGAGAACAGGACCAATCAGGAGTGAGAGTGAAAATGTGTGTGGAGTCAGAGGGGGTAGTGGAGGTACTTAATGAATACTTTAACATAGAACATAGAATAGTACAGCACAGTACAGGCCCTTCGGCCCACAATGTTGTGCTGACCCTCAAACCCTGACTCCTATATAAGCCCCCACCTTAAATTCCTCCATATACCTGTCTAGTAGTCTCTTAAACTTCACTGGTGTATCTGCCTCCACCACTGACTCAGGCAGTGCATTCCACGCACCAACCACTCTCTGAGTAAAAAGACCTTCCTCTAATATCCCCAGGGACTGGATGAGATGTACCCCAGGCTACTGTAGGAGGCAAGGGAGGAGATTGCTGACCCTCTGACGATGATCTTTGCATCATTGATGGGGACAGGAGAGATTCCAGAGGATTGGAAGGTTGCAAATGTTGTTCCCTTGTTCAAGAAAGGGAGTAGAGATGACCCAGGAAATTACAGACCAGTGAGTCTTCATGGTGGACAAGTTGTTGGAGAAGATCCTGAGAGGCAGGATTTATGAGCATTTGGAGAGATATGGTCTGATTAGGGATAGTCAGCATGGTTTTGTCAAGGGCAGGTCATGCCTTACAAGCCTGATTGAATTCTTTAAGGATGTAACAAAACACACTGATGAAGGTAGAGCAGTGGATGTAGTGTATATGGATTTCAGTAAGGCATTTGATAAGATTCCCCATGCGAGGCTCATTCAGAAAGTAATGAGGCATGAGATCCAAGGAGATCTTGCTTTGTGGATCCAGAATTGGTTTGCTCACAGAAGTCAAAGGGTGGTTACAGATGGTTCGTATTCTGCATGGAGGTTGGTGAGCAGAGGTGTGCCTCAGGGATCTGTTCTGGGATCCCTTCTCTTTGTGATTTTTATAAATGACCTGGATGAGGAAGTTGAAGGGTGGGTTAGTAAGTTTACTGATGATACAAAAGTTGGAGGCATTGTGGATAGTCTGGAGGTTTGTCAGAGGTTACAGCGGGACAACAATAGGATGCAGAACTGGGCTGAGAAGTAGCAGATGGAATTCAACCCAGATAAGTATGAAGTGGTTCACTTCGGGATGTCAAATATGAAGACAGAATATAATATTAATGCAAAGACTCTTGGCAGTGTGAATGATCAGCAAGATCTTGGGATCCATGTCCATTGGACACTCAAAGCTGCTGTGCAGGTTGACAGTGTATTAAGAAGGCATATGGTGTGTTGGCCTTCATCAGCTGTGGGATTGAGTTCAAGAACCGTGAGGTGATGTTACAGCTATACAAAACACTAGTCAGACCCCATTTGGAGTACTGTGTTTGGTTCTGGTCACCTCATTACAGGAAGGATGTGGATACTATCAAGAGAGTGCAGAGGAGATTTACAAGGATGTTGTCTGGACTGGGGAGCATGCCTTATGAGAATAAGATGAGTGAACTTGGCCTTCTCTCCTTGGAGTGACAGAGGATAAGAAGTGACCTGATCGAGGTGTATAAGATGATGAAAAGCATTGATCGTGTGGATAGTCAGAGGCTTTTTCCCAGTGCTGAAATGGCTAACATGGCCAGTTGGTGCACATGCGCCAGTCGTGCATGCAGCCTGGTACAGCCGTTCCGATCTATTCCTACTTTCTCCTTCTTACTTTTTAATTTACGTTATTTTTTGTATTTTTTTTTCTCATGGTAACACATCGAAGCTGCACTCTCTCTAACATGCTGGTAGAGAGAGTTTTATTTGGGTTTTCTTTAGCGCTGGAAATGGTTACATCCCGACACGCGGGACAGAAGCAAGGTCGCATTGTGTATTCCACGGACCAGCAAAGACCAGCTGGCTTAGCGAACAGAGCGGTGGATAACCCTGCTGAAATCCGGAGGAAATCACACAGAGGGGGATCACAAAGCAGAGAAAAGAGGAACGGGTCAAGACAACAGAGACTTTTGGAGAAGAGGAGTTCGGTGGGTAATACCGTTCCGGCTGACTGGAAGTGCACTGAGAGCGGTAAGCGTAAAGGAGTTGGGTGCTTACTGTTCTGGCTAACAACGGATAGTGCAATCCGGGGTATATTACGATTGAGGAACATGTTTGCAGACTGGATATTGAACTTTTTACTGTTGGACTTCGGCCGCATTTCACCATGATACAACACTTGGTGGCACGGGAGGTCGTTCCTGCCTGTGGCCATCGAACATGCAGCTCCTCCCATGGACGGTCAGACACCCTGAGCCAATAGACTGATCCTAGACTTATTTTCCATCTGGCATAGTTTGCATTTTGGTGTTTGATTGTTGGGGTTTTATGTATTGCTATATCTACGCCCTATTCTTGGTTGGTGCAGCTGTAACGAAACCAAATTTCCCTCGGGATTAATAAAGTCTATCTATCTATCTATGAGGGACCATAGCTTTAAGGTGCTTGGAAGAAGGTACAAGGGGGATGTCAGAGATAAGTTTTTCGGACAGAGAGGGGAGGGTGCGTGGAATGCACTACAAGTGAAGGTGGTAGAGGCGAGTACAATACGGTCTTTTAAGAGACTCCTAGATAGGTACATGGAGCTTAGAATAATAGAAGGCTATGTGGTAGGGAAATTCTAGGCAGTTTCTAGAGTAGATTACATTGTCGGCACAACATTGTGGACCGAAGGGCTTGTAATGTACTGTAGATTTCTTTGTTTCAATGTACTACAATGTGTGTTCTCCTGTCGCACATGGAGTGTATTTAAATTTCCAAAAAGCATTTGATAAGTGGCCTCATGAAAGGTAACATGAGGTAAAAGATAACATTACTGGAACCAGAGTTTAATATAACAGACAAAAACAAAGAATAGGGCTAAAATCTCATTTTCAAGCTGTAACTAATTTTCTGATTCTTGAATAATTGGTGAAGATTCTGCCATTCGAGATGCTTTTTTTTAGATTATGAAGATATGCAGTCCTCTTTTATTGTCATTTAGTAATGCATGCATTAAGAAATGATACAATATTTTCTCCGGTGCAATATCACAAAACACAGGTCAGACCAAGACTGAAAAAAACTAACAAAACCACACAATTATAACATATAGTTACAACAGTGCAACAATACCATAACTTGATGAAGAAGTCCATGAGCACAGTAAAAAGTTCAAAGTCTCTTAAATTTCCCACATCTCACGCAGACAGGATAAGGAAGAAAAACTCTCCCCGCCATGCCCGACCACAGTCCAAATCTGAGTCATCCGAAAACTTCGAGCCTCCGATCAGTTCTCCAACACCAAGTACTGAGCGCCATCTCTGTCCGAATGATTCGACCTCAACCTCAGTTGCCAACAGCAGGCAAAGCCAGGGATTTTAAGGCCTTCCCGCCGGAAGATTCCCGACCATGCAGTAACAACAGCAGCGAACTGGCGTTTCAGAAATTTTTCCAGATGTTCCTCTGTGCTTTCACGTCTATCTCCATCAAATCAGAATTCCCCATGGCCCCTATTTAACGGATACGATATCATTTTTCACCGGAGGGCTGCGCACGCACGGCGCGCTGCTCTCTCCTCCCACCTTTTAATGACCAAGATGAGTGTTTTGCAATCATTGTTACTGATGTATAAAGGTACTTACAAAAGTAAAGTTGTGAAGAAGATGTGAGATATCAGGAATGGACTATGCGCTGGTTCAGGCAAGGGCTAGTGGAGTATGTTGTGGAATGCAGTGTGAGGAATGAAAAAGCAGAACGTTGTTTACACAGTGTGACACTGCAAAGTAAAAACAAAAATGCTGGAGGTAAACAGCACCAGTGGGATAAAAACACATTGAGGTTTCAGATCAAGTCCAGCACTTTCTATTTTTATTTAACATTTCCAGCAGTTGCCTTTGTTATCGATTTTCTATTATGAAGGCTATTAAATGTTGGTCTTCAGAGAAATCTGGTGTTCTAATTCATAAGGACAGCATACAGGCCAAGCCAGTGATTTAGAATGTAAATAGAATGCTGCTTGTATTACAAGACAGATACATTTCAAGAGTAAAGAAGTTTTCCTGTGTCTGCACAAGTGTGCAGTTGCTTATCTTAGGAAAAATATTCTTGCCTCTGTCTTACTGAGGATGATCCTCCACGATCTGGATCAACACACTGATATCATATGGAGGCTTCCGTGCTCCAGGGTCTCCATCAGGCGATGCCAGCTCAGGACCACCCATGTTGGAACGACTGTGCATGAGATACCAGACGAAGATTGACCCAACCCAGCTCCCGCACAGACAGGCTCACATCTGCCCCTCCCGGGCAACACTTCATCATGAGTGTGAAGAGAAAAACACCTGCCATACGAAACAACACCAACAACTGGGGTGATATAACTGAAACAGATCTCTGGGTGTTCGAGTGGATAGATACTGTAAAGATGTTTCCCCAGTGAAGAAATCTGCTGTATGACTAGGTGACATAGTCATGTTGAACTAAGCTGAGGGGATATTTCTTCTTCCTAAGGGTTTCTTTGCTGTCTCTCATGGAGATCTGTGCATCTGAGTCATTATGTCTGTTGAATAATGTACAAGATGATGAGAGTCATTGATTGTGTAGATAGCCAGAGGCTTTTTCTCAGGGCTGAAACGGCTAACACGAGGAGGCATAGTTTCAAGGAGCTTGGAAGTACATCGTAAGTACAGAGGGGATGTTAGAAGTTAGTTTTGGTGGGTACGTGGAATGCACTGCCAGTGACAGAGATACAGGTGGATATGATAGGGTCTTTTAAGAGACTCTTAGATGGGAGCTTAGAAAATAGAGGGCTATGTGGTAGGGAAATTCTGGGCCGTTTCTAGAGTAGGTTACATGGTTGACACAACATTGTGCCTCTAATGTGTTGTAGATTTCTATTTTCCAATACTGAGTTGCTTGATATATGAAGGTTGTTGGGATTAGTGGAGAAATTGAAACTGTGTTGAAGATCAGTTCAGCTGTAATCTCAATGAAGGGCTGGATAGGTTCCAAGGCCATGAAATCCATATCTCCTATTCCGTATGATTTTGGCTAGAAAGTACACAGAGTATGGTGCACAGCTCAGGGCCCGATGTTACACAAAGTATAGAATTTAATGTTGTACAAAATAATTCACCATGCAGATAACAGAACCGATATTTTACAACTAGCACGCATCAAAGTTGCTGGTGAACGTATCAGGCCAGGCAGCGTCTCTAGGAAGAGGCACAGTCGACGTTTCGGGCCGAGACCCTTCGTCAGGACTAGATTTTACAGCTACCAGGAAGTTTGAACAAGAAGACTTCCTTGAACAAAAAGAGATGACATGAAGTATGTTTTTCAGATTAAGAAAAGGTTTGACATTATAGAGATAATGAAGGTAGTTTCAAACAGGGAAAAAGGCCAAAATCTGCATGATTAAATTATAAAGTAGTCTCTAATAAATCAACACGGAAGTCAAGAGACAAGTACAAGGAATCTGGCACTTCATGTACTGTTCTCATTCTAACCAATTTCTGCTTTCACACTTACAGAGATCCTTTAACTGCTGCTCTCTTACTGAGGGCAATCAAGAAAAAGATTTGAAGGTAGAGAAGATGTGGCTGTAAAAGCATGGTGAGGAGGTGTGGTCAGGTCAGTCAGATCTTTCCAAATGCAGCAAATGCTGATAACTGAAGAAAATACATTTCTGGAGGCATTAATTAGGTTAAGCAGCATCTGTAGAGAGAGAAACAGTCAATGTTTCATGAGAACTCAGAAAATTTAACTTTTCTTTGACTTCTGGTCATCCAGGTGGAAGGACATTGACCTGAAGCACTGACTCGGCTTTTTCTCGACAAATACTGCCAGGCCTGCCATGTGTTTTTTGCCATTTCATGGTTTCATCTATTCCTCAGATAAACTGGCTGCAGTTTAGAACCACTCCATGGGTTACAAATGGAAAAGTCAAGTGAGCTGCTGTCCTTGTCAGAACAGCTCAAGTCTCTGCTGATGGTCTGTCAGTGTGGAGACACTGGTTGTCTTTCAGACAATCTCCATACTACATGTTAATGAATGAGTCAACATGCTCTCTAGCACGTTTGTTCTGTCATTCCATGACTAAAATTTGACCCGGTTCCTCTGTCAAGATACTGCTAATTGAAATTACCCATTAGCTAATGGTAATTCATAATTCATTTATTAATGTCATATGTACTGATTGACCAATTGACCAATTTATTAATGTCGTACATCCAATTGACTCATAATCTAGCTCACAAATAAAATAAAATAGGGAAATAAAGCTCAGAGATAAGGGCCCAGGTAGTAGAAGTGTAAAGGGTGTGCACAATCTGCTTTGTTGCAGTTGGGATAATGGGATTCATTGCCATTGTAGGAGTATTAGAGTTGGACAGCAATACAACATGGACAGAGACTCTCTGACCTAAATAGTCTATGTTGATCACCGAGCTAGTCCTAATTTCCTGTGATGCGTCCATATCGTTCTCAGACCTGCCCCTGAAAGTAGATATCTGAAATGATATTATTTACGTGCCTTAAACACTTCCTCTGGAAGGCTGTTCCATATAGTCATCACCCTCTGCTTCCTGTAACTGGGTCAATTCTGAATCTACCTTCATCTATGCGACCTAACCTTCCAGACTTGTAACTTGGGCGGTTTAGATAAGTACATGTTTGACTTACATGCATGGTTGCATGTTTCACTGTTTGTCTTGTAAACAAATAGTTAACGTGCTGTTACGTACCCCGTAACTGGGTTGCCAAACCAGCAGAAATGGATCACTCAGTTGGAGTTTGGATTACTGGAACTAAGAAAGTTTTATTAAAGAAACAAGCAACACAGTACTCTAATCAAAAGGATAATAAATGCAACAGTTCAGCAATGATAAACACACGTGTACACAGAATTAGGATAACAGGATCAATCAAGCTCTATCGTCGTCTAGGGGTAAATGACCAGTTTCAAAGTGACGCAAAGTTCAGTTCAATTGAGTTCAGTTCAGTTCACAGTAATCACTGCCGTGGGAGAGAGAGAGAGAAAGCGAATGAATATTCAAAAACGGCTTCCACACAGACCTTCGATATTCCTCACAGTCAGCTTTCGGACGAGCCCTTTGTAATGTCTTCTGAGGTCACCAACTGTGACCCCTCCGTTTCCAGAAACGATCACTTCTCTGCTGTGAACCTGGCACCCAGGCAAGGGCGGACACACACCAGGTTCCTGCCGATCGTACCTTTCCACCCTGTGTGTCTATGGCTTGGTCCCGCGACCATCCCATACAAAAACTTCCACCGACTTGTGGGAGGCGCACCGCTTCCAGGGTCTCGTTACCTCGTGGTGTCGTGTGTGTCTTGCCTCAGCTAACCTGTCCCTTTTTATCCCCCTGCTGGGGTATCGCCTGTCCATCACTTCAAACAGTTCAGGGTTCAAAGAGGAGCCGGTCTTGACAGCTCTCCCGACTCTTCATTAATATCTACAAATGCTGCTCCATTGTTTTCCTTATCTCTCTTTCTCCTGAAGACAGGTGGCAGACCAACTGCTGATTCTACTAGTGCCAGCACAGGACAGTTAACATCTTAGTCTATGTGTACATTCGTCACAGTGCATACTTGCAATCAGTGTCTTCCGTCCCATTTACTGAATCCATGAACCTGCTTCATCGTAACGGCTGGATGACCTAATTCTGCTCCTATGTCTTATCAGGTTATAGTGTAACTGGATTTGACTTCCTCATCGGGAGACCGCAGTCTGTAAGGATTGATGATCATACCCCCTCCTCGCTGACAATCAGCACAGGTGCACTTCAAGGGTTTGAGCTTATCCCACTGCTCTTCTCTCTCTGTGCAGCTAGGCACAGCTCAAACACCATCCATAAATTCACTACGAACACCACTGCAGTTGGTAAACTCACAGGTAGCACCAAGGACATGTGCAGGAGTTAAATAGATCGGCTTGTCATGGTGTCACAATAACAACCTTGCACTCAACATCAGCAAGAATTGATTGTAGACAACAGGAAGGGGAAGTTGGGAGAATACTGACTAATCCTTATTGAGGAGTCACGGTGAGCAACTTCAGATTCCTGGATTATCAGAGGAGACATCCTGGGCCTGACATAATGATGCAATCATGACGAAGGCACATCAGTGGCTATACTTCATTCAGACTTTGAGGTTATTTAGTATGTCACCAAAGACCTTAGCTACTTTCTGCAGATGTACCATGGAGAGCATTCTGAATTCTTGCATCATCATCTAGTATAGAGGGGCCGCTGCACAGGATTGGAAAAAGCTGCAGGGGGCTGTAAACTCAGCCAGCTCCAT
Source organism: Mobula hypostoma (assembly GCF_963921235.1). Lineage (NCBI taxonomy): Eukaryota > Metazoa > Chordata > Chondrichthyes > Myliobatiformes > Myliobatidae > Mobula > Mobula hypostoma. The sequence goes on along the minus strand of NC_086103.1, from coordinate 97,659,864 downwards.
CAAGGGCAGAAGCCTCCCCACCATTGAGGACATCTTCAAAATTAAATGACTCAAGAGGGGGCATCCATCATGAAGGAGCCTAAAATTTTGAATCAGGTTTTCAGGTCTAGCGAGTGAGACAGAAAGCACATACTGCAGATAAGTATATTAACCATTTATTTGCCATCAGTGGACATTTGACTAAACATTCATGTTCCCCAAGTTACAGATACTACAAAGCTGAATATTCAACAAATATGTGTACATTCAACAAACAAACTTAGTTAAAAATGCATACAGAGCATACCTTCCCAATGGCCATGTGTGCCGCTTGCCTTAAACAAACGGAGAGAGAGAACCACCCACCTATGCTCTCTATAAGCCCAGAATATTTGAAAGTGGACGCCAGGCAGCTATCCAATGGGAAAAGCAGCTGAAGTTTCTAAACTAGCCAATCACGACAGAAGTGACTTTCGACAATCAGAAAAAGTTGTTCCCCCCATAGGACACTCCACCAGTTGAAAGTTGCTAATGTAATGATGCAACGTTCAGACTAGTATGACTTTCACAAACTCCCCAAGTTACACATAAAACAGAAAAGTACAATACCCAGTACTGTTAACCCAGTAGTCACCCCTACTACACTACAATGGCCCACCAGCCTCCCTGTGCCCCAAAAAGCCACCAGCCGCACCCTGGTGTGTAATAGCCAAAAAGCTAGCCCCTACTTAATCTGATATACTGACTCTGAGATATGACCAACCAGGTGAGTGACGCTCCTCGACCCGTCAGGAATGTAGGAGCACCATTCTGGACCAATAACAGTACAGGTGCCCCCTTCCTTTGTGAGCAGGTAACCTAAGGTAATCAAAATCATTTGCTGGGACAGTGTGACTGCACCATGCTGAGGAAAGCTATCATTCAAAACCTTCCTTCCTTTGTAAAAACCCTCTTACCGACCAACCAGCATGGGCAAGGTGCTCATCCAGGGCACTGGAGTGGCATATGTATGGCACCCCATATCAACCGTACCACCCTGTGGACCACGGGTAGACATAGGAACTGCATATCCAGTGCGTGCCATTCTGCATCCAACAAGTGCCAACCTTCACAACACCATTTGGCATAGACACAGCTGCCCCGGAAACCACTCCTGCTCACACTTGCCATACACCTTGCACCCTGTACCTGTACTCAACAGACCACCTACACCAACACTGTCAGATGGGGAAATCACTAGGAGTCAGGACATTCCAATTAAACAAATGGTACGTAGGGAAATACCAGCCCTTAAAGTACTCACTCCACCAGGGCTATTAATTCTAAAGTACCTTCAAGTCTGTTACCATATTCTGGGTTGAGATTGGCTGGAATATACATTTCCCTTCCAGCTCTACCAAACCAGGATGTGCCACGTGACAGTGAGAGTAGGAATGCAATGAGGTGGAGGATAAATGCGTGGCTGAGGGATTGGAGCAGGGGGCAGGGATTGAAGTTTTTGGATCATTGGGACCTCTTTTGGCGTAGGCGTGACCTGTACAAAAAGGATGGGTTACACTTGAATCCTAGGGGGACCAATATCCTGGCAGGGAGATTAGCGAGGGCTACTGAGGTGACTTTAAACTAGAATGGTTGGGGGGTGGGAATCAAATTAAAAAGGCTAGGCGTGAGGAGGTTAGTTCACAACAGGGGGATGGGAACCAGTGCAGAGAGACAGAGGGGTGTAAAATGAGGGTAGAAGCAAAAAATAGTAAGGTGAAAAGTAAAAGTGGCAGGCCGACAAATCCAGGGCAAGCATCAAAAAGGGCCATTTTTCAACACAATTGTATAAGGACTAAGAGGGTTGTAAAAGCGCGCCTGAAGGCTTTGTGTGTCAATGCAAGGAGCGTTCGTAACAAGGTGGATGAATTAAAAGTGCAGATTGTAATTAATGAATATGATATATTGGGATCATAGAGATATGGCTGCAGGGTGACCAAGGATGGGAGCTCAACATTCAGGGATATTCAATATTCAGGAGGGATAGGCATGAAAGAAAAGGAGGTGGGGTGGCATTGCTGGTTAGAGAGGAGATTAACGCAATAGAAAGGAAGGACATAAGCCGGGAGGATGTGGAATCGGTATGGGTAGAGCTGCATAACACTAAGGGGCAGAAAACGCTGGTGGGAGTTGTGTACAGGCCACCTAAAAGTAGCAGTGAGGTTGGGGATGGTTTTAAACAGGAAATTAGAAATGTGTGGAATAAAGGAACAGCAGTTATAATGGGTGACTTCAATCTACATGTAGATTGGGTGAACCAAATTGGTAAGGGTGCTGAGGAAGAGGATTTCTTGGAATGTATGCGGGATGGTCTTTTGAACCAACATGTCGAGGAACCAACTAGAGAGCAGTCTATTCTGGACTGGGTATTGAGCAATGAGGAAGAGTTAATTAGCAATCTTGTCGTGAGAAACCCCTTGGGTAAGAGTGACCATAATATGGTGGAATTCTTCATTAAGATGGAGAGTGACATAGTTAATTCAGAAACAAAGGTTCTGAACTTAACGAAGGGTAACTTTGAAGGTATGAGACGTGAATTAGCTAAGATAGACTGGCAAATGATACTTAAAGGGTTGACGGTGGATATGCAATGGCAAGCATTTAAAGATTGCATGGATGAACTACAACAATTGTTCATCCCAGTTTGGCAAAAGAAGAAATCAAGGAAAGTAGTGCACCCGTGGCTGACAAGGGAAATTAGGGATAGTATCAATTCCAAAGAAGAAGCATACAAATTAGCCAGAAAAAGTGCCTCACCTGAGGACTGGGAGAAATTCAGAGTTCAGCAGAGGAGGACAAAGGGCTTAATTAGGAAGGGAAAAAAGATTCTGAGAGAAAACTGGCAGGGAACATAAAAACTGACTGTAAAAGCTTTTGTAGATATGTGAAAAGAAAAAGATTGGTTAAGACAAATGTAGGTCCCCTACAGACAGAAACAGGTGAATTGATTATGGGGAGCAAGGACATGGCAGACCAGTTGAATAATTACTTTGGTTCTGCCTTCACTAAGGAGGACATAAATAATCTTCCGGAAATAGTAGGGGACAGAGGGTCCAGTGAGATGGAGGAACTGAGTGAAATACATGTTAGTAGGGAAGTGGTGTTAGGTAAATTGAAGGGATTAAAGGCAGGTAAATCCCCAGGGCCAGATGGTCTGCATCCTAGAGTGCTTAAGGAAGTAGCCCAAGAAATAGTAGATGCATTAGTGATGATTTTTCACAACTTTCTAGATTTTGGACTAGTTCCTGAGGATTGGAGGGTGGCTAATGTAACCCCACTTTTTAAAAAAGGGGGGAGAGAGAAACTGGGGAATTATAGACCGGTTAGCCTAACATCGGTGGCGGGGAAACTGCTAGAGTCAGTTATCAAAGATGTGATAACAGCATATTTGGAAAGTGGTGAAATCATCGGACAAAGTCATCATGGATTTGTGAAAGGAAAATCATGTCTGACGAATCTCATAGAATTTTTTGAGGATGTAACTAGTAGAGTGGATAGGGGAGAACCAGTGGATGTGGTATATTTGGATTTTCAAAAGGCTTTTGACAAGGTCCCACACAGGAGATTAGTGTGCAAACTTAAAGAACACGGTATTGGGGGTATGGTATTGATGTGGATAGAGAATTGGTTGGCAGACAGGAAGCAAAGAGTGGGAATAAATGGGACCTTTTCAGAATGGCAGGCAGTGACTAGTGGGGTACCGCAAGGCTCAGTGCTGGGACCCCAGTTGTTTACAATATATATTAATGACTTGGATGAGGGAATTAAATGCAGCATCTCCAAGTTTGCGGATGACACGAAGCTGGGTGGCAGTGTTAGCTGTGAGGAGGATGCTAAGAAGATGCAGGGTGACTTGGATAGGTTAGGTGAGTGGGCAAATTCACGGCAGGTGCAATTTAATGTGGATAAATGTGAGGTTATCCACTTTGGTGGCAAGAACAGGAAAACAGATTATTATCTGAATGGTGGCCGATTAGGAAAAGGAGAGATGCAATGAGACCTGGGTGTCATTATACACCAGTCATTGAAAGTGGGCATGCAGATACAGCAGGCAGTGAAAAAGGCGAATGGTATGCTGGCATTTATAGCGAGAGGATTCGAGTACAGGAGCAGGGAGGTACTACTGCAGTTGTACAAGGCCTTGGTGAGACCACACCTGGAGTATTGTTTGCAGTTTTGGACCCCTAATCTGAGGAAAGACATCCTTGCCATAGAGGGAGTACAAAGAAGTTTCACCAGATTGATTCCTGGGATGGCAGGACTTTAATATGATGAAAGACTGGATGAACTAGGCTTATACTCATTGGAATTTAGAAGATTGAGGGGGGATCTTATTGAAATGTATCAAATCCTAAAGGGATTGGACAGGCTAGATGCAGGAAGATTGTTCCCGATGTTGGAGAAGTCCAGAACGAGGGGTCACAATTTGAGGATAAAGGGAAGTCTTTTAGGATCGAGATTAGCAAAAACTTCTTCACACAGGGAGTGGTGAATCTGTGGAATTCTCTGCCACAGGAAACAGTTGAGGCCAGTTCATTGGCTATATTTAAGAGGGAGTTAGATATGGCCCTGGTGGCTAAAGGGATCGGGGGTATGGAGGGAAGTTGGTACAGGGTTCTGAGTTGGATGATCAGCCATGATCATACTGAATGGCAGTGCAGGCTCGAAGGGCCTAATGGCCTACTCCTGCACCTATTTTCGATGTTTCTATAAAGAAAGACAATGGAGAAACATTCAAAACGCTAATAAGAGAGAAGAGAGAGATTAACGAGAAAGAGACACAATTCAGATGTTGGCGTCTGCCACAGACCGTTTGCTTTGAACCTGAACTGTTTGAAGTTTGATGGACAGGTGATACTCCATCAGTGGGATAAAAGTAGCGGGTTTGCTAAGGCACAAGACACACACGCTATGAGACCCTGGAAAGAGGAGTGTGCCCCTCAAGTTGGTGGGAGTTTGGAGGACCGGTTCGTGTGAATTGGTCAGAGGCTCACAAGGTGTAAAGGTACGATCGGTGGGAACCTAGTGTGTGTCCGCCCTTGCCTAGGTGCCGGGTTCACCACAGAAGAACGATCGCATCCGGAACGGAGGGGTCACAGTCGGTAACCCCAGCTGGATCAGAAGGCATCAAAAGGTTTGCCTGAAACCAACTGCATCTCTCACTCTCTCTCTCTCTCTCTCCAATAGTACAACAGCAGCGATTACTTTGAACTGCACTAGACTGAACTGAACTCTGCTTCACCTTAAGACTGATCATTTTACCCCTAGACTGCGATAGAGCTTGGTTGATTCCTATTACCCTATTTCTGTGCATTTATGTGTATACTATCATTGCTAACCTGTTACATTTATATCCTTGTGGTTAGTATACTGTATTACTTATTTCTTTAATAAAACTTTATTAGTTCCTAGTAATCACAGACTCCAATGAGTGTTCCATTTCTGCTGGTTTGGCAACCCAGTTACGGGGTACGTAACAAACTGTACACATTAAATAAATCAGGGGAGAAAACATACTCTTGTCTAATGCCTCTCTTGATTTTTGTAAACTGACTCACTTCTCCTATTCTTACAGTGGCAATTTGTTCCCAGCACAGATTTCTGATTAGGCAGAGGTCTTTCGAATCTAGATCTAGAGCTTTCTGTAATATTTCAAAGAACTTACTGTGCTTCACTTTATCAAATGCTTTTGTGTAGTCGATACAACAAACAAACAATCTTTTTGCACTTGGGTAGCTTGTTCTGATAGTATCCTTAACATCAATATTGCATTTCTTATACCTTTGTCTTTCACAAAATCACATTGTTCTTTGCCTATTTCAGCTTGTATTTTACTTTTAGTTCTTGTCATCAAAATTTTTTAGAGTATCTTGGTGATATGACTCAGTAAACTGCAACTGGTGATGAGGCTCTGACTGGGGACTTTCAGAGCTTTGGGGAAAGTGGAGTTACCCCTTAGTCCCAGGGCCGCTCTGACCCGGAATGGCAGCACCTGCAAGGGTTCCTGCTCAGGATATGAGCGAAGGCCAATGGCAGATCTGGTAGGTTCAGTAACTGAACTTATGACGGAGAAGGTGGATGAGCTAGGACCACAAATGTCAACAGCTATAGTACAGGCAGATGAACATTTGGGAAGAGAAATGGTGATTTCTTTAGTTCGCCCAACGCTAGGCAATAGCAAACCACCATTGCTAGATACTAGGTTCCCTAGAATCTATTTGGTAAGAAAACTATGGTCAAACTCACAAAATGTACCACACAACAACAGCGTCAAGAGGATCTTTAAGACAATTCTGAAGATGCTTTGCTCGGTAGGTTTGATTCTGGTCAGCAGGGGATCCCCGACTGTCATCAAGCTACTGTTCACACAAAAGAAAATTATTGCCACTTGGAATGTATGAAACCTATATCAAGCAGGAAGATTGGACAATGTGATAAATGAAATGGAAAGACTAAAGATTAACATCATGGGAATTAGCGAAGTTTGTTGGATAGGTGTTGGAACATGTCAGAATAGAAATAAAACACTAATTAAATCTTGTGGAACATCCTATACTAATGGAGTAGGAATTCTTATAGATGAAAAGATGGCAAAAAATGTTTTAGGAAATTGGGAAAATCAGAAAGAGTACTTTTTAAATAAACTTTAAAAAAAATGCATTTCTGTTCACTGCGTCAAATGAAACGTTGAATTAGGTTTACAGGTCTAAGAAATGAGACAGAAAGCACGTATTGTGGATAAGTATATTAATTATTTATTTACAAGCAGTAAAAATTCAACCAACAGACAGTACAAACCTGAATATTCAACAAAAATACTTTAGTTAAAAAAACACAGAGAGCATACACTCCCAATGGTCCTGTATGCCACTTGCCTTAAACAAAGGGAGCGAGAGAACCACCCACACATGCCCTCTATATACCCAGAATATTTGAACCTGGACACCAGAGAGCTAACCAATGGGAAAAGTAGCTGCATTTTCTAAACTAGCCAATCACTGCAAAGGCAACTATCAGAATAAGCCATGTCCCCTACTGAACAGACCATCACCATCCAGGACATGCCATCTTCTTATTAATATCATCAGGAAAGAAGTACCCATACTCAATGTTTTAGGAGCAGTTTCTTCCATCAGATTTCTGAAAGGACCATGAGCTGATGAAGACTACCCCACTATTCCACTTCTGCATTATTTATTTTATATTTTATTGTAACTTACAGTAATTTGTTGTGACTGGACTGTACTGCCGCCACAAAACAATACATTTCATGACTAATGTCTGTGACAATAAACCTGACTCCAATCATGATTTTGATTCTAACATCTACAACTTTCTTGGAATTAGTGGAAAGTCACAGACATTCATTACCCTAATAGCAATTTCATTCATGATAAAATTGTCAACATTCCCTCTGAAGCTAGCAGCAGCTCCTCAAATCTTTAATTGGGTGGTTAAACACAAAATTAGTATTTCCTCTTTGTGGCACTCTGTTCCTGCACAATCCATTCTCTTGCCTTAACAGATGGAAAGCTTTCTGATATTGCTGAGCTCTAACATTTTCCACAATCTCCACACTCTAAAAACCCTTCATAAAGGTAAGCTCTTTTTAATGCGATTTAGCAGAGCGTTTAACGGCAAACTCAATCATAATAAGTGTTGAATATTTTTCGGGCCCTGTAAAAACTGTTTTATGCACATAATCACAGAATAATAATATTTTTCTCATGTTATTTAATTAGTAATTGTTCTTACCAGCAGCACACACATTGCAAGAATCAATATTACATTAAAATAAAATCATCTTCTATCTCAATTTCATGCCCCAGTCTTTATTTTATATGTAAAATATTTAATGTGGTAAAACATTTTAATTCCCATAAACTGAAGAAATACTACAGATGTTGGAAATTCAGACCAAAGCAGGCAAAATGCCGGAGGAACTCAACAGGTCAGGCAGCATCTATGAAAATGAATAAACAGTTGATGTTTTGGGGTGAAACCCTTCATCATTTGTCTTCCCAGTTTGTTCAACCGGTTTAAGGTGGAACTACAAAAGTCAAGTGACAGCCTACTAGTAGTTCAAAAGGCAAGAAATTCGACTAAAAGTTTTATTAATAACTCCTTTTCTGAAGGAAATTGTGATAAACTGTCACCACAAACAATGAAGAGGTGAGCGAAGTGAATTGAGGGATGAGCCGTGTTAGTGCATTGCAAAGTCGAAGCTTAACATGTTTAAGACTGTTTCTGAGTCAGACATGATGTCGCTTTCAGAGACCAAGTTGGGGTGAGCAATTCAGAGAGAACTCGAGGTGAAGGAGCTCTGATGCTCATCCAGGTACAAGTTTGAATTGCTCTAAGCACTGAACCTATTTAGAGAGGTCAAGGTTGGCTTCTGTCTTGGTGGTGAGGTCTATGCCTAGAGCGTATCACTGTGGCTGGGTCCTGATGTTAATGCAAGGCACGAACCAGTGTTATCGAAGGTGAGAGTCTGTCCAATTTCACTCGCTCTCCTGCGAGCTGCTCCGGCTGATGTGAGGCAATTTGCCCTGCTAATATGATGAACTGAGTCTGGAGGCTTTGGGCCTACGCTGGCTGCTCCAGGCATTTGGATCTAAGGACTCAATTTGGTTTGGAATGTAGCCGCTTGCTTCTATCGTGTGCATGATTTGTGATTTTTTTTCTCTTTCTCTCTGCATTGGGTGTTAGTCTTTTTTTTTAATTAGATTCTTTCAGTTTTCTTGCTTTGTGGCTGCCTGTAAGCAGACAAATCTCAAGGTTGTATAATTTATACATACTTTGAGAGCAAATGTATTTTGAATTACATGGAATCTTCAATGCAATTAGCTGCTCAGATATTCACAAAGGTTGCTGATCTTTTCAGAGCTGGCTGCAAGCCTAAAATTCTTTTGCTGAGAATTTCACTTTTTTTCTATTTGCGTTTCAGTTTTTCCACATCCGTCATGGTTTTGTCTTTCTTTCCCTCATTATAATGCTTCAGTTTACTCTTTGGCCTCTGAAGTTGCTTTCTGTTGCCTTTGGGTGTAAATGTAAAATGGTGACAGTAAATGAGTAAACCACTTAGCAGCTCTCCTGATACTTACTGAAAAAAAGGAATTACATTTGAGAAAAATGTACAAAGGCTGTCATCCATTTTACATGATTACATAAAGTAAACATTTCCGCTTAAGGCTCTATTTGTTCCTGATACACATTTCAGCAGAAGGTCTTAATTATCGAATATATTTGAGAAGACAGTGAGGCAATGCTGATAACTAAAATGCTGGAGGAACTCAGCAGGCCAGGCAGCAGCTACAGAAAAAAATTAGAATGGACATTCTGGGTTGAAACCCTTGGGCAGAACTGGAGAAAAGAAGACAAGGAGTAGATTCAAAAGGTGGGGAAGGGGAGAGAGAAATGCAAGGTGATAGGTGAAACCAGGAGAGGGAGGGGTGAAGTACATAGCTGGGAATTTGATTGGCGAAAGAGATACAGGGCTGGAGAAGGGGGAACCCGACAGAAGACTGAAGGCCATGGAAGAAAGAAAAAGAGGAAGGAACACCAGAGGGAGGTGATGGGCCAGTAAGCAGGTAAGGTGAGAGAGGGAAAAGGGGATGGGGAATCATGAAGGAGGAGGGGGACACTACCGAAAGTTCTGAAATGATAACTATGATCCGCTTCACACTTGTGGATAGTTGTAATGTCCGGTTAAAAAGAACAATGAGAAACACACACTGGTGTTGATGAAAATCAAACATATTCACCCAGAAATCTAAAACCTGATATTTTCATATAACCATATAACAATTACAGCACAGAAACAGGCCATCTTTGACCTTCTAGTCCATGCCGAATACTTACTCTCACCTAGTCCCACTGACCTGCACTCAGCCCATAACCCTCCATTCCTTTCCTGTCCATGTAGCTGTCCAATTTTACTTTAAATGACAATATCAAGCCTGCCTTTACCACTTCTACTGGAAGCTCGTTCCACACAGCTACCACTCTCTGAGTAAAGAAGTTCCCCCTCGTGTTACCCCTAAACTTTTGCCCCCTAACTCTCAACTCATGTCCTCTTGTTTGAATCTCCCCCACTCTCAATGGAAAAAGCCTATCCACGTCAACTCCATCTATCTCCCTAATAATTTTAAATACCTCTATCAAGTCCCCCCTCAACCTCAACGCTCCAAAGAATAAAGACCCAACTTGTTCATCCTTTCTCTGTAACTTAGGTGCTGAAACCCAGGTAACATTCTAGTAAATCTTCTCTGTACTCCCTCTATTTTGTTGACATCTTTCCTATAATTTGATGACCACAACTGTACACAGTACTCCAAATTTGGCCTTACCAATGCCTTGTACAATTTTAACATTACATCCCAACTCCTATACTCAATGCTCTGATTTATAAAGGCCAGCATACCAAAAGCTTTCTTCACCACCCTATCCACATGAGATTCCACCTTCAGGGAACTATGCACCATTATTCCTAGATCCCTCTGTTCTACTGCATTCTTCAAAATGCCTTACCATTTACCATGTGTGTCCTATTTTGATTAGCCCTACCAAAATGTAGCACCTCACATTTTTCAGCATTAAACTCCATCTGCCATCTTTCAGCCCACTCTTCTATCTGGCCTAAATCTCTCTGCAAGCTTTGAAAGCCTACTTCATTATCCACAACGCCACGTATCTTAGTATCATCTGCATACTTACTAATCCAATTTACCACCCCATCATCCAGATTATTAATGTATATGACAAACAATATTGGACCCAGTACAGATCCCTGAGGCACATGACTCGTCACCGGCCTCCAATCTGACAAACAGTCATCCACCACTGCTCTCTGGCGTCTCCCATCCAGCCACTGTTGAATCCATTTTACTACTTCAATATCAATAACTAACGATTGAACCTTCCTGACTAACCTTCCATATGGAACCTTCTCAAAGGCCTTACTAAAGTCCATATAGACAACATCAACCGTTTTACCTTCGTCAATGTTCCTAGAAACCTCTTCAAAAAATTCAATAAGATTTGTCAAACATGACCTTCCACGCACAAATTTATGTTGACTGTTCCTAATCAGACCCTGTCTATCCAAATAAGTATACATACCATCTTTAAGAATACTTTCCATCAATTTACTCACCACTGACGTCAAACTTACAGGCCGATAATTGCTAGGTTTACTCTTAGAACCCTTTTTAACAATAGAACAACATGAACAATACGCCAATCCTCTGGCACCATCCCCGTTTCTAATGACATTTGAAATATTTCTGTCAAAGCCCCTGCTACTTCTACACTAATTTCCCTCAAAGTCCTAGGGAATATCCTGTCAGGACCCGAAGACTTGTCCACTTTTATATTCCTTAAAAGCGCCAATACTTCCTCTTCTTTAATCATCATAGTTTCCATAACTTTCCTACCTGTTTCCCTTACCTTACACAATTCAATATCCTTATCCTTAGTGAATACCGAAGAAAAGAAATTGTTCAAAATCTCCCCCATCTCTTTTAGTTCCACACATAGCTGTCCACTCTGATTCTCTCTGGGACCAATTTTATCCCTCACTATCCTTTTCCACTAACATAACTGTAGAAACCCTTTAGATTTATTTTCACCTTACTTGTCAAAGCAACCTCGTATCTTCTTTGAGCTTTTCTAATTTCTTTCTTAAGATTCTTTTTACATTCTTTATATTCCTCGAGCACCTCATTTACTCCATGCTGCTTATATTTATTGTAGGTATCTTTCTTTTTCCGAACCAAGTTTCCAATATCCCTTGAAAACCATGGCTCTCTCAAACTTTTAACCTTTCCTTTCAACCTAACAAGAACATAAAGATTCTGTACCTTCAAAATTTCACCTTTAAATGACCTCCATTTCTCTATTACATCCTTCCCATAAAACAATTTGTCCCAATTCACTCCTTCTAAATCCTTTCTCATCTCCTTAAAGTTAGCCTTTCTCCAATCAAAAATCTCAACCCTGGGTCCAGACCTATCCTTCTCCATAACTATATTGAAACTAATGGCAATGTGATCACTGGACCTGAAGTGCTCCCCAACACATATCTCCATCACCTGACCTATCTATTCCCTAACAGGAGATCCAACACTGCCCCTTCTCTAGTTGGTTCCTCTATGTATTGCTGCAAAAACTATCCTGCACACATTTTACAAACTCCAAACCATCCAGCCCTTTTACAGTATGGGCTTCCCAGTCTATGTGTGGAAAATTAAAATCTCCCACAATCACAAACTTGTGCTTACTACAAATATCTGCTATCTCCTTAAAAGTTTGCTCCTTCCAATTCTCACTCCCCATTAGGTGGTCTATAATACACCCCTATAAGTGTTACTACACCTTTCCCATTCCTCGATTCCACCCAAAAAGCCTCCCTAGACGAGCCCTCTGATCTATCCTGCCAAAGCACCGCTGTAATATTTTCTCTGACAAGCAATGCAACACCTCCCCCTCTTGTCCCTCCAATTTTATCATTCCGGAAGCAACAAAATCCAGGAATATTTAGTTGCCTCCTGCAACCATGTTGCACTAATAGCTACAACATCATACTTCCAGGTATCAATCCATGCTCTAAGCTCGTCCACCTTTTTTACAATGTTCTTAGCATTAAAGTAAATGCCTTTAAGAAATTTTCCACCTCTTACTCTCTGTTTATCACTAACAAAGTTACTATTTCCTTTTTCTTCCTTCTCCCTTACATCTGTTCCTACACTCCGGTTCCCTTCACCCCTTGTATCCAGTTTAAGCCCACCGGAGCCTCTCTAGGAAACCTACCTGCAAGAATATTTGTCCCCCTCCAGTTCAGATGTAAACCATACCGTTGGAACAGGTCCCACCTTCCCTGGAAAACTGCCCAGTTTTCCATAAATCTGAAGCCCTCCCTCCTGCACCATGTCTTCAGCCACATGTTGATCTGTGCTATCTTACCATTTCTAAAGCCACCTCCACGTGGTACTGGTAGCAATCCTGAGATTGCTATCCTGGAGGTCCTGTCCTTTAACTTGGTGCCTAGCTCCCTGAACTCATCTTTCAGGACTTCCTCACTCTTCCTACCCACATCAGTGGTCCCTACATGGACCACGATATCTGGCTGCATCCTCCCTCTTGAGAATACTGAGAACTCGATCCGAGATATCACGGAACTTGACACCAGGGAGGCAACAGACCATCCGGGATTCTCAATCTCTTCCACAGAAGTTCTTATCTGTCCCCCTAACTATCGAATCCCCTATCACTACCGCTCTCCTCTTTTCCCTCCTTCCCTTCTGGGCTGAGGGACCAGTCTCGGTGCCGGAGGCGCAACCACTGCAACTTGTCCCTGGTAGGTTGCCTCCATCAGCAGTATCCAAAATTACATACTTATTCTTGGTGGGAGCAGCCACGGTGTGCTCTGTTCATTCTGTCTATTCCCTTTCCCTCTCCTGACAGTCACCCAGCCACCTGTCTCCTGACTCTTAGGGGTGACAATCTCTCTATAACTCCTGTTTATTTCTGCCTCTGCCTCACGAATGATCCAATGTTCATCCAGCTCCAGCTCCAGTTCCCTAACTCGGTTTGTCAGGAGCTGCAGCTGGATGCACCTTTTTACAGGTGTAGTCATCAAAATTCCTATTGCTTGCAAAGTATTTTACTAATTGAGGAATGAATCCGCAAGATGTGAAAATGAAGAAATAGCAATCAAGTTCCTGAAGTAGTAGCCAGATCATTCACCCAGAGATCCAAGTTTGATTCTACCATAGCTGTTGGCAATTCAGATTCAAGTCTTGAAACAAATTTCATTCTTTTTTAACTTACTCTATGCCTGTCTCAGTAAAGGTGGCCATGAGCTGTTGGAATGCCATTCCCTGGTTTACTTGTGTACTTTAAAGAAAGAAACTTGCTGCTCATACCCACCATTACCTCTATGCAACTGTCAGACCTATCAATGTGGTTGACTCTAAAGTTCAGAGGCAATGAGCAATTGGTGCTGTTAATATCTTAGAGCCAATAAGTCATAAAGTCAAACAGCATGGAAACCAACCGGTCAATGCCAATCAAGATTCTGATCAAAGGTAATCACATTTCAAAGTAAATGTATTATCAAAATACATATATGTTACCAAAAACTGTCTTAAAATTCATTAAGCAGTGTCCTGAAGTAGGGTCACAGCAAGAAATGTTGACTTTCCATAGATGCTGCCTGACCTTCTAAGTTCCTCCAGAACTTTGTGTGTGTTGCTTAAGATTAATTTTCTTGCAAACCTTTGCAGAAATAGAAAAGAAACACAACATAATTTTACAGAGAACTATACCAAAAACAAAGAATATCAAACACCACGGTGCAGAGGACGACAAAAGCTGCAAATAAAAACAATACTGAGAACATGAGTTGTGAAGAGTCCTTGAAAGTATGTCTGTCAGGGTAGTAGAATCAGTTTAGGGTAGTGGTGAACAAAGTTATCCACAGCAGTTCAGGACCCTACTGATTGTAGGGTAATAATCCAGTGGTATTGGATCTAAGATGATGTGTCGTACTTAGTCCATATCCATCTAAATTATTCCTAGCCATGTACTTGACCAAATACTTTTTAAATGCTTTTAATGTGCCTCCCTCAACCACTTTCTCTGCAGTTCATTCCATTTACTGAGCATTCTTGGGGTAAAAATGTTTCCCAAGTTCCTAATGAATAGGATAAGGGAGAATGCTGAACCTGGCACTGGGAAATAGGCCCGAGGTGACTGACCACTTAGTAGGAGAGCAGTTAGGGAACAGTGACCACAACTCCTTAAGTTCTAAGGTAGCTATGGATAAGCATAACTCCCAAGAAGAGGCTGGACACACTTGAGTTGTTGTCTCTGGAGCAGCAGAGGTTGTGGAGAAATCTGATTGAGGTTTATTAGATTAAATTAGATTAGATTCAACTTTATTGTCATTGTGCCGAGTACAGATATAAAGCCAATGAAATGCGTTTAGCATCTGACCAGAAATGCAAAGAATAGTGTTATTTTCAAAATAACTGTGAATAAAAGAAGTGCTACAGCACTCAAACTTAGAAGTACTGAGAAGTATAAAATGGGTGCAATACTGCTTAGCGCTGTGATGAGAGGTTCAGCAGTGTCACAGCCTCAGGGAAGAAGCTCTTCCTGTGCCTGCTGGTGCGGGAGCGGAGGCTCCTGTAGTGCCTACCGGATGGGAGGAGAGTAAAAAGTCCATGGTTAGGGTGAGATGCATCCCTGATAATGCTTTTCGCCCTGCCCAGGTAGCGTTTAGGGCAGATGTTCTCAATGGTGGGCAATTGGGTGCTGATAATCCACTGGCACGCTGGAGTGCTTTGCAGTCTGATACGGGACAATTGCCATACCACACTGAGATGCAGTTGGTGAGTATGCTCTCAATGGTACAGTGGTAAAAGTCCGTCAGTATCCTGGGACAGAAGTGAGTTTTCTTGATGGTCCGCAGGAAATACAGGCGCTGTTGCGCCTTTTTGATCAGGATGGAGGAGTTCAGGGACCAGGTAAGATCCTCGGAAATGTGGACACCAAGGAATTTGAAGCTTGATGCACGCTCCACTACAGTTCTGTTGATGTAGATGTGGATGTGAGTGTGGCTCCTAGCATGCCTGAAGTCCACAATGACCTTCTTGGTCTTCTGGGTGTTAAGGGCCAGGTTGTTGTCGGCACACCATGGGGCCAGGTGCTGGACCTCATCCCTGTAGGCCGTCTCGTCATCCCTCTGATCAGGCCAACCACTGTGGTGTCGTCTGCGAACTTGATTATGGAGTTAGAACCATGTACAGGAATGCAGTCATAGGTGAAAAGGGAGTACAGAAGAGGGCTCAGTACACAGCCTTGAGGCACGCCGGTATTCAGGGTGAGAGTGGAGGAGGAGAGGTTGTCTAATTTAACTGTTTGGGGTCTGTTAGTCAGAAGGTCCAAGGTCCAATTGCAGAGGGATGAGCTGATACCAAGCTGGCGAAGTTTGGCGATCAGCTTGGAGGGGATCACAGTATTGAATGCCAAGCTAAAGTCAATGAACAGCATTCTGACGTAAGAGTTGAAGCTGTCCAGGTGGGTCAGGGCAGAGTGAAGTGCCGTGGAGATGGCATCCTCTGTTGACCTGTTGGTGCGATAGGCAAATTGATGGTGGTCCAGGGTAGTGGGCAGACAGGATTTCAGATGTGATAGAACCAGTCTCTCAAGCACTTTGCAATGATGAGGGTGAGTGCAACTGGACGGAAGTCATTCAGGTGCGTGGCAGTGGAATGCTTCGGTACTGGCACGATGGTGGCGATCCTGAAGCTTGTGGGGACAACTGCCTGGGCCAGGGACAGATTAAAAATGTCCATGAAGACCCGGCCAACTGCCCTGCACAGACTCTGAGCACACGGCCAGGTATTCCATCCGGACCAGCTGCCTTCCGTACATTCACCCTGCTCAGGGTGGCTCAGACATCGGAGGTGGAAAGTGAGAGAGGCAGTTCACCAGGTGGGAGATCCGCTTTGAGGGTGACCTCCTTGTTCTCTCGGTCAAAGCGAGCGTAGAAGTAATTGAGCTCATCAGGGAGGGAAGCAGAGCTGGAATGGGGTACAGTACTAGCTGGTCTGAAGTCTGTAATGACCTGTATGCCATGCCAAATGTGCCGGGGGTCCG
Source organism: Mobula hypostoma (assembly GCF_963921235.1). Taxonomy (NCBI): domain Eukaryota; kingdom Metazoa; phylum Chordata; class Chondrichthyes; order Myliobatiformes; family Myliobatidae; genus Mobula; species Mobula hypostoma. The sequence continues at coordinate 97,643,181 of NC_086103.1, read as the reverse complement.
AGGAGTTGAAATGCTCCTCGATTCTCTGTTTGTATATGTGTTTAGCCTGAGAGATTCTCCTCCTCAGGTTGGTCCCAGCAGAGCTGTAAGCCTCCCGGTATCCAGACCTGAAGGCTGAATCTCTGGCTTTGAGCAGGAGGGGAACTTCTCTGTTCATCCATGGTTTCTGATTGGGATGGTTTTAGTGATGTCACTCTGTCTACACACTTGTTGATGTGCTCAAGGGCAGAGTTGGTATATAAATCAATGTTAATCTGAGAGTCTGTGCTGGCCTGGGCAGCAAACGCACTCCAGTCTGTGTGCTGGAATTGAATTCATAACAGATTCATGATCTTAAAGCTCTCTAAAAGATTCACTTTTCTAATGTTAGTTGGGTTAAACTGCTCAAATTTCCAGCAACTACTGTATTGCAGTGTTGGTGCCATCTTTGTACATCTGTTTTTGCAGTTTTCCCCAGTGTTTCAACCTCTTATTTGTTCCTTTTGTTGGTATTTCAAGTGTGCTTGTACCTTACCTAGCTGCTTTGAGCAAGAACAAACTGCTGAATGAACTCAATATATTCAGATTCCAGTCTGCAGTTTATTTTCATTCTCTCTTCACTACTCGAAAATGGTATACCTAAGATATTGAATTTGGAGATTTGCTGGCATTTTAAGCGTTTCCCCACTGCAATTTGATGCTATGCTTGCCAATAATTCTGGATTATTTTTCTCATCTACCTATCTAGTTTATCAAATGTTGATGTCAATGTTCATCCAATGTTTCTGTTTCTTTTACAAGGTGCATTATTCTCATACTTATTCATGCTAAAATATATCTGTTTACTAACTAAAGGTTTTCCAAAATCTTCTTCAACTTTCTTCCATTCTCAACAGTGTAAGCCTGATTTTAAGTTTTATTTATTTAGAAATTTGTTTTTTAAAGTTGAAATCAGTACTACAAGATCTAAGCTATTGTGGATACCACTTTCTATTTCCTTCATTGAAAAAATATCTTTAATTTTTTTTATATTCTTTAAGCAGTTTGTAATTTATTTTATCATTCACTCTTTGACTCGACATGTTTCAAAATTCTCCATGAGCTTATTGTGCAACGTGAAACTCTGACATTATAAATCAGGCTACTGAAAACAAGATTTTGACTCTTTGATAACGTATTGGTGTCAGAACAACACCCAAAGCCTCAATGTCAGCAAGACAAAACAGGTAAACATGAGGAATTCTGCAGATGCTGGAAATTCAAGCAACACACATCAAAGTTGCTGGTGAACGCAGCAGGCCAGGCAGCATCTCTAGGAAGAGGTACAGTCGATGTTTCAGGCCGAGACCCTTCGTCAGTTCTAACTGAAGGAAGAGTGAGTAAGAGATTTGAAAGTGGGAGGGGGAGGGGGAGATCCAAAATGATAGGAGAAGACAGGAGGGGGAGGGATGGAGCCAAGAGCTGGACTGGTGATTGGCAAAAGGGATATGGGAGGATCATGGGACAGGAGGCCCATGGAGAAAGAAAAGGGGGAGGGGGGTGGGAAAAACCCAGAGGATGGGCAAGGAGTATAGTGAGAGGGACAGAGGGAGAAAAAGGAGAGAATAAGAAAGAATGTGTGTATATAAATAAATAACGGATGGGGTACGAGGGGGAGGTGGGGCATTAGCGGAAGCTTGAGAAGTCAATATTCATGCCATCGGGTTGGAGGCTACCCAGACGGAATATTCATGCCATCGGGTTGGAGGCTACCCAGACGGAATATAAGGTGTTGTTCCTCCAACTTGAGCGTGGCTCTTGACAGTAGAGGAGGCCGTGGATAGATATATCAGAATGGGAATGGGACGTGGCCACACATTTTAATAAAGCAGGATCTCCCAGTGGCCACACATTTTAATGATTGTTTCGCTGAACACCTACGCTCTGTCTGCCAGAGAGAGCAGGATCTCCCAGTGGCCACGCATTTTAATTCCACGTCCCATTCCCATTCTGATATGTCTATCCACGGCCTCCTCTACTGTAAAGATGAAGCCACACTCAGGTTGGAGGAACAACATCTTATATTCCGTCTGGGTAGCCTCCAACCTGATGGCATGAACATTGACTTCTCAAACTTCCGCTAATGCCCCACCTCCCCCTCGTACCCCATCCGTTATTTATTTATATACACACATTCTTTCTCTCTCTTTCCTTATTTTCCCTCTGTCCCTCTCACTATACCCCTTGCCCATCCTCTGGGTTTTCCCCCCTCCCCCTTTTCTTTCTCCCTGGGCCTCCTGTCCCATGATCCTCTTGTATCCCTTTTGCCAATCACCTGTCCAGCTCTTGGCTCCATCCCTCCCCCTCCTGTCTTCTCCTATCATTTTGGATCTCCCCCTCCCCCTCCCACTTTCAAATCCCTTACTCACTCTTCCTTCAGTTAGTCCTGACGAAGGGTCTCAGCCTGAAACGTCGACTGTACTTCTTCCTAGAGATGCTGCCTGGCCTGCTGCGTTCACCAGCAACTTTGATGTCTGTTGCTTGAATTTCCAGCATATGCAGAATTCCTGTTGTTTGTGTTTACAAGGATGTTGCCCGGATTGGAGCGTATGCCTTATGAGAACAGGTTGAGTGAATTCAGCCTTTTTTCCTTGGAGTGTCGGAGGACCTTTGCGGGAATGGGACCCGCTCTCAGGGTTCCACAATCAGCCGTTATTTGGCCCACCAAAGGCTTGGCCTAAGATTTCGGGTCAGATTCGGAAGCCTGGGATCTCGAGGAACTGGAGACAGGCGGATCAAGGGTCGGTGTTACCACAGGAGATCCGTGTGTCGTTGGGGGAGTTGGAACCTCCATTTTAAATGTACTCAACCAACATACATCAAAGTTGCTGGTGAACGCAGCAGGCCAAGCAGCATCTATAGGAAGAGGTGCAGTCGACGTTTCAGGCCGAGACCCTTCGTCAGGACTAACTGAAGGAAGAGTGAGTAAGGGATTTGAAAGTTGGAGGGGGAGGGGGAGATCCAAAATGATAGGAGAAGACAGGAGGGGGAGGGATGGAGCCAAGAGCTGGACAGGTGATAGGCAAAAGGGGATACGAGAGGATCATGGGACAGGAGGTCCGGGAAGAAAGACAAGGGGGGGGGGTGACCCAGAGGGTGGGCAAGAGGTATATTCAGAGGGACAGAGGGAGAAAAAGGAGAGTGAGAGAAAGAATGTGTGCATAAAAATGAGTAACAGATGGGGTACGAGGGGGAGGTGGGGCCTTCCCGGACCTCCTGTCCCATGATCCTCTCATATCCCTTTTGCCTATCACCTGTCCAGCTCTTGGCTCCATCCCTCCCCCTCCTGTCTTCTCCTATCATTTTGGATCTCCCCCTCTCCCTCCCACTTTCAAATCCCTTACTCACTCTTCCTTCAGTTAGTCCTGACGAAGGGTCTCGGCCTGAAACGTCGACTGTATCTCTTCCTAAAGACAGAACAGGTGACTGTTTACCTAAGAAATCAGTGGTGTTGCCAGCTACAAGTTCCTTAGCATCAGCAATGTCACCTGGTACCTTCATGTTGCTGCAGTGACCAAGTAATGCTCATTCACTTTCTGAGCCATGGTTTGTCCATGAGGATTCTCTTGAATATCTGCAGATATGCTACAGAAAGCATCCTGAGAACTTGCATCTCAGGACGATAATGCAACTGTACTGATGTCGACTAACAGAACCTGGGGAGTGGAAACACAATCCACCACGGGCTAGTCATTTCTTTCCATCCGGTCCATCTTCACGGTGCTGTGCTTCAGAACAGTTAGTAGTATGGTCAAGGATGCTTGCCATAGTGACCATTGCCTTTTCCCTTGCAGTGGGTCAGGTCAAGGTTGTCTGGGAGGCTGGAACTGATGTGTGGCATAACTAGCCTCTTGAAGCAGTTCATGGTGGTGAATGTCAGAGACACTGCACAGTAGTCATTAGGGCACGTTACCTTAATTTTTCCTCAGTGCCAAGATGATAATGGTATTCTTAAAGCAAGAAGAAACCACTGATTGAAGAGGGAGAGGATAAAGATGTTTGCAAATCCCCCACTAGCTGATCTGTGCAGAATCTGATGACACAGCCAGGAATACCATCAGGGCCAGATGTTTCCATAGGCTCATTCTCCCAAAGATTAGTTCTATATCTGCAATGGTGACTGCGGGTTCAGGTGCATTGGAGGCTATTGGGTTGTGGGGGACATTCCAATCCCTGCAAAGAACAAATTAAGTTCAGCAGGAAGGGATGTGCAGCAGTCTGCAGTGCTGGCTGACTGTTGCCCTGCCACAACTGACGGTTTTGGACTGGTATTGTTTTGTGGATCCTCAGTAGCTTTGCACAGTCACATCTTGATTTCTTGCATAGGTCAGAGTTATCTGATTTGAACACTGCAGTCCTAGACTTTAGAAACAAGTGGATCTCCTGATTCACTCAGTGTTTATGATTTGGAAACACAGGAGCTGTCATTTTTGGTACAGGCTTCCCACGCCATCCGAAGGTAGAGCGTTCTTATGAAACGGTTCGTAAGCCAGAATGTCGTAAAGCAAAGAAGCAATTACCATTTATTTATATGGGAAGATTCTGTGAGCGTTCGCAGACCCAGAAATAACCTACCAAATCATGCCAAATAACACATAAAACCTAAAATAACAGTAACATATAGTAAAAGCAGGAATGATATGATAAATACACAGCCTATATAAAGTAGAAATACTTTTCCACAATTTACTGAACTGTTCTCCGTAGCGAAAATCTCACGCAAGCGCCATTGGCAGAAAATCTCACACAAGCACTGTTGGCAAAAACACAGCGCAAGCGCTCTCCAGTAACCTTTAAACTATGAAGCTGCTAAATCATACCAAATAACACATAAAAATACACAGACGATATAAAGTAGAAATAATGTATGTACAGTGTAGTATCACTTACCGGAATCAGGAAGACAGCGCCAAGCAAACTGATGATGGTGTGTTAGACTGAATCGTCGCAGGTTGGGATGATGCAGTGGCCCCCACCCTCCAGGCCGCCGAGCAATATATTGTCGCGAAGCATGCAGAAATGCAGCGGTAACCGGGAGGCACACAGCACACCTTTAAGAAAAAAGCTGAAATAAACAAGCTAATTAATTAGGCGCTACCCGGCACGTAATTGTCGGCCCAGATTAGTGCCGATTGCCGATTGCACTGCCTTTTATCGCGTGCTGATTTTTTTATCGTGCGCTGATTTTATTTTGTAACAGTGAAAACACCTTCTGAAAGTGACAACAGGGTACTAATGTAGGTCTTTCGTAACAGTGAGGTTTCGTAAAGCGAATGTTTGAAAAGCGGGGGACACCTGTACACGGTTCTTTAAAGATTTCCTAATAAAGTCTGTGACAATGGTAGCATATCCATCGAGGGAGAGTGCCGTGTCTTTGAACATGGAACAATCTGCCAACTCAAAGCAAGTGCACTGAAGCTTACCTGCTTCCTCACATTGGCACTGTATAAATTTCTGCACCAGATCCTCACATTTCAGTTTATGTTTGCACACAGGGAGAAATAGCACAAAGGTTCAAAGGTTCAATGCAGTGTACAACAGATTTTTCTTCTCTTGATAGCCATGAAACAAGGAAAACCATGGTTGTCATTCAACTAAAACATTCAAATCACCTCCCACTCAAAAAAGACCTTACAAATCGCCCCAAATTTAAAGTGCAATGGCAAACAAGAGCATCAATCCCCCTCCATGCAGACTGCTTTGGGTGACATGTCGGCTGCTGTCAGGATAGATGAAGTTGACTTCTGTAGAAGATTGGATGGTCGGCACTTCACTATTAGATATTCCAAGTCAGATGAGCAGAAACATTGCACAATGTGCTGTTTCATTGGTTTCTTTCCCTGTATGAGGACATACTCAAGAAGGGCATATTGGAAACTAGGTAATCGCTAACCATGTTCCATCCACTTGAATGTTTAGTACAACTGGTACATACACTAAAGGGCAAATTCACTAAAACTCAAGTTCAAGTTCAGGTTATTGTCATTCAACCACGTGCACGTATACTGCCAAATAAAACAACATTCCTCTGGACCGAGGTGCACAACACAGTACAAATAACTCACACACACAATGCACAGAGTAATGTTACCACAAATAATTTAATAAATAATAAGGTACATTAACGACACAAATTAAAAATTATACTGTAAAGTTCCTACGTGATGAGACCTGGGTGGAGGTAGTGAATTCAGCAGTCTTATGGCCTAGGGGAAGAAGCTGTTTCCCATCCTAACAGTTATTGTCCTAATACTATAGTACCTTGTGCCTGCTGGTGCTGGGGGTGGTGGGGGGGTGGGGTTAAAAGATTTTGTTGGACAGATGGGGGGGATCATTGAGAATGCTAAGGGCCCTGTGTATGCAGCAGTCCACATAAATATCTCTGATGGGTAGAAGAGAGACCCCACAGATCCTATTAGGAGTCCTCACAATCCTTTGTAGAGACTTGCAGGCAGATGCCGTACCAGATCCCATACCGGAGATTGATGCAGATAGTCAAGATATTCTCAATTGTGCTCCTGTAAAAATAGATTAAAATGGAGGGGGGAGTCTCACTCGCTTCACTCTCCTCAGGAAGTGCTGTGGTTTCTTGATCAAACCGGTGGTGTTGAGGGACCAGGTGAGGTAGATCATCCATTATGTGGACTGGAGAAACTTGATTCTCCTGGCTGTCTCGACAGAGAAGCAATGTGTGTGCAGTGTAGGGTGGTCAGCCGGCACCTTCCTAAAGTCCACAATCATCATCTTCGGTTCCTCAATGGTGCAGAGCCAATGATCTTCACTCAAACTTGCAACTCACGCTTTTTCATCTTGGATGTGCATATTCAGGCTGTTGATGCTCAGAAGAATGAGGTCAATGGATCTTAAACAGAAAACAGCCATGCAGTCTGATGTTATTCTTGGGGAAGACTGAATCATAGTAATAGACAGGAAAAAAAAATACTAAATATTGCCTCTTAAAATTTATCTGATTTGTTGAAATACAGAACACTTATAAGATATGCACATCACAAGCAGAGGAAGTCTGCAGATGCTGGAGATCCAAAGCAACACACACAAAATGCTAGAGGAACTCAGCAGGTCAGGCAGCATCTATGGAAAAGATTAAACACTCGACGTTACAGGCTGAGACCCTTCAGCAGGACCTGGGATGTCTTCCAGATCTGTAACGACATTACAGAGATCACACTTAAGATGAATCCCAGAGGCGAAGCACTGAACGCAGTTTTGCTCTGTCTCAAAAGCTTTAATGACTTCACATGTGCTTCTAAAGTCAATGAAAATGTGAACAGGACTACACTCACGTACCGTTCATTACACCACAGCAATACAGTTCCATTCATCTGTGAGGCGACTGTTTGTCATACCGTTCATTACACCACAGCAATACAGTTCCATTCATCTGTGAGGCGACTGTTTGTCATACTGTTCGTCACACCACAGCAATACAGTTCCATTCATCTGTGAGGCGACTGTTTGTCATACTGTTCGTCACACCACAGCAATACAGTTCCATTCATCTGTGAGGCGACTGTTTGTCATACTGTTCGTCACACCACAGCAATACAGTTCCATTCATCTGTGAGGCGACTGTTTGTCATACTGTTCGTCACACCACAGCAATACAGTTCCATTCATCTGTGAGGCGACTGTTTGTCATACTGTTTGTCACACCACAGCAATACAGTTCCATTCATCTGTGAGGCGACTGTTTGTCATACTGTTCGTCACACCACAGCAATACAGTTCCATTCATCTGTGAGGCGACTGTTTGTCATACTGTTCGTCACACCACAGCAATACAGTTCCATTCATCTGTGAGGCGACTGTTTGTCATACTGTTCGTCACACCACAGCAATACAGTTCCATTCATCTGTGAGGCGACTGTTTGTCATACTGTTCGTCACACCACAGCAATACAGTTATAGAACATAGAACAGAGAAAACCTACAGCACAATACAGGCCCTTCAGCCCGGAAAGCTGTGCCGAACGTGTCCTTGCTTTAGAAATTACCTAGAGTTGTACACAGGACTCATATGTCTAAAACTAAATTATCGCGGTTTTACCCTGACGTTAGTCCCATTTCTGGTAAGTGTAAAGGGGCTGAGACTTCTCTTATCCATATGTACTGGGCCTGTCCTAGTCTGGAGAAATTCTGGAGAGAAGTTTTTTCAACCCTATCCCATATTCTTAATTGCCACTTAGAACCTAACTCTCTGATTGCTCTTTTTGGCACCCTGGGGAAGTAGACATGCACTTGAGTCCAATTAAATGTTGAACATTATCTTTTGCCTCTCTCTTTGCTAGACGGTTAGTTCTTCTTAGGTGGAAAGATGCTGTCCCACCCACTCACGCTCAATGGCTTAGGGATATCATGTCCTGTTTAGACCTTGAAAAGATTCATTTTTCACTTCTTAATTTGGACATAAAGTTTCTTAAGGTGTGGGGACCTTTTCTTGAATAATTTCATAACTCCTCTTTAGATTAAGTTTATCCTTTTTTTTGTACTACAATCCTTTACTTTCAGCTTTTTTTTCCTGTAATTTTAAATTTTTTTTGTTGTGAATTACATTATGGTTTTGGTAGTCAACATTATATTTTCTTTTTTATATATATATTTTCAGCTCTGTGGGGTCGAATGCTCCGATTACTTTTTTTTTTACACACAGAAATGGTTGGCCTGGGTTTTTTTTTCAGTGGGAGGCTGGGGAGGATACATGAGTTTATTTTGGGTGCTTTTTCTTTATTGTTGTGAATATATATTTGACATGTTTGTTTTGCACTGTAAAAATCTCCATTTTATTGATTTTTTTTTCTGTAGCTACATTGTAGAAACGTATAAAAAAATCAATAGAAATTACCTAGGCTTACCCATATCCCTCTATTTTTCCAGCTCCATGTACCTGTCCAGGAGTCTCTTAAAAGGCATTAGAACATAACAGCATAAGAAATAGAAGCAGGAGTAGGCCATCCGGCCCATCGAGCCTGCCCTGCCATTCAATAATATCGTGGCTGATCTGTCCGTAAACTCTGCTCCATCTACCTGCCTTTTCCCCATAGCCCTTAATTCCCCTACTATGTAAAAACCTATCTAACTGTTTCTTAAATATATTTAGTGAAGAAGCCTCAACTGCTTCCCTGGGCAGAGAATTCCACAGATTCACCACTCTCTGGGAAAAGCAGTTTCTCCTCATCTCCATCCTAAACCTTATCCCCTGAATCTTGAGGCAATGTCCCCTAGTTCTAGTCTCACCTACCAATGGAAACAGCTTTTCTACTTCTATCTTATCTACCCCTTTCAAAATTTTGTATATTTCTATAAGATCCCCTCTCATTCTTCTGAATTCCAGCGAGTACAGTCCCAGGTGACTCAGTCTCTCCTCATAGGTTAACCCCTACATCCCTGGAATGAACCTGGTGAACTTCCAAAGCCAGTATATCCTTCCTCAAGTGTAGAGACCAGAACTGCACACAGTACTCCATGTGCAAACTCACCAGTACCCTGTAGAGTTGCAGCTTGACCTTCCTGCTCTTGAATTCAATCCCCCTAGCAATGAAGGCCAACATTCCGTTTGTCTTCTTAATAACCTGTTGTACCTGCAAGCCAACTTTTGTGATTCATGCACAAGCACTCCCAAATCCCTCCGCACAACAGCATGCTGCAATCTTTCACCATTTAAATAATAACCTGCTCTTCTATTATTCCTTCCAAAGTGGATGATCTCACATTGGCCAATGTTGTATTCCATCTGCCAGACCTTGACTCACTCACTTAACCTATCTACAAACTTTGTATATCCCTCTACAGACTTTCCATATCCTCTGTACAATTTGCTTTTCCACTCAGTTTAGTGTCATCAGCAAATTTTGCTGTGTTACACTCAGTCTCCTCCTCCAAATCATCAGTGTAAATGGTAAACAGCTGAGGGCCCAGCACCGACCCCTGCGGCACCCCACTCACCACTGACTGTCAACCAGAGAAACACCCATTTATACCAACTCTCTGCCTTCTATTGGTTAACGAATCCACTATCCATGCCAATACACTTCCTCCGACTCCATGCGCCCGTATCTTATTTATAAGCCTCTTTTGCGGTACCTTATCGAATGCCTTCTGGAAATCGAAGTATACTACATCCACCTGTTCCCCTCTATCCACTGCACTCGCTATGTCCTCAAAGAACTCCAGTAAGCTTGTCAAACAGGACCTGCCCTTTCTGAATCCATGCTGAATTTTCTGTATCTAATTTCTTCCTTAATGACAGCTTCAAGCATTTTCCTGACTACAGATGTTAAGCTAACTGGCCTATAGTTGCCCGTCTTTTGCCTACAGCCTTTTTTAAAAAGTGGCGTGACATTTGCTATCTTCCAATCTGCCAGGACCTGCCCAGAGTCTGGAGAGTTTTGATAAATGATTACCAACACATCTACTACAACCTCCACCAATTCCCTCAGCACCCTGGGATGCACCCTATCAGGACCAGGGGACTTATCCACCTTCAGGTCCTCTAGTTTGCTCATCACTATCTCTTTAGTGACAGTGATTTTATCGAGGTCCTCACCTCCCATTTTGTCCATAACATCCTTCTTTGGCATATTAGACATATCTTCTGCCATGAAGAACAACACAAAATAGTCATTCAATGACTCAGTCATTTCCTTATCACCCAATATCAATTTCCCCTTCTCGTCTTCCAAGGGACCTACATTGACCTAAGCCACCCTCTTTTACTTGATATATTTACAAAATCTTTTGCTATTTGTTTTTATATTTTTTTACAAAGACCTTATCGTATCGGCCTCCACCACCGTTGCCGGCAGCCCGTTCCACGCACTAACCACTCTCTGCGATAAAAAAACTTACCCCTGACATCTCCTCTGTACCTGCTTCCAAGCACCTTAAAACTGTGCCCTCTTGTGCTATCCATTTCAGCCCTGGGAAAAAGCCTCTGCCTATCCACACGATCAATGCCTCTCATAATCTTAAACATCTCTATTAGGTCACCCCTCATCCTCCGTCGCTCCAAGGAAAAAAGACCGAGTTCACTCAACCTATTCTCATAAGGTATGCTCCCCTTTCCAGGCAACATCCTTGTAAATCTGCTCTGCACCCTTTCTGTGGTTTCCACATCCTTCCTGTAGTGAGGCGACCAGAACTGAGCACAGTACTCCAAGTGGGGTCTGACCAGGGTCCTATATAGCCGCAACATTACCTCTTGGTTCCTAAATTCAATCCCACAATTGATGAAGGCCAATGCACCACATGCCTTCTTAACCACACAGTCAACCTGTGCAGCAGTTCTGAGTGTCCTCTGGACCCAGACCCCAAGATCCCTCTGATCCTCCACACTGCCAAGAGTCTTACCATTAATACTATATTCTGTTATTATATTTGACCTATCAAAATGAACCACATGCACTTATCTGGGTTAAAATCCATCTGCCATTTCTCAGCCCAGTTTTGCATCCTATTAATGTCCCACTGTAACCTCTGACAGCCCTCCACACTATCCACAGCACCTCCAACATTTGCGTCATCAGCAAATTTACTAACCCATCCCTTCACTTCTTCATCCAGGTCATTTATTAAAAAAATCACGAAAAGTAGGGAGTTCCAGAACAGCTCCCTGAGGCACACCACTGGTGACTGACCTCCATGCAGAATATGACCTGTCTACAACCACTTTTTGCCTTCTGAGGACAAGCTAGTTCTGGATCCACAAAGCAATGTCCCCTTGGATGCCATGCCTCCTTACTTTCTCAATAAGCCTTGCATAGGGTACCTTGTCAAATGCCTTGCTGAAATCCATATACACTACATCTACCACTCTACCTTCATCAATGTGTTTAGTCACATCCTGAAAAAATTCAAACAGGCTCGTAAGGCACGACCTGCCTTTGACAAAGCCATGCTGACTATTCCTAATCATATCATGCTTCTCTAATTGTTCATAAATCCTGCTTCTCAGGATCTTTTCCATCAACTTACTAACCACTGAAGTAAGACTCACTGGTGTACAATTTCCTGAGTTATCTCTACTCCCTTTCTTGAATAATGGAACAACATCCCCAACCCTCCAATCCTCCGGAACCGCTCCCATCCCCAAAAAAATGATGCAAAGATCATCACTAGAGGCTCAGCAATCTCCTCCCTCGCCTCCCACAGTTCTATCCATCTGTCAGTATTGTTATCACTGCTGAGTAGTTCTTTTGAACAGTCAGGGCAAATGCAGGAATTCAAGTTCAACCACAAATAATATGTATAGCATGGACATATTCCAAAAGTGTTTTTTGGGGAAGTCTGTGCTGCTGCTGCAATCCCCAACACCACAACCTATTCTAAACACTGGTACATTCTACTGAGGACAAGACAAACATCTCTAACTTTCAGACATAGTTTTGAATCTAAAACAATGTTGAGTATTGAGTACAAGAGATGGGCTATTACATTGAAATTCTGTTTAAGGCATTGGTGAGGACTAATTTGAAGTATTGTTTGCAGTTTTGGTCCCTTAACTACAGGAAAGATGTAAACAACGTTGAAAGTGTACAGAGAAATTTTACAAGGATGTTGCCAGGTCTGGAAGACCTGCGTTATAAGGAAAGATTGAATAGGTTAGGACTATTTCTTGGAACGCAGAAGATTGAGAGGAGATTTGAATGACGTATGTAACGGCCTTTGCCCCAACTGACTCCCGTTGCCTAGGGTGAATAGCCGCCGACCCCGTCAAACAGTGCAAATGCTTTGGTGTGTATACGGTGTGAGGCACCCAATGATCAGCCATGACACAAATATGAAACAATATATCAAGTGCGAGTAAAGAATTATACTTTATAGCAAATTTTGGTGATAGGTTAGTAGCAACAACTAAAAGAAAAGGCGCCACAATAGTAACTTATCAGTCTTGTGCACATAATATTTTAATACGTTGGAGCTCAAGCCTCCGATTCCATCCACAACATCCTTCCGAGACTTCGGCCACCATCTGAACCCCTGAGGTCCGGTATCTGCCGCCCTGGAACCACTGTCCGTTCCCCACACGTCCGTCCTCTCTGCACTCCTCCCGAAAAAGTCCGCACTCCTCAATCCATCACACATATACAAGATAACATAACATAACTTCCATTGGCTAGCAACTGAATACAATTTCCATTATCACATAGTGTAACCCAAACATTGCGGTTACAGAGAACCCCTTGCTCAGCAGTTAACAGTACGAGAAGCCATTTTGGTAATAAGCGATTAACGGTTAACAGTCCAGCTATTATTACTGCGGACCCTACATGTATACAAAATGATGAGGGTTCTAGATAGGGTAAATGCAAGCTGGCCTTTTCCACTGAGGTTGGGTGGGACTACAACCAGATGTCATGAGTTAGGGTTGAAAGGTGAGAAGTTTAAGAGGGGAAGCTTCTTCACACAGAGGATCAAGAGAGTGTGGAATAAGCTGCCAGCACAAGTGATGCATGCAAGCTCCATTTCAATATTTAAGAGAAGATTGGATAGGTACATGGATGGTAGGGGTATGGAGAGCTGTGGTCTCGGTGTAGGTTAATGGCAATAGGCAGTTTAAAAGTTTCGGCATGGACTAGATGGACAAAAGGGCCTGTTTCTGTGCTGTTCTTTTCTATGAGTCTACGACTCTATGAATAATTTGATTGGAAGTTCGAATTAGCCATCAATATTAAAATGGAAAAAAAAATCCAGTGTTTGATTCTTGTTGATGTCCTTCAGCTGAACCAGTAGTTGTTTTCCCACCCATGTGCACAATGGCATCTTTACAACCAGTAATTACTTCCAGTCATTGTCCCCAATTTGATACTAAAACAATAAAATGAAATAAATAAAATAAAGGGTGTGCCTTCCAACAGGACTTCCCCACACATCAGCAGCATGAGGTAGGCAATTACAGGTCATATGTTTACCCATGGAAAGTTGCTATGACTCTTCCTTGTTGAAACCCTAAAAATTGGGTTAAGTTACACTTGTGTCATCTTATGTTAGCAATGAGGAATAAGTAACTTGCAGCAGCTAGCGTGCTTCCATTACTTGTAATTTTCTGCTCGAATTTCTTGGGAAATTACTTCAATTTTATTCAACCTTTTTTTTAATTGATTCTATTCATTTTATGTTTTTTTTTCCTGAAGCTTCTTTTCAGTTACCAAACTGAGGAGTGTTCCTTTCAGAAAAAAATAGATTTTAGAACTCAGGGACTTATTGCTGGGCCGGTTACAGTAAATGCAGTTTTTGCCCGTTGATGTTCCCCATCCAAACGCAAAAAGGAATTGCTTCAACATCTTTGTAAAATAGCTTGTATTTCACATTACAACAATCTTGAATCCTGTCTGAGTAAGGGTGCTGATGCCTTTAGAGCAGCTTTGTGTTCCAGGATCGGCCATCTAGCAATTGACTGGTAGGGGGTGACTGAAGAGTAAAGGAATAAGGCAAATTCAAACCTGAATCTTAGTAGCAAAAGTGAAGACCAGGTCCCACCTCCAATGTCACATTGGTGCCAATTCATTTATTTTCAAAAGCATTGTAAGTTCAAAGTATAAAATCATTAATAGATCATTAAATCAAATATTTGCTATATTGTCACAATAGAGGCAGCTTTGCTAATATTTGTACAATTGGGGTGACCTTTGAATAACGTAGTGGAATTCATGGTGTTGCCTTTTCCAGTGACCAATCTTGTAAGATTAAGGCAAAGTTCAAAAAGCTAATAAAGAGCCTCACTTTCAAGAAGCCCAGAATACAAACGAAGACACAAGAGATTCTACAGATGCTGGAAATCCAGAGAAACCCACACAAAGAGCTGAGGGAACTCTGCAGGTCAGGCAGCATCTATGGAGGGGAATAAACAGTCAACATTGTTTTCTGAGACCCTTCATCAGGACTGAAAAGGAAGGGGCAGAATCCAGAATAAGAAGGCTGGGGGTTGAGGGGGAGGGAGTACCAGCTGGCAGGTGAGGGGGAAGTTAGGTGGAGAATGGTGTTAGGTGGAAGTTAGGTGGAGAAGAAGGAAGCTAATAGGAGAGGATTGTGGACCATTGAATAAAGGGAAGGACTTAGGGAAAGAGGGAGGTGATGTGTAGTGGGTGGGAGCTGAGATGAGATGGCATGAGAGGGTAGCCACAATGCGGAATGGAAAATAGTGGCGGGGGGGCAGGGGGTGTTGGTTGTGGAAACATTGGGGAGTGATTACCAGAAGTTAGAGAAATCGATGTTCATGCCATCAGATTGGATGCTGCCCAGACAGGATATAAGATGTGCTCTGCCAGTCTGAGTTGGGCCTCATTGGGACAGTGGGCCATGGACAGATACTACTGTATGTCAGTATGCGAATGGAAAATCAAATTGACATGGGTGGCCACTGGGAGATCCTGGCTTTTGTGGTGGACAGAGCGAAGGTGATTGACAAAGCATTTTTTTCCTGGAAGGTCTGTCAGAGATGATATAAGATAACTGGCTCCTAGCTGCCCTGATAAGATTCAAGTTTATTTATTAAGGAGATTATACAAACTTATGTATTGTATGAGCATTAAAGGTTTTATCAAAGCTCTCCAGCTTTCTGTTTTTCCTAAAATACCGGGGAAGAATATGAAAGGCTATCAAGCTGCCGTACAAGAACAGCAGTACATTTTCCAGGTGTGCATATGCTGACTTAGTTCAGATGCATTAGGTCAATTCCTATAATTAATTTCTGCTTCGATTAAAATAAATTTGGGTAGTAAAAAATCAAAATGAAGGTTGTTATCTTTCATTGTAACTTGGCTCTTTTGAAGAGCTTTATATTTTGAACACATTGTATAATTACGAAATCTAAGCTGCAACATGCAAAGCACTTCATTGGATTCATACAGAGAATGACTGGAAAGTTTATAGAAAACACAAAGTTAAAACAAATCTTTCAACATCAGCATTGTTCTGCAATGGTTTTATTTTAAAATGAAAGGTAACAAAGACTTCTTGTCTTCATCAGTGAACAGAAGGATCAATTTTCCATTGGCAACTGGTCAGACTAATTGTTTCTCATTCTCCCAATAACCCAATCCTGGAGGGAAGAATCAAACACTATTAAGTAAACTTAATCAAATTGTGCACAGTGTAGGTAACATGTCTTGGCTGTGCAATACCACCAATAAGTTCAGAAGTAATTGCACAGATGATTAATATCTAAATTGTTTAAGAAAAAATAACTGTCTACAACAATCCTCTGCAAGAAGGAAACAAGGATTAAATCTGTGCTGTTTACTCCAACAATTGAGATAGTTTGATGGTCTTTCTTTGTAAATGAAATGGGTGGATTACTTTGGCTTGTTACAGGACAGTCTGGATGAGTAAAAGACTAAATATTGCTCATCTATGTAACTGATGAAACAGCAATTGCCTGGTATTCAGCTGACAGTCTAACTGAGACAATATTGTATATAGAAACATAGAAACATAGAAAATAGGTGCAGGAGTAGGCCATTCGGCCCTTCGAATGGGTGGGGTTGGGGGGGAGGGAGAGAGAGAGAGAGAGGGAGAGAGAGAGAGAGAGAGAGAGAGAGAGCAGCAATTAAGCAATTATGTGGACGCAAACTTACCCCTAGGTTTCCATAGAAGTTCCTTAACATACTTACAGGATGAGGTACATACTTGAAAAGCTTTTCCAAGTATGTAAAAAATAAAGCAGTGGTGAGAGTGGATATAGGACCGCAGAAAATGAGGCCGGGGAAATAATTATTGGGGACAAGGAGATGGCAGATGAACTAAATGAGTATTTTGTGTCAGACTTCACTGTGGAAGACCCTAGCAGTGTGCCAGTTGTTGAAAAGTTTGAGGGAAGAGAAGTGAGTGCCGGTACTTTTACAAGGGAGAAGGTGCTCAAAAAGCTGAAAGAACTAAGGGTACATAAGTCACCCAGGCCAGATGTACTGCACCCTAGGGTTCTGAAAGAGGCTGTGGCTTGTCACATTAAATTCTCTCACCAAGTTGCTTCCAAGCCACCTTCTTCCAATTGCTGTAGAGCTGATCCATATATCATATTGTGGAACCCATCATAAACAGCAGCGTAGACATAATCTTCACCATGTAGCTGCTCCAAGAAAATCAAAAGCCAGCACCAGCTCAAGTCTAACAAACTCACTAAATTCTTTGACTACGTTAATCAGGAGTGAATGCGGAACACCCTTTCAAATTTGGCTGCCAACAGAAACATGATTTTAGGATTTCTCAAGGACAGCATACAAGCAGTGATACAAGCTAACTGATTTACAACAGAGCCAACTTCAGTGATGAACAAAGTTGTGCCAATGTTTCAGTATGTTTCCCAAACTTATTGCACTACTGTCCTAACGTCCAGCAAACTTTATGGAGGAGTAGAGCTAATCTTCAGAACTAATGTTTAATCTATGATGATTATACAGGTGTGTGCCACTTAACGCCCATTCGGACAATGTCCGATCACATATACGTCCGTAGTCCCAATCAGAGAATGTGACATAGTGGACATAACCAATCTTGTGTATCATGCATCTCTTGAGTGTAGTAGTGTTATCTCTCTGTTTAACTTTCTTTTGAAAATGTTACCGTAAAGTGCATCATGGCTTCCAAACGCGGGTTATTCGACCTGAAACTCTTCCAGTGGAACACTATGAGGAAGTTGAGAACAGTGATGTGGATGATTCTGATCATCTTTGATAAATTGTGTGTGATATAGGCTAAGAAAGTGTTTACATAAAAGTTTAAAAAGTGAAAAAAATTAAAAAGGTTAAAATGAAATAAAAAATTATAATGTATATATGTATGTATTATAGTGTACACTGTACAGTTTTAGTGTAAGTTCTTGGCTATTTAGTCAATACAGGTACACTATAGCACTCCATATAGGTTTGCTACGTATATAATATGGTGTTCGCACAATGTCCAAATCACATAACGGCCGATTTCACAGAATGTATCGTGTGTTTCAGAAATTTCATAGTTTGTGCATATTCGAAGGCTGAGCTGCAAGTAACATTGACTTATTCCCTTAAACATATGAGAGAAGAACTTTGCACTCAATATCCACAAGAGAAAAGTCAAGGATCAACTTGACTCACCCTATACATTTAGATATATTTGGAAATTTTTATGGTAGGTCCACTAGCAACCTGCTCTGGTGCACAAAACTATACTAGAAAACATGATCCACTTTCTATCACTTGCTGGCTGCCTTTTGGTGAAAGCAGGCATCAATAAAGAAGGTCACAATCACCTTCAATGCATCAGCAATGTTTGTGGTTGAGTCATGAGAAAGTTATTTGAAAATCAAAACTTCAGACCTGGTGTAAAATTCATGGCCTGCCTGGGAGTAGGAAGTCCTGTTCTGTGAAAGCAGTACTGTCCACTGCAGGTGTTTCAATGCACTGGACAGCTCCCACCAAACACATCGTCTGCAAATTCCTCCCAACTTGCTGGAAGGATAAGTGACCGAACATCAATATCGTCTCCCTGACTAAGGTCCAAGGTTAAAGTTCAAAGTACATTTATTGTCAAAGTATTTATACATTATATGACCTTGAGATTCATCTCCTTACAGGCAGCCACAAAAAAACTTAATAGAACCCTTTAAAAAAGACCGTCAAACACCCTATGTGCAAAAAATAAACAAATCGTGCAAACAGTGAAAAGTAACGAAATAACTTTCAGAACTGAAGTTCGCCAAAAGTGAGTTGAGAGCCACGAAGCCAGTCATCACTGCAGCTGATCCAGGAGCCCATTAGTTGCAGGCCACAGCTTCAGTTCAGTGCACAGATGAAAAAACCTTGCAGAGCAGCCATCTGAACATGAGCCCATCCCTCACCTCCTGCCTCGACACCTTGACCTTTTCAGCTGGCCTGACGCTTAAATCGGCTAAGCTTTCTATGGACAGTTCTGAAATTGCACTGTCTGATTTCCTAAAGTCACCAGAGTCTATCTTTAAATAGAAACAACTTCTAACTGCATTGTTATTGGTGAAAGTTTATAGTTTGTACATAAAAACCCCAAATTATGTCAGACAGACAGGAAACACAGTGCCACAACTAATGATGTCTTTAACCGTATTTCTTTATCCCAGAAAATATTTGCAAAGTTAAGGTGGATTATACATGGAGGAATCAGGATCAATTTCTTTAAGGAATGATCAGCAAGGCACTCTAACACATGAAATACTACCTTTATTCATTCCTGGAAAATGGGATTAACTAAGATGTACTAAATAATTTCCTTAACCTGTGTCTGTCTTGTAATCAGATCTCACTTCTTAATACCATATATTCCTCTGCAGTAATTAATCAATCGATTTGATTTGATTTGATTTTGTCAATGGTAGAAACATTCTGTGGATCCTCCTTTAAAAAAAGAACTCTTTAAGAAAGCACGGACAACTGATATTGATAGTAAAGACCCATATCTATTCCAGAACACTATTCTTCAGAATTTTATAGAAACGTGGCCCACAGAATGAAAGCAAGAAAAATAGAAATAGTATTATAGGATACAGTTTTTCACCTTTGGACATTCTTCAGAGAAAAGATATTATAGAAAATCCTTTTTGTTACAGCATAAATAAATCACATTTAACACATCAAGTCTGCACTGGCTTTCTGCAAGAAAATCCAGTCAGACTGATGTTATTAGGTCAGAGATACTTTTTGGGTTGGATACCGAGGAGAAATCCTCCACCTTAAATAATGTAATGAGATTTTTTATGTACACCCATTTCAGCAATTTTCGAACAATAAGGGATGAAGAGGAAATGAGAATAGGCTAAGAAAATGGATCTGATGCACACTGTCAGCCATGGCACCAATGGTTGTGATGGGGTGAAGCCCTCCTGTGTTATAACTTTTACAGGCAGTGGACACTTTATTACGTGCCGTCTGAACCTAATAAAGTGGCCACTCGGTGTATAGTCACAAGAAAATCTGCAGATGCTGGAAATCCAAGCAACACACACAAAATGCTGGAGGAACTCAGCAGGCCAGGCAGCATCTACGGAAAAGGCCAAGACCCTTCAGCAGGACTGGTGAAGAGTCTCAGCCCAAAACATAGACTGTTACTGAGTCGTGGTCTTCTGCTGCTGTAGCCCATCCACTTCAAAGTTTAACCTATTGTGCATTCTGTGATGCTGTTCTGCACACAACTGTTGTAACGTGTGGGTACTTGAGTTATTGCTGCCTTCCTATCAGCTTGAATCAGTCTTGCCATTTTCCTCTAATCTCTCTCATTAAGAAAGCATTTTCACCCACAGAACTGCAGTTCGCTGTTTTTATTTATTTCTTGGAATATTCACTGCAAACTCTAGTACTGTTGTGTCTGAAAATACCAGGTCAACAGTTTCTGAGACACTCAAACCACCCCATCTGGCATGAAGAATCATTTCACAGTCAAGGTCACTTAAATCACATTTCTTCCCCATTCTGATGCTTGGTCTGAACAACAAATGAACCTCTTGACCATGTCTGCACGCTTTTATGCATTGAGCTGCTGTCATACGCTTGGCTGATTATATGTTTGCATTAATGAGCAGGTGTACCCAATGAAGTGGTTACTGAATGTATATTATTTAATGAATTCAATGACAAAGCAAACCAGGCTCCAAGGATTTGCGACCTGTGATTTTGATTTCTCATCTGAAAAACAGTATCTCTCATCTCTGCAATAGTGTTATGAAGTATCTTCTTAAATAATTAGTTGAAGTCTCTTGATTTTGATTTGATTGCAGAAAAATGTGAGCCAGAGGACAGCTGTTACCATTGAGCCATGATTGTTAGAAAAATGCAAAATCATTCCTGTCGTTTTTCTGCCTTCCATCACTCCTATTTCTGTTTGTTAAGCTGACCATTCAATTGCATCCAGTTTGCTTTTTCTATTTTCATGTTCAGCATTAGGAAGCTAATATTTGCATAATTTGATGTTGCTTCATAGCATTTGTCCTGTCCTTGGCACTAATTGCCTGTCACAGCTGATGAGATGTTGTGACAGCAATGCTGCCACTTCCTTTCTGGTCATTTTGTCTCTCCACATTAAACTCAGCTGCATGCAAAAGGTTGTTTTTTTTTTCATGATTGTCAAACACCTTTTAAATTTTCCAAACATACTGAGTTGAAATTCATTTCTTATTTGCCAATGTAAGAATCTCAGTTGCAAAGCAAACTCAATTAGGAATAATTCCTGTGTGTTAGCACTGAACCAAATTGCTTTGTAAGTGACAATTTCTCACTCTAAAACAAATTATGCAGTTTTAGAATTGATATGCATAGTTTGTACATTTCAATATTTTAAAAGAAGAATCTTTGATTTTCTTTTCAGTAAACCAGTCATTACAATCACTCAACATTTTTAATATTATTTCCTTTCAAGTAATCTGTAATTCTGCTGCAATGTTTATATCCTAAATTCTCAGACATTTTTTTAGAATACGGCTATTTGCATAATTGATATATTTGATATTTTCAAAGTGCATCAACTTTATTTTCAAAAGGAAAGGAGCTTTGGAATGCAATGCATTTTCAGCCTCATTTCAAATAATTAGTGATGTACTTCACCATTTATTTTACAAGGGCAGTGTGGTAGCAGGAAACAATATCTAATTACAAGTTTGCAGGAGTACTTTTGAATGCAAGTGGTGATACAATTGGCACACTTATCAAGACTCCAATCATAAAATCTCTCAGCAGATATATGTGGATTGACAAATCAAATGCACCATAAACCTAACATTCTGAGCCTTGTAACTAACCATCTAAATTGTGTTCCTGTGTTGCGAGTCTCTGTGTCAGCAGCATAGCTTCATGACTTTGTCTGACATCTCTGGGGTTTGAATTCAGTTCTAGCTGAAGGAATAAAGGTCTATTCTCTCTAGTGTTTGTTGCCCATGAAATGAATTTTCCCAATCATAGACAATTATAAGTTTGTGGATTCAGCACAATTTGTGTCAGATTCATTTCCATGAAGACTAAAGAAGGCAAAACCTAACAGCATAAATTGACGTGATGTTTCATTCCCCAAATGAGCCCAATGCGTTTTACATATGCTTTGAAAGGGGAAATAATATTACAATCATTTGAATCCCCACAGGATGTCTAATGGCCCCATCATCTTTGTCTTGGAAGCAGACTTCAGAACATCCCCCAAAAGGGTGAATCCTCACAAGGTGTCAGGCCCTGATGGTGCACCCAGCTGAGTATTGAAGATCTGTGCCACATAACTGGCTGGAGTGTTCAAGGACATCTTCAATCTCTTACTGCCACATTCTGAGGTTTCTGTAATGTATTTCAGTTTTCAGTAATATTTGAGTAATATATTGCCGGACGATGCATTCTTTGTTGACATAATACATTTTGGGATATACGTAAATGGCATATTGCATTATGTCACCACGTCATACATGACCGCCTCACTAAAGAACACTAAGTAGACACATATCCCAGCTCCTATGTCTTTCTAACGATTAGTTTCCAGAGTTACGAAAACATAACAGTGGCAACGAGTAAGTTTTAAAATGAACCGGAGAAGACTACTTACCTGTTAAAGCACAGCACATTTTACTTTGGAAGCGGAGAGAGATATACAAGTATTTTTTTAAAAAACAGAAAATGGCAGAAATTCACATGTTCATAAAGAATGAATTTATAATAGTATAAATATTGTTATTAATAATAATGACAATAATAATACATTTTTAAAAGCTGAAATGGATAGCTGCAATGAAAAGATAGACACATTTGTTTGCACAACAGATAACTGGTTGGTACATTCTGAACAGATTGAACAGTATTTTAAAGTACATGGCTGAAATGAAGAAATTACCAGAAGCATTGTCAGATTAGTGACGGGCTTAATAATGCATTGAGAGGTTATTTAGTTTGTAGAATCTTACAAGAAAGCATTCAAAAATGGCTCCTAACTGAAGCAGAACTCACATTTAAAAGAGCAGATGAAATTGCTGTAACAATGGAAACAGCATCCAGAGACACAACTGAGTTACAGTGAGGAATGAAAGTGAGTGTGAACAAAATTATAGCATCTAAACAGAAACCTGCCTGCCTGAACAAATTGTATTACCATTCTGACAGGAACTCACATACACCAGAACAATGCACGTTTAAAGGCAAAACTTTCAGAAAATGCAAAAAAAAAGTAGGACTCATACAAAGATCAAGTCAGGCAGACAAAAATAAATGGACTGCACAGGAAAGGGAAAAAGGTAAAAAATCAAGTTGCAGTTTCAAAATGAGCTCTAATTTGTAAGCTGCTGGTGAAAAATATGGTAATGATGAGAGTGACCTGGACTGAGTAGCCTTATGATTTACCATGTAAAAACTAACGATAGGCAAGTAATATGGCTTACACCAGAAGTGAACAGCAAATTAATTAAAATGGAATTGGACACTGGCTCAGCTGTTTCAGTCATTTCACAAAATGAATTTGAACAGCATTTCAAAGATACTGAACTGAAGACGGCAGATATCCAACTAAGAACTTATACTGGAGAAAAGATAACTCCTGTGGGAATGATATTTGTAACAATGAAATGCACCAAACAACAAACCATATTAGGCTTGCTGGTAAAAACAAGAGGGCCAGCATTGTGGGGGTATGAGTGGCTGAGACAACTACAACTTGATTGGAGATCCATCCACAATTTGCATACCACATCCCCTGCAATAGAGTCAACTGAAAGAGAATTAAGAAAGGTACTGGATGATACCACAGCAGTTTCAAGGATGGCATGGAAAACCCAAACATAGCAAGGATAAAATAGTGCTAAATGAAAATGTCACACCAAAGTTTTAGATCCCATTGAGGCTGAAGGAATTCTTTCCAAGGTTGAGTGGAGCCCATGTACAATGGCAATGGCCCTAGTAGCCAAAAAAGGTGGGTCTGTCAGGATCTATGGTGATCTTAATATCTCCATCAACCCAGTACTGAAAGTAGATTAATACTCACTGCCCAGAATAGAGGATAGCTTTGCAAACCTCCCTGGAGGGAATCACTTCAGCAAAGTGGACTTAAATGAGGACTACATACAGGTGGAGATGGAAGAGAAGTCCAAAGTGTTTCTGACCAGAAGGACTCACAAGGGTTTTATCACTATAATAGGCTTATTTTTGGAGTAGCATCTGCACCTGCACTCGGGCACAAATTAATGGACCACATGCTGCAAGGCTGCTCAGGTACTCAGTGTTACCTGGATGACATCATTGTTTCCTCGCGAGGATCTCCAAAATCTCAAGACAGTGTTAAAAAGATTAAAAGATTATGGGCTCAGAACATGACACAAGTGTGAGATCTTTAAACCAAGCATCACTTACTGTAATCGCAACATTGATGCACAAGATTACACAAGTATGCTATGAAAATTCAAGCAGTGGTGGATGCCCCAAGACCAAAGGATGTGTCAAGGTTGTGGTCCTTTTCAGTATTTGGCAAATCATATATCAGTTTCCTGCCAAACCTGGCTCCTGTCCTACCCCATGAACTCATTACTGCAGACTGGGAAGAAATGGCAATGAACAAAGCAGTGTGAGGGCGTTTTCAGAAAGCTAAGGGAACTGGATCATAAGACACTCTACTCACTCATTATGATTGACATTGTCCAGTGATGCTTCACCTCATGGTATAGGTGCAGTCATGTCACGTTATGAGTGGTGGAAGTGAATTC
Organism: Mobula hypostoma; assembly: GCF_963921235.1. Lineage (NCBI taxonomy): Eukaryota > Metazoa > Chordata > Chondrichthyes > Myliobatiformes > Myliobatidae > Mobula > Mobula hypostoma. The sequence goes on along the minus strand of NC_086103.1, from coordinate 97,618,484 downwards.
CCTATAGTCTTTGCATCATGTTACCTTTCCGCTGCTGAGAAGTTGCACACAAATTGACAGAGAGAACTTGAGTCTGGTTTGGGGTGTAAAACATTGCAACCAGTATTTATATGGGAGAGAGTTTACCCTCATTACTGATTATCAACCATTGGTGACCAATTTCAGCCCACAGAAAAGTGTCCCACTAACAGCAGCAGCAGAAATTACCATAAGACCATAAGACATAGGAGCAGAAGTAGGTCATTCGGACCATCGAGTCTACCCTGCCATTCAATCATGGGCTGATCTAATTCTTCCAGTCATCCCCACTCCCCTGCTCTTTGATGCCCTGGCTAGTCCAGAACCTATCTATCTCTGCCTTAAATACACCCAACGACTTGGCCTCCATAGCCACTTGTGGCAACAGATTCCACAGATTTATCACCCTTTGACTAAAGTAATTTCTCCACATCTCTGTTCTAAATGGACAACCTTCAATCCGGAAGTCGTGCCTGCTTGTCCTAGACTCCCCTAACATGGGAAATAACTTTGCTATATCTAATTTGTTCAGGCCTTTTAACATTCAGAATGTTTCTATGAGATCCCCCCTCATTCTCCTGAACTCCAGGGAATACAGCCCAATAGCTGCTAGATGTTCCTCATACAGTAATCCTTTCATTCCTGGAATCATTCTCGTGACTCTTCTCTGAACCATCTCCAATGTCAGTATATCCTTTCTAAAATAAGGAACCCAAAACTGCACACAGTGCTCCAAGTGTGGTTTCATGAGTGCCTTATAGCAGCTCAAAATCACATCTCTTCTCTTGTATTCCATGCCTCTAGAAATGAATGCCAACATTGCATTCGCCTTCTTCACAACCAACTCAACCTGGAGGTTAACCTTTAGGGTATCTTGCACAAAGACTCCCAAGTCCCTTTGAATCTCTACATTTTGAATTCTCTCCCCATCTAAATAATAGTCTGCCCATTTATTTCTTCCACCAAAGTGTATGACCATACACTTTCCAACATTGTATTTCATTTGCCACTTCTTTGCCCATTCCACTAAACTATCTAAGCCTCTCTGCATGCTCTCTGTTTCCTCAACCCAACCCGCTCCTTCACCTATCTTTGTATCATCAGCAAATTTAACCACAAATCCATTAATACCATAGTCCAAATCATTGACATACATCGTTAAAAAGTGGTGGCCCCTACACCGACCCCTGTGGAGCTCCACTGGTAACCAGCAGCCAGCCAGAATAAGATCCCTTTATTCCTACTCATTGTTTCCTGCTGAGCAGCCAATGGTCTACCCATGCTAGTGTAATTAGCCATCCTGTAATTCCATGGGCTCTTATCTTGCTAAGCAACCTCATATGTGGCACCTTGGCAAAGGCCTTCTGAAATCTATTGCATCTCCTTTGTCTACCCCGTTTGTAATTTCCTCAAAGAATTTCAGTAGGTTTTTCAGGCAGGATTTTCCTTTCAGGAAACCGTACTGGCTTTGGCCTATCTTGTTATGTGCCTCCAGGTACTCTGTAATCTCATCCCTAACAATTGATTCCAACAACTTCCCAACTACTGATGTCAGGCTAACAGGTCTATAGTTTCCTTTCTGCTAGCTCCCACCCTTCTTAAATAGCAGAGTAACATTTGCAATTTTCCAGTCAACCAGTTCAATGCTGGAATCTATCAATTCTTGAAAGATCATCCCTAATGCCTCCATAATCTCTCCAGCTACTTCCTTCAGAACCCAAGGGTGCATTCTATCAGGTCCAGGAGATTTATCCACCCTCAGATCATTAAGCTTCCTGAGCATCTTCTCAGTCATAATTTTCACTGCATAAACTTCACTTCCCTGACACTCTTGAATGTCTGGTATACTGCAGGCATCTTCCACTGAGAAGACTGATACAAACTACGCATTCAATTCCTCTGCCATCTCTGCATCTCTCACTACAATATCTCTAGAGTCATCTTGTGTTTGTCTTATATCTACCCTCGACTCTCTTTTACCCTTTATGTACTTAAAAAAAGCTTTTAGTATCCTTTTTGATATTAGTCATCAGCTTCCTCTCATAATTCATCTTTTCCTTCTAAATGACCTTCTTTGTTTCCTTCTGCAAGTTTTTAAAAGCTCTCCACTCCTCTATCTTCCCATTAGCTCTGACTTCCTTGTATGCCCTCTCTTTTGTTTTTACTTTGGCTCTGACTTCACTTGTCAGCTACGGTAGTGTCATTCTTCCCTTTGAAAATTTCTTCTTATTTGGAAAATATCTGTCTTGTACTTCCCTCATTGTTCACAAAAACTCCAGCCATTGCTGCTCTGCGGTCTTTCCTGAAAATATCCCTTTCCAGTCAACTTCAGCCAGTTCCCCTCTCATGCCATTGTAATTTCCTTTATTCCACGAAATGCTGACACATTGGATTTTATTTTATCCTTCTCAGATTTCAATGTGAATTCAATCACATTGTGATCACTGTTCCCTAAGGGTTCCTTAACCTTAAGCTCTCTTATCACCTCCAGGTCATTGCACAACACTCAATCCAGCACAGCCAATCCCCTAGTAGGCTCAACAACAAGCTGTTCTCAAAAGCCATCCCTTAGACATTCTACAAATTCTCTTTCTTGAGGTCCAGTACTGACCTAGTTTTCCCAATCCACTTTCATGTTAAAATCCCCAACGATTATCATGGCATTGTCCTTCTAACACCACTTTTCTACCTCATGCTGTAATTTGTAATTCACATACTGGCTGCTGTTTGCAGGCCTGTATACAACTGCCATTAGGATCCTTTTACTCTTGTCATAGAGACTCAACACCTTCCAATCCTATGTCATCTCTTTTTAATGATCTAATATTATTTCTTATACACAGACACACACCACCCCCTCTGCTTACTAACCTATCTTTCCGATACAACATACATCCTTGGACATTCAGCTCCCAATGGCAGCTATCCTTTAGCCAAATTCAGAGATGAGCTCTGTTTCTTGGAGGGCAAAATAAATTCAAGAGGACAACTAATCATGGAAATGCTGATGGATTGTCCAGTTTACCGTTGGAAAAGGAAATACCTGAAAGCTTTACAAAAGAGGACACTCCTCTTGCTGTATTTTCCCTCATGCAAGTCTCCCTATTACAGCAGAGATGATCCAAAGGGAAATCAGTAAAGACACTACACTATTTCAGGTCTACATGGCCACTCAAAATGGTTCGAATACGCAGCAGAAATTCTAGTTCCCCCATTTTTACCAGTGTTGAGATGAACTTGCCCTTGATGGGAGTTGACTTATGTGGGGCTTGAGAGTTTTTGTACCATCCTAGCTGGGAGCTGTCATTCTGGAATATGAATGGACAAGATATATTATATTGTGGCACAATTTAAACTTTGCATGTCTATATATATTAGTTATATTATATAGTATACTGTGTATACAAGATGACTAGCGAGCAATATGTTACGTATTTGAGTTGAGATGCATTCTGTGTTGAGTTGAAGTTTGCAGCTAAGCAGGGAGAAGTGTACTGTATCTATTATTTGAGTAATATTGAAAATATATCATTTGAATATGCATTCTTTGTTTGCATTATTCATTACAGTTTATATGTAAAAGTATGTGAATGGCATACATCATTATGTCACCGCGTCATATGTGAGCGCCTCACTAGAGAAAACCTAAGTCGGCACATTTTCTGGCTCCCGTGTTTTTCTTTTGATTAGATTCTGGAGTTACAAAACATAACAGTTCCTAACTAATTCAAAAAGGCAGCAATCATACCAGTGCTCAAGAAGAGCCAAGTGACCTGCCTCAATGATTATAGACTGGTAACACTCACATCTACCATAATGAAGTGCCTAATCTAAGACCGGGATTTATTGCAGTTTCCCTCCTGCTGCAACAAGTCTACACCATATACAGTCAAACTGGCACTCTCATTCTGCTTTAGCAACAGGTCTACAGCATGTACAGCCACACTCATGGTCCACTCTGCTTTAGCAACAGGTCTGCAGCATATACAGTCACACTGGCTCTCCGCTCTGTTTTAGCAATAGGTCTGCAGCATGTACAGTCACACTGGCGCTCTACTCTGCTTTAGCAACAGGTCTACAGCATGTACAGTCACACTGGCGCTCTACTCTGCTTTAGCAACAGGTCTGCAGCATATACAGTCACACTGGCTCTCCGCTCTGTTTTAGCAATAGGTCTGCAGCATGTACAGTCACACTGGCGCTCTACTCTGCTTTAGCAACAGGTCTACAGCATGTACAGTCACACTCATGGTCCGCTCTGCTTTAGCAACAGGTCTACAGCATGTACAGTCACACTCATGGTCCGCTCTGCTTTAGCAACAGGTCTACAGCATGTACAGTCACACTGGCTCTCCGCTCTGTTTTAGCAATAGGTCTGCAGCATATACAGTCACACTGGCTCTCCGCTCTGTTTTAGCAATAGGTCTGCAGCATATACAGTCACACTGGCTCTCCGCTCTGTTTTAGCAATAGGTCTGCAGCATATACAGTCACACTGGCTCTCTACTCTGATTGGGAGCACCTGGGCAATATCAAAACATCTGACAGGCAAGAACACTGGCACACCCCAAGGATGCATTCTAGCCTACTACTCCATTCTCTCTACACATATGTCTCTGGCTAAATGAAGCCCACATGCCATTTATAAATAAACAGATTATATCATGTTGTTGGCAAAACTTTAGATGGTTTGGGGGGTGCATAGAGGGGTGAGATAGATTAGTGTGTGTCAAAGCAACAACCTTGCACTCAACATCAGCAAGACCAAAGACAATTACAAAGAAGGCACAACAGTGGCTAAATTTAATTTCAAGATTGCAGAGACTGGCGTGTCACCATGACACTTACAAATTTCTAAAATGTACCGTGGAGAGCATTCTAACTGGTTGCATCACCATCTGGTATGAAGGGGCAACAGCAGAGGATTGGAAAAAGATGCAGTGAGTTGCTAATTCAGCCAGCTCCATCACGTGCACCAGTCTCCCCAGCACTGAGGACACCTTCAAAAGGCATTATCCATCATTAAGCACTCACCACGCCCAGGACAAGCAAGTTTCCCATTGCAGCCGTTAAGGAGACAGTACAGGAACCTGAAGATGCACACTCAATGTTTCAGGAAGAGGTTTGTCTCCTCCACCATCAGATTTCTGAATGGACAGTGAACTCATGAAGTGTTCTATTTTAGTTAAAAGTCATGATAGCAAGAATTGGTAAATGCTTGCTAATGGATCGTAGAAGTGCAGTCATGAAACCCTGCTTGAATGCTTTTCAATTTCCACTTTCCTACTTCAACAAATTATCAAAATACTTCCTTAAAAAATGATTCTATTCTCATGGCATTCAGAATAGATGATACATGTCGACCTTCATTAATCCGACTACCTGTAATCCGGTTCCTTCAATAATCCGGCACTGATTATGCTTCACACATCAAAGTTGCTGGTGAACGCAGCAGGCCAGGCGTTCACCAGCAACTTTGATATGTGTTGCTTGAATTTCCAGCATCTGCAGAATTCCTGGTGTTTACTGATTATGCTTAATGTGATCCTTCTGTAATTCGGCATTTTCATTAATCTGGCACTCCTCAGGTCCCAATGGTGCCGGATTAGTGAAGGTCGACCTGTACTTCAATGGAATTCAGTGTACATCCCTAAATTAACAGCTGAGTTACGGTGAACTAAAATACGTGGGTATTTATTTGTTTGTTCTGATGCAACAGAGGTTGGAAATATTCTTTGAAAAAGATGCAACTTGAATTTTCTTGTGACTTAGCACGGTTGGCAGTGCAGTTAGCAGAAACAGATATATTCAAAGATGTCACAAAATAACGTTTTTTTAAAAATCTACTACTTTCTATCAAGTAATTGAACTATTATGGAATTGTACCCTAAAAAATTGCATTATAATATTGTCAAAGATGCATTGCAGTAATATTTCACAATGTGCTGGAGTCCACAGCTGCAGTCAGAATTTACCTCATTTTCAAGACTTCAATTTTCTTACTCAACATTTTGTCAAATATCTTTTGAAATCGTTAATTTTTATGTGCATCTCTCGCATGAATCGCAAGGAGAAAAATGAATAATTCTTCTCATTTACATCTCATTTCTTCTGACGGTCTACTAATCCAGAGTGACCCAGACAAGAAAACTGATAATCTGTTGATGACAGCAAACAAAATAAGAGTGGACATAAAGCAAATTACTTCATTAGTGACACTGCCCAGAATCCTGTCAGAAACTGAGCTTGAATTTATCAGCGCATGGGCCATGTAATTTGATCATTAAGGTCCAGAAGCAGAATTGAGAATGTCAGGCAGCCAGACAATGTTTTGGTGAAGGAATATGTCAAATTATCTTCTGTTGAGAGGGAATCATTAATTCAGTAAATACTGTTTCCCGAAAGGTTCCCACAAGAAACCTCTTTTTTGTGTGTGTGTGGTAAATTGTAAGATACATTATTGACACAAAAATAGTTTGAATGTGAAAGAGGGAAAGAGAAAGATTTCATTAATATGGCAATTATGGGGAAAATCTTAAATCCGTGTGATAATCGCTGGTTTTGCATTTATAAAGGGAATAACTTTGTTAATGTAACTGCATCTTTACTAAGGTTTTACGCGGACAGAGCGTAGGTGTTCAGCAAAGCGGTCTGTCCGCCAGAGAAAGCAGGATCTCCCAGTGGCCACACATTTTAGTTCCACATCCCATTCCCATTCTGACATGTCTATCCACGGCCTCCTCTACTGTAAAGATGAAGTCACACTCAGACTGGAGGAACAACACCTTGTATTCCATCTGGGTAGCCTCCAACCTGATGGCATGAACATCGACTTCTCTAACTTCCGCTAATGCCCCACCTCCCCCTCGTACCCCATCCGTTTTTTATTTTTATACACACATTCTTTCTCTCACTCTCTTTTTTCCCCCTCTATCCCTCTGACTATACCCCTTGCCCATCCTCTGGGTTACCCCCACTCCTTGTCTTTCTCCCCAGACTTCCTGTCCCATGATCCTCTCATATCCCCTTTGCCAATCACCTGTCCAGCTCTTGGCTCCATCCCTCCCCCTCCTGTCTTCTCCTATCATTTTGGATCTCCCCCTCCCCCTCCCACTTTCAAATCTCTTACTCACTCTTCCTTCAGTTAGTCCTGACAAAGGGTCTCGGCCTGAAACGTCGACTGTACCTCTTCCTAGAGATGCTGCCTGGCCTGCTGTGTTCACCAGCAACTTTGATGTGTATTGCTTGAATTTCCAGCATCTGCAGAATTCCTGTTGTTTGCTTTTCTTAAAAGCCTCTGATGTATTTACTTCTACTACCATACCAGGCAGTACATTCCAGGCATTCTGAGTGAAAAAACTTACCCCTCACATCCACTTTGAAGATACTCCCTCTGACATTCAATGTATGCCCTCTGATATTAGACATTTCAGCCCTGGGAAACAGATACTCCCTGTCCATTCTATCTATGCCTCTCATAATCTTGTAAGCCTCTATCAGATCTCCCCTCAGTCACCGGAGCTCCACAGAAAACAACTCAAGTTTATCCAGCCTCTTGTGATAGCACAAATCCTCTAAACCAGGCAGCATCCTTGTAAACCTCTTCTACCAGAGGGCGTGCATCGAAGGTGAGGGGGGAATAAGTTCTAAGGAGGTGTGAGGGGTAAGTTTTACTCAGAGCTTCGTGGACAATAAAATAGGCCGTAGTTAGTATGATTTTCTCAAGGGAAAATCTTGCCTGGCAAGTCTGTTGAAATTCTTTGAAGAAATAACAAGAAGGATAGTCAAAGTGTCGCGGTCCCGACCATTAATTCTCCATTTTCTCCTAATTCCCTTTTATGGTGGCACACCTGGTTCTCAACAAGACCTGCAGCATAAAAACCCCAGCTTTGCATCCACTCGGGGCAAGATTGTTGAGTCAGCCATTGTGGTAATTAATGTTCCCAGCCACTTAGGATTATGTATTCTAAGTTTTACTTCCATGGCAAGGTTTACCTGTGAAACTCTGTCTCTCCGTGTCAAGATAAGTATTCTTTTCCTTTTTCAATATTTTTATTGATTTCTTACATAAAAGAATACAGAGTACAGTAGGATATATTATATATCGATTACTATATATTGGAATCACAAATATAGTCAGAAACTATATTTGTTGTATTTTTTTTTCACTGTAACACTTTGAAGCTGCACCCTCTCTAACATGCTAGTAGAGAGAGTTTTATTTGGGTTTTTAGCGCTGGAAATAGTTACATTCCAAAACATCTCATTAGCGGGGCAGCAGTATGGTCGTATTGTTTATTCCAGGGACCAGCTGATTGCGCTTATGCCGGCTGGTTTAGCGAGCAGAGCAGCGGACACCCCTGCTGAAATCTGGAGGAAAACACACAGAAGATGCAGAGGGGGATCACAAAGGCGAGGAAAGAGGACCGGGTTGAGACAACAGAGAAGAGGAGTTCGGTGGGTAATAAAATGGACGAGTTGACGGCGCTAGCCAGTAGTCAGAGAACATTTTGGGAGTGCAGTGTTATGTGTTTTACTGGGGCTGCACGAGGACATACTCAATCAGAACTTTTCCATGGAGGGCTTCCAGACCGTTCGGGCTGACTGGAAGTGCACTGAGAGCGGTAAGCGTAAAGGAGTTGGGAGCTTACTGTTCTATTTAACAATGGATGGTGCAATCCTGGTCATATCACGATCGAGGAACATGTTTGTAGACCGGATATTGAACTTTTTGCTGTTGGACTCCGGCCATATTCCACCGAGATACAACACTGGGTGTCACGGGAGGTTGTTCCTGCCTGTGGCCTTCGAACTTTGCAGCTTCTCCAGTGGAGGGTCAGACACCCTGAGCCAGTAGACTAGTCCTGGACTTATTTCCATCTGGCATAGTTTGCATATTCTTGTTTAATTGTTTGTGGTTTTTGTATTGCTATATTTATGTTCTATTCTTGGTTGGTGCGGCTGTAACGAAACCCAATTTCCCTCGGGATCAATAAAGTGTATCTATCTATCTATCTAAACATCCACGTCGTGACCCTGTTAATCCAAAAGGAGACCAATCCTGACATTACGCGCCAGATCAAGTGATCCAGTGGGTGGTAAAAGGATAAACCCTCGGCCCACTGGAAATCATGAAAATCGTTAGCCACAACATCGAAGGCTTCAGCCACAACAAAGCAGAAATCCTGGCAAACTTAAAACTGGACATCTTGTGCATACAAGAAACTCATAGGCTGAGCAGCTAACCCTATGTGTCAGGAATGCACTTGGCTATTGACACCCTAGCCAAACTTATGGAAGTGCAATCTTTGTTAAAGAGAAATCTATAGTAATGAGCACAGCAAACATCCAAGCTGGCTCAATGGAACTTCTGAAAGTTGAAACAAATCTCATAAATATCATCTCGGTCCACAAACCCCTAATGAACCATTCATGTGGCCACCTAACCTAGATCTCCAGGACAAAATGTAACTCATTATTGGTGACTTTAATAGCCATTGCACCAACTGGGGATATGACGATGATGATGCAAATGGAGAAGAAGTTGTATCATGGGTTCTAAACAGCCATGAGCTACTATGCGAGTCAAAGGACACCCCTACCTTCACAAGTGCCAGATGGAGAAAAGGAAACAACCCAGACCTTGCCTTTGTTACCTCCGTAAGCTCCAGCCTCTTCACACAAACAGTCCCCCAACATATACCCAAATCCCAACATCATCCAGACCAGGTAGAATCCCTTCCAGTTCTGAGACCTGTACCATCAAAGTATCTACCAAGACTTAACCTGAGAAAAGCAAATTGGACACCTTTCGCAGAATCCCTTGATCAGCTTATCGATACCATATCACCAGAACCTGATCATTATGATGAATTTGTCCGACTAATCTGGAAAGTACCAACATACCTAGAGGCTGCAGAACCAAATATGTTCAGGGATTGACTAGCGATATCAAGCAAAGTTATGATGAGTATGTCAACTTATATGACCAAGACCCATTTGGTCAAGACACAATTGAAAAGGGAGAGTCAGTTCTGTCCCTACTGAGCCAAGGGAGACAACAGCATTGGCAGGAACTGATGGAAAACACAGACATGACCAAAAACAGTAGGAAGGCATGGGCAACTGTTCGGAATCTCAACTCAGACAATAGACCACCACAGAGAATTGCTGCCATAACACCCAATCATGTTGCCCACCAACTGATACTAAATAGTCGACCAAGTAACAAGGAACGGAGGCAAAATAAAAAGCAACTTCAGTCAGCTCTTTCAAATGGGAATAACAACTTCCCACCTCTCACACTAGAAGAATTAAAGGATGAAGTATCACAGCTAAAATCCAACAAAGCTGCTGGCATTGATGGGATTCTTAATGAATTCCTTAAACATTTTGGACCTAAAGCACTCCACTGGCTTCTGTCCCTTTTTAACTGTTGCCTAAGATCATTAAAGATACCTAAATAGTGGAGAAGAGCCAAAGTTTTTGCTCTCCTAAAACCCAATAAAGAACCCAACATTCCTAAATACTACAGACCGATTTCCTTGCTCTGCACCCTCTATAAACTCTACGGGAGACTCATACTGTAAAGGATATCCCCCTTAGTTGAGGATCATCTAACACCAGACCAAGCCAGGTTCAGGCCAGGCCGCTCTTGCTGCGGTCAAGTCCTGAACTTAACCGAGTATATTGAAGATAGCTTTGAAATGCAACAAATTACAGGGGCAGTATTCGTTGACTTAACAGCAGCATACAACATTGTGAATCACAGAGGCCTTCTACTAAAATTATCTAAAATGTTAAAGAACGAAACCAGTCAAAGTAATAAAAAGCCTCCTAGAAAATCGTAGATTTTATGTAGAAATGAATGGAATTAGAGTAGGTGGCGTCCACAAAAGAACGGACTACCACAAGGATCAGTGCTGGCACCTCTGCTATTGAATGTCTACATAAACGACCAACCAACCTTTCCCAACACACGCAGGTTTATCTATGCAGACGACCTATGCATAGCAACACAAGCTAACTCCTTCCAAGAAGTGTTGAAGTATGACTTACAGCAGTCCTAGAAGCAATATTATGAAAAATGGCCTCTGAACCCAAATCCATCAAAAACTCAAGTGTGTGCATTCCACCTGAGGAATCGAGAAGCAGCTCGGAATCTTAAGATCTTCTGGTGTGGGAAGGAGCTCGAACACCATCCGATTCCAATTTACCTGGGCGTGTCACTGGATAGGACGCTCTCATTTGCCACCCACATCCAAAAACTCCGAGGGAAAGTTGGTTCTCGCAATTCTCTCTTGAAAAAATTAGCAGGCACGAAATGGGGAGCTAACGCTCACACACTTAGATCAACTGCTCTAGCACTCTGCTATGCACCTACAGAATACTGTGCACCTGTGTGGGGCAGATCAGCCCATGTGAAGAAAATAGACCCATTGCTTAACGAAGCCTGCCGAATAATCACAGGCACACTGCGCCCCACACCCACTAACATCATTTACAGACTTGCAGGCATTATTTCCCCAGAGATCCAAAGACACACTACAACAAAAATTGTAAAAGGTAAACAGAACTCATATCCATGGCACCCACTGTTTCATCATGTGCCAGTTTCCAACTGCCTAAAATCGAGGAAAAGCTTTGCTACAGTGGAGGAACTACCGCACAGAACATCCCCCAAACATACAGGATTGACCTCTGGCAACAAACAGAAGCCAGAACCCCACCAAACAACACAGTGCAAGACCCCACAGAAACGTTGCCAGATGGGGACTGCTTGACAGACGGAAGAGGTGCACTCTCAACAGAGTGAGAGCGGGAGCTTGTCGGACGGGAGACAATATGGTGAAGTGGGGTTTAAAGACCAGTGAATCCTGTGAGTGTGGCGAAAGGGTGTAGAACATTGAACACGTTCTGTGCAACTGCCCACTCTCCCCTGATTTAGCTGACACTGACCTGCTCAACATCAACCAAACAACACTAGAGTCGCTGGCTGTCTGATGTGACAAGCTATGATGATGACAAATATAGTCTCATTACCCAATATCCGTATACATTAAATTTAAATATAATATGGAGAAGAGGTAATTTTATTATGCAAAAAAAATCTAAGTCCACTACCAGAAAAAAAAACAACTGTTTGGTTAAAAAAAAAGGAAAAAATCCTTATCATATAATAAAACATATTGTTAGCCAACATCTGTGCTTAATAACAAATCAAGTATTTTGAAAATAATTCAAAAAAAGTCCCCACAATGTTAAAAAAATCTTGTCTAGGTTCAGAAATTGTACAGCGAATCTTCTCTAAATTTAAGCAAGACGTAACATCATGTAACCAGTGAGTATGAGCAGGCGGAGTGGCATCTTTCCACTTAAGCAACAATGTCCTCCTGGCTATAAGAGAAATAAAGGCCAAAATATGCAAATCATGTGACTCCAAAATAATATCATTTCCTCCAACAATACCAAATGAGGTAGTCAAAGGATTAGGTTTAGAATTTACTTTAAAAAGCACCAAAATAAGTTTGGATTACTTCCTTCCAATATTTTTCAAGACTCGGACAAGTCCAAAACATATGAATTAGTGAAGCTAAGTTTTCTAAGTTTTACCTCAGTACCGAGGTTTACTCTGTCTCTCCGTGTCAAGAAAAGTATTGTTTGCTGCTTGCTTTTCTACGCTCCGTGTCAAGATAATTTCTACCTGCCCCCTGCTTTCCAGTACACCCTCCTGTTGCCGTTCAGCTCCAGCCACTCTCACACCTCTGTCTGCATCCTAGCTCAATCTCTGTGCCAGTGTCCTGTGTTTGGGTTTGCCCCATTCCTTGCAACACAAAGAATAGGTGCCACACATGAGGCTGCTTAACAAGCTACGAGCCCATGGTATTACAGGAATGATTCTAGCATGGGTAGAAGAGTAGTTGATTGGCTGGAGGCAAAGAGTGGGATTAAAGGGAGCCTTTTCTGGTTGGCTGTTGGTGACTAATAATGTTCCACAGAGGTCTGTGTTGGGACCGATTCGTTTTAATTTATTTGTCAATGATAAAGGAATTGATGGCTTTGTTGCAAATTTTGCAGATGATATGAAGATAGCTGGAGGTGCAAGTAGTTTTGAGGAAGTAGATTTAGATTTAGAATTTTATTTCTTACATCCATTTCACAATATAAGGGATTAAAAATCTTCATGTTGCATCTCTGTCACAATGTACAAACCATAAAAAGGGGAAGTGTGGAAGGATATTGCTAAAACACTAAGAATGCGTAGATAATTGTTTTGTATACATGTATGTACAGTCAGATAGGCAATCAGATCAATGTATATTGATAAATCTGATAGCCTGGTGAAAGAAGCTGATGAAAATAAACTATTTTGGTTTATTATGAACCAAAATTGGTTTAATATGTTTTCATCTTCCTGCCTTTTTAAGGAGACACATGATTAGCCTTCAGTCCTCCTTGCCTACTCTGGTTTTCTTTTCCCTTTCAAAACTTACCACTGGGTTTCTTTCCATTTTCCGTTGAAGCAGAGGATTTTAAATCACAAACACATAGTTCAAAAAATTCCTTACATCCCCTCTGACAGTTTTTGCCCATTATCTTAATTGTGGCCTTTGCTATGTTAGGTTGTAAGTGGAGCAATTTTTAAACAGTTAAAGTCAGTCCAAGATTAAATTAAATCATTTGATTAAAATATACCAAAAATTCCATAAATGTACCAGCTGCAGGTACATGATGACCAGAGAAGTGGAGAAAGGGAAGAGTCAGTAGAAATGGCTATGTTGGAAGCTCATGTTTCTATATCAATAGAGAGTTAGCTTTTTTCAAAAGTAAGCATACAGATATGTAAGTTTTGAAGTTTGTGTTTTTTATCTGAAATATATCTTGATTATAAATATGTGGTATCTTTGAAGCTGCCGTTTCATCTAAAACCTTTTTATGTTTCACCTGGTCAATATTTCGCCAGGGTTGATATGGTAGCACAGCAGTTACAGTAATGCTATTATAGCATCTATGACTGAGTTCAGTTCTACTGCTACCTGTAAGGAGTTTGTATAATCTTCGCATGACCATGTGGGTTTCCAAGTTTCCTCCCACATTCCAAAACCGTATGGACTGGTGGGTTAATTGTTACATGGATATAACAGGGTGGTGCAGACTAGTTGGACCAGTGGGCATGTATCTCTAAATAAAATGTTAAAAATGTAGTTGAAAATTGTGACTTTATAATATATTAAATTGTACAGAACAGCAGACAGACAGATACCAGCTGACGTTTGTATGCACAAGCCAAGAAGTGTGAAACATAGTGTTAAGTCAAAGAGGAAGTGGCAGTCTTAGCTGTTAATGGCTGGCAGGGTTTTACCTTCAAAGTAAGACCTCACAAGTGGAGAAGGATGGCCTGTTATTTGCCAGATGTTATACACCATAGTTCATTGCTAGATTAATCCCCAAGATTGTTTATACTTGTAGAATTCAGTTTGTAGCATAGAACAGGAGAGAGAAGGAGAAATATATCATGGTTTCAGCTAATTCTCAAGGATAGATACTTCATCACAAATAACAAATTCTGGTCCTTTGTTATTCATGAAAATCCCTTATCAGGACTTACATGCACAAAATTTGCTACTTTAATTGTCAATCCATTGTAAACAAAAGTAGGCGAAGAAAGACATCAGACACAAAGCCCTTTCCCATTCAATGTTGCAAAGTGACCATTCTCTCCACAACATTCTGCTTCACTCCTCAACTGATAGCAATGATAGCATCCTTTCTCATCACACGGAAAACAACAATCAGTCTCTTTTCTCCAGTGTCCCAAGTATTGCTTATCACTGCTTAAGATGAAATGTTCTCTACACTAAGGAATCCAAATGTAAATTCGAGGACCACTTTATGGAAAAAATCTGAGACAATGAACTTACAGTTGTTTGCCACTTTAATTATCTGCAACACTTTACCTCTGTCTTTTTGACACCAAATTCTTAAACTGTTCAAGTAAACAATAATTCACTTTTCCATGAGCCTTCTGTACACATAAGTGAATTCAAAACTCAGCAGTCATAATTCCCATTATTTTCAGGGACATCTGTTTGAGAAGATGCAGTTAATCTTTTACTTATAATTACACAGATGGAGTCCATTTGACAGATACACTAAATCTCAGCTAGCTCACAGGGTACAATCCAATCTATCCCATTCCCCTCTTTCATTATTTCCCCATACTGTACCACCCCATCAACTTCCCCTTTGATTGTTTTTGACATTTACTGACATTAAGTGGTCTTTTACTGTATGGCCATCAATGCTTTTCGGATTTGGAAAGGAACCAGGGATTCCGGAGGAAGACCATGCAGCCATGGAGAGAACATAAAACTGAAACAAAGGAGGGCAGCACCAATAGCAGCAGATGGGCCTATGGCACAATATCTGGCTCTAATGCACAGCAGGGGAATCAGGAGATAAGGAGAGCAGTGATGTTAGGAGAGTTGATTGTCTAGGGACAGACAAGGTTTTCTGTGGCTGTGAACAAGACTTTCAGCTGCTCTGTTGCCTCCCTGGTGCCAGGCCCAAGGATGTCTTCAAGCACTTGCACAGCTTTCCCAGGAGGAAGGTGAGCACCTGGAGGTCATTGTAACCTTGGCACTTAGGATATTGGTTGAAAAAGGAATGAGGTCTTATAATGAGAATGTGGAGAGTAAGGCATAAGGTGAAAAACAGGACCTAAAGGGTTGCCATGTCTGGATTACTCACAGCGTCAAGCATTAGTGATGGCAAAAATGGGAGGATAGAGTAGTTGAATATGTGGTGGAGCAGCTGGTGCTGGAGGAAGAGATTCAGGTTCTTAGATCACTAGGACCTCTTCCGGGCAAGAAATGACATCTACAAGAGGATGGGGTGCACCTGAACTGAAAGGGGACGAATGTTCTGGTGCAAAGATGGAGCAGATCTACTCAAGGGGATTGATTTTGCCAGGAAAATGCAGCCCAGAGTAGGAACATGGCATATAATAATGTTAAGATGAATGTTGGTTACAGTAGCAAATTCGGCCAGTGCAACAGGCAGGGGCAGGCCAGAAGGTCTGATAAACTACACAGACCTACAGATTATCAAATTGAGGACCTCCTTTACAATTTAGGATGAATAGAAGAATTCTCTGTCTTAGAAATCTGTGGAGGAAGAGTCATTCAGCGTGGACAAATAAAACTGCAAGACATTAAAAGATTATCAGGTGAGAGAGGGAATGTGGCTGGATCATCAATGAATCTGTGAAATGAAGTAATCAGTCCAAGGAGCCATTTGAATTACAGTAATACTAATCCTGATCTTTATTCTTTCTTCCAATACAAGATCTGAAAACCAATCATTATTCATCATTCTTCTCCAACAATAACTATCACTGGACAGCAAGATGACCTATAATTTAAAACACAAGATCTGAACTTCAAAGTTATGAAGGTGTGCTCTAAAACTATTATAACACCATAAGACATAGGGGCAGAATTAGGCCACCTGGCCCATCGAGTCTGCTCTGTGATTCAATCATGGATGTTCCTTTTTTTTACTCCTCCTCTACTCCAGTTCCCAGCCTTCGCCTCGTAACCTTTGATGCCATGTCCAATCAAGAACCTATCAATCTCTGCCTTAAATATACCCAAAAACCTGGCCTCCACAGTTGCATATGGCAACAAGTTCCACAAATTCACCACCCTGTGGCGAAAGTAATTTCTCCGCATCTCTGTTTTGAAAGGGTGCCCCTCTATCCTGAAGCTATACCCTCTTGTCCTAGACTCTCCCACCATGGGAAACATCCTTTCCACATCTACTCTGTCTAGGCCTTTCAACATTCAAAAGATTTCAGCGAGAACTTTCTTCATCCTTCCCAATTTCAGTGAGTACAGACCCAGAGCCATCAAACGTGTCTCATATGAGAACTCTTTCATTCTGGAATCATCCTTGTGAATCTGCTCTCAACCCTCTCCAATGCCAGCACATCTTTTCTTAGATGAGGAGCACAAAATTGCTCACAATACTCAAGGTGCGGCCTCACTAGCGCCTTATAAAGCCTTAGCATCACATTCCTGTGTCACAAAGTAGTCCATAACCTCATCCTTAGCAAATGACCCCAACATCTTCCCAAACGCTGAGGTCAGGCTAACTGACCTATCATTTCCATTCTGCTGCGTTCTTCCTTTCTTAAAGAGTGGAGTGACAGTATTCCTCTGACATCATACCAGAGTCCAATGATTTTTGAAAGATCACTACGAGTGCCTCCACAATCTCTACTGCTATCTCTTTCAGAAACCTAGGATGCTATACATCTAGTCCAGGTGACTTGCGTACCCTGAGGTCTTTCAGCTTTTTGAGCACCTTCTTCCTTGTAATAGTAACTGCACTCACTTCTCTTCCCTCGCACTCCAACATCTGGCACACATGCAAAATACTCATTTAGTTCATCTGCCATCTCCTTGTCCCTGTTATTATTTCTCCAGCCTTATTTACTAGCTGCCCTAAATCCACTCGCATCTCTCTTTTACTTTTTACATACTTGAAGAAGTTTTTATTATCCACTTTGATATTGAGTGCCAGCTTGCTTTCATATTTCATTTTTTCCCTTCTAATGATTCTTTTAGTTGCTCTCTGTAGGTTTCTAAAAGCTTCCCAATCCTGTATCTTCCTACAAATTTTGATTTGAATTCTCTTGTCAGCCATGGTTGTACTACTTTGCCATTTGAGTATTTCTTAATTTTTGGAACTTTTTCCAGAAATTTATACCTTTGTTGCTCTGCTAACATCTCGGCCAGCATCTCCTTCCAATTTAGTTTGGCCAACCCCTCTCTCATACCACTCTAATTTCCTTCACTCCACTGAAATACTGCTACATCAGACTTTACTTTCTCCCTATCAAATTTCTAGCTGAACTCTATCATATCGTAATCACTGCTTCCTAAGGGTTCCTTTGCCTTCAGCTTCCTAATCGGCTCTGGTTCGTTATGTAATACCCAATCCAGTATAGCTGATCCCCTAAAAGTCTCAACAACAAACTGCTCTGAAAAGCCATCTCGTTGGCATTCAACAAACTCACTCTCTTGAGATCCATTACCAACCTGATTTTTCCAATCAACCTGCATGTCAAAATCTCCCATGACTATCATAACATTGCCCTTTTGACTTGCTTTTTCTATTTCCATTTGTAAGTTGTGGTCCACATCCCAGCTACTGTTGGGAGGCCTGTATATAACTGCCATCAAGGTCCTTTTACCTTTGCAGTTTCAACCTGCAAGGATTCAACATCTTCTGATCATTTGTCACATCATTTTACTGATTTGATGCCATTCTTTATCAGTAGAGCCACGCCACCCCCTCTGCCTACATTCCTATCCCCCCAGTACAACGTGTAACCTTGGACATTCAGCTCCCAACTACAACCATCCTTTAACCATGATTCAGTGATGGTCATAACACCATACCTGACAATCTGTAATAATGCAAAAAGATCATTCACCTTATTTCTTATACTTCATGCACTGAGATTCAACACTTTGAGAACTGTATTTGCTGCCCTTTCTGATTCTGCATCCTTGAAGCTCACCCTGCTGGCTGTAATTTTGTCCTATCATCTGCCCTTCCTGACAATCTGACTGCACGCTATCTTTGCTTTTTATGTATTGGTTTGTATTATTTCTGCTTAAGTAGCAGGAGACAATCCATTTCCCATTCAAGTTTTTAAACTCGATGAGGGAGACCATCTACCATTTTAACTCCTAATTCATTGTAAGTAATAATTGTAGATTATTACTCAAAGTGCTGATGACGGATCTGTGCAATCTCAGTTCATGCAATGAACAATGTTTGACATCCAAAAAATGCCTAACCATTTTCTTGTCATTTGATTGTATATCTATAACAGAAATAGCGACCAAGATAAGATTTAATAATATTGAATAAATTATCATTCTTTTGATAGTAGCTTTGTGAAATTTCCACCAAGAGATCTGAATACTGCTATTGAGAAATCTCTAAAATATTTCTTGACTCCATCATTGCTCCTGTTTCGGCAGCTTTCATGTGTCCTTTACTATTTTGCAAAACAGAAATCCAGTTTGATGTTCTTTATAGCTTCAGACTTCCTGAATGTATCCCATCTAATGTTGTCCTTTGCTATTGATGGAAATATTTAGTTACTTGACAAAGCTTGCCAATTGCCATGGTTGACCCTCGCTTCTGAGATTAAACAGATGGACTGATGAGTCCATTTTAACCAATGCTTCCTTTCTTACTTGCATATCAGAGCTACCAAGTATGCTCAAAATGAAATATATGGTGTTCTTAGGATAAAAAGTATACTAATATTGCATAACAATTACATGAAAGAAGAGCACTCCTTTCCTCCCAATTTAAATTAATGGCCACTCTGATATTTTCCATCTTTTTGTCATTTCCTTATAAATCTTCTATTCACAGACATTATTTCCAACATGAAGACAGTATTTTGGTGTTATTTTGGATATCAAACATTAGTTATTGCATGAACTGAGATTGCACAGATCCGTCATCAGCACTTTGAGGAATAATGTACTCTATCTGATACATAGTGAACATTGCAATGCTGTAACCAAGAAGTTTGCAAGTGGCTGCATATCATATGCAAACACTTTCTGGGCAATATGACTTGTACTTTTCACACGATCTGCATTTGCACAGTGTAAAGTCGTGGACCCGAGTTTCATGCTCTTATTCTTGGCCTGTCACGATTGTGTAGATGTAAATAATTTATCTCAAGGAGTATATCTTAAAGATATCTGCATAAAGATAGTGCAAAACTTCGCATAACTGGCAATTACCTTGTCCTTGAATGTGGCATTGATCTGTAATTCTTGATTCCATGAATTTGCTCCATTTATAAGGTGCATTGATGACTTTTATTACTGGTTCTACAAATCTCTCCACCTTACGTTGGACTTGTATAAATCTTAGGAGTTAGACATCTTATTTTAAGAGGGTGTAGTTTCTTTGTTAGGTTTCCATTTTTGACTGATCTGTTGCTTTCCAGAGTGACAAGGCAACATTTTGCTGCATTAGATTTGATTTCAGTGCATCATCTTCCAGTAAGGTGGTGGCATCCTCGAATGCTGAAGCTTCTATGTGGTCACCAAAGGTGTTACTGTCTTTAAAAAAAAATTATGATCACAAGACCCTGCTGGACATTAAAAACTTAAAGTACTGCAGATCTACACCATCAGCGAGTTGCTCCTTGGTGGAGAAACTGAGGGAGCTGGATTTGGTGTGGCCTGCAACAGAGAGATGTCGGTGCATGAAGGAGACATGCAGTCTAAAAACGAGTGATCATCTTAGTTACTTTTCTTGTGATCGCAAGACCCTGTTGGGCATTGGTGGTGTGGAATTCTACAAGTCGAATTCATTAGTTTATTGGCAAACAGCAGTGATGGATAGCTGGGGAGCTGCTTGGCCTCAGCTGTAGCAAGGACTAGACCTCAAACTTTTTGCTGCTGTCTCGGAGGAAGGGTCAGAGTTAGGTGTTCCTCAAGAGTGCTGGCGGCAGTGTTACCAGAGTTAGTGCTGCCCCTCAGTGTTTGCTTGGTAGAAAACCAGCTGTATTGTGTTTGACTGCAGACTGCTGCAACATTCATGAGCTCAGGGACCCGGGCTATATTTTTTGTGTGACTGTAGTTCACTGCTGCCATTTATGTGCTACGTGCCTTTTGCTGTTTATGACTGATGATGCTATGTTTTGTATCTTGGGCCCGGAGTTGCGCTGTTTCATTTGGTTGTACTCAAGTATTCATGTGTGATTGAATGACAATTAAACTGGAACTGGAACTTTGTTTTGAGCACCGCATTCACACGCCTCATGACATCAGCTGCTATCAGTGTCGCTATCGTAATGCATATGAATACAGAGTAACCAATCATTGAACAAGGTACAGTGAAATAAATAAATAAGTCATACGACTTTATTGGTAGAGAAATAATTGGTTGCAAGTCACCAGGAAAATTCTAATACATTACTCAAAGTTTACCCCAGCGTCATTTATATCTATGATGAACAACATTGTATCACTGGAAAACTGAATCCTTTGAACAGAATTAGAACGTTAGAGCATAAGAAAATTATTAATAAGAACAAGCCATTTGGCCCAACAAAGCTTGTCAAACTCCTATTCACATAATGTGATGAAATAACTATCGAGTTTACATTTGAAAGTCTCTAAGGTACTACTCTCAACTACACAACCAGATAGTTTGTTCCATGTGTCCACAACTCTCTGTGTAAAGAAAATCTTTCTATAACCATTCCCCACCTGTATCCTTGGTGATGGATTCATTTTGAAGTAACAGCTGGCATCCACTTTACTTATACCCTGAATGATTTTGAACATTTCTATCATGTCTCCTCTCATTCTAAGTCTACTTAGCCTAAAAAGATTTAATTTTTTCAATCTTTCTTCATGTCTCATACCCTGCAGACTTGGATTCTCATCGATCTTCTCCAGTGTCTTCACATCCCTCATACAATACGGAGATCAAAATTGTACACAGTACCCAAGGTGTGGCCTCACAAGCACATTATACAGCTTAAGGAGAATGCCTCTAGACTTGAACTCCACTGAGCACATGATATAGCCCGACATTCTATTAACCTTCCTAGTCGCTTCTGTGCACTGTCCAGATGTTGAGAGTGATGAGTCCACCAGGACGCCCAAATCCTTCTCATAGAGTGCACTTTCTACTCAAGACCTCACCCCCCAATTTATATATTTATATCTAATATTTTTACTTCCTATGTGTAATACTTTACATTTACTTATATTAAATTGCATCTGTCATTTATCTGCCCACAATTGGATTTGCTCAGATCTAATTCTATTGATTCTGCTGCCTGAATATTATCAACCTGTCCCCATAATTTTGTGTCATTGGCAAACTTTACTAGTTTATTTGTTATGTGCTTATCCAAATCATTAATATAAATTAAAAACAGCAGCGGTCGAAAACCAATCCCTGCGGAACCCCACTTTTAACATCTTCCAGGTGTGAAAATTATCCTTTCACCACAACTCATTGTTTTCTATTTTAGAGCCAATTCTGCACCATTTCACACCTTACCCTGAATCTCTACCTCCTGTAATTTGATTATTAACCTCTTGTGGGCTACTTGGCCCAAAACCTTCTGGAAGTCCAAGTAAATTATATCAACCAATCCGCTCTATTATTAACATAAATTGAAGTTGCCTCTTCTTAGAACTCCAGCATATTAGTAAAATATGATTTCCCATTTCTGAACCCATGCTGGCTTTCTGCTAACGTGCCTGTTCTTATCAGCTGCTTTTCCAACTCTTTCTTTATTAATGTTTCCATTATCTTGCCAACGATACACATTAAGCTTACTGGTCTATAGTTACCAGGGTCAGTGTGGTCACCCTACTTATATACTTGGACAATGTTAACCCATTTCCAGTCCTTAGGGATTTCAGCAGTCTTCAATTACTTTTGAAAAATATATGGTAGGGGGTTGTATATATAATCAACGACCTCTTTAAGTATCCTTGGCTAAATGTTGTCTGGCCCTGGAGATTTATTAACATACAGCCTTTTCAGTTGAAGCAGGTAACTTAAAACAACCTTATTTTTCTCTACACTTACTGGATTATTGCTAACATCTTCACAAGTGAATATTTCAGCAAAATATGAGTTAAGAGTACCCCCTATGTCCTTCTCTGCATAATTTAACTATTATCCCTAATGCACTTAACTTCCTCTTTGACTTTTCTTTTACTACTAAAGTATTTAAAAAAATCTTGTAGTGAATCCTAGCATTATCAGCAATATCATTCTCAACCTGTCTTTTGGCAATCCAAATTTCCCTCTTAACTATAGCTCTCTTATTTTCACATGCCCTACATTTAAATTCATTACTTTTTTTTCTGTATTCCTTATATAGCTGTATTTTCTTCAATAATTTTAATGTATATCTTTATTCATCCACGTAGTGGATGGGTTGTTTTTATTGCTTCTCCCAACCTTCGGTAAGAATATTTCCTGCATTGTGCGTATTACCTTTTTAAATTGAAACTATTGTTCCTCAGCTGACTCGGCATCAAACAGTTCCTTCCAATTTACTTTATAAAGACTTTGCCATATTTGCACAAACTTTGCCTTTCTGAAATTTAATATAATAATAACTTTGGTTTTTGCTGATATACTCTCCCAAAAAACTTTGAGACTAACAATGTTAAGATCACTTGTTCCTAATGGCTCAACAACTTCCATACTCAAAATTCTATCCTGATTGTTACAGAATATCAAATCTAGACAGGCCTCCCTTCTTCTTGATGCATTAACATACTGGGTCGAAAAACAAACAATTCATCTCTTATCAAAAGCAGTCTCATGTTTAAATTAAAGTTGTTGGTGAACGCAGCAGGCCAGGCAGCATCTCTAGGAAGAGGTACAGTCGACGTTTCAGGCCGAGACCCTTCGTCAGGGTCCGAAGGGTCTCAGCCTGAAATGTCGACTGTACCTCTTCCTATAGATACTGCCTGGCCTGCTGCGTTCACCAGCAACTTTGATGCGTGTTACTTGAATTTCCAGCATCTGCAGAATTCCTGTTGTTTGTTGCTCACGTTTAAATTCTCTCTTATGTAATGGCCATTCCTCCACCTTTACAATCTTGCCTATCTTTCCTAGGTAAAGTACATCCTTTAAAACTATACTTATTACCATCCTTTAAGGTCAGCCAGGTTTCAGTTATTGCTAATTATGTCATAGTTATATGCACTTGCTTATGATTCCAGCTTGTTTATTTTATTATTTTACTTCTTAGATTTATATAGGCCATCCTTAGTCTATTACTGATGTTTTTCATCCTATCTGGCCCATTTTAATATATTTGAGGTCTATAATCAGTTTATGTCCAAATATGTTATTCTCCACTGAGGTGTTTAAACTATTGCGCCTGGCCTGTTCGAAGAATGTGTCTTTATTCTTCACAGCCTAACAGGCTGTGCTATGCTGGTAGGTACAAATTCAGCTACGGGTAAAAGTTGGGCACAGATCTGTTACTCTATAACACTGTATAAACTAGAGCACAGATCTGTGAAGGTGAGAAAGAGCTATCTGTATGTGGAATGCGTGGGATAGTAACTGGAGCCCTCTGTGGGTAGAATGCGTGGGGCAGTAACGGGAGCATTGGCAGAAACAGTAACAGGAAGAATACTGTCACAGTGAGGCTGGTGCATACAACAGCCCTTTGTGCCCTTTCAATATGATTAACAGTAACAGCTTTTGGATGTGCATGGTTAAAATATTCACTATTTAATTTCGTAAGAATCAACAGCTGGATACTTCAGGATTTATTATTGTAAAAGCCATGATTTTTAAAAAATGATATACGTTTCCATTCCTAAAAGGCTCTCTACATGAACATAGTCTCAGATAGAAAACATGACAGTGTTTCTTACAGATAAATCTACTTCTCAAAGCACTTCATTTTCTTCCGAAAATGTCTGATAACATATGAGAACTAATCCAATGATTTACTGAGTTCATAAAAACATTAAAGAAATTGCAACAACTGGATATAACATGTAAACTCTTGTGCTGATGGTACTAAAATGGATGTCACTTTGCAATTAAGGAATCCGAAAAAAAAATCCAGATCTGATTTGATCAGGAAGAGAACCTGGTAACACATCTGTATAGTTGTATATTTTTTCAGGTTAATGTTACTGAGAATAAAAGATGACAGTCATCGTTTCTGAGTGATATTACACCCATGATGAAATTGTGCAGGGCAGTTCCTGTAGCAATTTATTTTAGAATGCATAACATCTTTCTTTCAGTATCAAAAGCAAATATAATGATGCCATCCATCTTACAACACAAGATTCACGCCACACTAACTTAACTTGGAGCTAAAGCTCCAGGAAATGCTATTGATTAGTCTGAAGAAAGGGTTGTTTACATGGTATGATCATCGTGTAAATCACAACTTGAAGGATCAATGGAAGACTTGATCAGGCATCTTGAGAACAAACAGCAGACTGTTCGAGCACCTCTCTCTGAATATGCCTTGTGCGCTAACTGAGAATGGGGATACTCTGCTGAGCTCTGCATTCATGGGGTATCTGGGTTGTCACCCTTCTGGCATCTCTCCATAACTAGAGGTTGAGAGATAGATGTGGCAGGTCATTCAGAGTGGATCGGGGATTCTCAGCAGAAGCAGATATGTGTCAGGGACATAATATAATATCTTATGATAAATATATTTGCAGATTCAGATGTTCAAAATCTATTATCAAAAAGATACGTGGAATTTTGTGGGATGAACCTATAGCCACACATGGGTTGTTCTCTCAGTGACTCTCAGCTTCCTTGGACTTCAAATCTTTAATTTTCTGTTTAGTACAGAGAAAGGAAGATTTTTATTGTTTTTGATTTCAGAGAGGAATCACAGGCACTGCATTACTGGTTTCTCACCAGTGCAGGCAGCAATTAAGTGCACTCATAACTCTGAACTGGCTCTGATTAGTGACTCTCAGCTTTTCATAACATAAAAATGCTCTCTCTCATTCAAGGTATTGCTTGTCATGAATAATGGAAGTTGTTACTGGCCAACGTACTTCTGGTAAATTTCACCTGCCTCCCACAACCCCCACCCCCCTCCACTGACTCGATACACCCTTCATTTCAGATCCGAAGCTACTTCTACCCCCTAAAGTTTTCAGGGCCTCTCACCTCACGTCCACCTTTTATAAAAATCGTTCCAAGTCAGTACCGGATAAATGGGGTGCTTGCTCTCTTATCTTTATTGTCAAGAGCTTCCTCTGTGTTCCTGAAAAATGACTGCTAGCAGTTACATTGCACTCAATCCACTCCTATTTAAGAAATCAATATATAACTCTCAATAATATTAATTTACTTTCAGTTCTGCACAGACTCCTAAAATGACTCCCTATTTCTGTATGCCAATGTGAAGAATGGTAAGGTTTCATTGCACAAAGCAGTGACAAGATGGACACATGAATTTCTTGCACCAATATCACCCAAGTAATTAGTCTGTTCATAAACTTTTTAGTGCATATTTTCTGGCAAAGCTACATTATTACAAAGATCATTAAACAATGGGAAGATACCCGACTATTTCACATGAGTTTATTAAATTGTCATGGATGCAAGCAAAGAGACAAATAACATGAGCTGGTTACTCATCCATGAGGGAACTTGTCCAATTTTCCTCTCGTTTAAATAAAATCAATGATCAGAAAGTCAGATGGCCACCCTTAGGCAAGAGGTCCAGCCTGTCTAGCATTTTTTCTGTGTGCTGAGACCTCATGAATGTAAATTTTTCCTGGCACTATTTTTTGCCCTTTATTCAAAGTTGTTCAATCACTTTGCTATGCAAACAATAGTTCACTAAAGTCCAAGCACACATGCAACAACAGAATACTTCAATCGGCTTGATATGCTTCACTTGGTTTTTAATGTAATACATCTTCCAAAAGACTTTAAGGTGATTTAAAGTTTGCTAACAATGAAATGAGACTTGCACTTGTAGTGCTAATCCCATAATACTTGAAAATTCAATTTACTTCCACCCTGATAGATCAGCCAAAAATGGTTGTCATCTGCCTGCCTTGAAGGACAATGGGTGATGATCATCATCACAAGCCCAGGTGGAAGGTATGGAGATTCTGAGAAGCCCAGTCTTCTAGATCCCCCTCTTGCCTCACTGGTGTACTCCAAAGAAAAGCTTATGAAGCAATATGTTTGGCACCAGCTTGGCTGCAGGAGCTGCCAATGACGTCCAGCTGCCTTAGGGGCTCCACTCTGGATTTGCTGTCTAGGTTTACTCCTGTAGGCTTTGCCTCTGCTGAGGCTGCCCAGATGGCAGTGGGGCTATTTACCCATATCTGGGGATCTGGTTCATGAGCACTAGGGCGTGTCCACATGCTGGTGGGCCTGAGTGCTATGTGTGCAGGAGCCAGACCTCCTCCCCATTCTCTTTAGTTCAGCTTGAGCCCAAAATGAGTTTAGTTTCCATTGCCAGCGAGGAGGCACTACATGAGGCTTGCTGTTGGAGAGGCTATGTCCTGGCAGGGACTGACCTCCACACTTGGGTGTCCTTTTCACAAGACTGCTAGCCAGCGGTGGAATCTGAAAGTGAGAGAGACAAGCACTACTCACTACACTACCACCCGAGACGTATCACAACCATTTTGACACCAAAACATACCGCCCTTACAACATGTGCAGAAAGAAAAGAGGACTTTCTCTTCTATGAGGAAGCTTGTTATTGCACCAGAGGCTCTTCAAAAACACCTCTCATACTCACAGTTTCTACCACCAAAAACCATAGAGGTAGCAGGTGCAGAAAAACAGCAGCAACTCCAAATCCAATTGCACCTTAAATACCGCCCTGATTTGGAAATAACATCTATCTCTATTTCTTCACTGCTACTGGATAAAATTCCATTCAATTGCATTTTCAGAGAGTTTTCAGTACAAGGATATTAGAAGATTCAAGTATTCTACCCAACACCACCTTCATTACCGTGCCAATAATGCTGATTGCAAGAGATTTTTAAAACAGATTTTAATGCTCTAGGCATTCTAAGATGGTAAGTGATTGTTGAAAACATGAAAGGTACAGAACAATATATCATTTTCCTTTATTAGAGGATTTTATTATGAATTCTAAGGAACTTGTCTTTGGCTTAACTTAACAGGCTGCTTGCAAAGAGGCCTCAGGCAAATTGCCACCAAGTAGAGAGCTAAGGTCTTCTGTAGCTGCAACCGAATAATATTCCTGAATGGGGTCTGCATGCAGGAAATCTGCAAGGCCACTCCCCAAACCCATATGATGGTGGGTGGCAGTGGGAGAGGCACATATCTCTTCCCCACAATAGCAGGCAAATGCCCGAAGAAACTCAATGCCCTATCAAAGAAAATTAAAGTAAGAGTAACTACAATTTTTCACTTTGCAATTGCTTCCTCCACCAAAAGAACAGCTTCCCAATAAGTGACATGATCAAATTGCATAGGGTCCATCTGTCTAGAACTAGAGTTGGTATAATTCACTTCACAAGGCAATGCCTTCATAGGTCCCTTACACCTCGAAATCTCTCTTCCCAGCACTTGCATCCTCTCTGTTTTGACAGGTGTTTGCTGCCACCTGGAGGATAGCCTTATCAGATTTGCATATCAGATTTATAATGTTAGGAAGCTGACATTAAATAGAGCCCTTGAGAATAATAAAGAAGTCAGAAAAGAAGTCAAGAATGGAATTAAGAGAGCCGAGAGGGATTATGGAAAGTTCTAGGCAAGTAGGGTTAAAAGGAATACTAAGACATTTTATACGTACCTCAAAGTACAAAGGATTGCAAGGAAGTGGGTAGAACTACTCCAGGAAAAAGGAGATAATATGTACTTGGAGACCAAGGGTAGTGGTGCTGTCCTAAATGAACATTTTGCATTGTTACGTACATGTCGAGAGCATTAATATGCTCAGGCATTTTGAGATAAAGAAAGAGATAATGTTGTATCTTGTAAAAAAACATTGAGATGGATAAGTTCCCAATGAGGTAAAGAAGGAGGGTGACATGCTTGTTTTTATTAGTAGAAGCATTGAATTCATGAGTCAGGAAATAATGTCACAGATTTAGGAAACTCTAGGTAGGATGCATCTAGTGTACCGCATTCAATTCTGGTCACCCTATGATAGAGAGGGTGCAGAGGAGGTCTAACAGGATTAGCGTGCAAGTGCCATGAGGAGAGATTAGACATGGAGTGATTTTTCTGGAGTGACAGTGGCTGAGAGGATACTTAATGGAGGTTTTTAGAATAAGCAGCCGATATCTTTCCCCAGAGTTGAAATGTCTAATACAAGGGGCATGCATTTAAAGTGAGAGAGGACATGTTTAAAGGTAGGAGATGCAAATACGATAGACACATTTAAGAGTCTCTGAGGCACAGGAATGTGCAAAGAATGTTGTGGAAATGGACATTATCTTGTCATGAATTACTGGTGTCATTAGTTCAGCGCAACATTATTAGTGTACTGGTTAACATAACATCCAAGCTTAGAGTTCAGTTCTGGCATCAACAGTAAGGGGGCTCTGTACCTCCTCCCAATGGAATGTGTGGATTTTCCCTTCACTCTCCCATTTCCTCCCACAATCCAGAGATGTACTGTGTAGGTTAATTGGTCGATGTCAATTCTGTCGTGATTAGGTTGGGGTTTAATCGGGGTTTGCTGGGGCAGCCAAGTTTGTAGTGCCAGAAGGGCCTAATCTACACTAAGCCTCTGAATAAGTAAATAAATTGGTGCGGGGGGGGAAGAGAAGTTCTTCTTCCTGTGCTGTTTTATATACACTGATCACTATACCATTTTGCTTCCATGTTCTGACAACTTATATTAGAACATAGAACATTAAAAAGTTTTTGACAAGAACAGGCCATTTGGTCCAACAAAGCTTGCTAAGTTCCTATTCCCGTCGTGTGTTAAAATAACTATCGAGTTTAGATTTGAAAGTCCCTAAGGTACTACTCTCAACTACATAACCAGATAGTTTTTCCATGTGTCCTCAACTCACTGTGTAAAGAAATGTTTCCTGATGTTATTCTGAAATCTCCCTTTAAGCAATCACCATCTATGACCCTGTGTCCTTGGTGATGGATTCATTTTGAAGTATCAGCTGGCATCCACCTTACTTATACCCTTAATGATTTTGAACACTTCTATCAAGTCTCCTTTCATTCTACATCTTGTTAGGCTAAAAAGATTTAATTCTTTCAATCTTTCTTCATAGCTCATACCCTGCAGACCTGGAATGAATCTAATCACCTTTTTCTGAACTCTCTCCAGTGCCTTCACATCCCTCACACAATATGGAGATCAAAATTGTACACAGTACTCAAGGTGTGGCCTCACAAGCACATTATACATCTTAAGGAGAAGGTCTCTAGACTTCAACTCCACTGAGCGCATTATACTGTATACAGTCACAGACTTATAAGGCCCTGGAGATTTATTAACTTTCAGCCTTTTCAGCTGAAGCTGGACCTCACTTTCTAAGATCTCTAAGTCACTTGAAGCAACCTTATTTTCTCTACTCTTACTGGCATATTGCTAACATTTTCATAGGTGACTACTTCAGTAAAATATGAGCTAAGAGTACCCGTTATGTCCTTCTCTACATAACTTAGCACCTGACTATTATCCTTAATACACTTAACTTCCTCCTTGACTTTTCTTTTATTACTAAAGTATTGAAAGAAATCTCTTATGGTCAATCTTAGCATTATCAGCAATATTCTTCTCAACCTGCCTTTTGGCAATCCAAATTTCCTTCTTGACTGTAGTTTTCACATTTCCATATGCCCTATGGTTAACATCATTACTATTTTCTCTATATTCCGTACATAGAAAAGTAAGCTGAAGTGACAGGGGCCACCTATTAGTTTTGCTGAGTCACTGTTTCATCATTTCCAAGGGCATAACTTATCCTTTACAGATGATGAACCTTCTCAGCTTTGGCCCTTTGGCTGTCTCTTCTGCTCAACAGTCTGAACTAAGATCTACTCTTTGGCCTGACAATTTCCTTCATGTTCTTCACAATTAAATAAATATAGGGTGTATGGACCTTTGAAGAATGATCTGTGCTTTGAAGCTCATCCGTGGGAAAATCATGGTGAAAATTCAATGGCGCATGAGAGTCATATTGAAAGCACCTTAAAGAGAACTGAAGAAGAGAAAATCTGCAGATGGTGGTAATCTAGGCAACACACACAAAATTCCAGATGAACACAGCAGGCCAGGCAGCATCTACAGAAAAGGTATAGTTGACATTTCGGGCCATTCCTCTAGCATTTTGTGTGTGTTTAAAGAGAACTGGCTGTTTAAGAGTTGGAAGTCCAACCTAGGAGTGGGATGAGGGTGAAGTCCATGTGGTCTGCAATGTGATTCAGTCTGGGGACTGTAGAATGACCAGGTGGTGATCAATAGGAAGGGAGATGACTGACCAAAGATAGGCGGACAATGTTACCTCAGGGTTTAGTAGAGTGGGAGTGTTAGTTAAGGTGCTCAGAGAGAACAAAAGGGCAGAAATCACAGGCTTTCAGTGTCAGGCTGTGATGTGGACAGGGAGCATCTTAAAAAGACAACAATAGAATTAAAATCTTCTTGTCCCAGGAATGTCCACAGTTGATACATTTCACAACAGTACGACAATTTTCTAGGCAGCATGTGGAATGAGAACTACATGGAAAAATGTAATCCTTTGCAAATCTGATGTTGAAATTAATTCACAGTTTGATGGCTCCTTTCTAAAATCGTCATTGATGTAATTCTGCTATGCATTGCTACAATTGTTTTACAAACTAGAAATCATTTGTTCACATGGTGCTAAGAAAATGCAATCTGACAGAATTCCTCAATACCTCATTTTAAAATTTGCTAAAGTGCCAGACCTGTCTAACTGTGTCTTAGCCTCTGAGGAGAAGCAAGGGCAGAAATAGTGACTTTCATTTTATGACTAAACACTTCAGATATCTTGCTGGAAAACTGAAAGACTACTAACAATGTGTCATTGCTTAATAGAGGAGAAAGAGATAGACAGAGTTATTACAGTTATTTCAGGGTACGTCCACACTAGACCGGATAATTTTGAAAATGCCAGTTTCGCATAAAAATGTTAGGCGTCTACACCAGGCGTTTTTGAAAATACCTCCGTTGACATTAATAAAGCACCTTGTTAAATGTATAAAACATGTCTGCATCAATGTTATCTTGTATTTCCATACAATGTTGTTACACATCTATTGTCAGATGTTGTTGTGGTGTTGGAGGTTGCGTTCAGGAAAACAATGAAATGCCGTGCTGCTGCCACCATTTGTTCCGGCACGTCATGACAGCGGCTTTAAAATAGCCGGTTACCCCGTACACACTACAACGCCCAACCGGCGTTTTCAGATTTAAACACTCTGGAGAACGTTTTAGAAAAGCTCCACTTTTGGGGGAGGAAAACACCGTTTCAGTATGGACGGAGGGTCAAAACGAAGAGAAAAAGCTTCGGTTATGGATTTATCCGGTCTTGTGTGGACGTAGCCTCAGTTTCACATCAGTGACGGTAAAATAATTGGGAGGAAGCCCCACAGGACAGTGTAAATCAACACTTCTAAAGTCACAGATTAAACAGGGTCACAGGGATTTTTTCCAAGGGTGAACTTTGTGCAACGAACAATTGAAGTGCTTAGGAAGGCAACAAAGATTCTCAATAGGGGATGTAATTCCCACTGAGCAGCCTGATCAATAAAGTAAAAGTTCATGGGTTTCAAGGAGAAACTGGAGACTGGATCCAAAATCAGCTTAAATGGAAGTAACAAAGCAGTAATGATTGATGAGGTTTCCAGTCCTGTAAATGTGTTTACAGTGCAGCTACACAACACTTAGATAGGTCCTTTGCTCTTCATGGTATATATATCAATAATTTAGACAAATGATTGAAGTGATGATGAAGAGGTTTGCAGATGATACAAACAAGAAGTTTTAAAGTTTGAGAAGATATCAATGAATGAGTTAAGAAATCAGTAACAAAATAAATGGAATTCAATCTGTAGGACTGTGAAGAAATACATGACAGTGAAGGGCAAATAAGGCAAAGAAACATACAATACATGGCGGAAGTCTAGAAATACAGTGCCTATAAATAGTATTCACCCCGCCCCCCCGGAAGTTTTCATGTTTTATTGTTCCACAACATTGAATCACAGTGGATTTAATCTGGCTTTTTAGACACTGATCAATAGAAAATGACTCTTCTGTGTCAAAGTGAAAACAGATCTCTGCAAAGTGCTCTAATTTAATAATAAATATAAAACACAAAATAATTGATTATGTAAGTATTCATC
Source organism: Mobula hypostoma (assembly GCF_963921235.1). Taxonomy (NCBI): domain Eukaryota; kingdom Metazoa; phylum Chordata; class Chondrichthyes; order Myliobatiformes; family Myliobatidae; genus Mobula; species Mobula hypostoma. The sequence continues at coordinate 97,585,538 of NC_086103.1, read as the reverse complement.
CCCCCTTTAGTACGACACACCAAGTCATTGCTGGTGTAGTCAATTGGTTTAGAAGTCACATAATTAGTTAAATGGAGATCACCTGTGTGCAGTCAAGGTGTTTCAATTACAAACGTTTGTACTTGTAGTAAAAATACACCTGTATCTGGAAGGTCCGACTGCTGGTGAGTCAGTACCCTGGCAAAAACTACACCATGAAGACAAAAGAACACTCCAAGCAGCACCATGAAAAGGTTATTGAAAAGTACACGGCAGAAGATGGACACAAGAAAAGTTCCAAGTCACTGACTATTCCCTGGAGTACAGTTAAGTCAAAGATCATTAAGAAATGGAAGGAATATGGTACAGCTGTAAATCTGTCTAGAGCAAGCTGTTCTCAAAAACTGAATAACTGTGCAATAATGGGACTAGTGAAGGAGGCCACCGGGAGACCTATGACAACTCTAGAGGAGCTACAAGCTTCAGAGGCTGAGATGGGAGAGACTGGACATACAGCAACTGTTGCCTGGTGCTTCACCAATTACAGCTTTATGGGAGAGTGGCAAAGAGAAAGCCACTGTTAAAAAAAAATTGAGATGAAATTTTTGCTGAAGAAGATGAGTGGGAGACTGAAGTCAGCTGGAAGAAGATTCTATGATCTGATGAAACCAAAATTGAGCTTTTTGGCCATCAGACTAAATGCTATGTTTAGTGTAAGCCAAACAAAGAACATCCATCAAAAACACACGATCCCTACTGTGAAGCATGGTGGTGGCTGCATCATGCTGTGGGGATGCTTCACTGCAGCAGGCCCTGGAAGGCTTGTGAAGGTAGAGGATAAAATGAACGCAGCAAAAATACTGAAAAATCCTGGAGAAAAACCTGATACTGCCAGCAAGAGAACTGTGTCTGGGGAGATTTGCCAGCAAGATAAGGGCCTTAAGCATAAGGCCAAAGCTACACAGGACTTGCTTAAAAACAACAAAGTTAATGTCTTGGAGTGGCCAAGTCAGACTCCAGACCTCAGTCCAATTGAAAATTTCTGGCTGGACTTGGAAAGGGCTATTCAGTCATGATCCCCATGCAATCTGACAGAGCTTGAGCAGTTTTGTAAAGAAGAATGGGGAAAACTTGCAGTGAACAGAAGTGCAAAGCTGATAGAGACCTATCCACACAGGCTCAAGGCTGTAATGGCTGCCAGGGGTGCATCTACTAAATACTGACTTGAAGGGGGTGAGTAATTAATTATTTGGTGTTTTATATTTGTCATTAAATTAGATCACTTTGTAAAGATCTGTTTTCACTTTGACACAAAAGAGTCTTTTTCTGCTGATCAGTGCCAAAAAAGCCAAGTTAAATCCAATGTGATTCAATGTTGTAGAACAATAAAAAATGAAAACTTCTGGGGGGCAGTGTTTAAAGACACCGTACAGGTCCACAAATCTCTGCTGAATCAGAATCAGATTTGTTATCATTGACTTAGCTGATGTAGAAATTGTAATTTTTGTGGCAGCAGCACAGTTTAAAAACATAATGTTATTGTAATTTACAAAAATAAATAAATTGCAATGAAAGGAATGAATAACGAGATAATGTTCATGGGTTCACAGAGAGAAGCTGTTTCTGAATTGATGGGTGCGGTCATCAGGGGCGACATGGTAGTGTAGTGGTTAGCACAGTACTGGGGACTTGGGTTCAATTCCTGCAACTGCCTCTATGAGCACATCTGTTTCCTCTGGGTGCTCCAGCTTCCTCCCATAATCCAAACACATACTGGTTGGTGGGTTAATTGTTCACAGTAAATAGTCTCATATTTAGGCTAGGATTAAATTGGGAGATTGCTGAGTGGCATGCCTTGGAGGGCTGGAAGGACCTATTCTGCACTGCATCTCAATAAATAAAGAAATACAATAGGTTCTTGTACTTTCTGCCCGATGGTAGCATAATCCGGATTGTGAGGGGCATTAGTGATGGACAGCATCTTCTGGAGTCACCACCTCCTGAAAATATCCTTGACTATGGGGAAGGTTTTACCTCTGCAGCCTCTTGCAATCCTGTACATTGTATTGACCCTTACCATTGTCAACTAACTTAGGATAGGTGAATGACCACACAGATACTAATTAACTCAAATAAGGAAATGTTCAGAATAAAATGTAAAGGAAACAAGTGTACGGAACCTTGGATTTCAAGAGATATTGAGGCCCTGGCTAAGAGGGGAAAAAGAGGTGTATAGCAGGTATAGGCAAGTAGGAACAAATGAGGTGCTTATTGCAAGAGATTACTTAAGAAAGAAATCAGGAGAGCTAAAAGAAAACATGAAGTTGCTCTTGCAGACAAGGTGAAGGAGAATCCTAAGGGATTCTACAGATATGTTAAGAGCAAAAGGATTGCAAGAGACAAAATTCATCCTCTGGAAGATCAAAATAGTAATCCATGTGTGGAGCCAAAACTGATGGGGGAAGATCTTAAATGCATTCTTTGCATCTGTATTTACTTGAGAGATGGATACAGAGTCTATAGAAGTAGGTAAAGTGGCATCAACATCATGAACGCCTTACAGATTACATGGGAGGAGGTGCATGCAAATCAGGGTGGATAAATCCCAACGGCAGACAAGATGTTCTCTCAGACCCTCCAGAAATTGCTGGAGCCCTAGCAGAGCTATTTAAAACAATCTTAGCAACAGGGGAGGCAGCAGTGGATTAGAGCATAGCCAATGTTGTTCCACTGTTTAAAAAGGCTCCAAATATAAACGAGGAAATTATAGACCGATGAGTCTGACATCAGTTGTGGGAAAGTTATTGGAAAGTATTCTGAGGGAATGGATATAAGTATTTGGATTGACAGGGACTGGTTAAGGATAGTCAACATGCTCTGTGCATGGTAGGTTATCTCTAATCAATCTTATAGAGCTTTGTTGAAGAAGTTACCAGGAAAGTGGATAAAGGTAAGGCAGTGGATGTTGCCTACTTGGACTTTAGTAAGGCACTTGACAAATATCACATGGTAGGCTGGTCCAAGAATGTTCATTCACCCAGCATTCAGTGTAGGGAAGTAAATTGGATGAGGCATTGGCTTTGTACAAGAAGGCAGATAGTAGTAGTAGATGGATGCCTCTCTGAGTAGAGGCCTTTGACTAGTGGAGTGCTGTAGGGTTTGGTGCTGAGTCCTTTGTTGCTTGCCATCTATATCAATGATTTGGATAATCATGTGGTTAACTGGATTATCAAATTTGTGGATGACACTAAGACTGGGGGTGTACTGGACAGTGAAGAAGGATATCATAGCTTGCAGAGGGATCTACATCAGCTGGAAAAATGGGCTGAAAAATGGCAGATGAAATTTAATGCAGACAAGTGCAAAGTTTTGCACCAGTAGCATCAACCAGGGTAGGTTTTACACAGTGAATGGTAGGGCACTGAGGAGTGTGGTATAATAAAGGGATTTGAGAATACAGACCCATAATTCATTGAAAGTGGCATCACAGGTAGATAGGGTCGTAAAGAAAGCATTTGGCATATTGGCTTTCATAAGTCAAAGTATTGAGTACAGAAGATGGGATGTTATATTGAAGTTGTATAAGACATCGGTGAGACTTAATTTGGAGTATTGTGTGCAGTTTTGGTAACCCACCTACAAGAAAGATATAGAAAGGGTTGTAGGAGTGCAGAGACAATTTACAAGGATGTTGCCGGATCTGAAGGACCTGAGTTATAAGGAAAGAATGAATAGGTTAGGACTGTTTTCATTAGAACATAGAAGATTGAGAGAAAATTTGATGGTGGCATGCATAATTATGAGGGGTATAGACAAGTAAGCTTTTTCCACTGAGGTTATGTGGGACTACAACCAGAGATCATGGGTTAAGGGTGAAAGGTGAGAAGTTAGGGAACATGAGGGGAAACATCTTCACTCAGAGGGTTGTGAGAGTGTGGAGTGAGTTCCATGTGAGCTTGATTTCACTGTTTAAGAAAAGTTTGGATAGATACATGAATAGTAGTGATATGGAGGGCTAAGGTCCCAGTGCAGATTGAAGGGAGTTGGCAGTTTAAATGGCTTTAGCATGGACTAGATGGGCTGAAGGGCCCGTTTCTGTGCTGTACTTTTCTATGAGTCTATGACAGTACTGTTTTAACTCTATTATATATATCAAATGCAAAAATCCATATGAATCATGTAGATCCCATATCAACAATTCCTGAATTCTATTGTTTTGTTTTGGACAAATTCACATTTAAACTACACAAAAAAAAGTGATCTCCCATTGGCTAAACAATTAATTTGTCTTCTCTATACCTCCAGCATGGCGTCTTCCTGAAAATAGTTGGTGCTGCTCTATCTCCTTAAACCTTCATTATTATCCTTTTCCCTCACCAATTCTGCAATATTGCCCTTGAATTCTGTTTGGTCTGATTCATCAGGTCATCCTGCATCCAGCGCAAGGTGACAGGATATACCATCACACCACTCTTCCAAACAAGACATGTTTCCTTTGCTTTCTGCTAAATCAGGCCATTTTATACCAATGATAGCCTGTCCAAGTCAGCCTTGGACCTCTCCAGTTCATGGATACAGACTGCTCCTCTTGTAAGCCTACATTATTTTTTCTCCCTTATCAAAGAGCATCCCACTGTGAGGGGATCCAGGAGTGCCCCTATTAACTGTTTGAAGAGAGATAGAGAGAGACATTTATCATTGATGGTTTGTTTGGAAAGGAGAGAGAGAGACCAAGATTGACAGTTGGACTGACATGGGAGTTAACTTTGGAGTTTTACTTTGGAGATAAAAACGAAGCAGCTCGAAGGTTGCTATGGTGACCAACAGGACACTATTGATGTTACTTCCAAGGACTTGTTGTCTGCTCGCATTCCTTTACAGACAAAGGAAGGCGGGACTCTTTGAATGACAGGTGATGCTCAGCCTGGTGAGATAAATGGGAGGTCAGATGATATGGACCTCAGACACATGATCTGGACACTGAATGAGCATTGTCGTGCCCGCAGAGAAAGTGGGTTTTGGAGGATCGATCAGGCGGATTGATCCAAATTGCTATTCCAGTGTGAAGAAGGGGTTGACCGGTGGGGAGTTGTCTATGTGTCCACCTTTGCAGGGGTGATAGCTCCACCACAGGAAAACCAGTCCCCCTGGTTAAAGTCACAGTCGGTGACTTGTGAAGGATTTCGGAGGACGACGAGAAGATCGACGGCATCAGCTCACCTGAAGACTCAACTCACTCTCTCTCCTCATCACTACTCAACTAAATACCACGAACTGAACTGAACTGAACATCACTCAACATCATAAGACTGTATCTTTTTACCCCTAGACTTAAAGAAGCTTGGTTTTCATACATATATATTCCACACTCACTTTTATACATAATCATTGCTAACCTGTTTGATTTATTTACATTGATATTACTGTATTGCATAGTTACTAATAAATATTAGTAGTTTATAGCAATACTGGACTCCAAAGTGGTTTCTATTTCTGCTGGTTTCTTAATCCCTGTCACAGGGTACGTGGCACCACAAACAACTTCTCATTTGAAAATTATCTTTGATTAGAAGATTATTGATAGGTTTTCCATTATGCCTATTTTTGATAACTTTAATCTGTAAAGAATTTATTCAGAAAATGACAGCCTCTATTCCTTCCATATTTAGTGTAAAATAAAATAATTATCTACTCATCCCCTTGTTCCAGCTTGCGGTAGATTTTTAATTTCTTCAACTGAACAATGGAAGAAGCTTTCATACCTGTCTGTGACATAATCGAGTTATTTCTATTATACAGCTGAAGAAATTTGTAAGAGTCTAAATCTCCTCAACTGCGAATGGAGTAGAGCCACTGGCGTTTCTTCTTCACAATTGTATTGCTCATTTGAGCCCTGATTAAATCCTCTGAGATGTTAATGCTCAGGAATGTGAATCTGCTCATCTTTTCCAAAGCTGACCCTTCAATGAACACTAGTGCAATCTTCCATTGCAAAAAACCCCTTCAGATAGATGAAGAAGTTAAGAATTTGAAGGAGATTCTTTTCTTTATTTTCAAATGAGTAGAAATGTAGATTAGAGCTGCACAAGTTCCACATGAGCCTACATGGAATAGTTCCGTTTACAACACTGGAAGAAGAATGTAACAACACCTGAGAAGATTCAGAGATTTATGAGGATATTAGCAGAGTTGAAGAATTTTACTGATGAGGAAAGGTTGGCAAATCTGGTGTTACTTTTCTTTAAACAGAGAACAGTAAGATTATATTAAATGTGGAATATAAAATGTTGGAAGATACATGAATAACTAGGATCCATCTTCCTTTTCAGGGAGTTCAATAACTTGAGGGCAGAGAACAGGATAAGAGATGAAAGTGTGAAAGGAAGTTCAGAGGGAGTAATTTACCCAAAGAATGGAAATCATCGCTTAAGATGGTAATGAGCATATCACATTAAAAAGTTACTCAGATGAACACTTAATATACTGTAAACAGCAAGGTTGTATTCTGAGAACAGAACACCACAGCTAGTGGAGCTGCTACCTCACAATTCCAGTGACATGCATTCAAAACTGACCTTTGAAGCTGTATACACATTCTCTCGGTGACTACATAGGTTTCCTCCAGATGCTGTGGTTTCTCTCAGCATTTGAATGATGTGCAAGTAGTGGGTTTTGTTGTTCAGTGTTAATTGCCCCTGGTGCAGAGGTGAGTGGCAGAATCTGGCAGGTGAAGATGGGAATGTGTGGAAAATAAAACAAGATTAGTGCACTATTTGTATAAATGGGTGTTTGATGTTTGACATGAACTCATGTAGCCAAAGGGCCTGTTTCTGTGCAGGGTATCTCTGACCCTGAAGTGCAACTGGTCCACACAGCTCTCACTTTGCCTGCAAGTACAGAATAGACTCACCACCAAAATTCGACAATTTTCACACGTTAGAAACACACAGTAGAGGAATCAGGTCCACACCTTCCTGATTATTCATTGATTATTTTACAATTAAACACCGATTCATTTTGCCATCTTTAGCTGAATCAGGTCCACACCTTCCTGATTATTCATTGATTATTTTACAATTAAACACCGATTCATTTTGCCATCTTTAGCTGCCACTTTTGAATTTTGGGTGATGATGTGCTAACTGGGAGCTGATAGTTTTGAAGTGCCTACACCTCAGGGGCACTGAGGCCATCTGTGTCTTTAATTTCTGATTGATCATTCCGAGCATCCGGAGCAATTTAACAATTACAGCCCATTCTGTGGGGAGCTTTTCCTCGTCTTTTCATTATAGTTTAAATGCAATATAATCCCAAGGTACTTCACACCCAGCTGTTTTTGTGCTGCAAGTGAGTGTCTGGGAAACACCTGCGAGGTTCGCAGATTGAGCTAATTAGATTGTTTGAAAAATTGATACCGTTCAAATCCCAGCAAAGCTTCACCTTATTATTTTCAATGACCTTCACAGGAAGGAGGCTATTACATTCCTGCTCACAAATTGCGTGATCTAGCTAGATGCAATAATTGTGTTTTGACCTCTGTTACATTATCTTTCATTTGTACATTAGGACATAATGGACTGCGTCTTAACCCCTTCCACTTTTAAACAAAAAAGAATCTAATTTAATATATTTGAAATTCAGAGTGTTTTGGAGTTAGTGAGTGAAGCAAAAGCAGTCTACAATACACAGCAGCTAGTTTGCAACTGTGAAAGGACAGGTCATAATTTCTTCAGTCTTTTATCAAATTTCATATGACCGTGGCCCGTTGTTGATTATTTATATGCAAGTATAAATGTATAAATATGCAAGTAAAAAAGTGTATGTTTGGTTGAATCTGAATTTTGCCTTAAAATTGAAAACTGATTTAATTCTAAAAATTGAAACAACATTTTGCCACAGAATTTGCCATGAAAAGTAATGGTTAGACTAATACCATTCACCTTTATGATGAAACATATTGAACGTCTACATGCAGTTAAAAGCAGAAATGCGGATTCTCAAGCAGTGAACCCTTACACTCCGTACGGGTCCTGTAACAACTTCTTCCAATATTATCTTTAGACACAAATGCAATATTGGAAATTTCTGCTGTTCACAAACTTCTGCAAGTAAAAACAATCCTGCCTGAGATGTGAGTGTGTTGGTGACAGCCTGCTTGTGCATAACTCCTGCTTTACAATTTCTCTAGTTCCAAAAAGCAAATTTGTCCTTCCCTCAAGTAAATGTTTCAAGGTTCCATGAATTTCAAAATAAAATTAAAAAGTACTATGTTACTTCTAAGTTTGTTTATGATGCTTAAAGTTCTTCCACAATCTCGGTGCAATCTTTATTTAGCACCTTCCACACAGCAGTGTTTTTAACTTTCTAGTTTTGCAGAACGTGAGAAATCTTTAATGCTCGGGCATTTACAAGATACTGGGGAACACATTAAAATGATATCTCAGTGATGAATGCCCGAAAAGGGAAAATCCATTATTATGAGATCTTTGTGAGCAGCTCTTTGGTATGAACACAAAAAAAAAAATCCTGGAGAAACTCAGCAGGTCTGACAGTATTTGCAGACGGGAATGGGTAGTTGACATTTCAATCCATGACCCTTCATCTGGACTCCAAAGTTTCCTCAAGCAGACCATCAAAACCAGTTGACAGAATGTCTCTTCACCAGAACTAAGGTTTCATTTGGATAGCATGGAGAAGGGCCCTCCCTGTCAAATCCTTCTCGCATGATCAAAGACTCAGTCCAAAAGCATTCTGCTCTCAGGAAAGCCAAGTTGAGGGCAAGATAATTGCCCCCACCCCCGCTTTGTGGTCTATGCATTTCCATCGCAGGTCTGGAAAAGGCTGCTAGGATTTTTGTTGAGGCTCAACTTATGAAGTTGTGGAACAGAGGACTCTCTGACCGATACGCTTTTCCCAGGAATGTCAGATGTTTCTGGATGATCATGCATCAGTGAGAGATGCACTTGGTCTTCCTAAAACTTGCTTATCTAGACTGTCTGGTTGTGTCTAGACTGGGACCTCCTTAGTACAAGAGCATTAGGTGGGGCAGAACCTGCGTCCAGAAGGATTCCATAGATCAGTGTGTAGATAGTCCAAAGAAAGGAGGTCATATTGGACTTGGTGATGGGAAGTGAGCCTAGCCAGGTGACTGACCTTTCAGTGGAAGTATATTTGGGCAACACAGACCACAACTCCTTAACCTTTATGATTGCTAGAGATAAGAACAAGCATGAACATTTGAAAAACCATGGCCTCGTTATAGATAGTCCACATGGCTTTGTACAGAGCAAATTATGTCTTCCTAACCTGATTGGGGTTTTTGAGGGGTTAATGAAAAAGTGAGTGAGCAAAATAGAATTGTGGATATTGTCAACATGGGCGTTAATACAGTAAGACATTTGCACAGTACTGTATTTGCTAATGTGGAGAGTGAGTTTGTACATCTGGCAGAAACAAAGGATGTTGGGAATGGTGAGAGTGGAACGGCACAGGAGGGGTGTGGGGCAGGAGGTGGCCTGTGTGCAGACACCAGTCCTGAAACACCAGGCAGGTCATGTGATTCCAAGCAATTGGTTTATTGATCATTACAGAATATCTCTCTGGTGCTTCCCATTCCCTCCCCTCTCCTTTCCCCTTTTCCTAACCATGATTCCCCTCGCCCTGTCCTCTTCCCATTCTCAGTCCACAATAAAGACCCATATCAGAATCAGGTTTATCATCACTCACATATATCATGAAACACGTTTTGTTTTTTTTTTGCAGCAGTGCGGTACAATACATAACATTACTACGGTCCTATGCAAAAGTCTTAGGCACCCTAGCTATATACTGTACATGTGCCTAAGGCTTTTGCACAGTACTGTATGCTGCAAAATTAGTAATAAATAATTAGCACATTGGCTGAAATATTACAGCAGCCCACCCATGAAAGATTTAAAATGTTTCCCACTGTTGTAATGGGCAATAGCAAGTACAAGGCTAACATTTATAGAACATAGAACATAGAATAGTACAGCACAGTACAGGCCCTTCGGCCCACAATGTTGTGCCGACCCTCAAACCCTGCCTTCCATATAGCCCCCTACATGAAATTCCTCCATATACCTGTCTAGTAGTCTCTTAAACTTCACTAGTGTATCTACCTCCACCGCTGACTCAGGCACTGCATTCCACACACCGACCACTCTCTGAGTAAAACACCTTCCTCTAATATCCCCCTTGAACTTCCCACCCCTTACCTTAAAGCCATGTCCTCTTGTATTGAGCAGTGGTGCCCTGGGGAAGAGGCGCTGGCTATCCACTCTATCTATTCCTCTTATTATCTTCTACACCTCTATCATATCTCCTCTCATCCTCCTTCTCTCCAAAGAGTAAAACCCTAGCTCCCTTAATCTCTGATCATAATTCATACTCTCTAAACCAGGCAGCATTCTGGTAAATCTCCTCTGTACCCTTTCCAATGCTTCCACATCCTTCCTATAGTAAGGCGACCAGAAATGGACACAGTACTCCAAGTGTGGCCTAACCAGAGTTTTATAGAGCTGCATCATTACATCGCGACTCTTAAACGCTATCCTCGATTTATGAAAGCTAACACCCCATAAGCTTTCTTAACTGCCCTATCCACCTGTGAGGCAACTTTCAGGGATCTGTAGACATGTACCCCCAGATCCCTCTGCTCCTCCACACTATCAAGTATCCTGCCATTTACTTTGTACTCTGCCTTGGAGTTTGTCCTTCCAAAGTGTACCACCTCACACTTCTCCGAGTTGAACTCCATCTGCCACTTCTCAGCCCACTTCTGCATCCCATCAATGTCCCTCTGCAATCTTTGACAATTCTTTACACTATCTACAACGCCACCAACCTTCATGTCGTCTGCAAACTTGCCAACCCACCCTTCTACCCCGACATCCAGGTCGTTAATAAAAATCACGAAAAGTAGAGGTCCCAGAACAGATCCTTGTGGGACACCACTAGTCACAACCCTCCAATCCGAATGTATTCTGTCCACCACGACCATCTGTTTTCTGTAGGCAAGCCAATTCTGAATCCACCTAGCCAAACTTCCTTGGATCCCATGCCTTCTAACTTTCTGAATAAGCCTACCATGTGGAACCTTGTCAAATGCCTTACTAAAATCCATATAGATCACATCCACTGCACGACCCTCATCTATATGCCTGGTCACCTCCTCAAAGAACTCTATCAGGCTTGTTAGACATGATCTGCCCTTCACAAAGCCATGCTGACTGTCCCTGATCAGACCATGATTCTCTAAATCCCCATAGATCCTATCTCTAAGAATCTTTTCCAACAGATTTCCCACCACAGACATAAGGCTCACTGGTCTATAATTACCCAGACTATCCCTACTACCTTTTTTGAACAAGGGGACAACATTCACCTCCCTCCAATCCTCCAGTACCATTCCCATGGACAACGAGGGCATAAAGATCCTAGGCAGAGGCTCAGCAATCTCTTCTCTTGCCTCATGAAGCAGCCTGGGGAATATTCCGTCAGGCCCCGGGGACTTATCTATCCTAATGTATTTTAACAACTCCAACACCTCCTCTCCCTTAATATCGACATGCTCCAGCACGTCAACCTCACTCATATTGTCCTCACCATCATCAAGTTCCCTCTCATTGGTGAATACTGAAGAGAAGTATTCATTGGGGACCTCGCTCACTTCCACAGCCTCCAGGCACATCTTACCAACTTTATCTCTAATCGGTCCTACCTTCACTCCTGTCATCCTTTGGCTTAAACATACAACATGGGCGGTGCAGGTGTCAATCGGTGTGCAATGGGAGTCTGATATCTTGGCTGCCTTGTTATACACCGCCACTGAAGAAGACTTAGCTATGTTATGATCAGAGCAACATTGTTTCAAATGTCTTGATGGATTAACGCTGGATCAGATTTGAATCAAACTTCGACTTTAGAATGACACAGGGAATGAGGAGAGGATCTGCAGAGCAGAGCGCTACCTGTGAGAAGTGAAGTGAAAAGAAGAAAGACCTTCAGTAGCTGATGCCATTTTTGGCAATAACTCAAGGACATAATTTAACAGGACTGGCAGCTGGATGGTAAAACAATTTGTGCTCTACAGTTCCAGAAACTGGCCAACAGCAAGGTATGCCAGACTCTATATGACAAAGAGTGAAAGAAAGAGCAGTAGATGCTTCTGGTCTCCAGTGGTTATTGACTCTACACAGAGCTGTAATAATTACATATCATCAAAGTGGGACAGCATGAAAACAGGCCATTCAGCCCAACTCAGCCATGCTGATCTAGCTATTCACCTAAACTAATCCCTTTGCCCATATCTGACCCACATCTGTCCTTCCCTTTCATACCCATCCGAATGTGTTTTACAGTAAGTGTTGTATTTAAGATATTATTTTTAAAAAGGCTCCTTATGTCCTTACACAGTATACGATATCCAGACATCCACAAAATCATCAACTTCAAATTGCCCCATTTTAAAGATTTAATCACTGCGGAGGGTTTTCTTACTCTTGTGGGATAACATCTTTCCTGACCGGGGGTGGGGTGGGGGTTGTGGTTGAGGGGTGTCACTCTGCTTGGCATGTGAGACTTTGTGACCATGAAACAATCTCAGGTTCTGGAGCCTCCTCCATGGTGGTTGTAGGAGTTGACTTTGAGACTGCAGGAAGTGGTTCTTACAGCTCTGGACACCTTTCTTCTCCTTTTCCCTCTCTAGGTCCAATTTGATCTCTTTCTTTTTCTTTCTCATATTCCTTCTCTCTTTTACACCTTTACCTTTCTCATTCACATTTTCTCTCCATCTCTTCCCTCCTTTTTCTCCTAGTTTGTGCATTTTGATCTTGCAAAGGTCCATTTAGTTCACTAAGAGTATACCATTTACCTTATGGCTCCCCGTGTGATCTGATCTCTCCTCTTGATTTTTCCATCCACAGCATTATCTGATGAATCCTCTGTTTATGTATCTCCATTGTCTCCTTTCTTTTTGGCCTTCCATTCATCCAGCTGGACTTTGGTCTGTGCATCTACTTTTACAAGCAACTTTTGTCACCCACTTGAAGTTCATGCATTAATCTTAGAGCACGCAGATTAGATTCTAGATCTTTATACTCACAGAAGTTGAATACTTGGAACTTTCCTGAAGCTTTTTGAAATGCTTTCCAGCTTAAAACCAAGCCGCATTTCACAAGCAGCTGCCTGATTCACGTATCAGAAACTTTCTCAGATATGTTGCCTCCAAAAACTGTTGTAGTCAGACCACTAAGTATATTAAAGATTTTTGGATCATGGGGCTCTCTTCAGTACAGAAGAGATGGTTTGCACCTGAACTGGAGGAGGAGAAATATCCTTACAGGAAGGTTTGTTAATGCTGCACGGTGAGGTTTAAACTAGAGTTGGAGGGGGATGGGAACCAGAGTGCCAGAACTGTTAGTGGAGAGGTTATGAAGACAGACGTTGATAAATCCTCAAAGTCAGAATCTGAAGGTTGAGCATAGTGGGACTAATGTCCTGAGCTGTCAATAAAATAAAAGTAACATAGGAAAGGCAGATGAGCTCAGGGCATGGATCAATATCTGGAATTATGACATTGTAACTTGGGGCTGACAAGGTGTTCCCTCGGATCCTACCAGAGGGAAACGCAGAAATTTCTGGGATATTTAAATCAACCTTAGTAATGGGACAGGTACCAGTATTAGTGGATAGGCAATGTTGTTCTGCTGTTTAAAAAAGGCTCTAAACATAAATTGGGAAATGGTAGGCTTGTGAGTCTGACGTCAGTTGTAAGAAAGTTATTGGAAGGCATTCTGATTCTGATATTCCTTTGGACCAGATATAAAAGAGTATGGAGAGATGTGAATTGATTTTGGATAGTCAGCATGGCTTCATGTGTGGTCTAACATCTCTAACAAATCTTACTGAGTTTTTTTGAGGAAGTTACCAGAAAAGTGGGTGAAGGTATGGCAGCAGATGTTGTCTACATGGACTTTAGAAAGGCATTTGACAAGGTCAAGAAGGTTCATTCGCTCGGCATTCAAGATGAGGTGGTAAATTGGATTGGACATTGGCTCTGTGGGAGAAGCCAGAGAGTGGTAGTAGAGGGTTGCTTCTCTGACTTGGAGACCTGTGACTAGTGGAGAGCTGCAGGGATCGGTACTGGGTCCTTTGTTGTTTGTCATCTATATCAATGATGATAATATGGTCAAATGGATCAGCAAATTTGTGGATGACGCCAAGATTGGGGGTGTAGTGGACAGCAAGGAAAGTTATCATGGCTTGCAATAGGATCTGCATCAGCAGGAAAAATGGGCTGAAAAATGGCAGATGGAATTTAATGCAGACAAGTTTGATTCGGAGTGAGGGAGAGCTTTGCACAGGTCGTGAAGCTAAGTTTAAAAAATGGAGTGTTTCACGGGGCTCGGCACATTAGAATGGTGGTTGTGACTGCGAGGCCAGTTTTCTGTTCTGGGTGTCAGATGTGCGATGTCCAGGAGACTTCCAGCTTCCCTGATGGCCACATCTGCACCAAGTGCGTCGAGCTGCAGCTCCTTAGACGCCAAGTTAGGGAACTGGAGCTGCAGATCGATAACCTTCAGCTTGTTTGGGATAGTGAGGAGGTGATAAACAGGAGCTACAGGCAGGTAGTCACCCTGGGACCACAGGAGACAGATAAGTGATTGACCATCAGGAGAGGAAAGGTAGGACCTCAGGTAGTGGAGAGCACCCCTGTGGCTGTCCCCCTTAGTACTCCATTTTAAGTGCTGTTGGGTGGTTGACCTACCTGGGGGAAGTAACGGTGGCCCTTAGGTCACTGTGGGTGGAAGTCAGAAACAGGAAAGGGGGCAATAACTCTACTGGGTGTTTTTATAGACCCCCCCCCAATAGTAATAGGGACATCAAGGAACAGATAGGGAGGCAGATTCTGGAACGGTGCAATAATAATAGGGTTGTTATGATGGGTGATTTTAACTTTCCTAATATTGATTAGCATCTCCTTAGCTCAAGGGGTTTAGATGGGGTGGAGTTTGTTAGGTGTGTTCAGGAAGGTTTCTTGGCACAATATGTAGATAAGCCTACAAGAGGAAAGGCTGTACTTGATCTGGTATTGGGAAATGAACCTGGTCAGGTGTCAGATCTCTCAGTGGGAGAGCATTTTGGTGGTAGTGATCACAACTTTATCTCCTTTACCATAACACTGGAAAAGGTTAGGTACAGGTAGTTTGGGAAAATATTTAATTGGGGTACTCACAGTTTAGGAACCCTGAATTCTTCCATTTTTCTGCCTTGAAAAATCTCCGTCATGTCTGCCCTTCTGAAGAATATGTGTTGGCTGCTTTTGTTTCAAACTCGACCCCTTCTCCACATGCTGAGGTATCTGTCTTACTTGCAATAGTCCTGCTGCATTTTACTTTATTTTGAACACCTACAGTGTTTAACAGGTCAGTAGCCTTCTTGAGTTTGCTTTAAAATAGCTCGTCGCCAATGTTATGTTTTGCAACCTCAAAACATTCAATTAATTCAAAGTTAACATGAAAATCCAGAAATATGGGAATACGGGTGTAACTTCATCTTTTACTTTAAACTAGGCATACATATATCACATGGCAGCATGATGACATATGCAATTAACATATATGAGCGTATTAATATATAACCTCTAATTAATTACTTATACAAACGAGAATGCTTAATCAAACAATATATGTACAAGATAACTCAAATATAATTGAAATATTAAATACACAACACATATACTCGTAAGTCATCATATATTACACTGAGATTCATTTTCTTGTGGGCATTCACAGTAAGTACAAAGAAACACAATTGGATTAATGAAAATACAGACAACAACGACGGACAAACAACCAACGTGCAAAAGGCAACAAACTGAAATTTATGAAAATGATAATAATAAATAAATAGTAACACACACAAAATGCTGGTGGAACTCATCAGGCCAAAGAGCATCTATGGAAAAGAGCAGTTAAAGAAAAATTCTCTTATTTATATCTCTGTGAAATTTAGGAAACCACTATGTTAGGTAATTTTCAATTCTTTATCCTGTATGCCCTGTTCGTCAATTTTGTGCACTCACTTTTCATATAATGTCCTGTGGAGGGCACAGCTTGTTCTGATTGTCAAAAGTCACTGCCATTGTGATTGGTTATTTCAGAGGGAATTAAGCATTTGGGGAGCAATCCTAGCAGTTCTATTGTTTTTGTGTTTTCTAAATATCCAGTGACTAATCAGGAGTGAGTGCAATTGTATCTCCCTGCATTACTGAATGGCAAAGGGGTGGATGCTAATTTGTGGTGGGAGATCATGTGATACATTCCTGGGACAGTGTTTGAATTTACACGCCAGACCAATGGGTCAAATTGCTGAATTTGTATGAAGACTCCTTACTACATCACTGACGGGGTGCCACTGGTGCTGAACCCTTTGACAACAAAGGAAAAGACTGTTGGGGAAATTATCCGGCTTCTCATGTTTTGGCATTCAGTTTTGGGGGAGCTAGGAGGGAGCAGTCTATTCCAGCCAATCTCAATCCAAATATTGCACCAGCCTTAAGGGGCTCATAGCCCTGGTGGAGTGAGTACTTTAAGGGCTGGTATTTCCCTACGTACCATTTGTTTAATTGGAATGTCCTGACTCCTAGTGATTTCCCCATCTGACAGTGTTGGTGTAGGTGGTCTGTTGAGTACAGGTACAGGGTGCAAGGTGTATGGCAAGTGTGAGCAGGAGTGGTTTCCGGGGCAGCTGTGTCTATGCCAAATGGTGTTGTGAAGGTTGGCACTTGTTGGATGCAGAATGGCACGCACTGGATATGCAGTTCCTATGTCTACCCGTGGTTCCACAGGGTGGTATGGTTGATATGAGGTGCCATACATATGCCACTCCAGTGCCCTGGATGAGCACCTTGCCCATGCTGGTTGGTCGGTAAGAGGGTTTTTACAAAGGAAGGAAGGTTTTGAATGATAGCTTTCCTCAGCATGGTGTGGCCACACTGTCCTGGCAACTGATTTTGATTACCTTAGGTTACCTGTTCACAAAGGAAGGGGGCACCTGTATTATATTTGGTCAAGAATGGTGCACCTACATTCCTGACAGTTTGGAGAATATCACTCACCTCGTTGATCATTTCTGATATTCACTGTAGGAGATTAAGTAGGGGACCAGCTCATTGGCTTTTACACTCCAGGGTGGGGCTGCTGACCTTTTGGTACACAGGGAGGCTGGTGGACTACTGTAGTATACTAGGGGTGACTATTGGGTTTACAGTGCTGGATATGGTACATTTGTATTTTGTATTTAGCACAGTTGGAAATTTACGAGAGTCATACTAGTCTGAGGGTTGGATTATCATGAGCAGTGGAGTGTCGTGTCCTACGAGGAGCGGGTCTTATTCTGATCATCAAAAATCATTTCTATCATGATTGGTTAGTTTAGAAACTGCAGCTGTTTTTCCCATTGTTTAGCTGCTTGATGTCCAGTTTCAAATATCCTGGGTATATAGGGAGCACGTGTGGGAGGTTCTTTCTCTCTCCCATTGTTTAAGGCAAGCAGTGCACATGACCATTAGGAAGGTATGTTCTGCGCATGCTTTTAACTATGTATGCTTGCTGAATATTCAGCTTTGTTGCCTCTGTAACCTGGGGAACATGAATTTGGTTGTAAATAAATGATTAATATACTTATTCGTAGTCAGTGTTTTCTGTTTCACTTGCCAAACCCGCAAACTTGATTCAATGTTATGTATAGAAATTTATCAAAAATCTTCTATAATTTCAAATACAGCATATCCATTCATCTCCCATATATACTCTGTCAGATCTGTTGTGTGAATGCAGTCACCAGAGAAAAGTAGAGGTAGCTATGAAGTAGCCTCTTTATTTTACAAAACAAGATACTGCAGGCATCTCATGGAGGCTCAAGGTCTGCCTGTGCCCATCATGACACATTTTTAGGCTAACGATCAAAGAAAATTCAGGATGTTCAAATAAATCCATATTTACAATGCCCTCTTAAACATGTAACAGTTTAAAATGGCTGTATCTTCCCACCATCACCCCCAAAATAAGTGTTAATTACTGTCATATCCATGCAATGGGATGCTGATTGGATTCATGCATATGTAGGCGATCAGTTAATGGTTGTTTCCTAGTCTGCCTGGTCTGCATCTTAAATTTAATCTTCAATGTTTATTTGAATATGAAGGCTAGTGGCTGAAGTCAGTTAAACTGCGACATGTTCTAAATCCAGAAATCTCTCACAGTCCTGTGGGTTTGTCAAACATGAATTCCCAAACAGTTTGCCTTTGTTTAGTCCCATATCATGCTATCATGTCTTTAATAATAGTGCATTTCTTTGTTTTGATGCTGGGCTAACCTACCTGTGGCTAATAGTTTGTCTTTATTTATTCCGGTATACTGCTATCACGTCTTTAATAATAGTACATTTCCTTGTTTTGATGCTGGGCTAACCTACCTGTGGTTTATTTGTTTGTTTGCTTCTTTGCTTGTTTATTTGTTTAAGATACAGCGCAGAATAGACACTTCCAGACCTTCAAGCCATGCCACCCAGCAGCTCTCAATAAGCCGAGCCTAATCATGGGACAATTTACAATAACCAATTAACCTACCAATCTGTGACCCTTTGGACAGAGGGAAGAAATCAGAGCAACCAGAGAAAACCTACGAGGAAAACGTATTGACTCCTTACAGATGTAATCAGAATTGAACTCTGAACGAGATCCCTCCCCCTCCCTCTCCCCCTCCCCCCTCTCTCTCCCTCTCCGTCTCCCTTCCACTATTTCCATGGATACAGGGATGCAGGTTCTCAGGTCTTGTGAATTTATGGGCTTTCTCTCAACAATTTAATTCTACTAACACTAATTTTATTGAATATCTTTTCATTAGACTCTTATTTGGCCAGCATTTCTGGGAAATATGTGTGCTGAGTTCCAAGCTTTTGCTCATCGCTCTGCTCTTTCTCTGTTCACTATTATTAATTCCCCTGTTTGACATTTATTTTGCTAATCTTTTTGGCTTTGCATACTGGTACAATCTGCTTTCACATTCCGAGCAAGTTTCCACACACTCTCTGCTATTGCTCTTGTTGGTCCTTTTTCTCTGAATTTGAAATGGCTCTCAGACCTCAGGATTTCTGGTCTTTACTGGCAAAGCCAATGGCGAGTATGTAATTGGAAGGAATTTTGACAGAATCTACATGTATTTGGAATGAAAATGTGACTAGGGATAGCCAGCATGGCTTTGTGTTTGGGAAAGGGTACCTTTTTGAAGAGGTGACCAATAAGATAGATGAGGGTAGGATAATTGATGCTACTTATATAGACTTCAGCATGACTTTTGACAAAGATACTGCATGCACGAGGAGGTTTGATCACTTGAGATCCTGACGAACTGGAAAAATTAGTACAAAATTTGCTCTACTGTAGGAGGCAGAAGGTGAAGGTAGAGGGAGAAGACAAATGAAGGTAGGACTCTCACAGCGAATGTTAGGGCCCTGGACAGTTTGGAAGAACAAAGGGACCTAAGAATACAAGTAGATGTTTCCCTGAAAGAGGTGATACGGGTAGACAGAGTGCTGGAGAAGCTGCTTGGCATGCTTGCCTGCATTCATCAGGACAGGAACTGAACCTTAATATTACAGCTGTAGAGGATGTTGTTAAGACCATATATGGATCATTGCATACAGTTCTGGTTCCCTGCTGGAGACTCGAAGTTCCTAAACTGGAAAGGTTACAGTATGTTAAAATTCAAAGTAGATTTATTATCAAAGTACATTTATGTCACCAGATGCAACCCAGGGACTCATTTTCCTGCGGTTATTCTCAGTAATTACAAAGAAACACGATGGAATCAATAAAAGATCACACACAACAGAGATAAACAAACAAACAACATGCAAAAGATAATAAGCAGTGCAAATACAAAGAAGAGCAAAATAATAAATAAGTAAGCATAAAATATCAAGAACATGAATAGAAGAGTCCTTGAAAGTAGTTCAAGATAGTTTGTGAATTTAAAAACGCAAACACGAGGAAATCTGCAGATGCTGGAAATTCAAGCAAAACACGCAAAATGCTGGTGGAACGCAGCAGGCCAGGCAGCATCTATAGGAAGAAGTACAGTCAATGTTTCGGGCCAAGACCCTTCGTCAGGACTAACTGAAAGAAGAGTTAGTAAGAGATTTGAAAGTGGGAGGGGGAGGGGGAGATCCAAAATGATAGGAGAAGACAGGAGGGGGAGGGGAACACCAGAGGAAGATGGAGAGCAGGCAAGGAGTTATTGTGAGAGGGACAGAGAGAGGGAAAAAAGAGAGAGGGGAAAAAAAGGGGGAAATAAATAAACAAATAAATAAACAAACAAACAAACAGATAGATAGATAGATAGATAGATAGATAGATAGATAGATAGATAGATAAATAAATAAATAGGTAGATAGATAAATAAGGGATGGGGTAAGAAGGGGAGGAGGGGCATTAACAGAAGAAAGAAATCAATGTTCATGCCATCAGGTTGGAGGTGACCCAGAAGGAATATAAGGTGTTGTTCCTCCAACCTGAGTGTGGCTTCATCTTGACAGTAGAGGAGGCCATGGACTGACATATCAGAATGGGAATGGGACGTGGAATTAAAATGTGTGGCCACTGGAAGATCCTGCTTTCTCTGGTGGACAGAGCGTAGGTGTTCAGCGAAACGGTCTTCCAATCTGCGTTGGGTCTTACTATTATATGGAAGACCGCATCGGGAGCGCCAGACGCAGTATATCACACCAGCTGACTCACAGGTGGAAGGACTATCTGGGGCTCTGAATGGTGATGAGGGAGGAAGTGTAAGGGCAGGTGTAGCACTTGTTCCACTTACAAGGATAAGTGCCGGGAGGGAGATCGGAGAGAAGGGTTGGGGGTGGGATGAATGGACAAGGGAGTTGCGTAGGGAGCAATCCCTGTGGAAAGCAGAGGTGGGGGGGTGGGAAAGATGTGATTGGTGGTGGCATCCAGTTGGAGGTGGCGGAAGTTGTCCATAGGTTAGATTAGATTAGATTATGAGGACACGCAGTCCTCTTTTATTGTCATTTAGTAATGCATGCATTAAGAAATGATACAATGTTCCTCCAGTGTGATATCACAGAAACACAAGACAGACCAAGACTGAAAAACTGACAAAAACCACATAATTATAACATATAGTTACAACAGTGCAAACAATACCGTAATTTGACAAAGAACTGACCATGGACACGGTAAAAAAAAGTCTTAAATCTTTCAAAAGTCCCATCATCTCATGCAGATGGGAGAAGGAAGAAAACTCTCCCTGCCATGAGCTTCCAGCGCCGCAAACTTGCCGATGCAGCATCCTGGAAGCACCTGACCACAGTCCGACTCTGAGTCCGTCCGAAAACTTCGAGCCCCCGACCAGCCCGCCGACATCGAGCACCGAGCACAATCTCTGCCGAGTGCTTCGACCCCAACCCCAGCTGCCAGCAACAGGCAAAGCCAAGGATTTGGGTCCTTCCCCTCCGGAGATTCTCGATCGCACAGTAGCAGCGGCAGCAAACCGGGCATTTCAGAAGTTTCTCCAGATGTTCCTCCGTGCTTCTCATGTCTGTCTCCATCAAATCAGGATTGTGCATGGCATCCTACTTACAAATACGATAGCATTCACCGGAGAGGCCGTGTGCGCTGTGTCGCGCTGCCATCTTCTCCTCCCTCCAGAGGTCATGAGGTCAGTGTTACCGTGAGTGAAGTGGAGTGAAGTTATCCCCTTTGGTTGAGGAGTAATAACTGTTTCTGAACCTGGTGATGTGGGACCTGAGGCTCCAGTTTCTCCTTCCTGATGGCAGCAACAAGAGGAGAGCATGGCCTTGGATGCTGGGGGTCTTTGATAATGGATATTGCTTTCCTGAAACAGTACTCCATGTAGATGTGCTCAGAGGTGACAAGGGCTTGACCTGGTGTGGATTGGGCTCTATCCACTAGTTTTTGCAGCTTTTACCGCCCAAATGTATTGGTATTTCAATACCAGGCCATGATGCAACCAGTCTTTCTTTCTTTTTAAATCTTTTTATTGAATAAGTATACAAAAAGGTAAGCCATATAGGCACTAATACACTGTTAGAATATAATAAAATTACAGGAGATATTAACACAAAAAAAAGTGATACAAACAATGTAATTTAAACATAACATACTAAGGTAACATAATAGTATACTAATTTATATATATATATATATATCAATAGAGAAAAGGAAAAAAAAAACCCCAAAAAACCCACCGTGCAACTAAACTAAAAGCAAAGCAAAGCAATGGGCTAACTTGGAACCAAGTAGAGTTAAAGAACTTAAAATCACGTCCTCAAACCCGACCTCCATTAAAAACAGTAAAAAAAACAAGAAGGATGTATAAATATGGAGCAAAAAAGAGAAAAAAAAATTACATTAAATGAAAATATTGAATAAAAGATCTCCAGGTCTGTTCAAATTTAAGTGAGGAATCATAAAGATTGCTTCTAATTTTCTCCAAATTCAAGCATAATATCGTCTGAGAAAACCAAAAAAAGGTAGTTGGAGCATTAAGCTCTTTCCAATGTTGTAAGATACATCTTTTCGCCATTAAAGTAAAAAATGCAATCATTCTACAGGCTGAAGGAGAAAGATTACTGGAAATTTTAGATAGTCCAAAGATAGTAATAGGGTGAGGAGAGATATCTATATTCAATACCTTTGAGATAATATTAAAAATGTCTCTCCAAAAAGTTTCCAGAGTAGGACAAGACCAAAACATATGAGTTAAAGAGGCTATCTGCCCCAGACATCTATCACAAAAAGGATTAATATGAGAATAAAAGCGAGCTAATTTATCTTTGGACATATGTGCTCTATGAACAACTTTAAATTGAATTAGGGAATGTTTAGCACAGATAGAGGAAGTATTGACTAATTGTAAAATCTGCCCCCAGTCATCCACGGAAATGATAGACCCCAATTTCTGTTCCCAATCTACCCTAATCTTATCAAATGGAGATTTCCTAAGTTTCATAATAATATTATAAATCATAGCCGATGCACCTTTCTGACATGGATTAAGGTTAATTATAGTATCTAAAATGTATGTAGGAGGAAGCATTGGAAAGGAAGAAAGTATAGTACTTAGGAAATTTCTAACTTGTAGATATCTAAAAAAATGTATTCTTGATAAATTATATTTATTAGATAATTGTTCAAAAGACATAAGGGAACCATCTAAAAATAAATCCAAAAACCGTGAAATACCCGTAGTCTTCCAAATTTGAAAAGCACGATCCGTAAAAGAGGGAGGAAAAAATATGTTACCTAAAATAGCTAATTAGCCCAAATTGGTTAAGATCAAAAAATTTTCTGAATTGAAACCAAATATGTAAGGTATATTTAACTATCGGGTTAGATACCTGTTTGAAGCGTTTCAAATCAAAAGGAAGAGAAGAACCTAAAATAGAGCCAAGTGTATAGCCCTGAACAGATTGTAATTCCAATGCTACCCATTTAGGAATGGATAGTGTATCCTGGTCAAGTAACCAAAATTTCATATGTCGAATATTAATTGCCCAATAATAGAATCTAAAGTTAGGTAATGCTGAACCTCAATCTCTCTTAGCTTTCTGTAAATGTATTTTACCCAGTCTCGGGTTTTTATTTTGCCAAATAAATGAAGAAATTTTTGAGTCAACTTTATCAAAAAAAGATTTTGGAGCAAAAATTGGTAATGCCTGAAATATATATAAAAATTTTGGCAGAAAAAACATCTTAACTGCATTAATACGACCAATCAAAGTTAAATATAAAGGAAACCATTTAGATGAAAGTTGAATAATATGGTCAATTAAGGGTAAAAAGTTAATCTTAAATAAATCTTTGTATTTACAAGTAATTTTAATCCCAAGATATGAAAAATAATTATTAATCAATTTAAAGTTATGATATAAGGGAAGTTGTTTATCAATCGGGAAAAGTTCACTCTTACTAAGATTTAATTTATAACCCGAAAAGAGACTAAATTGTGCTAATAACTCTAAAACAGCAGGGATGGATTTTTGAGGATTAGAAATATATAAAAGTAATTCATCAGCATAGAATGATATTTTATGAGACTTTAAGCCCTGAGTTATCCCAGTAATATTTGGAGATTCTCGAATGGCAATTGCAAGAGGTTCTAATGCAATATCAAATAATAAAGGACTAAGAGGACAACCTTGTCCAGTACCTCGAAAAAGAGGGAAAAAAGGTGAGCTTAGAGAGTTAGTACGGACCGAGGCCACAGGAGAATGATATAACAGTTTGATCCAGGATATAAATTTCGAGCTAAAATTAAACATTTCAAGCACCTTAAATAAGGCCATTCTATTAAAAGCTTTCTCAGCTTCTAAAGAGATAACACACTCAGGAACATTTTGTGAGGGGGTATAAACAACATTTAACAGTGTGCGAATGTTATAAAAGAGCAACGACCTTTAATAAAACCTGTTTGGTCTTCCGAAATAATAAATGGAAGTACTTTTTCTAATCTGTTTGCTAATAACTTAGAAGAAATTTTAGAATCAACATTTAATAAAGATATTGGTCTATAAGATGCACATTGAGCAGGATCTTTATCCTTCTTTAATATTAGAGAGATTGACGCTCTATTGAAAGATTCGGGAAGTTTACCAAGTTTTAATGAAGCCTCGAAAACCCTACAGAACCAAGGGATTAATGAAGGTGCAAAACATTTATAAAATTCTACGGTAAACCCATCAGGGCCAGGAGCTTTCCCTAAGTTCATAGAGGAAATAACATTCTTAATCTCATCAGTGGTAGTGGGAGTATCTAGCATAGAAGACATATCCTGTGAAATCTCAGGGAAGTCTAGGTTATCTAAAAAATCATTCATATATTTAGAGTCTCGAGGAGACTCTGATTGATGTAAGGAAGAATAAAAATCAAAGAAGGTTTGATTAATCCCCGCATGATCAAGTATCATTTTGATTATAAATCTGATTAATTTGAGATTTAGCATAATTAGACTTCAATTGGTTAGCCAACAGTTTGCCAATTTTGTCACTGTGTACATAAAATTCACTTATTGTTTTCTTTAATTGGTTTACAATCGAGGACAAAAGTAATAAACTGTGTTCCATATGAAGTTCAGTTCTTTGTTTATATAACTCCTCAGAGGGAGCTGTAACATATTTCTTATCAATTTCCTTAATCTTGTCCACAATTACCAACTCCTCCTGCTTCAGCTTCTTCCTCAAAGCAGCAGAATACGAGATAATCTGACCACGAATATAAACTTTAAAAGTACCCCAAAGAATGTTCACAGAAATATCCTCTGTATAGTTGATTGTAAAAAAAAATCAATCTGTTCATTCATAAAGTTAACAAAGTCCGAGTCCTGAAGCAACAGCGAATTAAAACGCCATTGTCTATTATTTTGTGTATTGGCCTGAATTTTAATAGAAAGCTTAAGTGGAGCATGATCCGAAACAGTTATAGAATCATAATCACATTTAATCACTGAAGAAATAAGACGAGAGTCAATAAAGAAATAATTAATTCTTGAATAGGAATGGTGAACATGTGAAAAAAAAGAAAAATCTTTTTCCTGAGGATGCAAAAAACGCCAAATGTCCGTCGACCCAGAATCAGAGAGGAATGAATTAATCAAAGTTGCATATTTATTAGGTAAGGTCCGTAGAGGAGCCGAACGGTCCAAAGCTGGAGATAAACAGGTATTAAGATCTCCGCCCCAGATCAATGAAAACTCATTCAAATTCGGGAACTGATTGAATAATGATTTATAAAATTCCGGATAGTCCATATTGGGAGCATAAACATTAACCAAAACTACCTTTTTATTAAATAGTAGACCACTAACCAGTAGAAATCTACCATTCGGATCAGAGATAATATCACGTTGTACAAAAGTAACTGAGGAGTCTATAAAAATAGAGACGCCTCAAATCTTATCGTTAGAGTTCGAATGAAACTGTTGTTCCTTCCAGAATTTAAAAAAACGTAGTCTGTCCCCCCTCCGCACATGGGTCTCTTGTAAAAATAGAATTTGTGCTTTAAGTCTCCGGAACACTTTAAACTTTTTTCCTTTTAATAGGATGGTTAAGACCATTAGTATTCCAGGAGACAAAATTAATAATAGACTCCATAAACCCTAAAGTCAACCCGCAACAAGAAGGATTGACGATAGGCTCGACCCACGAACCCGGAAAGGGAACAGAACAAATAAGAGATACCGGGAAGGAGAATGCAACCAATACTTCAATAGTATACATAGCCCAAGAAGAAAAAAACTAAAATGTGAAGCCCCTCCCACCACCCCACCCCATGACCCCAAGGCTAAATCTAACACAGACCAGCCAGAAAGAAGCAAGCACTAAAACTACCCCCATGACTTCCGATAGACGCTCCATTAAAAAAATGTAAATATAAAAAAGATCAGCTAGTTATAAAACAGTAAAAGAATAAAAAAAGTAAATCAATTAAAACAAACACTTAATATAACAGAGAAAAAGCCAGAAAATATAAAAAAACGCAACAAACCCCAGACCCTATGAATAAACAAAAAAAGAAACGAAATTATTAACATAAACTAGTTATGAAAACCTACAAAAAAAAAGTAGATTTAAAAACTACAAAATTTAAAGCCTCAAAGGAAATACGTAGAATGACGCTGAGGGAATAACCACCCAGAATCCCCTGGGAAAAAGAAAGGAATGACGCAGATAGAAAGAAAGTTTAGCAACCATATTAATTAATCAAAAATAAACTTTTCTGCCCATATAAGGCAAAAAAAAAATTAAGGCCGACAGATTCACAACCTCCGATCAAACGGAGATAGTTAAAAATTACGATTAAGATGTTGAAGGTGAAAATTGATCCAGATAACTCTGGGCATCCGATGGAGATTCAAAAAAACGGAGGGCTCCATCCAACGTACGAATCCTTAGACGTGCTGGGTAAAGCAGCGCTGGTTTTAAATCTATCTTGTAGAGTTCCGACATCACAGATCTATAACGAACCCGTTGATCCCGAATTGGTTTACTGAAATCCTCCACAAACCGAAAATGAAGATCCAAAAAATCAATGTAACCTTCAGATCGAACGAAACGAAACAGTTTCTCCTTGTCTTGAAAGTAATGAAAACGTAAGATGACATGTCGAGGTTTATCTGACTTAGACGAGTATGATGGAACTCTGTGAACACGATCCAATAACAGTGGTTGGTCAGGAAATACAGTAGGAAATGCATCTTTTAAAAGTTGAGAAAAATACTTCATAGGGTTGTCAGATTCAGCAGCTTCACGCACACCAATCATTCGAAGATTCTGCCGTCGCATTCTGGATTCTAAGTCAGAGTTTTTAAAGGTCAGAAAGTCAAATTTCTTCTTCATTACATTAATTGTTTCTTCGATTTTCTCCATCTTGAGTTCATTTTGTTGTGTGGATTTTTGAAGATTAGATATAGCCGACTGATGTTCCGTAATACATGTTTGTATCTTATCGATTGAATCGGCAATTTTCTGGAAATTAATTGAAATTTCCGCACGAATCAGCTCCGTAATAGAGGTTGAAATTTCCCTTTGAATTAGATCCGATATAGCTTTCAAAGTCACCGGTGGTTCAGTCGGAGGAAAATCGGTACCTTTCGGTCTAACCGGAGGTTTGCCGTCCTTCCCATTTTTTCCATTTTTAGACATAGCAGACCT
Source organism: Mobula hypostoma (assembly GCF_963921235.1). Lineage (NCBI taxonomy): Eukaryota > Metazoa > Chordata > Chondrichthyes > Myliobatiformes > Myliobatidae > Mobula > Mobula hypostoma. Next base: position 97,557,782 of record NC_086103.1, on the reverse strand, counting down.
TAAAAGCATCCGATTATCAAAGAGCCTAATTTATTTCAAAATATTGTAAAAGTCGATGCCTTAATGGTTAATTAAAATATAGCTGATCATAAGAAGAAAAACTCAGAGGTAATGGAGTGAGTCAAGAACACCACTTCACTCCATGAGCGCTACCGGAAGTCTCGATGCAACCAGTCAACATTTTCTCCAACATTTTAATTGACACGCCGAATCTTTGCAAACTTCGAAGAAAGATGCCTTCTTTGTTCTGGTACTTGTATGCTGGGCTCAGGACAGATCATCTGAAAAGATAACACCAAGGAATTTAAAGTTACTGACATTCTCCACCTCTGATACCCTGATGAGGACTGGACCTCTGCTTTCCTCCTCCTATAGTCAATAATCAGCTTTTTGGTCTTGCTGACATTGAGTGAGAGTTGTTGTTGTGGCACCACACAGCCTGATTTTCAATTTTCCTCCTTTCTGCTGATTCATCACCATCTTTGATTTGGCCAACAAATCATCAGTCATAAGTATAGAGTGAGTAGAATAGGGGGCTAAACACATAGACGTGGTGCATATGTGCTGATGGAGATATGGAGGGGAAGTCATTGCCAATTGGAACCGACTGGAGTCTGCAGGTGAGGAAATCGAGGATCCAACTGCACAAGGAGTTATTGAGACCAAAGGCTTGAAACTCATTGATTAGTTTTGAGGGGTTGGTAGTATTGAATGCAGAGCTGTTTCCAATATGTAACATCTTTACTCTCCAGATGTTCCAGGCTGGACCAATTTGTTTATAAAGCTAGAACTGTTCACTGGAGCATTAGAGCTAAGGGCTGGCCCTACAATGTTTTATAAAACCATGTGTGGCATGGATTATTTATTTCCCCGAGGATAAAGGAACTAAGAAATAGAGGGCATGGGTTTGAAGAGAGAGAAAAACATTAAAATGGATGAATGGGGCAACTTTTTCACCCAAATGGTGGTGCATATCTGGTCAAGCCGCAAAAGGACATGGTATAGAGGCAGATGCATCTACAAGACATTTTAGCAGATACATGGATTGGAAAGATTTGGAGAGATTCTGAACAAACACAGGAAATGGCACTGGTTTGTTTGAGTATCTTGGTTTCATGAGCACATAGGGCCAAAGGCCCTGTTTCCAAGCTGTGTGGGTCTATAATCCTATGAATCTGCTAGTCTATATGCCTCCTTTTAAATTGAATATTGTATTTAGCACCTTTAATTAGCCATGGTTGAGTCACCTTTCCTTCTTTGTTATCCATCAGAAAGGAATGGGTGACCGCAGCAGATTCAGCCCAGACAGTTTATTTCGTTTGTGGGGAATGGTAGTTTGCCAGCTCAAAATGATATCAAAAATTATTTCCATATCCTCTCATCCAAGAAAATGGAAAGTTGATATAAAATATAATTTAAAAGACAATTATTTACACTACAACACTGAATTTCCACCCTGTGAACAAGAACAGGATTAAAAACAATTAGGAGCTGCAGTTATTCAGAATCAAGTTTATTATCACCAGGTAGGGGAGGGTAATAGATCAAACTGGGAGTCAGGGGAAGCAGGCAATATGTGGAAGTATACAAAAAATGCCAGGTGGAGCAAGCTGGAGGGATGGGAGATGAAGGTGGAGACAAGCAGTGGAGGGCGATGAGCAGGAGCATGAGGCCACTGATAAGTGAGAAAAGTGATGATTGGAATCAGTTGTGGAGACAAAAGGGACTGTAAGTTCTGGAACCTGAAGCAACAAAAACTCTGCTGGAGGAACTCAGTGAGTCGGGCAGCATCTGTGGATGAAAGGAATAGTCAACATTGAGTCAAAACCCACCAGCTATTCAGCCCCAACTCTTTGTTTGCATAAAGGAGTAATACAACTCAGGGTTTTGATCAATTTTACTGAGAATTTTATTTTGTGAATCACGTGCTCTTTTTTATCAACAGAAGAGCCCAAAAAGCAAAGAAAATTGGAAAGTATGAAAAACTCAAAATTCAAAAAATGAATGTCAGCAGTTCCAAAGTAATCATCCCCTTTGCTTGGTGCTTAGTTGAACCACCTCTCACAGCTATTACAACCAGTAGTCTTTTGCATAAATCTCTGTAGGCTTTTGCACAACATGATGGAGCAACATTTGCCCATTCCTCCTTGCAAAACCACTCAAGTAAGCTGTGCCAGGTTAGTTAGGAAGCAGCGATGGCCAGAAATCTCGTGGTCTTGCCGCAGAGATTCGATTGGGTTAAGGTCAGGGCTCTGACTGGGCCACTCAAGGACATCAATTTTCTTCATTCAAAGCCACTCCATGGTTGCTCTGGCATTGTGTTTTAGGTCATTGTCCTGCTGAAAGACAAACTTTTTCTCCAGATTAAACTTTCAGGCAGAGGCTAGCAGGTTTTATCCAGGTTCTCCACGTATTCAGCAACATTCATCTTCCCATCAACATGACCAGATTTCCAGTCCATACCGCTGATAAACATCCCCATGGCATAATACTACCTCCACTATACTTTACAGTAGGGATGGCGTTACTTGGATAATGTGCAGTATTAGATTTATGCCACATGTACCACTTAGAGTTGAGGCCAGTAAATTCCACTTTAGTCTCATCCAACCATAAGACTCTCATCCACATTTTTACAATATCTTCTAAGTGACACTTTTCAAAGTCGTTATGGGCAAGTATATGTTTTTTATTGTAGCCAGGGCTTCCTTGCCACTCTTCCATAAATACCCTTTTTGTGCAAGGAGCCATGAACTTCGTCTCCAGTTGCATCCACTGACGTCTGCAGCTCACACAGAATGAATGTTGGTGTCACAGTGGCCTCTCCTACAAGTTCTTCTTCTCCAGTGACTGTGAGGGAAAGCCTGACCTGAGCAGTATAGTTGCGGTTTCACATTTTTCCACATTTTCATAATGGACTGCACTGAGCCCTGAGGTATGTTCAGTGCCTTTGAGCTGGCCTTATACCCTTCCCCATATTCATGCTTCTCTATTATAATTTTCCTGATGTCTTGAATGCTCTTTTATCTTCATTTTCATTGGTTTGTTGAAAATGTTCCATACTGTTGGACCTTACAGAGGGAGGGGTTATTTACAATATTGTTATGAGTTCATTCAAAGCAAGTTTGAATTGAAAATTGAAAACTTCCAACTCTCTATGTCTCCAACAACACTTACATCCATACTGATGAAGTGTTTTGAGATGTTGGTGATGAAGCATAACACCTCCTGCCTGAAAAACAACTTCAATCCACTCCAATTTGCTTACCAGAGCAAAAGGTCCACAGCAGATGCCATTTCATTGGCTCTTCACTCAACCCTGAACATCTGGACAACAAAGATGCATTCATCAGGATGCTCTTTATCAACTACAGTTCAACATTCTATACCATCATCCCCTCAAAAACAAGTAATAAGCTTCAAGACCTTAGCCGTAATACATCCTTGTGAAATTGCATCCTCGATTTCCTCACTTACGGACCCCAGTCAGTTCATATTGGAAACTATATCTCCTCCATGATCTCCATCAGCATCAATGCTGTGTGCTTAGACCCCTGCTGTACTCGCTTTACAGTTATGATTGTGTGGCTAAGCATAGCTCCAATGCTGTATTGCTCATGACACCACACACAGTTGCTGTCCAAATTAAAGGTGGTGATGAATCAGCAGATAGGAAGGAGATGGAAACTTTGATTGAGCGGTGTCACAACAACATCTCTTACCCAATTGTCAACAAGACCAAAGAGCTAATTATTGACCTCAGGAGGAGGAAACTAGAGGTCCATAAGCCAGTCCTCATTGCAGGATCAGAGATGGAGTGGATCAGCAACTTTAAATTTCAGGAGAACCTGTTCTGGGCCCAACACGTAAGGCAATTACGAATAAGCACAGGAGTGCCTCTACTTTCTGAGAAGTTTGTGAAGATTCAGCATGGCATCCAAAATTTTGGCAAATTTCTATAGATGCATAGTGAAGAGTATGTTGAATGGATGCATCACAGTCTGGTATGGAAACACCAATGTCCTTGAACAGAAAATCCTACAAAAAGTAGTAGATCCAGCCCAGTCCTTCATGGATAAAACCCCTCAAACACTGAGCATATCTATGCGAAGCATTGTTACAGGAAAGCAGCATCCATCATCAGGGACCCCCACTACCCAGGGCATGCTCTCTTCTCACTGATGCCATCTGGAAAAAGGTTCAGGAGCTTCAGGACTCACACCACCAGGATCAGGAACAGTTAGTACTCCACAACCGTCGGTCTCTTGACCAAAGGGAATAACTTCATCCCACTTCACCTACCCCACACAGAAAAGTTTCCACAACTTATGTACTCACTTTCAAGGACTCTTCATCATATGTTCTCAATATTTATTTATTTATTATCATTTCTTTCTTTTTGTATTGCACATTTTGTTGCCATTTGCACAGTGGTTGAATGCCCAAGTTGGTACAGTCGTTCACGATTCTATTATGGTTGTCATTCTATTACGGACTTATTGAGAGTATACGCCCAAAGAAATAATTCTCTGGGTTGTATATGGAGACATTTCATTTTTAAATCTTTTTTATTAATTATTACTGAAGATCAACAAAAAACATTAAAGTAATCAAGTCAACATGTCAATATATACAGTGAGAAATTAAATTATCAAGTAACTGATTAACAAAGCTGAGCAATATATCAATAATAATAATTCAAAAAAAGTTAAAACTATTTTTTTTTGGAAAAAAGAAAGAAGGAAAAAAGAACCCCTACTAACTGAATCAAAAAAAACCTATTAACAAAAAAAAACCCCAAAAAAACCCCATTCAGAGCGCAACCCTGGAGCTATACGCCATACAAGCTTCCATAAAAGAAAAACATCGATCTGCCAACTCAGATCCATTTAAACAAGAATCAGAGGGAACCATCTTAATTAACCCAAATCCAATGATATTAGTGGGCAAAAGAACCCCACTTTTTCTCAAAGTCAAATCGAGGATCAAAAGTTCGACTTCTGATTTTCTCCAGACTAAGACATAACATCACCTGAGAGAACCATTGTATCAAAGTGGGAGCAGAGGCATCTTTCCATTTCAATAAAATAGCCCTTCTGGCCAATAATGTAACAAATGCAATTACATGTTGCTCTGATATAGAAATACCATGAATATATTGAGGGATTATATGAACAAAACTGTCAATTTATTAGGTTGTAAATTAATTTTTAAAGCTTTAGAAATTGTAGAGAAAATAGACTTCCAAAACTGTTTCAATACAGAACACGACCAAAACATATGTGTCAATGTAGTTGTCTTCAGTTTTATATCTATCACACTGACTATCAATATTCGGCTATATGGAGACATGCATGCACTTTGAACATTGATCAACAAATTGTTCTATAAGATGTACATTGAGCAGGATCTTTATCCTTCTTTAATATTAAAGAAATTGACGCTCTATTAAAAGATTCAGGAAGTTTACCAAGTTTCGATGAAGCCTCAAAAACCCGACAAAGCCAAGGGATTAATGAAGGAGCAAAACATTTATAAAATTCTACGGTAAACCCACCAGGGCCAGGAGCTTTCCCCAAATTCATAGAGAAAATAACATTCTTAATCTCATCCATGGTAATAGGAGTATCTAACATAGAAGCCATATCCTGTGAAATCTCAGGGAAGTCTAAATTATCTAAAAAATCATTCATATATTTAGAATCTCGAGGAGACTCTGATTGATATAAGGAAGAGTAAAAATCACAGAAGGTTTGATTAATCCCCACATGATCAAATATTAGTCGATCATTTTGGTTATAAATCTGATTAATTTGAGATTTAGCATAATTAGACTTCAACTGATTAGCCAACAGTTTACCAATGTAAATGTAAAAATATTTGTTGGAGCTGAATCTTTTTCAAGGCACTGTACATCAGATCTGGTGCAGAGGTTAGACCTGAAACATCAACAACTCCTCCCTACCCACATCTCTACCCCTCCAGCAGACTGTTTGCTGCATCACCAGGGAAAGAGTGAAGGACAGATAAAGCCCGATGGGACAGGCGATCTGCTAGATAAAATGTGAAGGTAGTAGTTGGATGGAACTAGGACAGGAGAAGGGGATGCAACTGGGTGATGCGGCCTCTACACAGAGTTATGGCGAAATGGAAATAAGTACCAGACCTGGATATAGATTGGAAATGTGTAAGCGGGCCTGTCTGTGTGTGTGCGTGTGTGGCAAATTGGGGGCAAGTATTACCAGAAACTGGAAAATTCAATGTTTACACTTTTGGGCTCCAGACTGCCCAGTCGGTGAGGTGTTGCTGCATTTTTAGTTTGTGTTGGACCTCAGTCTGTAAGTAGAGAAGGCTGAGGATAGCAGACAGATTAGTGTGGGAATGGGAAGGCTGCAAAGATGGCATCCAACAGGACATCTGGGATGGCTATTGCAGGCAGAGCACATGTGCTCTGTAAATTTTTCACCTCGCCTGTGTGTGACCATAGGACCATAAGACATAGGAGCAGAAACTGACCATTTGGCCCATCGAGTCTTCTCCACCATTCAATCATGGCTGATTCTCTTGTCCCCTCCTCAACCCCACTCCCCAGGCCTCTCCCTGTGACCTTTGATGCCATGTCCAATCAAGAATCGATCAAGCTCTGCCTTAAATGCACACAAAGACTGGCCTCCACAGCTGCCTGTAGTAACAAATTCCACAAAATCATCACCCTCTGGCTAAAGAAATTTCTCTGCATCTTTGTTTTTAAACGGACATCCCTTTATCCTGAGGCTGTGCCCTCTTGTCCTAGACTCCCACACCATGGGAAACATCCTTTCCACATCTACACTGTCTAGGCCTTTCAAAACAACATTTGAAATGTTTCAATGAGATCCACACCACCCCCCCCCCATCCTTCTAAATTCCAGCGACCCAGAGCCACCAAACGTTCCTCGTTTTTTTTGGACCTGAAACATCAACAACTCCTCCCTACCCACATCTCTACGCCTCCAGCAGACTGTTTGCTGCATCACCAGGGAAAGAGTGAAGGACAGATAAAGACAGAAAAAAAAACCCTTTTTTTTCCCCCCAGATTCATCCTTGTGAACCTTCTCTGAACCCTCTCCAATCCCAGGACAACTTTTCTTAGATGAGGAGCCCAAAACTGTTCACAATACTCAAGGGAAGCCTCACCAGTGCCTCATAAAGCCTCAGCATCACATCCCTGGTCTCACTGATGTTGAAGACGACATATTAGGAGTACAGAATGCAGTAGATGGGGTTTGCAGGATGTCCACATAAATCTTTTTATCACCCAGAAGGTATACTTAGTGGTGAGGGAGGCGATGGATGAACACATGTTGTACCTTCTCTAGTGAGAAATGCCTGGGGAGAGGTTGAGGAGACCAAGGAGTCATAGAGGGAATGGTTCTTTGGAAGTGGAAAGGGATGGAGAAGAGCGGATGTGGTTGGTGGAGGTATCTTGTTGCAGCTGACAGAAATAACAACTGATGAGCTGGATATAGTATCTACCAGGCTGATAAGGGAGGACTAGGAAACTCTGTCTCTGTTCTGGTTGAAAGCAGATGGGATGAGAGAAAAGTTGCAAGAAATGAAGGAATTGTGGGAGAGGGCTCCATCAACCAGAGAAGTGAAAGGAAACCACTTCTCCTGAAAGAGAATAACATTTCAGATGTCCTGGAATGGAAGGCTTCATTTTGAGGGCAAGTACAGTGAAGATGGAAAAACTGAGAATGGAGGACGGCTTTCTTACAGGAGGCAGAGAGTTAAAGACTGTAGTCTAGGTACTATATGTTTATAGTAAGTGCTATTGGATAACTTGTCTCCTGAGATGAAGACAGAGAGATGTAGAAAAAGGAGAGAAGTATCAGAAATGGTCCGGGTGAATTTGAAAGCACATCACGCAAAACAATAGGAGCAAACAACAGCATTCCGAACTAGACTGCGTCCTTAGATCCACTCCCCAAAGTAGCTGAAGTAGTAGGACTAAGCCTTGATCTCAAGTTCATCATACTAGTGGGCAAATTTCACTTGAAACCACCAAAGATGGCACATGGGCAAACACATAATATAACTGAAATACAGTGTAAACCATTCGCTTAGTGGGTCCCTTTGAAATACAACAACAAATAGAAAGTTACAGACTGCATGTTTAAGTTAACTGGGAACAAATTCATGAACAGTAAAGACATTTTTAAAAGACAAACAATGCATTGATGAGATGTACAGTAAATGCATTACGCCATATTATAGATAAGGTAAGTGCAAGCAGGCTTTCTCCACCAAGGTTGAGTGGGAGTACAACTAGAGGTCATGGGATAAGGGTGATTGGTGAAAAGTTTAAGAGGAACATGAGGGCAAGCTTCTTCATTCAGAGGGTCATGAGAGTGTGGAATGAGCCGCCAGCTCAAGTGGTACATGCAGGCTCGATTTCAACGTTTAACAGAAGTATGGATAGCTACATGGATGCATTATCGAAGGCTATGGTCCCGGTGTAGGTCAATAGAAATAAGCAGTTTAAATGGTTTGGCACAGACTAGATGGGCTGAAAGGCCTACCTCTGTGCTGTGACTTTTTGACTCCAATAGTCTTTGTCTGTAACAGTGTTCTTGGCTTAAATTTAAGCTCCATTCCAGATTCTGATTATGATTCCTTTCATTACAACTGTTGTGCCAAGTCCCTTGGTAAAATGATTCTTCCGAGTATAGAATCATATATTTGCAGCTGTTTGACATTCAACATTTTGGGAGTATCTTCTTCCCCTCCGTCCTCCACCATCAGATTTTTGAACGGACCATGACCACATATTTATTTTTTACATTTCTTATTGTAAGTGCATTAATTTTGATGAATTACAGTACTGCTGTGAAACAATACAGTCCATGACTTGTTGATGATAATAAACCTGATTCTGATTTGATACGCCTGCTGTCATATTTAACAGTGACTTCAATTCAAAAGCAATTGCTAATGAAACTCCACATAGACTTCGTAAATGCAAATATGAGGGGTGATTGATAAGTTAGTGTCCTAAGGTAAAAGGAGTCAATTTTAGAAAACCTAGCACATTTATTTTTCAACGTAGTCCCCTCCTACATTTACACACTTAGTCCAGCGGTCGTGGAGCATATGGACCTTGGACCTCCAGAAAGTGTCCACAGCAGGGGTGATTGATAAGTTCGTGGCCTAAGGTAGAAGGAAATGAGTTATACAGCTCTCGTTACATGCACATGCAGTTCAACTCTTTGAGTGATTATGCAGAACGTTTGAAGTTAATAACTCATCTCCTTCTACCTCAAGCCACGAACTTATCGATCACTCCTCGTACTTCTTTAATTTAGATATTACATGAATCTTTAAGTATGATTGTGAATACAGTAGGTTTATGATTAATGATAAGTACCAACATTGATTCCAGAGATCGGAAAAATAACCATTGCCAATTCAGACAGAAAAAATATTTGCAAGTGAGGTTATTTCAACTCATAGGCAGTGTCAAAAAACTCATAAGCATCTTATAAGTATGATGTTCTGCAAATGCTAGATATAAGAATGGAGGATCAGAGGGATCCTGGGGTCCGAGTCCATAGGACACTCACGGCAGCTGCGCAGGTTGACTCTGTGGTTAAGAAGGCGTATGGTGTATTGGCCTTCATCAATCATGGAATTGAATTTAGGAGCTGAGAGATAATGTTGCAGCTTTATTGGACCTTGGTCAGAACCCGCTTTGAGTACTGTGCTCATTTCTAGTCGCCTCACTACAGGAAGGATGTGGAAGCCATAGAAAGGGTGCAGAGGAGAATTACGAGGATGTTTCCTGGATTGAGGAGCATGCCTTATGTGAATAAGTTGAGTGAACTTGGCCTTTTCTCCTTGGAGCGACGGAGAATGAGAGGTGACCTGATAGAGGTGTATAAGATGATGAGAGTCATTGATCGTGTGGATAGTCAGAGGCTTTTTCCCAGGGATGAAATGGTTGCCACAAGAGGACACAGGTTTAAGATTCTGGGGAGTAGATACAGAGGAGATGTCAGGGGTAAGTCTTTTACTCAGAGAGTGTTAAGTGCGTGGAATGGGCTGCTGGCAACAGTGCTGGAGGCGGATACAATAGGGTCTTTTAAGAGACATTTAGATAGGTACACGGAGCTTAGCAAATTAGAGGGCTGTAGGTAAGCCTAGTAATTTCTGGGGTAGGGTGCTCACTGTACACCCATGATTGTGTAGCCCAATTTCCATCGAACTCTATATATACGTTTGCTGATGTCACCACAATTGTAGGCCATATCTTGGGTAATGATGAGTTTGAGTACAGAGAGAAAATTATGAACCTGGTGGCAGAGTGTGAAGACAATAACTTATCCCTCAACGTCAGCAAGACGAAGGAATTGGTTGTTGACCTCAGAAGGAATAGCGGACCGCACAACCCCATTTACATTGGTGGTGCGCAAGTGGGACAGGTCAAAAGCTTTAAGTTCCTCAGGGTCAGTATCACAAATGACCTGACTTGGTCCAACCAAGCAGAGTCCACTGCCAAGAAGGCCCACCAGCACCTTTACTTCCTGAGAAAGCGAAAGAAATTTAGCCTGTCCCCTAAAACCCTCACTAATTTTTATAGATGCACCGTAGAAAGCATTCTTCTAGGGTGCATCACAACCTGCTATGGATGTTGTCCTGTCCAAGACCGGAAGAAGCTGCAGAAGATCATGAACACAGCCTAGCACATCACACAAACCAATCTTCCGTCCATGGACTCACTTTACACCACACACTGTTGGAGCAGTGCTGCCTGGATAATCAAGGACATGACCCACCCAGCCAACACACTTTTTGTCCCTCTTCCCTCTGCGAGAAGGCTCAGGAGCTTGAAGACTCATACGGCCAGATTTGGAAACAGCTTCTTTCCAACTGTGATAAGACTGCTGAACGGATACTGACCTGGATCTGGGTTGTACCCTCCAAATATCCGGACCTGCCTCTCGTTTTTTTGTGCACTTTCTTACTTTCCCTTATATATTTTCTATTTATGATTTATAATTTAATTATTAAATATTTACTATCGATTTGTACTCCAGGGAGCACAAAGAGCAGAAACAAATATCGCTGTGATGATTGTGCGCTCTAGTATCAATTGTTTGGCGACAATAAAGTATAAAAGTATTGTGCTCTAGGTTTTCTATATTCTATGTTCTATCTTGAGAAAAAACACAGAAAAATTGCTGGAGGAACTCAGGCAGTATCTATGGAGGAGAATAAAAGTTGAAGTTTTGGGCATCTACTTCATTTATTGAAATTTTAGAAGTCTTTCAAATACATTTTGTTTATTTTTTCTTAAAAATCTGTTAAAGCTGTTTTATAGATGACACAGAAGCACAACCAGAATTAATTTATTTTAATCATATTGTTGCCTTGTCAATGGCATATATTGTCTCTCTTCAAAGAAAAAATGTACCATGAACTGTATTAATTAATGCAATAAATTAGATGCATAATCAGTCCCAAATAACAGATGTGGTTTGCTCATTGAACCTTACTGACCTTGGCTGAAGTAACCTGCTTGAAATTAAAAATAATGAGGGGACCAGAAAAAGGAAAAAACTGTATCTGATCATGAAACGTTCAAGTAGCATTTTACATCTTATTAGCTCTTTGGAATGAAATTTTTTCTAAATGTGAATGAACCCCTGTGTGGTTCTTTGCAATTGCTCTAAAATAAGTGTCAGCAATACTCCAAATTAACACATGCAAATACATGTGTGTATGCTGTAAGTGAGATGATGATAGGTTATTTCCATATTTCCGCAATCGCTTTGGCCAACTAACCTACCCTCTGATCTGTTCTTCATGTGTTTACATCAGTTCTACTGCCCACCAAAACCAGGCACGTTTTGATCTTGTTACATTAACCTCCCAACCTCTGCGTTATTACCCATGTGATGAAAATGGACCATGTGGTCACAAGGTCTGCATTTATGTTGCATACAAATATCATCAGCGCTCTGAGCAACACCCTACTAGTGACCATGGCAGCTGTGAGTCATCAATTAAATGCAAACATAAAACATATTTTAATTTACAGCACCTGTTGATATCCATAACAAATTTAAAATGGAATGGCATTTAATGGCTGACAGTAATATGAACCAAAAAGGCCAAGGTCATGTTATCAAATCTTATCTTGTTAAAATAAGAAAAACCTTGCTGAAAAAGAGGAAGTACAAGCACATGAAGATCAGAAAATCCAAACCCCTCAAAACCGAATAAGTACATGCACCAGGTAAAGCATTTACCAAGAGAACAGAATTACATTGACTAGATGGTAAAGGAGAGCAAAAATCTATTAGATTCACTAAGTTTGTCATTCTCCAATGCTCTCCGGTGATACAAACTTAAAAAAAAAATTTAAAAGGTCAAAGAAAAAGGCAAAATTTGTCTGAGAAATTATCATCCACTCCTACAAAATAATCAAACAAGTTGCAAAAAATCATAATTAATAAATGTCATGATGTTTAGTGATTTGTATATTTTTACATATGGAGATGTCTGCCATCATGCACCTCGTCACAGCTGGCAAAACTGGACAGGCAGCTATGGTTAGGTGCATGCTCATATTCTGTTCATTACTTCATATACTGTACTTTGCATCTTAAATTAGAAGAAAGAAGAAAGGAATGCTGATGTTCCAGATTAATTCTCTCCCTCAGGGAGAGGCAAAGTGGTCAATTTACAGGGGAGAAGGGGAGTGGTGAAAAAGGACTCTGAGGTGATTGGTGTACTGAGGAGAGATATAGGGTAACAGTCAGATAGTGTCAGGTAGGAAAGGGGAGCATAGGTGGTGTTAGGAGACAGTGGCAGGTAAATGTAAGAAAAAGGAGATGAAAGAGTATAGAACACAGCACATTGAAGAGTACAGCAGAGAAACAGGCGATTCGGCCCACAATGTTGTGCTGAACCAGCTAAAAAGCAAATTAAAAACCACTCAAACACTAATCCCTCCTACTTACACCATGTCAATATTCCTCCATCTTCTTTACATCCATGTGCCTATCCAAACTTCTCTTAAAACCTGTAATGTATTTGCCTATACCATCATACCAGGAAGCAACTTAAAAAAAGCATTTGACTCAGAATCAGATCTGTGTCATCTATAAAATCACCAAACCTCTTCAAAATGCTAATGAAGTACAGTCACTGTCTTGCCTTCCTTATAATTGCATTGATATGTTCGGACGAGGCTAGGTCCTCAGATCTTGACACCCAGGAACTTGAAACTGCTCACTCTCTCCACTTCTGATCCCTCTATGAGGACTGGCATATGTTCTTTCGTCTTACCCTTCTAAAAGTCCACAATCAGCTCTTTTGCCCTTCTGACTTTAAGTGCCAGGTTGTTGCTGTGACACCACTCCACTAGTTGGTGTATCTCGCTCCTGTACACCCTCTCATCTTCATTTAAGATTCTACCAACAATGGTTGTATCATCAGCAAATTTATAGATGGTATTTGAGCTATATCTAGCCATGCAGTCATGGGTATAGAGAGAGTAGAGCAGTGGGCTAAGCACACACCCCTGAGGTGCACCAGTGTTGATGGTCAGCAAGGATCACAACATCCACAATATCGAAGTTCCATGATCCATGCTCTAAGTTCTTCACCCTTACCCATAACACTCCTAGCATTAAAATATACACACTTCAAAACTATCCAACCCAACATACCTGTTATTTCACTTTTCCCTTTCAACACTTTCCCTGGCAAATGACACTTAAAGGATTGACGGTGGATATGCAATGGCAAGCATTTAAAGATTGCATGGATGAACTACAAGAATTGTTCATCCCAGTTTGGCAAAAGAATAAATCAAGGAAGGTAGTGCACCCATGGCTGACAAGGGAAATTAGGGATAGTATCAATTCCAAAGAAGAAGCATACAAATTAGCCAGAAAAAGTGGCTCACCTGAGGACTGGGAGAAATTCAGAGTTCAGCAGAGGAGGACAAAGGGCTTAATTAGGAAGGGGAAAAAAGATTATGAGAGAAAACTGGCAGGGAACATAAAAACTGACTGTAAAAGCTTTTATAGATATGTAAAAAGGAAAAGACTGGTAAAGACAAATGTAGGTCCCCTGCAGACAGAAACAGGTGAATTGATTATGGGGAGCAAGGACATGGCAGACCAATTGAATAATTACTTTGGTTCTGTCTTCACTAAGGAGGACATAAATAATCTTCCAGAAATAGTAGGGGACAGAGGGTCCAGTGAGATGGAGGAACTGAGCGAAATACATGTTAGTAGGGAAGTGGTGTTAGGTAAATTGAAGGGATTAAAGGCAGATAAATCCCCAAGGCCAGATGGTCTGCATCCCAGAGTGCTTAAGGAAGTAGCCCAAGAAATAGTGGATGCATTAGTGATAATTTTTCAAAACTCGTTAGATTCTGGACTAGTTCCTGAGGATTGGAGGGTGGCTAATGTAACCCCACTTTTTAAAAAAAGAGGGAGAGAGAAACTGGGGAATTATAGACCGGTTAGCCTAACGTCGGTGGTGGGGAAACTGCTGGAGTCAGTTATCAAAGATGTGATAACAGCACATTTGCAGAGCGGTGAAATCATCGGACAAAGTCAGCATGGATTTGTGAAAGGAAAATCATGTCTGACGAATCTCATAGAATTTTTTGAGGATGTAACTAGCAGAGTGGATAGGGGAGAACCAGCTTGGCAGTAAAGAAAGCCAAGGATGAGCAGCTCAGGATGCAAATGGGAAGGGGCATTGAAATGGTATACAACTGAGAGCTCACGGTAGTCATTGCGAACTGAGCAGAAGAGGTGCTCTGCAAAACAGCCACCCAGAAGATGGTTGGTCTTGCTGATTGTAGAGAAATGCATCATGAACATATGTTTAATCATAGTAGTTCCCTCTAGTTAGCATGGAATCACATAGAATATAGAACAGAACAGTATAGGAATTGGCCTTTTGGCCCACATTGTTGTGCCAAACCAATTACATTAATAATCAAATGGCCAACTAAACTAATCCCTTCTCCCTATACAATGTACACATCCTTCTATTTCCCATCTAAATGGCTCTTAAATGTCCCTTACATATCTTCCTCTACCAGCACCCCAGGTAGCACATTCCAGACAGCCGCAACTCTCTGTGGAAAAAACAAGCTTGCCCCTCACATCTCCTTTGAAATGATCCCCTATCACCTGAAAAGTATGTCTCATAACAGTGTATTGTCTCTTTACATTTGACCTACCAAGGTGTAAACATATTACACTTGACTGGGTCAAACTTCATCTACCATTTCTATGTTCATATCTGCAACTGATCTATATCCTGCTGTATTCTTTTTCAATCTTCTATTCTATCCACAACACCATCGATCATTGTATCATCTGCAACCATACTAACCCACCCACCCGTATTTACATCATGAAGCACGGGAGATCAGTTGGACCATCCTGGCTCTTCTGGATATCTTTAAGATCCATTTACTTCACTCCATCCACCCTTCTATTTCCATGCCCTAAAATTATTGCCACTAAACAATATGCTAATTCTTTTGTGCTGAATGCTACAACTGAGAAGCGAACAGAAGCTAGAAGCCCCACACCACCAGGTTCAGGAGCAGAGATTTTCCTACAACCATGAGGTTCCTGAATCGGTCCGCACATCTATTGCCAAGAAAAGGTTAACTTTGTGCAACCCCTCTTGCAACAGCATTACCTGTCTCTGATTGTGTCTCTATTTTTGCACTAATGCATTACTTTTGCACAAGTTACAGTGATGTAAAATTGGTATATAATTTACAAGCTGTATGTCGCTTGTACCTATGTTCTTGAGAGGTCACGCTGACTGTCCCTAGGCAGACAATGCTTCTCCAAATGCTCACAAATTTTATCTCTCAGAATTATCTCCAATAGCTTCCCTACAACTGATGTGAAGTTCACTGGGCTATATTTTCCAGGTTTTCCCATTTCCCTTCTTGAGCAAAGGCATCATATTAGCACACACCTATGACTAGTGAAGCTACAAAGTTCTCCCCATCAATCACATCTCTTGTTTCCTACAATACATGGGTTATAATACACCAAGCTACTGGACCTATCCACCTTAATGTCCACCAAACCACTGGACATATTCACCTTAATGTCCACAAAACCACTGGACATACTCACCTTAATGTCCACAAAACCACTGGACGTACTCACCTTAATGTCCACCAAGCCACTGGACATATTCAACTTAATGACCACCAAACCACTGGACTTATTCACCTTTATGTTCCTAAGCCACAGGACATATCCACCTTAATATCCATCAAACCACTGGACATAGTCACCTTAATGTCCACCAAGCCACAGGACATACTCACCTTAATGTTCACCAAAAGACCATAATAGTACCCCTTTCCTAATCAAAAACTACCTTAGCATCATAGCATGCTCCACTCTGATCTCACTATCTTGTACATCCTTCTTCTCGGTAAATACCAATTCAAAGATTTCATTTAGGATCTTTCCCATAACCTTCTCTAAGTGCAACGTCCCTCCTTTATCCTTGAATGGTCCATAAGACCATAAGACCATAAGACAAAGGAGCAGAAGTAGGCCATTCGGCCCATCGAGTCTGCTCCGCCATTTTCTCATGAGCTGATCCATTTTATCCTATTTAGTCCCACTGCCCCGCCTTCTCACCATAACCTTTGATGCCCTGGCTACTCAGATACCTATCGATCTCTGCCTTAAATACACCCAATGGCTTGGCCTCCACTGCTGCCCGTGGCAACAAATTCCATAGATTCACCACCCTCTGACTAAAAATATTTTTTGGAATTTCTGTTCTGAAAGGGCTCCCTTCAATCCTGAAGTCATGCCCTCTCGTACTAGACTCCCCCATCATGGGAAACCACTGGACATACACACCTCTTTTGAGTTGTCCTCTTTCTTTTGATGAATATATTGAAGTTCTCTTTAGTTCTACTTGCCAGGAACTTTCATGATCTCTTTTAGTTTTCTTAAGTCCTTTCTTGACTTCCCTTCTGGCTCCTTTATAGTCCTTAAACACTGTGATTGATTCCAAACTCCTAAGTTTTACCTATGTTTCCTTCTTCTTCTTAACTAAATTAGCTAGCTCTCTCTTCATGCAAGGTTCTTGTACCATGTCTTTCCCTCTTTCTGGATCATAACCTGTCTTGAATTTAGTACAGCTGATCTTTAAACACCCTCCACAAGTCAGATGTGCATTTGCCCAGAAACAACTCTTCCAAATTGAAACTCCTTAACTGCTGTCCGATGCCCTAATAATCTACTTTTCCCAAATGTAATACTTTTCACCCACACCTCTTCCTTTTCTCGCACATCTGCCCTCATGTGTGTGTTATTTTACTACAAGGTTCACTTTTAGCCTTATTCATAGGAGTTGTGATCACTGTTTCCACACTGAAAGCTCAGTCACCTGGCCAGGCTCATTCACCAGCACAAGACCCAGCATAGCTTCTTTTCTGATTGGAATATCAACAAACTGAGTGAAGAATCCCGTGGAGAATATTCTACCCCACCTAAACCTTTCACACTAAAGAGCTGCCAACCTCTGCTGGGGAAGTTGAAGTCACCCAGAATGATATCCCTGTTGCCATGCTTCTTTCCATAATCTACCTGAATATCTTCTTCAGATGCAGCGTGGAACAGACCCTTCTCACTCAACGAACCCTAGACTAACCACAAGACAATTTACAAGACCTATTAACTTACTAACTTACTAACCAGTACATCATTGGAATGTGAGAAGAAATCCATGTACTCATGGGAAGGACAGGTCTGGACGGAGCTTGAAAAAGCGGTCAGTTTTCAGCGAATGTTTTGATTAGACAGTGGCACAGACACAGCAGAAATATTCTCACGTGTGTACAGAGCAGAGCTTGAAAAAGCAGCCAGTTTTCAGAGCGCGACTTTGATTGGAGAGTGACATATATGCAGTAGAAGCATTCCTCTGCAGGTCCGGAGCAGGGCTTGAAAAACCCAATCTCCATAAAAGAGAGGTACAGTCTAGCAGAGCAGTCACCATCAGAGTGGACTGAGTCAGAGTGGTAAGACTTTGGCTGAAGAGGCTTCGGCAAGAAGAGGCAGAGGCAAGGTAAGTAGGTAAGTTTATTTATGATTTTTTTTTCTTATTTAACACTTGCAAGACTAGGGGGCATGTTTGCCGGGCCAGTGTTCTGTTCTGGGTGTCAGATGTGGGATTTCCAGAAGGCTTCCAGCCTCCCTGATGGCCACATCTGCAACAGGTGCATCGAGATGCAGCTCCTTAGAGACTGTGTTGGGGAACTAGAGCTGCAGCTTGATGACCTTCAGCTTGTTAGGGAAAGTGAGGAGGTGATAGACAGGAGCTACAGGGAGGTAGTCACCCCACAGCTACAGGAGACAGATAAATGGGTGACTGTCAGGAGAGGGAAGGGGGAACGTCAGATAGTGGAGAGCACCCCTGTGGCCGTCCCCTCAACAATAGGTATGCCATTTTGAGTATTGTGAGAGGAGCCTGCCTTGGGGGCAAGCCATAGGGTTCATGCCTCTGGCACTGAGTCTGGCCCTGTGGCTCAGAAGGGTAGGGAACTGAAGTGCATGGCAGCAGTTATAGGGGACTCTATAGTTAAGGGGCAGATAGGCGGTTCTGTGAAGAAAAATTAAACACTGATGGTAGTTTGCCTCCCAGGTGCCAAGGTCCAAGATGTTTTTGAATGTGTCCATAATATCCTGAAAAGAGAGGCTGAGCAGTCTAAAGTCATGGTAGATATTGGCACTAATGACAAAGGTAGAAAAAGGAAGGAGGTACTGAAAACAGAATACAGGGAGTTAGGAAGGAAGTTGAGAAGCAGGACCTCAAGGATAGTAATCTTGTGATTACTGCCTGTGCCACATGACGGTGAGTATAGGAATAGAAAGAGGAGGCAGATAAATGCGTGGCTGAAGAATTAGAGCAGGGGGCAGGGGTTCAGATTTCTGGATCATTGGAACCTTTTCTAGGGCAAGTGGGACCTATACAAAAGGGACGGGTTGCACTTAAATCGAAGGAGGACCAATATTCCTGCAGACAGGTTTGCTATAGCTGTTGGGAGTGGTTTAAACTAATATAGCAGAGGGATGGGAGCCAGGATGATAGAGCTGAGGATGAGCCAGTAGGTTTACAAGTGGGTGTAACATGAATATAAGGAAGGACAAGCCAATGATTGGGTACAAATGCAAACAGAGCAAAGAGTTAAATTGTACCACAGAGGCAAAATTCAAAAGGGTGAAGAATGCACGACTGAAGGTACTGCATTTAAGTGTGTGTAGCATTCAGAATAAGGTGGATGAACTCGAAGGGCAATTAGAGATTGGTCAGTATGACGTTGTGGGCATCACTGAGTCATGGCTGGAAGACGGTCGTAGTTGGGAGCTTAATATCAAAGGATATACTTTCTATCGAAAGGACAGGCAGGAAGGAAGAGGCGGTGGTGTGGATCTGTTTGTAAGAGATGGAATTAAGAATAAGAAGAGATGTAGGGTCAGAGAATATCCAATCTTTGAGGGTGGAGTTAAACTGCAAGGGTAAAAAAAACATTATGGGCAACAGATAAAGGCCTCCAATTAGTAGCCAAGATGTAGGGCTTATATTGCAAAAGGAGCTGGAAAGGGCACGTAATAAGGGTATTGCCACAATTGTAATCAGGGACTTCAACATGCACAGGACTTGGGAATTTGTTGAATGCCTATTTGATGGCTTTTTAGACCAGCTTATGCTTGAGCCTACTTGGGGAAAGGCTATCTTAAATTGGGTGCTGTGTAATAAACCAGATTTTATTATGGAGCTTAAGGTAAAGGAACCCTTGGGAGGCAGTGATCAATTCATACTGCAATTTGGAGGGAGAAGCATAAGTTAGATGCATCAGTATCCCAATGGAATAAAGGGAATTACAGAGGCATGAGAGAGGAGCTTTCACAGGTGGATCGGAGGGGGCATTGGTGGGGATAATGGCAGAGAAGAAGTGGCTGAAGTTTCTACAAATTGTTCACAAAGATAAATACGTCCCACAGAAGAAAAATTTCTCAAATGGTAGGGGTAGACAACTGTGTCTGACAAGGGAAGTTAAGGACTGCGTAAAAACCAAGAAATCTCAATGGTTCTTCACACTGCCTTAGATCACCTGGACAATAAAATCACTTGTGTCATGATGCTGTCCGTTGATTACCGCTCAGCATTTAACACCATCATACACACAATCCTGATAGATAAGTTACAGAACCTGGGCCTCTGTACCTCCCTATGCAATTGGATCCTCGACTTCCTAACCGGAAGACCATAATCTGTGCAGATTGGTGATAATATCTTCTCCTCACTGATGATCAGCAATGGTGCATCTTAGGGGTGTGTGCTTAGTCTCCATAGTACCCAGACATCCTCAAAAACCGGTGCCTCAGGAAGGTGACGTCCATTATTAAGGACCCCCATTACCTGGGACATGCCCTCTACTCACTGTTACCATCAGGTAGGAGGTACAGGAGCCTGAAAGCACACACTCAGTGATTCAGGAACAGCTTCTTCCCCTCTGCCATTCGATTCCTAAATGGTCATTGAACTCATGAACACCAGCTCACTTTTTTAATATATATTACTTCTGTATTTGCAGTATTTTTAATCTATTTAATTTACATATATCTACATACTGGATCGATTGATTCATATGTGACTACATTATTATGTATTGCATTGAACTGTTGCTGCTAAGTTAATGAATTTCACGATACATGCCGGTGATAATAAACCTGATTCTGATCTGATTCTGCATGACAGCATGGTACAGGAGCTGCAACAAGATCGACCGAACAGCACTTCAACAAGTGATCAGAATATCATTGGGACACAACTAGCAGACCATCTACAGCTCAGTATGCCTTACGGCAGGAGATACAGAAACATCTCTGCACAGATGTGCAGACTGAAAAACAGCTTTCCCCAGGGCTGTCCGAACAATGACACCAGCCCATAGGCACTGTGAACAATCTTTAAGTACAATGCATGGACATGTATTTAAATTCCAGCTTTAATTCTTGATGCTATTTTATATTGAATCATTGCATTCTATAACACGGGCACATTCAATACTTGAATGAGGCAGCCACTGTTTCATTTAATTTTAGAGCTGTTTGTTTCAAACTTAGATATCGTTGTAACCAGGTGACCGTGAATATCATTTTTTATTAAAATGCACTTATGTATTCACACTGGTAATGTGAAAATAGCTGCCTGTGCCTTTAAGAAAAATGGTGACATTATTATGCATGTCTGGATTAAAGCAAAGTGTTAGAATGTTCTAGAACGACATCGAAAGTTAGTTGTGTGGTGACGAAAGATGAATAATATTTGATAACATCCATGTAAGTTCATTTATGCTTGTTTGTAAATCTAGAATATTGGTAATTTAACATGTTTTACATGTGGATACTTGAGATTTTCGCGAGTAAGGTATCGGCACTGGATAGAGTGGTGGTGTAAAGTTCCTTATTGGCCTAGTAGTTTAGTCTTTCCAGTAATTTAAACTACAAGGCAATATATTGTAAAAGTTTATTTGTCTTTCTGTATTGTTTCATGACTGAATGTAAATGTAACAGAGTAACATGAACGTGTTAATCTCTGTTCACATAGCATGAGCGAGTAGAACCCGTTTCAGGGTTTGGTCTATATGTGTTTGGAAGTAAAACATGTGTGCCAAAGTAAAGATGAGATGTATTTATTCATATTTTTGATGTTGTGAATAAGGTACAGGGTTGGTAGGATTCGAATGTTCGTATTTTTTTTAGAATTGCCATTACCATATTGGTTTTGTATATTTTGTTTTAGTCATTTTCATACTGCATATGTAACAAGGGTATGGTCTGAAGTTAAACTGAGATTGTAATAGCGGGAACTGTTTATTTAATTCATTTTGTTGTTTTTATTTTGATATCCTCTTTCTACATTAAAACATCTGAATTAGATAAAGCATGTGTTTTTTCCCCCAGGCTACAAAATTTGGTACCAGGAGTGGGGTAATTCCAAGCCAGTTTAGAGGGTTTTTGATTTTTGTATGCAGTACAATATATGGTAGTGGTGAAGAACAAGACAATCGCTCCTGTGGGACTGAAGGAGAGCCTGTTATCGCACTGGTAGATTGAAACCGGTCTCTACACTAAGAGACTGGTTGAGCCTTGAGACCGGCTGGGAAATCGGGACTGACGTCAGGATGTCAAACTATGACGGTGATGCAGAGCAACTGCAGCCATGAAGTCATCGTGTTTTCTGCCAGAGACGTCAGCAGCCCCTTTCCTAGGCTCGTTGTAGAGACTTTAAAGACTTGAATTTTCAAAATGCTACACTTAGAGATTGAGCAAACTGAACCTGATTGAACAAATTAGAGAGTTGCATAGGAGGCATGAGGAAACCATGGCAACTATAGGTAAATTAAGGAAAAGGTCCTTTGTATATATTCCAAGGGAAAGACACATCACTCCATTTACAGGGGATGTTGAGGAAGATGGGAGGTCTGTCGATGACTTTATTGAAGAAGTCAAATGGTCGCTTTGTGCTAGAAATCAGTCTGACCAGGATCAGTATGATTTTGTTATGTCACTGCTCAGGGGTACAACTCTCGAAGAAGCATGTAAGAAAACATACAAGAGTTTTCACATGTCCTAGCCCAAGCTCTTAACTTGCTACTGAAGTGTTCCCCTGATGCTGTGGGCAATTGGAGGGTGGCACTCAGAGATCAATCCTTCCCTTAGAAGGGAACTCCAACGATTCGTGCGGAACAACCCCGAGTCCTCAATGACAGAAGTGCCACAGGAGGCTTGCCTGGGGTTTGCAGAAGCGTCCTCAGGAAATGCAAAGACTGTAAAGTTGAACCGTAGCAGTAGCCAGGCATAATGCTCAACTCTCAAAGCTCAGGAATCTAAGTTTTTCCACGGAAAAGAATGTTGGTGATTATCGGGATGACATGCAGTGGACTGAAAAGCTTGATCATGTAGATATTAAGGAAAAGGGTGTGCTAGAGCTTTTGGAAAGCATCAATTTGGATATGTCACTGGGCCCAGATGGGATCTACCCCAGGCTAATGTGGGAAGTGAGGGAGGAGATTGCTGAGCCTCTGGTGATGATCTTTGGATCATCAATGCGGACAGGAGAGGTTCCGGAGGATTGGAGGGTTGCGGATGTTGCTCCCTTATTCAAGAAAGGGAATAGAGATAACCCAGGAAATTATAAACCAGTGAGTCTTACTTTAGTGGTTGGTAAGTTGATGGAGAAGATCCAGAGAGGCAGGATATATGAACATTTGGAGAGGCATAATATGTTCAGGAATAGTCAGCATGGTTTTGTCAAAGGTAGGTCGTGTCTTATGAGTCTGATTGAATTTTTTGAGGATGTGACAAAACAGATTGATGAAAGTAGAGCCGTAGATGTAGTGTACATGGATTTCAGCAAGTCATTTGATAATGTACCCCATGCAATTGAGAAAGTAAGGAGGCATGGGATCCAAGGGGACATTGCTTTGTGGATCCAGAACTGGCTTGCCCACAGAGAACAAAGAGTGGTTGTAGATGGGTCACATTCTGCATGGAGGCCTGTGATCGGTGGTGTGTCTTGGGGATCAGTTCTGGGTTCCTTACTCTTTGTAATTTTTATAAATGACATGGATGAGGAAGTGGAGGGATGGGTTAGTAAATTTGCTGATGACACAAAGGTTGGGGGTGTTGGGGATAGTGTGGAGGGCTGTCAGAGGTTACAGTGGGACATTGACAGGATGCAAAATAGGGCTGAGAAGTGGCAGATGGAGTTCAACCCAGATAAGTGCGAGGTTGTTCATTTCGGGAGGTCAAATATGATGGCAGAATATAGTATTAATGGTAAGACTCTTGGCAGCGTTGAGGAGCAGAGATCTTGGGGTCCGAGCCCATAGGACACTCAAAGCTGCTACACAGGTTGACCCTGTGGTTAAGAAGGCATATTTTGCATTGGCCTTTATCAACAAACGGATTGAGTTTAGGAGCCAAGAGGTAATGTTGCAGCTATATTGGACCCTGCTCAGACCCAACTTGGAATACTGTTCTCAGTTCTGGTCGCCTCACAACCGAAAGGATGGGGAAACCATAGAAAGGGTGCAGAGGACATTTACAAGGATGTTGCATGAATTGGGGAGCATGCCTTATGAGAATAGGTTGAGTGAACTCTGCCTTTTCTCCTTGGAGTGAAGGAGGATGAGAGGTGACCTGATAGAGATGTATAAGATGATGAGAGTCATTGATCATGTGAATAGTCAGAGGCTTTTTCCCAGGGCTGAAATGGCTAGCATGAGAGAGCACAGTTTTAAGGTGCTTGGAAGTAGGTACGGAGGAGATAGCAGGGGTAATTTTTTTACACAGAGAGAGGTGAGAGCTTGGAATGGGCTGCCGTCGGCGATGGTGGAGGTGGATACGATAGCGTCTATCCATACTCCTGGATAGGTACATGGAACTTAGAAAAATAGAGAACTATGGTTATCCTAGGGAACTTCTAAGGTAAGGTTGTATTCGGCATACCTTTGTGGGCCGAAGGGCCTGTATTGTGCTGTAGGTTTTCTATGTTTCCAAAGTATTCATTAAGTACTTCCACTCTCTCCTCTGGTTCCATACACACTTTCCCACTGTCACACTTTATTGGTCCTGTTCCCTCACATCTTACCCTCTTGCTCTTCACATACCAGTAGAATGCCTTGGGGCTTTCTTTAATCCTGTCTGCAAAGGCCTTCTCATGGTCCCTTCTGGCTTTCTTAATTTCATTCTTAAGCTCCTTCCTGCTAACCTCATAATCTTCTAGATCTCTATCATTACCTAGTTTTTTGAACCTTTCATAAGCTTTTCTTTTGTTCTTGACTTGATTTTCAACAGCCTTTGTACACCATGGTTCCTGTACTCTACCATCCTTTCCTTGTCTCATTAGAACGTATCTATGCAGAATATTCTCTGAACATTTACCACATTTCTGCCGTACATTTCCCTGAGAATATTTGTTCCCAATTTATGCTTCGACGTTCCTGCCTGATAGCTTCATATTTCCCCTTACTCCAATTAAACGCCTTCCTAACTTGTCCGTTCCTACCCCTCTCCAATGCTATAGTAAAGGAGATAGAATTGTGATCACTATCTCCAAAATGCTCTCCCACTGAGAGACCTGACACCTGACCAGATTCATTTCCCAATACCAAATCAAGTACAGCCTCTCCTCTTGTTAGGCTTATCTACATATTGGTTCAAGAAACCTTCCTGAACACACCTAACAAACTCCACCCCACCTAAACCTGTCACTCTGGGGATATGCCAACTGATATTTAGGAATTTAAAATCTCCCACCACAACAACCTTGTTATTATTACACCTTTCCAGAATCTGTCTCCCTATCTGCTCCTCGATGTCCCTGTTACTATTGGGTGATCTATAAAAAACACCCAGTAGAGTTATTGACCCCTTCCTGTTTCTAACTTCCACCCACAGAGACTCAGTAGACAATCTCTCCATGACTTCCTCCTTTTCTGCAGCCGTGACACTATCTCTGATCAACAGTGCCACACCCCCACCTCTTTTGCCTCCCTCCCTGTCCTTTCTGAAACATCTAAAACCTGGCATTCTATTAGCCATTCCTGCCCCTGAGCCATCAAAGCCTTTGTAATGGCTACAACATCATAGCTCCAAGTACTGATCCACGCTAAGCTCATTCGCTTTGTTCATGATGCTTCTTGCATTAAAATAGACACATCTCAAACCATCAGTCTGAGCGTATCCCTTCTCTATCACCTACCTATCCTCTCTCTCACACTGCCTACAAGCTTTCTCTATTTGTGAGCCTACCACCCCTTCCTCCATCTCTTCAGTTCGGTTCCCACTCCCTCAGCAATTCTCGTTTAAACTCTCCCCAACAGCCTTAGCAAACCTCCCAGCCAGGGTATTAGTCCCCCTGGGATTCAAGTACAACCTGTCCTTTTTGTACACATCATGCCTGCCCCAAAAGAGGTCCCAATGATCCAGAAATCTGAATCCCTGTCCCCCTGCTCCAATCCCTCAGCCACACATTTATCCTTCACCTCATTCTATTCCTATACTCACTGTCACCTGGCCCAGGCAGTAATCCCGAGATGACTACCTTTGAGGTCCTGCTTCTCAGCTTCTTTCCTAACTCCCTGTAGTCTGCTTTCAGGACCTCCTCCCTTTTCCTACCCATGTCATTGGTACCAATATGTACCATGACCTCTGGCTGTTCACCTTCCCACTTCAGGATATCATGGACGCGATCAGAAACATCCCAGACCCTGGCACCTGGGAGGCAAACTACCATCTGTGTTTCTTTCCTGCATCCACAGAATTGCCTGTCTGCCCCCCTAAATATAGAGTCCCCTATCACTGCTGCCATCATCTTCCTTTCCCTACCCTTCTGAGCCACAGGGCCAGACTCTTTCGTATTCCATCTTTACCATAATAACTTCTTTAGGACAGAGACACTGTTGCTTCCCACAAGTAGGTCATCCCTGCCAACAGTACTCAAACAGGAGTACTTATTGTTAAGGGGGACAGCCACAGTGGTACTCTCTAGTATCTGACTCTTGCTGTTCCTTCTCCTGACTGTTACCCACTTATCTGTCTCCCGAGGCCCCGGTGTGACTACCGGCCTTTACCTCTTCTCTATCACCTCCTCACTTTCCCTGACCAGACGATAGTACAGGCCATTGTTGAGCAGCTGAGAACTTCTCGGGATCTGTGCCTATCCCCTTGGCTGATATCTGGTGTCCTAAGAACTTGACCTCTGACTGCAGAAAATGACATTTTCCAATTTCACCTTCAGACCTGTCTCCTTGAGACACTGAAGCACAATGTCCGGTCTCTCCAAGTCCTCCTGAAAAGTCTGCGAATACCCCAGAATACCATCCAGATACACCAGTGTAATTCAGAAGGCTGAGCCATCCATGTTTGCCTACATAAGTCTGAAAAGGCGTCGTTGCAGACCCCAAGTGGCATGTGAAAATATTCATATAGATCAAAGCAGGTCAAAAAAGCAGTTTTATGCCATCACGCTCCTCCACTGCCACTTGGTGGTAAACACTCACAAGGTCTATTGTTGAGAAAAACTGTGGTCCCCGCAGAGCATGAAAACTCTCATCAATACACGGGAGCAGGAACGCATCCTTTTTAGTCTGCGATAATCTACACACCGTCTTATGCTACCATCAGCCTTCCATAACAACACTACATGCAGGGCATACGAACTATTGTTTTCCTGAGTCCCACCCTTCAACAACTTTGAGATGCGCTCTTTCACTTCACTATACTGACTGGGCAGAACGCGATAATCAACTCCACCATCCACCCAACCACTGATGTCAGACTAATTGGCCTATAGTTTCCTTTCTTCTAGCTCTCTCCCTTCTTGAAGAGTGGAGTAACATTTTCAATTTTCCAGTCTCCTGGAGCCATTGCAGAATCCAGTGATTCTTGAAAGATCATTACTAATGCCTCCACAATCTCTTCAGCCACCTCTTTCAGAACTCTGGGGTGTACACCATCTGGTCCATGTGACTTATTTTCTGTCAGACCTTTCAGTTTCCCAAGAACCTTCTCTTTCATTATGGTAACATCACACACTTCATGACCCCCAGCACCTGGAACCTCCACCACACAGCTGGTGTCTTCCATAGTGAAGACTGATACAATATAAATATTCAGTTCCTCTGCCATTTTATTGTCCCCATTACTACCTCTCCAGCATCATTTTCCGATGGTCTGATATCTACTCGTGCTTCTCTTTTACACTTTATGTATCTGAAGAAACTCTTGGTATCTTCTTTAATATGATTGGCTAGTTTACTTTTGTATTCCATCTTTACCTTAATAACTGTTTTAGTTGCCTTCCGTTCGTTTTTAAAACCTTTCCAATCCCCTAACCCTACTAATTTTTTCTCAATGTTATGTCCTCTCTTTGGCTTTTATGTTGGCTTTGACTTCTCTTGTTGGCACGGATGTGTCATCTTTTTTTTAAATACTTCTTCGTTTTTGGGATATACATATATATCCTGTTCCTCTGGAAATGCTTCCAGAAATTTAGATGTGTATTCCCTCCATGAGGCGAGGGAAGAGATTGCTGAGCCTCTGGCTAGGATCTTTATGTCCTCATTGTCCACGGAAATGGTACCGGAGAATTGGAGGGAGGCCAATGTTGTCCCCTTGTTCAAAAAAGGTAGTAGGGATAGCCCAGGTAATTATAGACCAGTAAACCTTACATCTGTGGTGAGAAAGCTGTTGGAAAAGATTCTTAGAGATATGGGCATTTAGAGAATCATGGTCTGATCAGGGACAGTCAGCATGGCTTTGTGAAGGGCAGAACGTGACTAACAAGCCTGATAGAGTTCTCTGAGGAGGTGACAAGGCATATAGATGAGGGTAGTGCAGTGGATGTGATCTACATGGATTCTAGTAAGGCATTTGACAAGGTTCCACATGGTAGCCTTATTCACAAAGTCAGAAGGCATGGGATCCAGGGAAGTTTGGCTAGGTGGATTCAGAATTGGCTTGCCTGCAGAAAGCAGAGGGTCATGGTGGAGGGAGTACATTCGGATTAGAGGGTTGTGACTTGTGGTGTCCCACAAGGATTGGTTCTGGGACCTCCACTTTTCGTGAGTTTTATTAACGACCTGGATGTGGGGGTAGAAGGGTGGGTTGGCAAGTTTGCAGATGACACAAAGGTTGGTGGTGTTGTAGATAGTGTAGAGGATTGTCAAAGATTTCAGAGAGACATTGATAGGATGCAGAAGTGGCAGATGGAGTTGAACCCGGAGAAGTGTGAGGTGGTACACTTTGGAAGGACAAACTCTAAGGCAGAGTACAAAGTAAATGGCAGGATACTTGGAAGTACTGGAAAAGGGAAGAGAAGATTGCGGTGCGACGGCAGCGTGCGCGGCCTTTCCGGTGATTAATATCTGTTATCTGTCAAGTAAGGAGACCATGCACAATTCTGATTTGATGGAGACAGACGTGAGAGTACGGAAGAACATCTGGAAAACTTCTCAAATGCCCACTTTGCTGCCACTGCTACTGTGTGGTAACCGGAATCTCTGGAGCAGAAGGCCTCAAAATCCTCGGTTTTGCATGTTTCAGCGGCCGGGGAGAGGTCAAAGACACTCAGCAGAGGATGACGCTCGGGAGGCTGTATCGGAAGGGCTGGTCGGAGGCTCGAAGTTTTCAGACAGATGGACTCTGTATCAGCTGTGGCCAGCTGCTTCCAAGACATCGGCAAGTTATGGCAGGGATTTTCTCCCTTTTGCTGCCTGCTATCGAGAACTCAGGAGTCGATCGACTCGGGGACTTTTGAGACTTTTTTTACCGTGCCCATGGTTTGTTCTTCATGAAATTATGGTATTGCTTTGCACTGCTACAACTATATGTTAGAATTATGTGGTTCTGTCAGTGTTAGTCTTTGGTTTGTCCTGTTTTCTGTGATCTCTCTCTAGAAAAACATTGTATCATTTCTTAATGCATGTATGCATATCTAAGTCACAATAAAAGAGGACTGAGTGTTCTCATAACCTAAAAAAAAGTGTGGAGGACCAGAGGGATCTGGGGGTACATGTCCACAGATTCCTGTAAGTTACCTCACAGGTGGATAGGGTAGTTAAGAAAGCTTATGGGTTGTTAGCTTTCACTAGTCGAGGGATAGAGTTTAAGAGTCACGGGGTAATGATGCAGCTCTATAAAACCCTGGTTAGGCCACACTTGGAGTACTCTGTCCAGTTCTGGTTACCTCACTATAGGAAGGATGTGGAAGCATTGGAAAGGGTACAGAGGAGATTTGCCAGGATGCTGCCTGGTTTAGAGAGTATGCATTATGATCAGAGATTAAGGGAGCTAGGGCTTTACTCTCTGGAGAGAAGGAGGATTAGAGGAGACAGGATAGAGATATACAAGATATTAAGAGGAATAAATAGAGTGGACAGCTGGCACCTTTTCCCCAGGGCACCACTGCTCAATACAAGAGGACATGGCTTTAAGGTAAAAGGTGGGAAGTTCAAGGGGAATATTAGAGGAAGGTTTTTAACTCAGAGAGTGGTTGGTGCGTGGAATGCACTGCCTGAGTCAGAGGTGGAGGCAGATACACTAGTGAAATTTAAGAGAGGGCTAGGCAGGTATTTAGAGGAATTTAAGGTGGGGGGTTATATGGGTGGCAAGGTTTAAGGGTCGGCACAACATTGTGGGCTGAAGGGCCTGTACTGTGCTGTACTATTCTGTGTTCTATGTTCTGTGTTCTAAGATGATGAGAGGCATTGATCGTGTGGATAGTCAGAAGCTTTTTCCCAGGGCTGAAATGGCTAACACGAGAGGACATAGTTTTAAGGTGCTTGGAAGTGGGTACAGAGGAGATGTCAGGGGTAGGTTTTTTACCCAGAGAGTGATGAGTGCGTGGAATGGGCTGCTGGCGATGGTGGTGGAGGCGGATACGATAGGGTCTTTTAAGAGACTCTTGGATAGGTACATGGAGCTTAGAAAAATAGAGGGCTATGTGTAACCCTAGGTAATTTCTAAAGTAAGAATGTGTTCGGCACAGCACTGTGGGCCAAAGGGTCTGTACTGTGTTGTAGGTTTTCTATGTTTCTAAATTCCAACCATTGTTGCTCTGCGATCATCCCTGCCAGTGATCTTTTCCAGTCAGTTCGCGCCAACTCCAGAGCGCCTTTGTAACTCGCTTTTTCCCATTGCAAAACTTACACATTTACCTTTAGTTTCTCCTCAAATTTTAGGGTGAATTCCATCACGTTATGATCATTATCCCCTAAGGGTTCTTTTATCTCAAGCAGTCTAATCAAATGTGGTTCATTGCACAACCCCCAATCCCGAATAGCTGACCCCCTGAGTGGGCTCAACCATAAGCTGCTCTAAAAGTCCATCTGGTAGGCACTTGAGAAAATACCCCCTTCTGGAATCCAGCACCAACCTGATTTTATCAATTTACCTGCATGTTGAAATCCACCATGACTATTGAAAGATTGCTCTTTAGAGGTTACACATGTGTATAAGTTTTCCAGTCAACCAGAAGTTCAAAGCAAGTGTGGGAACTAAGGTCCAAGTGATTGGAAATTGAGCGCAAGAACTGGGTCCCAGAAGGAGGCAAGAGAACCCGAATGCCATTGGAAAAGATTGTGCAGGAACTGGGATCCTGGTGAAGTGGGAAGGGAGCTTGGAAAAGCAATACCCTTTAAGCCGGATGTTGAACTATTGGAATTTCAAAGTTTTCAAATAGTGGATTATCGATTTTTCATTGCTGGGGAAATAAAGTGAAATCAATTAAAACAAGTGAAGGATTTATCTAAGGTTTTCTTTATTCTCTGTTGATGACTACCCAAGCAAATTACTTTTGTATTATCAATGCATTAAAGAAGTATTCCACTAATCTTCATATACCTTTTACATTCATTGACTGGATAGACAAACTCTGATTCAGTCTCACATCTCGAAACAACACCTATGAAAGAACAACAGCTCGTCAATCCTTTGGTAGGGTTCCATTGTAGATTGCATACTTCATTTTTTTTGAATGAGTTTCATTCATGAGCATCAGTTTCAAACACAAGCAGGTGAGTATTGAACAAAGTGGACAATAATAATAGAACACTGTGATTAGCATGCACTTCAACTACTCTATCATAATTCACTACAATTTTTTTAAAAGAACTACATGGGCTGCAAATCTTAAACTAAAAAAAATTCCAGGAAATAACTCAGCAGATCAGGAAAAATCTGTGGAGAGAAAAGCAGTTTGCTTTTTATTTTGATCCCAAATGTTGACTGTTTCCTCCCCTGCAGAGTTTTGTGATTAATAGAAAATCAACACAGTGCCCTGTTAATGTTTTACAACTGTTTCTGACACCACCCTTAGTTTGTTGTCCCTCTCCGTGCTTTGTGGTGCATCAGATGGCAAACTTTATGATTATGATTATGAGGACACACAGTCCCCTTTTCTTGTCATTTAGTAATGCATGCATTAAGAAATGATAATAATGTTTTTCCAGAATGATATCACGAAAACACATGACAACCCAACTTAAAAACTAACAAAAACCACATAATTATAACATATAGTTTCAACTGTGCAAAGCAATACCGTAATTTGATAAGAACAGACCATGGCACAGTAAAGGTCTCAGAGTCTCTCGAAGTCCCATCATCTCACGCAGACGATTAACCCTGCCAACTTGCCGATGCAGCATCTGACCACAGTCCGACTCCGAGTCCGTCCGAAAAACTCCTAGCCTCCAACCACCTCCAGACACCGATGCACCGAGCACCATCTCTGCCGAGCATTTTGACCCCGGCCCCGACAACAGGTGATACACAAAGCCAAGGATTTAGGGCCTACGTCTCCGGAGATTTTCGATCGCACAGTAGCAGCGGCAGTGAAGCAGGCATTTCAGAAGTTGCTCCAGATGTTGCTCTGCGCTTCCACGGCTGTCCCCATCAAATCCGGATTGTGCACGGCCGCTAGTTACACATGACGTTTCTTTAGCATTTGTCTGTTTTCTACAAGGCTGTGTTGCTGGCTCGATGCTCAACCCAATAGAGATGGAAAGGTTGCAAGGAGCCAGCCAGATTCAAACCGTGGATGACTCAACTCAATGTCCAGTGCAGATGTCACTACATCACAGGCTGCATACTATTAGTTTACCATCCAGTTATTGTATATTATATACCAATAGAAATTCAAATCAATTCAATTCATTGATTGATTTTCCGTTGAAGATTGTGTTGTTTTGCAGAAACTTGCAGCTGATTTCTCTTGTAGTTAAGATTCCTGTATGTATTTAACACAACCTGAACTCATGGACAGACATTACTAATTTGCCGAGGTTTTGGAGACAAATGCTACTTTCTGCCATTAATAGGGAAATTGAAAACTTGACTTAGAGGCTTTACAATGTGTTTCCAACCTGTGGGGGCGTATTATTTTGAAACAATCCAGTACAGATATCAAGTCAACTAGAAAAAATGCATTTGTTGTTCAAATAATTGAAGGAGTCTCAGTCAATCCAAATCTGACATCACAGCATTTAGAGTCATGCACTGTCCCAGATTTATTAATCTGGCTGAGTAAAAATCTGAGCATATTTAAGATTTTCCTTTAATTAAGTTATCTCTGGTTTGACCAATAACATTTTACCAATACACAGTATACGGAAAACCAATCCTCAATGTAAAATCATGAATTTCACAGAAGATGGTTAAAACAAAGCATAATCCCTGCACCAAGTCCAGTATCTTTCTTTCAAATTAACATTTTGCTCTTGCTCTCAGTGGAGCATATTATAAGTAAGAAAGCTCTGAGCCTTCATTATCTTTTTTGTAAGCTCTTTGTAGGAAAGTTTAAAATAAAGAATGAGGGGTTAGGAACCTGTCCACAAAAGAATGCAATAAGCTTTGTGAGAGTGGTAGAAATAGGGTACTTTTGAGCTGCTTTTCTCTCATAGTAAAATAGGGTTAATGATAATATTTACATATCTTTGGGGCACAGGATAATGTAACAAGCATGTTAACAGATTAGTTTCATATCAAGGTAAGACAAGTATGATTACTACACATTGTTCTTACGGGGGCCAACTGTGCACCACAAAACTCCACACAAGAAACCAAGATATAAACAATAATTTGCAGCTCAAGAATCAAAGCATTTCCCTGCAATTTTTTATGGACTTCTGAGTCTTCTTCCATGAGAAGGACAAAATAATTGTGTAATTATTCTGCCACTTCCTTGTGTCACATGAAGAATCATTCAGAGGCAATGGAGCACACTAGTCTTTCCCTGTTAATACAGCTAAAGATACTCCGTTTATGTGCATGCTCATTTTATGCTTTATGTTTCTTGCCATTCTACTCTTGTGTTCTGAGATGTCTTGGTTTATAATGGTCCATCTCTCCATCACTCTTTCAAGGGCAATCTGGGATGATTTTTACAAATTTCCATTGCCAACACTACTTAATATCCATGTATTAAATGAGTCAGAGTCATGCAGTTATGCTCAGCCATGCCAACCTGGGGTAACACCCATCTTACCTATGCCTCTCATGATGTTATAAACAAAAGCTTCAAACCTTTTTTATGCCATTGGCCCCTACTATTAACAGAGGGGTCCGTGAGCAGGTTAAGATCCCTTGCTCTATAAAGATGTGCAGACCAGCTCACAGAGATTCTCACTGACATCTTCAACATCTCCCTGAGCAGCGCCATTCGTTCCTACGTGCTTCAAAGCTGCCACCATCGTCCCCGTGCCAAAGAAGTCTTCAGTGTCCTGCCTCAACGACTACCTCAACGTTGCACTCACATCCATCATCATGAAGTGTTTCGAGAGGCTGGTCATGAGGCACATCAAGACCCTGCTGCCTCCCTCACTGGACCCCTGCAGTTCGTGTACTGTCCCAACCATTCAACAGACAATGCCATCGCCATCACCCTCCACCTGGCCCTCACCCACCTGGACAAAAAAGACACGTATGTTCGAATGCTGTTCATAGACTTCAGTTCAGCTTTCAACACAATCATTCTTCAGAAACTGATTGGAAAGCTGAGCCTACTGGGCCTGAACACCTCCCTCTGCAACTGGATCCTAGACTTCCTGACTGACAGACCTCAGTCAGTCCGTATTGGAAGCAGCATCTCCAACGCCATCACACTGAGCATGAGGGCCCCCCCAGGGCTGTGTGCTCAGTCCACTGCTGTTCACTTTGCTGACCCACGACTGTGCAGCAATACACAGCTCGAACCACATCATCGAGTTCCGCCGATAACACAACCGTGGTAGGTCTCACCAGCAAGAACGACGAGTCAGCATACAGAGAGTAGGTGCAGTGGCTAACAGACTGGTGCAGAGCCACAACCTGTCTCTGAATGTGAACAAAACTAAAGAGATGGTTGTTGACTTCAGGAGGACACGGAGTGACCACTCTCTGCTGACATCGATGACTCCTCCGAAGAGATCATTAAGAGCACCAGATCTTTTGGTGTTCATTTGGCAGAGAATCTCACCTGGTCCCTCAACACCAGCTCCATAGCAAAGAAAGCCCAGCAGTGTCTCTACTTTCTGCAAAGGCTGAGAAAAGTCCATCTCCCACCCCCCATCCTCACCACGTTCTACAGAGGTTGTATTGAGAGCATCCTGAGCAGCTGCATCACTGCCTGGTTCAGAAATTGCATCAACTCGGATCGCAAGACTCTGCAGCGGATAGTGAGGTCAGCTGAGAAGATCACTGGGGTCTCCCTTCCCGCCATTACAGACATTTACACCACACGCTGCATTTGTAAAGCAAACAACATTATGAAGGACCCCACGCACCTCTCATACAAACTCTTCTCCCTCCTGCCATCTGACAAAAGGCACCGAAGCTTTCGAGCTCTCATGACCAGACGATGTAACAATTTCTTCCCCCAAGCCATCAGACTCCTCAATACCCAGAGCCTGGACTGACACCAACCTACTGCTCTCTACTGTGCCTATTGTCTTGTTTATTATTTGTTGTAATGCCTGCACTGTTTTGTGCACTTTATGCAGTCCTGGGTAGGTCTGCAGTCTAGTATAGTTTTTGTGTTGTTTTACATAGTTCAGTGTAGTTTTTGCATTGTTTCATGTAGCACCATGGTCTTGAAAAACATTGTCTCATTTTTACTGTGTACTGTACCAGCAGTTATGGTCGAAGTGACAATAAAAAGTGACTTGACTTGACTTGAAGTCATGCAAAACACCTAAGATTCTGCCTATCCAGTTTCTACCCAAACTATGCAGCCCCAACAATATTCTTGTGATCCTTCACATATTCTGAATGGCTGATAACCCAGCACTGACCTGTTACTCGAGTTACTGCCTGTCACTCAGAAAATTATCTATTTATTCCTAGTCTTTGTTACCTATTGGCAGGCCAATTCTCTGTTCAAATTTGCACATTACCCTTTCATCTATGAGGCAGTCATAGATGAGAGCTACAGGGAGGTAGTCACACCTAGGCTGTCGGAAGCAGGTCATTGGGTGACAGTCAGAGGGGGGAAAGCGAAGGTGAGCAGACAGGTAGTGCAGAACACCCCTGTAGCCATCCCCCTGAATAATAAATTTACCATCCTGGATACTGTTGGTGGGGACAACCGATCAGGTGTGAGCCACAGTGGCAGGGCCTCCGGCACTGAGTCTGACCCAGTGGTGCAGAAGGGTGGGACGGAGAAGAGGAGAGCTGTCGTCATTGGAGACTCTATAGTCAGGGGAGCAGACAGAAGATTTTGTGGACGTGAGAAGGACACCCGCATGGTTTGTTGCCTCCAGGGTGCGAGGGTCCGGGATGTCTCTGACCAGATGCACGACATCCTGGTACGAGAGGGAAAGCAACCAGAAGCCATGATACATGTTGGAACCAATGACATAGGCAGGAAGAGGGATGAGGTCCTGAAGTGTGAGTTTCGGGAACTAGGCAGAAGGGTGAAGAACAGGACCTCAAGGTGGCGTTCTCAGGATTGCTGCCAGTGCTACATGACAGTGATGGTAAGAATTGGAGGAGATGGCAGTTGAATGCGTGGCTGAGGAGTTGGTGCAGGGAGCAGGGTTTTAGATTTTTGGATCATTGGGATCTCTTCTGGGGAAGGTGGGACCTGCACAGATTGGATGGGTTGCACCTGAACTCGAGCGGGAGCAATATCCTTGCAGGTAGGTTTGCTAGCATGGTTCGGGAGGGTTTAAACTAATTTGCGAGGGGGATGGGACCCAGACTGATAGAGCAGTGAAAGAAGTTCATGGAGTAAAGCCAGATCTAACATATAGAGAGGCTTTGAAGAAAGAAAAGCAGAATAAACAGTGTAAAGACAGTAAGGTAGAAGGGCTGAAATGTGTGTACCTCAATGCAAGAAGCATCAAGAACAAAGGTGATGAACTGAGAGCTTGGATACATACATGGAATTATGATGTAGTGGCCATTACAGAGACTTGGCTGGCACCAGGGCAGGAATGGATTCTCAATATTCCTGGATTTCAGTGCTTTAAAAGGGATAGAGAGGGTGGAAAAAAGGGAGGAGGGGTGGCATTACTGGTCAAGGATATGATTACAGCTACAGAAAGGGTGGGTAATGTAGCAGGATCCTCTTCCGAGTCAGTATGGGTGGAAGTCAGGAACAGGAAGGGAGCAGTTACTATACTGGGGGTATTCTATAGGACCCCTGGTAGCAGCAGAGATACAGAGGAGCAGATTGGGAGGCAGATTTTGGAAAGGTGCAAAAATAACAGGGTTGTTACCATGGGTGACTTTAACTTCCCTGATATTGATTGGCACCTGATTAGTTCCAAGGGTTTAGATGGGGAAGTGTGTCCAGGACAGATTGCTGTCACAGTATGTGGACAGGCCGACTAGCGGGGAATGCCATACTAGATCTAGAACTAGGTAATGAACTGGGTCAGGTCACAGATCTCTTAGTGGGTGAGCATCTGGGGGAAAGTGACCACAGCTCCCTGGCCTTTGGCATTATCATGGAAAAGGATAGGTTCTGAACTTAAAGAGGGGTAACTTTGAAGGTATGAGACGTGAATTAGCTAAGATAGACTGGCAAATGACACTTAAAGGATTGACGGTGGATATGCAATGGCAAGCATTTAAAGGTTGCATGGATGAACTACAACAATTGTTCATCCCAGTTTGGCAAAAGAATAAATCAAGGAAGGTAGTGCACCCGTGGCTGACAAGAGAAATTAGGGATAGTATCAATTCCAAAGAAGTAGCATACAAATTAGCCAGAGAAAGTGGCTCACCTGAGGACTGGGAGAAATTCAGAGTTCAGCAGAGGAGGACAAAGGGCTTAATTAGGAAGGGGAAAAAAAGATTATGAGAGAAAACTGGCAGAGAACATAAAAACGGACTGTAAAAGCTTTTATAGATATGTAAAAAGGAAAAGACTGGTAAAGACAAATGTAGGTCTCCTGCAGACAGAAAAGGTGAATTGATAATGGGGAGCAAGGACATGGCAGACCAATTGAATAATTACTTTGGTTCTGTCTTCACTAAGGAGGACATAAATAATCTTCCAGAAATAGTAAGGGACAGAGGGTCCAGTGAGATGGAGGAACTGAGTGAAATACATGTTAGTAGGGAAGTGGTGTTAGGTAAATTGAAGGGATTGAAGGCAGATAAATCCCCAGGGCCAGATGGTCTGCATCCTAGAGTGCTTAAGGAAGTAGCCCAAGAAATAGTGGATGCATTAGTGATAATTTTTCAAAACTCGTTAGATTCTGGACTAGTTCCTGAGGATTGGAGGGTGGCTAATGTAACCCCACTTTTTAAAAAAGGAGGGAGAGAGAAACCAGGGAATTATAGGCCAGTTAGTCTAACGTCGGTGGTGGGGAAACTGCTGGAGTCAGTTATCAAGGATGTGATAACAGCACATTTGGAAAGCGGTGAAATGATCGGACAAAGTCAGCATGGATTTGTGAAAGGAAAATCATGTCTGACGAATCTCATAGAATTGTTTGAGGATGTAACTAGTAGAGTGGATAGGGGAGAACCAGTGGATGTGGTATATTTGGATTTTCAAAAGGCTTTTGACAAGGTCCCACACAGGAGATTAGTGGGCAAACTTAAAGCACACGGTATTGGGGGTAAGGTATTGGTGTGGGTGGAGAATTGGTTAGCAGACAGGAAGTAAAGAGTGGGAATAAACAGGACCTTTTCAGAATGGCAGGCGGTAACTAGTGGGGTACCGCAAGGCTCAGTGCTGGGACCCCAGTTGTTTACAATATATATTAATGACTTGGATGAGGGAATTAAATGCAGCATCTCCAAGTTTGCGGATGACACGAAGCTGGGTGGTAGTGTTAGCAGTGAGGAGGATGCTAAGAGGATGCAGGGTGACTTGGATAGGTTGGGTGAGTGGGCAAACTCATGGCAGATGCAATTTAATGTGGATAAATGTGAAGTTATCCACTTTGGTGGCAAAAATAGGAAAACAGATTATTATCTGAATGGTGGCTGATTAGGAAAAGGGGAGGTGCAACGAGACCTGGGTGTCATTATACACCAGTCATTGAAAGTGGGCATGCAGGTACAGCAGGCAGTGAAAAAGGCGAACAGTATGCTGGCATTTATAGCAAGAGGATTCGAGTACAGGAGCAGGGAGGTACTACTGCAGTTGTACAAGGCCTTGGTGAGACCACACCTGGAGTATTGTGTGCAGTTTTGGTCCCCTAATCTGAGGAAAGACATCTTTGCCATAGAGGGAGTACAAAGAAGGTTCACCAGATTGATTCCTGGGATGGCAGGTCTTTCATATGAAGAAAGACTGGATGAACTGGGTTTGTACTCATTGGAATTTAGAAGATTGAGGGGGGATCTGAGTGAAACGTATAAGATCCTAAAGGGATTGGACAGGCTAGATGCGGGAAGATTGTTCCCGATGTTGGGGAGGTCCAGAACGAGGGGTCACAGTTTGAGGATAGAGGGGAAGCCTTTTAGGACCGAGATTAGGAAAAACTTCTTCACATAGAGAGTGGTGAATCTGTGGAATTCTCTGCCACAGCAAACTGTTGAGGCCAGTTCATTGGCTATGTTTAAGAGGGAGTTAGATATGGCCCTTGTGGCTACAGGGGTCAGGGGGTATGGAGGGAAGGCTGGGGTGGGGTTCTGAGTTGGATGATCAGCCATGATCATAATAAATGGCGGTGCAGGCTCGAAGGGCCGAATGGCCTACTCCTGCACCTATTTTCTATGTTTCTAATCAGAGAGGACAGGAAAATTTTTAATTTGGGAAGGGCAAATTATGAGGCAGTAAGGCTAGAACTTGCAGGTGTGAATTGGGATGATGTTTTTGCAGGGAAATGTACTATGGACATCTGGTCGATGTTTAGAGATCTCTTGCAGGATGGTAGGGATAAATTTGTCCTGGTGAGGAAGATAAAGAATGGTAGGGTGAAGGAATCATGGGTGACAAGTGAGGTGGAAAATCTAGTCAGGTGGAAGAAGGCAGCATACATGAGGTTTAGGAAGCAAGGATCAGATGGGTCTATTGAGGAATATAGAAAAGCAAGAAAGGAGCTTAAGAAGGGGCTGAGAAGAGCAAGAAGGGGGCATGAGAAGGCCTTGGAGAGTAGGGTAAAGGAAAAACCCAAGGCATTCTTCAATTAAGTGAAGAGAGAAAGGATGACAGGAGTGAAGGTAGGACCAATTAGAGATAAGGGTGGGAAGATGTGCCTGGAGGCTGTGGAAAGTCAGCGAGGTTCTCAATGAATACTTCTCTTCGGTATTCACCAATGAGAGGGAACTTGATGATGGTGAGGACAATATGAGTGAGGTTGATATTAAGGGAGAGGAGGTGTTGGAGTTGTTAAAATACATTAGGACGGATAAATCCCCGGGGCCTAACGGAATATTCCCCAGGCTGCTCCACGAGGTGAGGGAAGAGATTGCTGAGCCTCTGGCTAGGACCTTTATGTCCTCGTTGTCCACGGGAACAGTACCGGAGGATTGGAAGGAGGCGAGTGTTGTCCCCTTGTTCAAAAAAGGTAATAGGGATAGTCCGGGTAATTATAGACCAGTGAGCCTTACGTCTGTGGTGGGAAAGCAGTTGGAAAAGATTCTTAGAGGTAGGGTCGATGGGGATTTAGAGAATCATGGTCTGATCAGGGACAGTCAGCATGACTTTGTGAAGGGCAGATCGTGTCTAATAAGTCTGATAAGTTCTTTGAGGAGGTGACCAGGCATATAGATGATGGTAGTGCAGTGGATGTGATCTATATGGATTTTAGTAAGGCATTTGACAAGGTTCCACACGGTCGGCTTATTCAGAAAGTCAGAAGGCATGGGATCCAGGGAAGTTTGGCCAGGTGGATTCAGAATTGGTTTGCCTGCAGAAGGCAGAGGGTGGTGGTGGAGGGAGTACATTCAGATTGGAGGAAGTGACTAGTGGTGTCCACAAGGATCTGTTCTGGGACCTCTACTTTTCGTGATTTTTATTAACAACCTGGATGTGGGGGTAGAAGGGTGAGTTGGCAAGTTTGCAGATGACACAAAGATTGGTGGTGTTGTAGATAGTGTAGAGGATTGTCAAAGATTGCAGAGAGACATTGATGGGATGCAGAAGTGGGCTGAGAAGTGGCAGATGGAGTTCAACCCGGAGAAGTGTGAGGTGGTACACTTTGGAAGGACAAACTCTAAGGCAGAGTACAAAGTAAATGGCAGGATACTTGGTAGTGTGGAGGAGCAGAGGGATCTGGGGGTACATGTCCACAGATCCCTGAAAGTTGCCTCACAGGTGGATAGGGTAGTTAAGAAAGCTTATGGGGTGTCAGCTTTCATAAATCGAGGGATAGAGTTTAAGAGTTGCGATGTAATGATGCAGCTCTCTAAAACTCTGTTAGGCCACACTTGGAGTACTGTGTCCAGTTCTGGTTGTCTCACTATAGGAAGGATGTGGATACATTGGAAAGAGTACAGAGGAGATTTACCAGGATGCTGCCTGGTTTAGAGAATATGCATTATGATCAGAGATTAAGGGAGCTAGGGCTTTTCTCTTTGGAGAGAAGGAGGATGAGAGGAGACATGATAGAGGTATACAAGATAATAAGAGGAATAGATAGAGTGGATAGCCAGCGCCTCTTCCCCAGGGCACCACTGCTCTATACAAGAGGACATGGCTTTAAGGTAAGGGCTGGGAAGTTCAAGGGGGATATTAGAGGAAGATTTTTTACTCAGAGAGTGGTTGGTGAGTGGAATGCACTGCCTGAGTCAGTGGTGGAGGCAGATACACTAGTGAAGTTTAAGAAACTACTAGACAGGTATATGGAGGAATTTAAGGTAGGGGCTTATATGGGAGGCAGGGTTTGAGGGTCGGCACAACATTGTGGGCCGAAGGGCCTGTACTGTGCTGTACTATTCTATGTTCTATGTTCTGTCTGTTCAATTTCCCTAACACTCATTTCATGCAGTTCCTCCCTCGCAAGAGACCCAGTGTTCCCCAATATTTGTGGAGGCTTCTTGTATCCTGCTCTGTGAAGGCATTTTGCTGGGAAATACAGTGTGCCTCCAGTCAAGAGATACAGAAGCAAACATGCAGACAAGTCACAGAGCAATGTAACAGTAATAGGGTTATAGCAACGTCTCCAGTGCTACCTAGTGACGCTGTAGTATGAACGGGGTAGAGGGGATGGAATTTTGAAAGCATGACCAGAGATTTTTGTTTGAAACAGTACATAGATAGTCCTAGTAAAAAATGGGCAGTCCTGCACTTAATTTTGGTGAAGGTGGTTGGCAAGTGGTTGAGGTGTCAGAAAGAGAGCATACTGGTAATGACCCTAACCATAACCTTCTAAGTTTCAAAGCAAAAGATGAGAACAGCCTAGACTCTAAAAGCCTGAACAGGCAGGCAACCAATTTCAACATCGTAAGGACAAGACTTGACAAAAGTAGACTGAATGTAGCTACTTGTAACTGAATTAATGAGAGCTTGAGTCCAATATATTCCCTTAAAGGTGTTCGCCCGTCGTCGATGCCGATGATGACCTTGACACCGTTATGATGGTGTTGAGACTAGCGCTTGACTTGTATTTAAGTGAGGGAGAGTTGCGCAGTATCAGCCTCACTCTCTCTTCCCAATTCCCATCTGGATCCAGTGGCAAGACAGAGTCTAGACGGCTGGAGATGGGACTAGGCGCAGTGGATGACCAGGATGTCTTCTGTGCCTTGCCCTGCTCTACACATTCCACAACGCTTGCAGAGACCGCCTTCTTGACCATTGGACCTTCCATAGGTCTCGTCTGCTCAATCCACCGGAGTCTGTCTTCACATGCTGGGATAGACAACTCCCTATCTCACCAACTATCTCCCTATCTCTCGCCGTCGGCTACCCTCACCTGGCTTAGCCAGCTTGTCGAAGCCGTTGCCCGGGGTGTGGCTGCTGACACATACAAACAGCTACGGGGAGCCACAGGTGATAGCTGGGTGGGGACCAAAGGTGAACTAACCACCTTGAAAAAGACGTGACATGTTCCCCCACCAGAAGTGCTACCCCTCCCTGACACCCCAAACACCCCATAGCTTTCCCTTAAGGGTGAAAGCTAATGGTAGTACGCCCAAAGAAAACAGACTGTCAATAAATATCAAAATATTGTGCAGTGGGTAAGGAAAAAATGAAGTGTATGGCAGATAGAGATGACCTGAATTGGAATTGGTCTATTATTGTCACGCATACAAACAGAGGGGACACTCGTTTTGAATACGGTTCACAGAGTAGAAAATAATCTGCATGGCCAGAATGACATAGATTGTGAGGTCAATAGCCCATTTTCTCATACTAGGGAACCATTCGATAGTCTTATAACAATGGGGCAAAGCTGCTTTGAGCCTGGTGGTATGTTCTTTCATGTTTCTGTGTCCTCTCTCTAACTGCAGAAGGGAGGAGGGATGGATGAAACCTTTGATTATGCTTGCTGTATAACTCAGGCATCACAATGTATAGACAGACTCCATGTAGGGGAGGCTGGCTTCCATACTTCAGGGCATCTGTATCCACAATCAGTCTAAAATATTGCAAACATGGACAGAGCAATTGTCATATCTGGGAAGAGTAAAGGAGGTGGGGTATGAGGGGAGCTGCCAAAGCCTCATTTTTAATCTCTCCCCCTCCCAGTGTAGAATGACCTACTGATTCAAAACATCCACTATTGACCCTGTACCCTAAAAGACCGAGGTAACATGACTGAACGACTGTCATCCTATTGTACTCCCAGAATAATAAACAAATGCTTTGAGAGGCTGGTCAAGGACTACATCTGCAGCATGCTGCCACCCACACTGGACCCCCTACAATTCGCCTACCGACACAACCGATCGACAGATGACGCAATAGCTACAGCTCTATACACCATCCTAACACATCTGGAGAAGAAGGATGCTTATATGAAAATGCTGTTCTTGGACTACAGTTCAGCATTCAACACCATAATTCCCTCCAGGCTTGACAAGAAGCTCAGAGACCTCGACCTTGTGTAGCTGGATCCTGGACTTCCTGTCAGATGGCGGCAGGTGGTAAGAGTGGGCTCCCTTACCTCTGCCCCTCTGACTCTCAACACAGGATCTCCTCAGGGCTGTGTCCTGAGCCCCCTCCTTTACTCTGCATACCCATGACTGTGTTGCCACCTACAGCTCCAATCTGCTAAGTAAATTTGCTGACAACACTACACTGTGTTGTGGCCTAATTTCAAATAATAATGAGGCAGCCTACAGAGAAGAAGTCATCACCCTGACACAGTGGTGTCAAGAAAACAACCTCTCCATCAATGTTACAAAAACAAAGGAGCTGGTTGTGGACTACAGGTGGAATGGAGACAAGCTAACCCCTATTGATATCAATGGATCTGGGGTTTGGAGGGGAAACAGCTTTTAGTTCCTTGGGATAAACATCACCTGGGATAGCGGTCCCCAACCTTTCTTGCACTGCGGATTGGTTTAATATTTATGATATTCTGCAAACCAGTAGACAGTGGTGGTGGGGGGGGGTGTGTGTTCAAGTTCAACAGTGCGTGACAGGGAATGAGGAAAGGTGCAGCTGACTCATATCGTTTCATTTTGCCAAGTCATATAGTTTCCACGCAGCCCGATAGCACATGTTCGCAGCCTGGTGGCTGGGGGCCACTGACCTAGGATCTCACATGGTCTGTACATACCGGCCATGTGGTGAAAAAAACACAACAGCACCTCTTTCACTTCAGATGGTTGAAGAAATTTGGCATGAGTCCCCAGATCCTAAGGGCTTTGTAGAGGGGCACATTTGAGAGCATCCTGACTGTCTGTATCACTGCCTGGTATGGGAACTGTGCCTCCCTCAATCGCAGGACTCTGTAGAGAGTGGTGCGGACAGCCCAGTGCCTCTGTAGATGT
Organism: Mobula hypostoma; assembly: GCF_963921235.1. Lineage (NCBI taxonomy): Eukaryota > Metazoa > Chordata > Chondrichthyes > Myliobatiformes > Myliobatidae > Mobula > Mobula hypostoma. Next base: position 97,512,822 of record NC_086103.1, on the reverse strand, counting down.
GAACTTCCCACTATTCAGGACATTTACAAAGACAGGTGTGCAAAAAGGGCCCAAAGGATCATTGGAGACCCAAGTCACCCCAACCACAAACTGCTCCAGCTGCTACCATCTGAGAAACAGTATCACAGCGTAAAGCTAGGACCAACAGGCTCTGGGACAGCTTCTTCCACCAGGCTATCAGACTGATTAATTCATGCTGATACAATTGTAATTCTATGCTATATTGACTGTCCTGTTGTACATACTATTTATTACAAATTACTATGAGTTGCACATTTAGACAGAGGCGTAATGTAAAGATTTTTTTCTCCTCATGTATGTGAAGGATGTAAGTCAATTTAATTCAGTTCTTCAATTCTGTATCGATAAAAATTGGTAAGGCTTGAGGGGAACATACCAAACTTTTTTTTAACCTCCTGAGGAAGTAGAAGCATTGCCAATGAAGGGGATTGGTAGAGTGGGCAGCTGGGTTTGAAAAGTGAGAAAGGAAATTTGGAGAATAAAGAGTGAATTTTATATAGGTAAGAGAAAATGGTCCAAAAGTTTTGGAGCCCATACAAAGTTGGCAAATTTGATTGATAATAGGAGATAGAGTGTTATTAAATGTCTCTAACTTTCAGAAATATTGTTAGTTACTTTAATTTTATTTTTACTTTCACTACTTGTCATAGACATTAATGACTTGGATATGACTGCAGTGGGAACGCTTGGTAATTTTGCAGATGACACAAAATTGGCATTGTTGATCATGAAGAGAATGGTTATGGGCTACAAAATGAGATGGACTTGCTGCCAAAATGTGAAGAACAACAACAAATGAGATTTATTCCTGATGAATATGAGCTACTAATCTGGGTAGAGCATACACAATGAATAGTGGCCTTCTAGGAAATATTGTGAAAAAGAGGTAACCTGAGGAAAAAATCCAAAGATCCCTGAAGGTGACAGCTCAGGTTGACAGGTTAATAAAGCATGTATTATACTTGTCTTCTTTAGCCAGATCATGAAATAAAGGAGCAGAGAGATCTTGGTACAGTTTTATAAAACTTTGGTTAGACCATTGCTGAGTTCAATTCTGGTTACAAAACAATAGAAAGGATTTGACTGTATTGAAGAGAATGCAGAGGAGATTCACCTGAATGCTGGTAGTGATGAAGCACTTCAATTGCAAGGAGGACTTTGATAGGCTTGGTTTGACTGGTTTGGGGCAGGAGGGGGGACCTGAATGAGATGTAAATAATAATGAGGTTTATCTAATGGGTAAAGAGAAACATTTCCCCATCTCAGGGCTGACTAAAGCTACAGGACCTGGGATAAAAGTTAAAGATGAAAGGTTTAGGGGCAATCATTTTCATCCTAAGAACTTTTTCACTCAAGGATGGCTTGATTCTGAAATGCACTGCTGAGATGGTAGTGTTTTCTCAATATATGAGAAATATGCAGACAAGCATTTGAGTTACAAATGCAAAGAAGGCTCTGAACTAATTGTTGATAAGTGAGATTAGTACTGAGAGCGTTTGACAGTGAGTATGAACATGGTGAACTGAAGGGCCTGTACTGTGGTGTATGAATCTATAAAGATGAATCTATGACTGTCTTTATGTCTCAAACTATGACATTTATCTGTCTGTCAATTCTTTATTTGCCATTATGTTCCCTCTTTCTGACTGTAAGGGATCAACATTTGTCTTACTTAATCTTACTGTAGTGCCTATAAAAAGTATTCATCCCCCCTCTTTAGAACTTTTTGTGTTCTATTGTTTTACAACATTGAATCACAGTGGATTTAAAAAACGCAAACAACAGGAATTCTGCAGATGCTGGAAATTCAAGCAACACACATCAAAGTTGCTGGTGAACGCAGCAGGCCAGGCAGCATCTCTAGGAAGAGGTACAGTCAACGTTTCAGGCCGAGACCCTTCGTCAGGACTAACTGAGGGAAGAGTTAGTAAGAGATTTGAAAGTGGGAGGGGGAGGGGGAGATCCAAAATGATAGAAGAAGACAGGAGGGGGAGGGACGGAGCCAAGAGCTGGACAGGCCCTCTAGATATTGGCGAGACCTGACGCAGACTGGGAGACTGTTTTGCTGAACACCTACGCTCTGTCCGCCGGAGAAAGCGGAATCTCTCAGTGGCCACACATTTTAATTCCACATCCCATTCCCATTCTGACATGTCTATCCACGGCCTCCTCTACTATAAAGATGAAGCCACACTCAGGTTGGAGGAACAACACCTTATATTCCGTCTAGGTAGCCTCCAACCTGATGGCATGAACATTGACTTCTCTAACTTCCGCTAATGCCCCACCTCCCCCTCGTACCCCATCCGTTATTTATTTTTATACACACATTCTTTCTCTCACTCTCCTTTTTCTCCCTCTGTCCCTCTCACTATACCTCTTGCCCATCCTCTGGGTTCCCCCCCACTTGTCTTTCTCCCCGGACCTCCTGTCCCATGATCCTCTCATATCCCTTTTGCCAATCACCTGTCCAGCTCTTGGCTCCATCCCTCCCTTTCCTGTCTTCTCCTATCATTTTGGATCTTCTCCTCCCCCTCCCACTTTCAAATCTCTTACTAACTCTTCCTTCAGTTAGTCCTGACGAAGGGTCTCAGCCTGAAACGTCAACTGTACTTCTTCCTAGAGATGCTGCCTGGCCTGCTGTGTTCACCAGCAACTTTGATGTGTGTCACAGTGGATTTAATTTGGCTTTTTTTGATACTGATCAACAGAAAAATGATCTTTCGTGTCAAAGTGAAAACAGATCTCTATAAAGTGATCTAAATTAATTACAAATATAAAACACAAAATAATTGATTGTATAAGTATTCACCACCTCTTTAAACCATCACTGGTGAAGCCAATTGGTTTTAGAAGTCACATAATTAGCTGGATGGAGATTACATGTGTGCAGTCAAGATCTTTCAATTGATGGTAGTAAAAATACACCTGTATCTGGAAGGTCCAACTGCTGGTGAGTCAGTATCCTGGCAAAAATTAGACCGTAAAGAGAAAAGAACACTCCAGGAAACACTGTGAAAAAGTTATTGAAAAGCGCAAGTCAGGAGATGGATACAAGAAAAGATCCAAGTCACTGAATATCCCTGGAGTACAGTTAAGTCAATCATCAAGAAATGGAAAAAAATATTGCACAGCTGTAGATCTGCCTAGAGCAGGCCATCTTCAAAAACGGAGTGACTGTGCAAGAAGGGGACTAGTGAGGGAGGCCATCAAGACCAAAAACAACTCTGGATGAGCTTCAGTGGTTGAGATGGGGGAGACGGCGCATACAACGACTGTTGCCCCAGTGCAATGCTAGTCGTAGCTTTATGGGAGAGGCACAAAAAGAAAGCCACTGTTGAAAAAACTGACATGAAATCTTCGCTACAGTTTGCCAGAAAGCACTTGGAGACTCTGAAGTCAGCTGGAAGAAGGTTCTGTGGTCAGATGAAACCAAAACTGTGCACTTTGGCCATCGGACTAAACACTACATTTGGCATAAGCCGAACACCGCACATCATCAAAAAAAAGCACCATCCCTGCCACAAAGCATGGTGGTGGCTGCACCATGCTGTGGGAATGCTTCACTGCAGCAGACCCTGGAAGGCTTGTGAAGGTAGAGGGTAAAACGAATGCAGCAAAATACAAAGAAATCCTGGAGGAAAACCTGATGCAGTCTGCAAGAGAACTGTGACTTGAGAGATTTGTTTTCCAGTAAGACAATGACCCCAAGCATAAAGCCAAAGCTGCACAGGAATGGCTTAAAAGCAACAAAGTTAATGTCCCGGAGTGGCCAAGTCAGAGTCCAGACCAGAATTGAGATTTTGTGGCTGGACTTAAAGGGCTGCTGACTCACAATTGAGCAGTTCTGTAAAGTAGAATGGGGAAAATTTGCAGTGTCCCAGATGTGCAAAGCTGATAGAGACCCATCCACACAAACTCAAGGGGATGAATACTTTTTATAGGCACGGTATCTGCAGAAGTGTTTACAGCAGTTTTAATGACCTTTTTCACCAATCCTTTCGACTGCATTTGCTTATATCTAAACTGCTGAGGATTGTATTGCTACTTTTTCTGATCTTATATTTCTCCTCCCTAGATCTAATGTAAATCATAGATACTTTTGAAATCCATGATGGGCCATCATCCCTCCTCTATTTTGTGCTAGACAGGAAAGATCAATTGCTGTAGCTCACCCATGTAGTTGCTAAATGCCTGCCATTTCTTCTCTACTCTCAACCATTTAAATGCGATGTCACAAATTTTCTCAGACAAGTTGCCCCGCACTTTCCCTTATTTGGATTCAGGGCACCAGTTTCAGAATCAGCTCTCTCACTCTCCATCTTAATGAAGAATTGTATCATTTTTATTGTCGTTCATCTCCAACAGACCCCACATAACATGTTTTTTTAACCCTTTCTCATTACATAGTACCCAGTCTTACTGTATAGTTGGTTCCTCAACATGTTAGTCCACAAATCCAACAAGGTGCACTCCACAATCCCTCCCCTACATTGTTGTTATATTGTTGATTTGGTTTGGTTGAATTCATCCATGGAGATGCACTTGTGCTTATGCAAACATCTCTTGTGTTGAAATCAAACCTCCACAATAGCAGCACTCAGAATGGACAAATCAGCTATAACTTTGAAGATGAAAGCAATAAACGTATTTTAATATACGCTCAGTGGCCACGCATTAGGTATTTCTGTATATCCGTAGTCTTCTGCTGCTGTAGCCCACCCACTTCAAGGTTCGATGTGTTGTGCATTCTGAGATGCTCTTCTGCACACCACTATTAAAATGCATGATTATTTGAGTTACTTTCACCTTCCTGTCAGCTTGAACCAGTCTGGCCATTCTTCTCTGGCTTCTCTCGTAAACAAGGTATTTTCACCAACAGAACTGCCACTCACTGGATGTTTTTTTGTTTTTGCACCATTCTTTGTGAACTCTGGATGTTGTTGTGCAGGAAACTCCCAGTACCAGTATATCAGCAGTTTCTGAGATACTTAAATCACTGCATTTGGCACCAATAATCATTCCATGGTCAAAGTCACTTAGATCACATTTCTTCTCCATTCTGATGTTTGCTCTAAACAACAACTGAACCTTTTGACCATGTCTGCAAGCTTTTATGCATCTAATCGCTGCTACAATTGGCAGACTAGATATTTGCATTAATGAGTAGCTGTGCAGGTATACCTAATAACAAGGCCACTAATTGTAATTAATTCCCCTCCCCTTTCTCTCTTTTTCCATTCTTCAGTCTGGTTCCCCTCTTGCCCCTTTACTTCTCCTCACCTGCCTATCAACTCCATCTGGCGGCCCTCCTCCACTATTCTCTACCACGGTCTATTGGCCTTCTTCAGCCCTTTACCTCTTCCACATATCACCTCCTAGCTTCTTACCTCATTCCCCTACCTCTTGCACCCACCCACGTACCCCCTTCAGCCATGTTTCACCCATCATCTGTCAGTTTTTATTCCTTCCTCTCTCCCCACATTCTTATTCTGGCTTCTTTCCCCTTCTGTTCCGCTCCTGATGAAGGGTCTCTGCCCAAAATATTGACTACAAAGATGCTGCCTGACCTGCAGAGGTTCTTCAGCAATAAGTGGTTTATTTACAGTACATTAATGTTTTCAGAACTTAAATAATTTAAAAACCACCTTTAAGAAGTTTAAACACAACGGTTATTCACTGCATAATGTTTGAAATCCGAAGTGTTGATGTTCGTGCCAAAAAGAATGAATGTTATGACTAACTAAAACTGAGCCATACGGAAGATGCAGTTGAGAAATAAAAGTCTGGAAGGAAACCATTATGACAGAATGCATATATTCCTCAGTATTCCTTCCATAAATATTTAAATACAAGGCTGCTTCTTGAGCTTGAAGCTAAAGCTTTCAGATGGATAAGGTATCAGATAAAAGAGAGCTTACACTAGATTCCACTTGTTGGATTGGGTAATGTTAATCAAGAATTAATCTTAGATATAATTGTCAAATGTTACACAGCATTTTAATGAACTTCACAGGAAGTTGAATTTATGATAACAGACCCTTTCTTATGATAACAGAAAGTACTGAACAAAGTTAGAAATGTGTAGTACTGTGACAGACAATATATTTCTATGTATTGATTTATTTAGTGATACAGTGTGGAGTGGGCCCTTCTGGCCCTTTGAATCACACCACCCCAGCAATGTCTATCAAACCTGATTAAGCCTAACCTAGTTGTGGGACAAATAAAAATGCCAAATTAACCTACTCAGTACGTGCAGGGAATCTGGAGGAACTGAAGAAAACCCACACATTTCACAGGGAGGACATACAGAGACTCCTTATAGAATGGCATCAGAATTAAACTCTCAACTCTGGATCGCCACTATCTGTAATAGTGTTGTACTAACCACTAGGCTATGATGGTGCCCTATATGTTAATATATGTTAGAGAGTGTTCTAGAGTATTGTGAATATAGAAGATACTAATTCAAACAAGAATCATTCTTCAGTTCTGAAAAGATTACAGGCAGAAAACTGAAGTTAAAAACATACTTTTCAAAATAAACGATACTGTCTGTAAGAGATATGGTTTGCAAAATGGTGACTGTGAGATGTTTGCATATGCATCAGCCAAACATTTGGACAGTGGGGATGTGTTAATTGGCAACAACAATGGTTTCATCTGGCTCTCTGTTGTCAGAAGTTTTTTAGAATATCTATGTTACCCAGCAAAGGTATTTGAAACGTCAGAGGTGTTGTATCGATTACAATGTACTTCTACTGTAAATATATACCTCAAAGGAATCATTCGTTAACCCAAATTATTGAAGTGAACAATGACATTGTAACCATTGAAATTATATTGAATCGCCTACTGTAAAGTCTATCGCCTACTGTAAAGTGTATAAAAATCTGATGTACTTTTGGGTTTGTATGACTCTATCGAGGGTATCTCCATGAGAATGCCTGCCTGTTGTGATGTATAAAGACTTGTATATCACTAGCTCCAGTGTCTCTCTGGGGCTCATCTGGGATAGGCTTGTGACCCAATTACATTACCAGCAAATTCAACAACCTAAGAAGGTTGAATATTTCTGATCACAACACCCCATGCTTAGTTCTGCATAAATCAATGCCTATTGAGTTACCAAGTATCAAGTAACTTTTCAGAGAGCTGGAGAGATGTGTGTGTGTGTGTGTGTGTGTGTGTGTGTGTGTATGTTTGCATGTGAAGTGTCTAGTGCAGTAGTGCTTGTAGTTAGTGCATGCTGCATGCTGTATGCCACATAGTGCTCTCTGCTTACAGCTATTGCCGCTGTCTAGCCTTCTTAATAGAGAGTGAAAAGAGGAGCCAAGTGTGTAAACCTCCTCCTGCCAGTACAAAGCATCTCCACTGCCAAGACTCCTGCAGTGCCTCCTCGGGGCCACACATGGAAACTGGGTATCTTACAGTCCCAGGCTAAACTACAGGGGATCTCGGAGCAGCAGTGGGCCCCAGAGACGTGGCGCGCAGGCCCACCACTGTGTGGACACGCCCTGGTGTCCGTCAACCACTGTCCCAGCTATGGGCAAATAGCCCCACTGCCTTGTGGTAAGTCTGTTGAGACAAGGCTAAGGGAGCACACCCTGACAGAAAAGCAGTGTGCTGGTGGCGCGCCACAGGCAGGCCTTAACAGACCAAGGACCCAGCAGCCTCCTGTGGCCAAGGTGTGGGACCGGTTGTCCTGGGATCACCCTTGCCACCGGGATTTACCTCATCATGGTGAAGATCGTGCTACTGGGGATGGAGCACTCCCTGTGGCACTTTAAAATCTTCCCTGCGCGGGTCTCCACATCTGACCACGGTGAACAATACCTGCACCTTACATATGGTTGAAGTCTGACGGCGATGGGGCGTCTGGCAACGGGAACAGGTACAAGTGGACTGGGAGCTCCCAGTCAGAACCCTGCACGACAGCAGCACCGGGTATTTGGTCGCTAGCAGCTGGGACTGAGTGGCAGCTGTTTACGGTAGATCCCTGTGCAACCGAGCAGCCCTATTTAGGGACTGCACTGCTCACCCCAATTGGGGAAGGGCCTAGAAATGGTGGCCTAAAAATTGCCCATTCAATCAGTCACCTGGATAGGTTACGGTGCCTATTGGGTTATTCCACTACTGCGGTCGAAATAAGAAACAATACAACCTAAAACTGGCAACATGGAATGTAAGGACTCTTCTGGACTCAGATGGCATCTCTGACAGACCTCACCAGAGAACAGCCTTGATCGCTGGTGAGCTGAGACACTACAATATCGACATTGCTGCCCTGAGTGAGACCAGGCTCCTGGATGAAGGCTCTTTAACACAGGAAGGGATGGGTTACACCTTCTTCTGGAAAGGCTTCCCCCCACGTGGACAACATCTCTACGGAGTAGGCTTGGCCATCAAGATCGCCTTTCTACCAAGTCTCACGGAAACACCTGTTGGCATTGGTGAAAGACTAATGACCCTCCATATCCCCCTGGCAAAGACACATTATGCCACGTTTCTCAGTGCCCATGCACCAACTTTGCCATCTGAGAATAAGGCCAAGGAATGCTTTTATCAGACATTGGATAAAGCTCTTTGCCAGATCTCTAAGAATGATATGATCCTTTTGCTTGGGGACTTCAATGATAGGGTGGGACAGAACAACAGGATATGGAGTGGAGTGCTAGGCAGGCATGGTATTGGCAAGGTGAATGCAAATGGCATGAGCTACTTAATCTTTCCTCTGAGCATAACCTTACCATAACCAACACCATCTTCCAGCAGAAGGCAAAATATAAGACCTCATGGATGCACCCTCACTCTAAACATTGGCACATGATCGACTTCATCATTGTGAGATGTAGTGACATTAAGGTTGTTCTCATCACCCGTGCTATGAGAGGTGCAGAGTTCTGGACTGACCACCATATGATTGTGGCCAAGCTCCATATGAAAGTGCAGCCCCCTTGCGGCTGCAAAAAAACAATAAAAGGCGGCTAAATTGCAACCGCCTGAAAAACGCAGAAGCAAGAAGTGAGTTTCGACACATCTTAGCTGAGAAACTAAGGGAGCTGGAACCTTGTCTAAGCGCAGAAAATACCATGGACCAACAGTGGACCTACCATCGTTGTGGCTATCCCTCAAGGTCAAGGATAATGGTCTTCGTTCTGAAGAAGTGGCCTACAGAATGAAGACGCCTGTGTTTGTATTTGTTTAACGTGTACTTGATGTTGCACTCCAAGAAGGACATGATACTTCACAAGTCAACCAACTAATTCTAAAGGCATGGAAACCATGGCGATTGGAGCTGATGGATTTGTTGCAGCCTTCATCCGCCTTCACAGCCATTGAGTTTGAAGTAACTTCGTCCGCCTGTTCCACCGTTGAGGTCTTGTTTGGACTGTTCTTTGTCAGGGACCTCACTCTAGACCTTACTGCCATGGGTGACCCTACCAGGAGCATAGCTCCAGACGGCATTGCTCTCGTATCACAGGACCACACAAGCTTCTCTACCATGACAAGGTGACAATCCACGGAGAAGAGTGGACCTATATCAGCTCTGCGCTCTATGAAGCAGCAGCCCAATCCATTGGCCATAATAGCAGGAACCACCAAAACTGGTTTGATGATAACTCAGACACCATCCACAACTTGCTTAAGAACATGCACAAAGCACACCGGGCAACCTTAGACAACTCTTCATCCACCAGCATCAGGCAGCATTGGCAGGCAGCTCAGACGAAAGTGCAAAAGGCAATACGGGCCATACAAAATGAGTGGTGGACTGAAAAGGCACGTGAAATCCAGTCCTTTGCCTCTGTAACACTCAGCTATATCAACTCATATTTATCTAGGGGAAACCCTGTCCGCCAACCAACTGTGTCTCTTGGTTGCATCAGTTGCTGAGCAATGCCACCTGTCCGACTTCAAACGTCAAACATCAGACAGCACACAATGTACACTTTACAGACCACACTTTATAAATCTTACTGGGACTATGAGATTTCTAGAGATACAACATAAAAGAGAAAGAAAAAGGCGCCAGACTTATCATAATTCAATTTCTTCATGCACACAGTTGGAGCTCAAATACCCGGGGTCTTCTCTCTTCACCCTGCGATCCACTCCGACCCCCTTGACTCGCAGCTCAGAACCACCCAAGGTGATCGACCAGAACGCTCCCAGCAGGTCCGCCTTCTCCCGGTCTCTCCTCCAAAAGCCCGCCAAAACACCGTTTCCCAGTCATATGCAGGGGCGATGCATAGCTGTGGAGTTGAAGAAATTGTCAGATACATGCTGGGCATGGCAGTATACAGCTTTGTGGGCTATAAGCAAATCACTCCCTTCCATTCTAGCTACACTGCAGGATATTATGGGTCAACCAAATGCACGGAGGAAAACGAAGGCCAGAGCTGTAAATAGACTGTTAGACCAGCCGTTTGCTTTACTTCTCACTCTGTTTGAGGATTTATTCCGAGTCACCAAGTTCATGTCAGACCAGCTACAATCTCCCAGTTTGGAGCTTTCATCCACTGTGGACTTGGCTCAATCTGTTATCGATGCACTCTCAGCAAAACGGGGAGAGGAATCATGGTGTGAAATTCAGGCAAGAGCTAGGGACCCGTGCGTCAAGGCCGGTATACAGAGCAGACCACATGAAAAGAGACAGGCCTAGCCACTCCGCGGCCTACGTGATTTTGCTGTTGAGGCTCAAACTGAACGCACACCTGTCACATCCTCTGATGACCTTCTGATGAACGCACACTGTTTCTATCCAGTTATAGACGGACTTCTGACTGAAATGAAAAGACGGTTCTCAGTTGAGACTGGGAGTGTTCTGACTGGAGTCTCAGCATTGAGTCCCAAACACAAGTTCTTCCTAGACAAGAATTGTCTTTGGCCAATGGCCCAATACTGTGGAGTGACTGAAGTGAACCTGACTGCAGAGCTACATCAGGTTCGGCGTCTGCTGGAAACGAAACAAAAGCAAGGACAGACAGTGAATGACACAGTGGAATTTCTAGTTCGAATGAGACCCTACTGCGATGCATTTATAGATTTATACAAACTAATCTGCATATCACTGACTCTACCTGTTACTGCATCTCTGCCTCATGCGAACAGAGTTTCTCGTGTCTCAGACGCCTCAAAATCTACTTAAGGAATAGCAGCGGTGATGCTCGGAACAGCAACTTGGCTCTATTGGCCATAAACAGCTGGAGGACCAAAGCACTTGACATCCAGAAAATCATTGATGCTTTCACCACCAATCACAACAACAGACGGTTTGTGCTTCTCTGAAAACATTAATGGTGAGTGCAGTTGATTTTTTAAAAATTTGGGCCAAGACTAATGCTGATTATTATTATTATTTTGTGGTGGATACCCCATAGTCCTTATGTTTCCTGCAAATCCTAAAATATTACATTTACTGCAATTAAGCCTACTGGTTTTGCTTAGACTTCCAAGTGGTGATTCTGTTGATTTTTGTTTTAAATTCAATAGCCAAATGAATTGAGGTATTGCATGGTCACAGTATGATTTGTCCAACTCCTGGTAAAGCCTTGCATCTGTTGTTTGCCTTTAATAATGGTGTATCTTTTGGCATTGCTGTCTATGTAATGCAAATAGCAGTGGATTCGTTTTGTGTTTTTTAGTTGAAAAGCACACATTTGACGCTGACTGCGGGATTGGTGCGTGATTCACGTTGTCCGCTGTTGCTCGGATGCTCTGTTTTTTTTTTGTTTATGTTCCGTGTAGCCCAGGTTGTCTCCGATGCTGTTGACACTGTAACAGTTCACTTCTATATTAGGTCTAGCAATTGCTGTTGCTTGTGAATCAACAGAGGCATTAACAGTTGGCACATAATGCTTGAAACTGACTTTTTAACACCACGCGTCTGGCTTTGCGAATACATATTACCATACAGTGCATCCCTCAGCACCATCACTGAATCATTCAGCCCCTCTGTAGCACCAGCAAGAAACAGTCTCTGGTGCCGCCACTGGCCAGATGAGACAGAATATCCCCCAGAAAGGAATAACATGGACATCGATTAGTTCATTCTCCCCTTATCATTAGTGATAACCCAAACAAGCTGCTAGCTGCTAGAAAAAGAATCACTGTCTCAGCAGTTAACATCACAGAGAAACCATTTTAATTATAACATAACAAAGAAACTATTTTGATTAACATAGCAGTAACATAAAAGAAGAAACCCTTTACACTCTCCCCCCACCAAATAAAAGTCATGTCTTCATGACATTAATGGAGTTCACCAATGCTCCTTGCAAAACACAAAACCCAACCTAGGTGCATAAAGCAGTGAATAACCTCCCAGGGCAGTAGAGATCACACCCTGTTCTCCCGGTGCTGTATAGGTCAACCTCTTCGGGGGATGTCTGTTTCTCTGAGACCTCCGTACCTCCTCTGTGGACCCTTCCAGCTCAAACACCACGGGTAACACCCCGGGCCTACGTGTCGGACTCTCACCCTCTCCATCACTGGGACCCCTCGGCACCTGTGAGCCCTCTGTCTTTGGTTCTGGTTCCACACTTTCTCCCCCCAATGCCAGCTGTATCTCAGGCTGCTCCTCAACACCCTCCCTCCCCTCACCTAACTCAGTGGCGGAAGGGCCAGGAGCCTCTTCTTCCGGTACCGGGGAATTAGCAAACGGAAATAGGTGCCACACATCCGAATCATTGTCTTCCGAAGCAGTATTACTTTTCGGGGTGGGGACCGGTCCCGTCTCTTTCGCAGCGGGCTTTTCTCTCGCCCCGCACCCTTGCAGAGTCCTCGTACTAGGCGTAAACTCTCTTTCGGGCTCTTGGTCTACCTGCACCTCTCAACTCAGAGGCAACAGGTGGTTCCGATGGAGTACCTTGACAGGCCCCTTCCCGTCCTCGGGTCTCACCCGGTAAACAGGGAGATTTGGCATCTGACTCTCCACCACATAGGGGGTGGCTGCCCAACGATCCGCCAACTTGTGCTTACCCTGTAGTCCTAAATTCCGGATAAGGACTCAGTCTCCCGGCAATAGTTGGGTGAACTTACTTTCTGATCATGCCTCTTCTTATTCCTCTGATTCTGCTTGGTGGCTGCCGCCTCAGCCAACTCGTACGCCCTTTTCAACTCTCTCCTCATATCAGACACGTACTTCAGACATGGCTTCGAAGGTATTTCACCCATTTCAGTCCCAAAACACAGGTCAATGGGCAACCTGGCTTCCCACCCGAACATCAGATAATAAGGCGAGTACCCCATAGTGTCATTGTGGGTACAATTGTAACAGTGAACCAAATGCCTGATGTGCTGATTCCACTTACTCTTCTGACTGATCTCCAGAGTCCCGAACATGTCCAACAGGGTTCGGTTAAACCTCTCGGGCTGAGGATCACCCTGCGTGTGATAGGGGGTGGTCCTGGATTTCTCAACCCCAAGCATATCCAGTAATTCATGTATAAGCCTGCTCTCGAAGTCCCGTCCCTGATCACTATGGATCTTCCGGGGAAAGCCATAATGAACAAAGTACTTCTCCCATAACACCTTTGCCACTGTAGTCGCTTTCTGGTCCTTAGTAGGAAAAGCCTGAGCATATCTAGTGTAGTGATCCGTGATGACCAAGACATTCGCGGTGTTGCTGGTGTCCGGCTCAATAGACAGGAAATCCATACACACCAGGTCCATGGGTCCCACACTCTGTAAATGGGATAACGGGGCCACCTGCACAGGCAGGGTCTTCCTCCTGACGCAACGGCTACAGGTCTTACAGTATTCTTCCACCTCCCCCCTCATCCAGGGCCAGTAAAACCGGTCCTTGGGTAATCCATAGATCTTCTCTACCCCAAGTGCCCGGAATCATCATGTAGAGCCTGGAGCACAGTCTTCCGATACTTCTCAGGCATGACCAGCTGCCAGCGCCGGGGGTGGTCCGGAGGCGACGTGACCCGGTACAGGACGTGGTTCTTCAACTTCAACCGGGGCCACTCCTTCAGTAGTAGGGGAATGGAGGCATGTTTCACCTTCTCCACCTGCCCCATATCACCCCGGCTAACCGCGTACAGATAGTGCCAATGCTCGGGTCATCACGCTGAGCCGCCTCCACTTCCTGGGGACTCAACTCCGGCAGCTGCCTGTTCCTCAGAGCAGTCACATTACAGTAAACAGTGGGTAGCACGTCATCGTCAACCCCCAGTTGATCTACTGCCCGATCCGTTCCCATCTGTGTTCCTACTTCCCCGTCGCTCCCAACTTGACACATGGCCTTCACTCCCAGGGCAGGAACACTCTCCCTCTGCTCAGCCGTGCCCGACGAGATAGAGCATCTGCATCGACGTTCCGACTCCCCGGGCGGTACTTCAGGCTGAATTCATAGACAGACAAGGCCGCTAACCACCAGTGCCCAGGAGCGTCCAGCTTTGCTGAGGTCAGGATATAAGTGAAAGGGTTGTTGTCTGTTCTCACCTCAACCGGGCCCTGTATAGATAGTCGCTCAACTTGTCCACCACCGCCCATTTTAACGCCAAGAACTCCAGCTTGTGAGTGGGATAGTTTCTCTCAGATGGCAACAAACTTCGGCTGACAAATGCCACTGGCCTCAATCTGTTGCCCTGTTCCTGCTACAGGACAGCCCCCAGACCCTCGTGACTGGCATCAGTGTGTAGAACATACGCCTTCCAGGGATCAGCAAATGCCAACACTGGGGCCTGCGTCAGCGCCCTTTTCAGAGATTGGAACGCCTCCTCACATTGAGCATCCCACCTCGATCCAAGAGGCTCCGTCGGGTTCAAGTATCCTCCTGCCTCCGACCCTCGGTCTCCCTTCCTTTTCTTCCCCACAGGTGGATAACCACACAACAGCTGGTTCAGTGGGTGACTCATTTTAGCGTATCCTTTCACGAATCGCCGGTAATACCCACAGAACCCCAAAAACGAGCGCAGGGCGCTCACCTTCTGGGGTCTCTACCGGGTGGTTACCGCAGCTATATTAGCCGGATCAGTGGCCACTCCATCTCGCGAAATTATGTGTCCAACATAGCCAAGCGACAACTTACAGAATTGGCATTTATCCAGGGAAAGTTTCAACCCTTCCTCCTTCAGCCAACTCAGCACCTTCAGCAGCCGCTCCTCATGTTCCTCCAACGTAGATCCAAACACTATCAGGTCGTCCAGATACACCAACACCTCGAGCAGGTTCATATCCCCCACTGTCCTCTCCATGAGCCTCTGGAAGGTGGCTGGGGCCCCCGAGATACCTTGGGGCATTCGTTCGAACTGAAAGAATCCCGGGGGGCAGATAAAGGCTGTCTTCTCTTTATCGGCCTCACTGATCAGAATCTGGTAATACCCACTCCGCAAATCCAATACACTAAACCACTGGGCATCACTCAGACGGACCAACGCGTCTTCAACCCTCGGGACCGTATACTGGTCAGGGACAGTGCGCCGGTTCAGGGTCCTATCGTCCACGCAAATGGGTACCTTCCCATTTTTCTTCCTAGCTACTACTATGGGGGATTCATAGGGGCTTCGGGACTCTGCAATAATCCCTGCATCCTTCAGCTGCCGCACATCTTCCACATCTGCTGGGGCCAACCACCGCGACCTTTCTCTAAACGGAGTGTCATTAGTCACCCGGATAGTGTAACGAGTGCTCTTGGAACAGCCCACATCAAATTCGTCCTGAGAAAAGACATCCCCTAGTTTCAGCATTTTCTCCACCAGCCTTCTCTTATACTCCGGCGGCACAGGGGAGTCCTTAAAGTTAAAGGCCTCCTCGGTCAGCCCTCCGTTCTCCAATAGTTTTCCTCCAATGGGCCTCACCGGGAACAAGTGAGCGAGGGGCATCCCGCGCTTAAAGGTGATCTCCCTCTCCGTTGTGTTCCTTACAATCACCCCCATCCGGCATGCCTGTACAACCAAGGGCCTCTGCAATTCAGGTCTCACCAGTACCCCAGCCAGTGACCGGGACTCCCCTTCAAGGTCTTCCGGGGCATCTACTAACAGGGCCTCGCCCGACAGTACTCCGGGGAATCTGGGGTCCCCATCACTAGTGCCACTTCTCCTGGCTGTTTCACTTTAGGCCTCGCCTGAGTACACTACATCATCCCTCGTTTGAACTCAGGATCCAGCCTCTGGGGGTCACCTGCTTCCTCGAACACCGCTCGAAACACTGGGTGTACCGAGAGAGTCTCCAGAAATTCTCCCCCACCTTCTCCTTACAGGCTCCCAGGTGTTGTCGCACAAGAGGGGAATTAGTCCTCACTAGCAGGGCAGCGCCACCGGTTTCCACCAGGTCCGGACAAACCAACAGCAACGTCTCAAGGGCTTCTGACACTCCCACATCGCCCTCCGAGAATTCCAGTCTCACTGACAGGTACCCATCATACGGGTAATCACCATCACTTATGCCCCAAATCTCCAGTGCATTAAACGGGGTTACTGGCAAATGCTTTAGATACTTGTTGTAGAATGACTGGTACAGTAAGGCTTTTGCAAAGATTCCCTCTATCCGTAGGGACACGCTGGAACGGTGTCCCACCAGTCCACCCGGAATAAGGGCTTGGGCTTTCGGGGGTTCCATGGCTGATTTCCAGGAATGTGTTCCTCCAGATACTCCAGTCCTTTCCCTCACTGAGTCTCTCCTAAGTTTCCCAACATCTCTCCCTTCTTAGTCACCCGGGGCTTGCCCTCCACGGGGTGCCTTGTCTCTTACGTTCCCTCCGAAAGTGTCCCTCTTCCCCACAGCTGTAGCACACCCCTGGCCACTCACATTCCCACCGGAAATTCCCCTCTTTCCCACAGTTATAGTACATGCTACACGTCGCCCCTCTCCTCCCGAGATGCCCGCCACCCATCAGACCACTGCGCCCGAAGGTGGTACTCTCCCTATCCATCCCCTCAAGTGAGGGTCCCTACACCCCTGGGACCCCTTGAGTTTCTCGGTTCTCAACCCAGCTACCACCTCCTGTACCGCTGAAGATCGTCCCCGGTGGCCAGAGCCCTCTTTCTGGCCCAACGCACTCTCCTCCTCCTCCCGCACCTCTCTAATCAGCTGCCCGAATGATGGAGGGGGCTCCTTTTATAGGACTGCTGGAGACTCCAAGTCACCTTGTCCTCCTCCTGGAAACCACTAAATATCTGACTCAACTTCAACCTCGCCACCTTGTCAGCCTTCACTACCCCTCAGCGTCGCAACCCAGTAAGCATTCTCTCCAGCCGAGAAATGTATTCTGAGGGCTTTTCCCCTCTACCGTGCCGCATGTGGTGAAACTCTGCTAAAAGCTCCCAGGAATCTCCCGACATTCCAAACGTTCCCTCCAAAGCTTCCAGATACTCCACCAGGGAAGCTGAGGGCTGTTCAGTTTTCAGCTCCCGGACGACACCGGCCACCCTTTCCCGCAAACTTTCCACCAATTGATGTCTCTTTTCCTCATCCGAGCCTGGCCACGCCTCTGACAACTGGGACGTGTTTTCGATCCACGTCTCATGATCGTCCTCCCCTTCCAGGGTGGATGTGGCTGCTAAGAAAATTCTCAGCTTCGGGGGGGGCGGGGGGCCCCTCGGCCCTTCTCACCAGGGAGGTAATGGCAGCTGCTAACTCAGAGGTCCCACCTCTAGCTAGGGGACGGGGCCTGGCCAAGCCTTCCCACTCTAACCCTCCACCACTGGCTACTGGCACCTCCCCTGGTGTCTCATCTAACTCCCCCTCTGGTGTCTCCTCACTTTCTTCCTCCGGGATGGTGTGGAGGCCCCACAACCCCACCTCCCCCAGGACGCTGACCGTCGCTGGCAGTTCCAACATCATGATGTCAGCACTCATACGAACCAACACCCAGCTGGATTCCACTTCTTTACCACACCTTCTAGCTACCAGTTTTACCTGCCCGAAACCTTTAATCAAACTCAACCCTCGCACTAGTACTTCTCCCAAAGTGCGGAAATCCACCCCACCTAACACGCACGCATGATTAACCGGTATGTCCTCTAACTCACACCTGCTTACAATCTTATCGCGATCCATCTCCGCACTACTTAACGTGGCGATTTATACAGCTTACCGAACATTCAATCCCGGACAATGCCCCCACAAATGTAATGCTCAGCTATATCGGTTTGTATTTATTTAGGGGAAACCCCGTCCACCACCCAACTGTGTCTCCCGGTTGCTTCGGTTGCTGAGCAATGCCACCTGTTCGACCTCAAACATCAAACATCAAACATCAGACCGCACACAATGTACACTTTACAGACCACACTTTATAAATCTTACTGGGACTATGAGATTTCTAGAGATACAACATAAAAGAAAAAGAAAAAGGCGCCAGACTTATCAAAGTTGAATTTCTTCGTGCACACAGTTGGAGCTCAAATACCCGGGGTCTTGTCTCTTCAGCCTGCGATCCACTCCGACCCCCTCGACTCGCAGCTCGGGACCACCCAAGGTGATCCACCAGAACGCTTCCAGCCCATCCGTCTTCTCCCGGTCTCTCCTCCAAAAGCCCGCCAAAACCATTGTTTCCCAGCCATATGAGACAGAATAACATGGACATCCATTGGTTCATTCTCTCCTTATCATTAGTGATAACCCGAACAAGCTGCTAGCTGCTAGAAAAAGAATCACTGTCTCAGCTGTTAACATCACAGAGAAACCACTTTAATTATAACATAACAAAGAAACCATTTTGATTAACATACGCAGTAACATAAAAGAAGAAACTCCTTACACCTATAAGAATGTCATGCATATCTTTTACAATGCTGGCAAAACCATCTACGGCCCAATAAATAGATGCGTTACTCCCCTGAAAACAGCAGATGGTCTAACACTTCTGAAGAATCAGAATACCATTCTGCTGAGGTGGGCTGAGCATTTTAACACCCTGCTGAATCAAGACTCTGACACAGACCCCACCATCCTGGATGAATTGCCTGAACTTCCTACTCTCCACGACCTCAGTCTACCACCAACCTTCCAGGAGGTTCTATCAGCTGTCCATTCGCTTAAGAACAAGTCCCCTGGCACTGACAATATCCCTGCTGAGTTACTGAAGAACGGAGGGTACATGTGTATGCACACCCTCTAACAATACTTCACCAAGGCCTGGACTGATGAGAACATCCCACAGCAATGGAGAAATGCAAACATCACTGTCATTTATAAGAACAAGGGTGACAAGGCCATCTGTGGCAATAGTAGGGGCATGTCACTCCTTTCTGTTGCTGGAAAGGTCCTGGCTAAGGTGATGCTTCAGAGACTCATCAGCAACATCACCTGGTCAATGCTGCCTGAATTGCAGTGTAGATTTAGGAAGAACAGGAGCACGATCGACATGATCTTCACAGCCCGGCAGCTTCAGGAAAAGGGCTGCGAGCAACATCAGGACTGTTTATGGCCTTTGCTGACCTCTCCAAAGCATTCGACACTGTGCAAAGAGAGGTCTTATGGGATGTCCTGCTCAGGTTTGGCTGTCCCAATAAATTTGTTAACATCCTCCGCCAGTTCCACGATGGGATGACTGCTAGGGTGACCATAGGAGGACAAGAGTCCGAGCCCTTCCTTTTACACACAGGGGTGAGGCAGGGGTGTGTGCTAGTGCCAGTGCTCTTTAACATCTTCCTCTTGTGTGTTACCAAGCTTCTCCGCAATGAGATTGAAGACAGCAGCGATGTGGCAGTGGATGTCAGGTTAGATGGCAACCTCTTTGACATCAGGAGGCTCATACTGTAGAGAGCGGGTCCTGGAGCTGCAGTATGCAGACGACTGTGCTCTTGTGGCCCATACTCTGGAGAATCTTCAGACTGTCGTTGCTGTGGCGGTGAGAGCGTACAGCAGGATGGGGTTGACTGTCAATACCACCAAGACAGAAATGGTTTGCCAATGGAGTACCTGTGTCCCACCGACTCTACCTGCCTTCACTGTTGGTGATGAAAAGCCGTCAGTAGTGCCATCTTTCAAATATCTGGGGAGCATTCTCTCTGAGGATAGTGGTATTGACAATAACATCCAGAGCCACATTAAACAGGCATCAGTTGCCATTGGGAGACTTTGGCGTAGAGTCTTTCAGAACAGGAGCCTTCATCCCTCCACAAAGGTCGCCATATACTAAGCAGTCAGTGTCGCCACCCTCCTTTATAGCTGTGAAGCTTGGGTAACCTATAGCCATCATGTCAAGTCCTTGGAGCGCTTCCACATAAGCTGCCTCCAGCACATCCTGGGAATTACCTGGCATGAGTGGGTGCCTCACACTGAAATACTTGTAAAGACCAACTGCAAGTGTATTGAGGCCATGATCACCCAGCATCAGCTGCAGTGGCTGGGGCACATGATAAGGATGCCCCCATGTCGGCTACCCCGCAGAGTGTTATACGGTCAGCTACATCATGGTCGACGCTCAGCTGGAGGACCGAAGAAGCGCTATAAGGATCAGGTGAAGAATGCTTTAAGGAAGTGCAAGGTCAGACCCGAGGACCTGGAGGATGTTGCTGCTGACCGTACCACTTGGCGATAGCAGTGTAGGGATGGGATTCGTATTCTGGAGATGGAAAGAACAATCAGAAGACAACAGAAGAGAGCCAGGAGAAATGCAGCCATCGCTGCCACCACTACCACCACCACTACTACATATACATGTGACACCTGCAATAGAGCTTGTGGGTCCAGGATAGGGCATCAAAAGATCTCATCATTAAAGGAGTGGATGTCGTCATTGCATTTCGATGGACAATTAAAGAAGAAGAAGAAGAAGAAGAAGAAGTGTGTGTGTAAGAGAAAGAGAAAGAGAGAGAGAGAGAGAGAGAGAGAGTGTGTGTGTGTGTGTGTGCGTATGTTTGTGTAAGGAATCAGCTACTAGGCAGCACTGGATAGTTTGTCGAGACAGGGCCACCAGTTGCAAAAGGTGGTCACTGACCAAGCCACTCGGCTGAGGGGTGCACGTATTCTTGGTCGGTGGGCAACATTGTAAGTGTAGCCTGACTACTGAGAACATTTGGGTTGTGTGGAAGTTACTGTTCAAAGAACAGAGGATGCATGTATACTTGATCAGGAAACCACAAGGCAGTGCATTGTTTGTTACTGTGTTTCTGACTGTATGTGGGAAAACATGGAGAATCAAGGCGCAAGAGGGATGATAGTGCAGGAATATTTAACCTTCCATATAAAAGGGGTACAACAACGGCATGGGTTTAATTGTGAAGAGGGAGAACTCAGTAAGTTTGTACTCCATACATTTGAGAAGGCTGAAGGGAATAGACAAAGCCAGGTAGGTTAAGACTTGAAGCTCAGGGGAACATTGGCAGTGGTGACCAAACTAATCCAAGAGGAAGTGAGATAAAACAACAACCTTGACTTTGTGACTAGGCATAGCTCAAATGCCATCTGTAAATCTGCTAATGATACAACCATTGCTGGCAGAGTCTCAGATGGCGACGAGAGGGTGTACAGGAGTGGGATAGACCAGCTAGTGGAGTGGTGGTGTAGCAACAACCTGCACTTAACGCTAGCAAGACCGAAGAGCTGATTGTGGACTTCAGGAAGGTAAGTCAAAGGAACACGAACCGATCCAGAAAGAGGGATCAGTTGTGGAGAGAGTGAGCAATTTCAAGTCCTTGGGTGTCAATATCTCTGAGGATCTAACCTGCTCGCAGTATATTGATGCAGCTATAAAGAAGGCAAGACAGCAGCTATATTTCATTAGGAGTTTGTCACCTAAAACACTGGAAAATGTCTACAGATGTACCGAAGGGAGCATTCTGCCTTGCTGCATCACCATCTGGTATGGGGAGGGGGAGCAGTGAAGGCAACAGCACAAGATTGAAGTAAGTTACAGAAAGTTGTAAAAATTAGTCAGCTCTATCATGTTGACAAATCTTATTGAATTTTTTGATGAGGATTCTAGGAAAGTTGACGAGGGTAAAGCAGTGAATGTTGTCTATATGGACTTCAGCAAGGCTCCACATGGAAGGTTAGTTAGGAAGGTTCAATCATTAGGTATTAATATCGAAGTAGTAAAATGGATTCAGCAGTGGCTGGATGGGAGAAGCCAGAGAGTAGTAGTGGATAACTGTGTGTCAGATTGGAGGCCGGTGTCCAGTGGTGTGCCTCAGGGATCTGTACTGGGTCCGATGTTGTTTGTCATGTATATTAATGACCTGGATGATGGGGTGGTAAACTGGATTAGTAAGTATGCAGATGATACTAAGATAGGTGGAGTTATAGATAATGAAGTAGGTTTTCAAAGCTTGCAGAGAGATTTAGACCACTAGAAGAGTGGGCTGAAAGATGGCAGCTGGAGTTTAATGGGGATAATTATGAGATGCTACATTTTGGTAGGACTAATCAAAATAGGACATACATGGTAAATGGTAGGGCATTGAAGAATGCAGTAGAACAGAGGAATTTAGGAATAATGGTGCATAGTTCCATGAAGGTGGAATCTCATGTGGATAGAGTGGTGAAGAAAGCTTTTGGTATGCTGGCCTTTATAAATCAGAGCATTGAGTATAGGAGTTGGGATGTAATGTTGAAATTGTATAAGGCATTGGTAAGGCCAAATTTGGAGTATTGTGTACAGTTCTGGTCACTGAGTTATAGGAAAGATGTCAATAAAATTGAGAGAGTACAGAGGAGATTTACTAGAATGTTGCCTGGGTTTCATCTCCTAAGTTACAGAGAAAGGTTGAACAAGTTGGATCTTTATTCTTTGGATCATCGAAGGTTGAGGGGGGCTTGATAGAGGTATTTAAAATTATGAGGAAGTTAGATAGAGTTGACGTGGATAGGCTTTTCCATTGGGAGTTGGGGAGATTCAAACAAGGGGACATGAGTTGAGGTAAAAGTTTAAGAGTAACATGAGGGGGAACTTCTTTACTCAGAGAGTGGTAGCTGTGTGGAACGAGCTTCCAACAGAAGTGGTTGAGGCAGGTTTGATGTTGTCATTTAAAGTTAAATTGGATAGATATATGGACGGGGAAGGAATGGAGGGTTATGGGCTGAGTGCAGGTCGGTGGGACTAGGTGAGAGTAAGAGTTTGGCACAGACTAGAAGGGCCGAGATGGCCTGTTTCCATGTTGTAATTATTATATGGGTACTAGCTTTCATATCATCAATGTACTAGCCTCCTTGGAAATGATAATGTCACTTTTCTGGAGGGTGAAGTTTAGTCAAGATGGCATTAAATGACGACTCCTTTGCTTGCATCTTCAGCTCTATTTCCATCTTTAATATTCTATTTTTCCTTTTCAGGGTTCTTTTGAAGACCCTGACCTGGAGTTACATGCTGACTTTGATTCTTTGTGGGAAATGGGACCCGGTCTCGGGGTTTCACAACTGGCCATTATCTGACATGCCAAGGGTGTGGCCTAAGAGTTCGGCTCGCCTTTGGAGGCCTAGGATCTTGAGGCTCTGGAGATGGGCGGATCAAAGGTTGGTGTCCCAGACTGGTATGTCATGGGAGCTGGAAGATCTTTGACTGTATGCCAGAGAACTGAGATCTTTGGGCACTGAGCTCGGAAAAAGCGACACAATGGAGTTTTAACATCATGAACCAGAGAGTTGTTTGTCATGTCTCCCCTCTCGCTGTGAAAACAGAGACACCTCTTTCTCCCTTATTAGGGAGAGAAAGAACCTGTGGTAAGTCAAATACAGGGTGACCTTGTATTCTTTGGAGTACTGCAGTCTGTGTCTTTAATGTTGCTTTTGCTGCACGGTTGAGTGCTCAGTGGTGGGTGCAGATGCTTTTTTTTGCAGGTGGGGAAAAGGAGATCATTGCTTGCTGCCACTTGGGTAGGACTTTGGGGTTCTAACATTTAACTGTCATTCATTCTTTGAGGCACTCTTCTGTTTTTGTGGATGGTTGCAAAGAAAAATCATTTCAGGATGTATATTATATACATTTATCTGACGTTATATGTACCTTTGAAACTTGTTCAGAAGGCTAATGAACTTGCCCTGTTCTATGCAGAGTACAAACATGGGGCTTTTGAGGAATGCTCATGGCTGGGAAATCCAGGGAGGGATGATCCAGTTTACCTGAAAATGCTCAAGGAAGGGCTGAACAAATAAAAGGAGGGGCAGCTCAAGCAGAGCAGCCAGAGGAGAGTGGCCAGTGAGTGAATGGGCCAGTGAAGGAGTGGCCAGTGAGTGAATGGGCCAGTGAAGGAGTGTCCAGTGAGTGAATGGGTCAGTGAAGGAGTGGCCAGTGAGTGGATGGGCCAGTGAAGGAGTGGCCAGTGAGTGAATGGGCCAGTGAAGGAGTGGCCAGTGAGCGAATGGGCCAGTGAAGGAGTGGCCAGTGAGTGAATGGGTCAGTGAAGGAGTGTCCAGTGAGTGAATGGGCCAGAGGAGAGTGGCCAGTGAGTGAATGGGTCAGTGAAGGAGTGGCCAGTGAGTGAATGGGTCAGTGAAGGAGTGGACAGTGAGTGAATGGGTCAGTGAAGGAGTGGAGCTTTGAGGCTCTGGCTCGAGAGGTTTTGGCAGTTGGATTGTGCAATCAAGTCAATCAAGATTTGAATAGCTCAGACTCAGCAGAAAGCAGCTGATTGGGCAATCAAGGTCAGGTGACCAAGCCATTTGATTGGCAATCAAAAATTGAAAAGCTGAAACAAATAAAAGGAGGAGTAGCTCAAGCAGAGCGGCCAGAGGAGAGTGGCCAGTGAGTGAATGGGTCAGTGAAGGAGTGGCCAGTGAGTGAATGGGCCAGTGAAGGAGTGGCCAGTGAGTGAATGGGTCAGTGAAGGAGTGGCCAGTGAGTGAATAGGCCAGTGAAGGAGTGGCCAGTGAGTGAATGGGCCAGTGAAGGAGTAGCCAGTGAGTGAATGGGCCAGTGAAGGAGTGGCCAGTGAGTGAATGGGCCAGTGAAGGAGTGGCCAGTGAGTGAATGGGTCAGTGAAGGAGTGGCCAGTGAGTGAATGGGCCAGTGAAGGAGTGGCCAGTGAGTGAATGGGCCAGTGAAGGAGTGGCCAGTGAGTGAATGGGTCAGTGAAGGAGTGGCCAGTGAGTGAATGGGTCAGTGAAGGAGTGGCCAGTGAGTGAATGGGCCAGTGAAGGAGTGGCCAGTGAGTGAATGGGCCAGTGAAGGAGTGGCCAGTGAGTGAATGGGCCAGTGAAGGAGTGGCCAATGAGTGAATGGGCCAGTGGAGGAGTGGAACTTTGAGGCTCTGGCTCGAGAGGTTTCGGCGAGAAGAGGCGGAGGATGAGCTTGCTTCCAGAGAGGTAAGGCCGTGTAAGTTTCTTTAATTAATTTAATAACTTATGAGTTGGTAATGGAGGCAGCAGTTAGGGCAGTCCAGTGCTCCAATTGTAGGATGTGGGAAGTCAGGGACAGTACAATTGTCCCTGATGACTACACCTGTAAAAGGTGCATCCAGCTGCAGCTCCTGTCAAACCGGGTTAGGAAACTGGAGCTGGAGCTGGACGAACTTCGGATCATTTGGGAGGCAGAGGCAGTAGTAGATCGGAGTTTCAGGGAGACAGTCACCCCTAAAAGTCAGGAGGCAGGTAACTGGGTAACTGTCAGGAGAGGGAAGGGTAATAAACAGAAAGAGCAGGGCAACCCTGTAGCCATTCCCATCAACAGTAAGTATACTGTTTTGGATACTGTTGGTGGGGTCGAACTATCAGGGACAAGTTGTAATGGTCGCGTCTCTGGCACCGAGACTGGACCCTCAGCTCATAAGGGAAGGAGTGAAAAGAGGAGAGTGGTAGTGATAGGGGATTCGATAGTTAGGGGGACAGATAAAGAGGGTCTGTGAGAGAGATTGAGAATCTCAGATGGTCTGTTGCCTCACTGGTGCCAGGGTCCCCGATATCTCGGATCGAGTCCTCGGTATTCTCAGGAGAGAGGGAGAGCAGCCAGATGTCGTGGTGACTTAGATAGGAGTAGGGATGAGGTCCTGAAGAAGGAATATAGGGAGTTAGGAAAGAAGTTAAAAAGCAGGACCTCAAGGGTGGTAATCTCGGGATTGCTGCCTGTGCCACGAGACAGAGAGGGTAGGAACAGGAAGTTATGGCAGATGAATGTGTGGCTGAAGAGCTGGTGCAGGGGGCAGGGGTTCAGATTTCTGGATCATTGGGGTCTCTTCTGGGGAAGGTCTGACCTGTACAAAAAGGACGGGCTGCACCTGAACTGGAAAGGGACCAATATCCTGGCGGGCAGGTTTGCTAGAGCTGTTGGGCAGGGTTTAAACTAATTTGCCAGCAGGGTGGGAAACAGAGTGCAGAGATTAAGGTAGAAGGACAAGGGCATGATGCTATGTGTTCTGAGTTGGTGAGGAAGGACAGGCAGGGGACAAAACATAAATGTAGTCAGTTAGAGGGGTTGAAATGTGTCTATTTTAATCTAGGAGTATTAGGACTAAAGGGGATGAATTTAGAGCATGGATCAGTACGTGGAACTACGATGCTGTGGCCGTTACTGAAACTTGGCTGGAGGAAGGGCAGGATTGGCTGATGCAGGTACCGGAGTTTAGGTATTTTAAAAGGAATAGGCTAGGAGGTAGAAAAGGGGAGGGAGAATAGCATTACTGGTCAGGGATAGTATCACGGCTATAGAAAGGGAGGACGCTGCAGAGGGAGTGTCCACTGAGTCGGTGTGGGTGGAAGCCAGAAATAGGAGGGGATCAATCACTGTGCTGGGAGTAGTCTATAGGCCCCCAGATAGCCCTCGGGACACCAAAGAGCAGATAAGCAGGCAGATTTTAGAATGGTGCAGGAAATACAGGGTTGTAGTTATGGGTGATTTCAACTTCCCTCATATTGACTGGTACCTCCTGACGGCAAGGGGGATAGATGGGGCTGAATTTGTCAGGTGTGTTCAAGAAGGATTCCGGACACAGTATGTGGACTGGCCGACGAGAGGAGAGGCCATATTGGATCTAGTTCGGGGTGATGAACCTGGTCGGGTGGCAGACCTCTTGGTGGGGAGCATTTTGGTGAGAGTGACCACAACTCCCTTAGCTTCAGCATAGCTATGGAAAAGGATAAAAACGAACAAAATAGGAAAGTGCTTAACTGGGGAAGGGCTAACTATGAAGGGATGAGGCAGGAACTAGCGAGAGTAAATTGGAAACAGATGTTCAAGGGTAAAAGCACAGAAGTAATGTGGAGGAAGTTTAGGGACAACTTGTGCTGGGTTCAGGATAGGTTTGTCCCACTGAGACAAGGAAAAAATGGTTGGAAAAGGGAAACATGGCTGATGAAACACGTGAGGCAACTCGTCAAGAGGAAGGAAGAAGCATGTGTTAAATATAAGAAGCAGGAAGCAGGAGGGACAAGTGAGGAATATAGGGTAGCCAGGAAGGAGCTTAAGAAAGGACCGAGGAGAGCTCGAAGGGGGCATGAGAAGACCTTGGCATGTAGGATTAAGGAGAACCCCAAGGTGTTCTATGCGTATGTGAAGAACAGAAGGATGACAAGAATGAAGGTGGGGCCGCTGAAAGATAAAGAAGACAACATGTGCCTGGAGGCGGTGGAGGTTGAGGAGGTCCTAAATGAACACTTTGTTTCAGTATTCACAAGTGAAAAGGACCTTGATCAGGGTGAGGTCGAAATAGAACAGGCCTGTATGCTGGACAATGTGGAGATTAAGGAAGAAGAAGTGTTGGATCTTCTTTAAAACATCAAGATTCATAAGTCCCCAGGGCCAGACGTGATATACCCCAGGTTGCTGTGGGAAGTGAGAGAAGAGATCGCTGGAGAGTAGCTATGATCTTTGAATCCTCTTTGGCTGCAGGGGAGGTGCCGGAGGACTGGAGAATGGCAAATGTAGTTCCCTTGTTTAAAAAAGGTAATAGGGAGAATCTTGGGAACTATAGACCAGTGAGTCTTACGTCAGTGGTCTACAAACTGTTGGAAAGGATTCTTAAGGATAGGATCTACAAGCATTTGTAGAAGTACAGGGCAGTAGATGTGGTCTGCATGAATTTTAGCAAGGCATTTGACAAGGTCCCCCACGAGAGACTCATCCAGAAAGTCATGAGGCATGGGATCAGTGGAACCTTGGCTGTTTGGATAAAAAAATTGGCTTAAAGGAAGAAAGCAGAGGGTAGTAGTGGAAGGAAAGTATTCTGCCTGGAGGTTGGTGACTAGTGGAGTGCCACACGGATCTGTCCTGGGACCCCTGCTCTTTGTGATTTTTATAAATGACATGGATGAATAGACAGAAAGATGGGTGAGTAAATTTGCGGACGACATGAAGATTGGAGGAGTTGTGGATGGAGCTGTAGGTTGTCGAAGTTTACAAGAGGATATAGACAGGATGCAGAGTTGGGCAGAAAAGTGGCAGATGGTGTTCAATCCACTTAAGTGTGAGGTGATGCATTTTGGAAGGACAAACCAGAAGACTGAGTACAGGGTTAATGGTCGGTTACTTAAGAGTGTGGATGAATAGAAGGACCTTGGGGTTCAAATTTACACATCCCTCAAGGTCACTGCACAGGCTGATAGGATAGTTAAGAAGGCCTATGGGATGCTAGGCTTCATTAATAGGGGGATTGAGTTCAAGAGTAAAGAGGTTATGTTGCAACTCTACAAATCCCTGGTGAGACCACACTTAGAGTATTGTGTTCAGTTCTGGTCACCTCATTATAGGAAGGATGTAGAAGCTATGGAGAGGGTGCAGAAGAGATTTACCAGGATGTTGCCTGGATTGGAAAACAAGTCTTATGAGGCAAGGTTAGCAGAGCTGGGACTTTTCTCTTTGGAGCGTAGAAGGATGAGAGGGAACTTGATAGAGGTCTACAAGATTATGAGAGGCATAGATAGGGTGGATAGACAGTACCTGTTTCCCAGGGCACGAATAGCAAACACCAGAGGGCATATGTACAAAGTTAAGGGAGGGAAGTTTAGGGGAGACAACAGTGGTAAGTTTTTTACACAGAGGGTTGTGGGTGCCTGGAATGACTTGCCAGGGATGGTGGTGGAGGCTAAAACATTAGGGGTATTTAAGAGCCTCTTGGACAGGCACATGGATGAAAGAAAAATAGAGGGTTACGGGGTAGTGTGTGTTTAGTATGTTTTTTTTAAGGGTCAGCACAACATCGAGGGCTGAAGGGCCTGCACTGTGCTGTAGTATTCTAGTGTCTAGATGGTTTTTGACTTGGGGATAACTTGTGGGATCCACCTACTCCACAATAGCTTCATGGGCCGAGGAAATAGATTGAAAGGGTGGGGGGGAATGTGGCTATATTTTTATTTTATTTAGAGATATGTTCAGAACAGGCCTTTCTGGTCCTTCAAGCTGCTGCACCCAGTAACCCTGATTTAATTCTAACCTAATCACAGGGCAATTTACAATAACCAATTTACTCAATGGTTTCTGCTCATGGCCCACTTGTGACTTTCCTTAACCTCTGGTCCCCATTCTCCATAGTCTCTGTTAGTTGCTAAAGGTTTTCTTGGTCAGCTGTACAGTCAATATTTATGATTGAACAGGTTATAGGTAGTATTATACATTAAATATAGTCTTATGGGTGTATATGAAAAAAGACTATTTCAAAGCTCTGAATGGGATACTTAATCTGTCTTAAGCTTTTGGGCAAAAAGCATGTCCTTACTGGCCTGATCATCATTCAGAAACCTAACATATTATACAGTATGTTCTCAGAAGGGCTTCATTATCATTTAATGTATTTTCATCGATTTGCAGGGCAAACTTCTAAACTTGCAGATGTGTAACTAGTTGCTTTTTACATCACCTGACATTTCATCAATACCCTTCATACTGATGAGTTGCTCAAGGAGATGACTTGAATAGTTTCATATGCACTGATTCATAACAGTAGAAGTTACAACAGAAACTGCAGGCACAATCAATAATTCACCTATATCATGCAGCTTGCCAGCTTTTGCAATTAAGTTTGAAATCTCATAGGATGCAAGTAAACCTTTACCAATCTTAGCTGCTTTTTCACTAAGCATTTGTTTTACTGTCAGCCTTGATTGAAAATTATCACATAGCTTTTTGAAGAAATCCAGTGTCTTGCCTTCCTTGTTCTTATGTGCTGTCTCCAAGTGCTTCCTCATTCTCTATGGCGACATGCTTCCATTTGAAAGTGAAGTCATAAATATTAATCACCCTTTAGTTCCATGGAGATGGCACAAAACCATGGGCAGGATAATAAATGCTGGCATATATAAACTGTAATAATAATATTATTGTGTGAGCAAGCTCTATCGAAAATCAGAGAATGTCAAAGAATTATAACAGTATAACCTCGTGAAAAAACGATCACTATTAAATGTAAAAATAAAACTAGATTTTAAGGTAGTATTTTTAAAGATAATTTAACTTTTAGACAATTAGCTTTTAAAAGCTATTATATATGCAAGTAATATGTGGCAATAAGGAGTGTGTGTGTTCACTAAGAAAAACGAATTGACCTTCCTTGCAGAATATGCTAGGTATCATGGATTTAATAGAAGCTGTGGTGATAGAGAGTGATGCAGTGGTAGGCTTCACATGTTGTTGCCTCTCTGCAGTTTAGTCATTTCTGACAGATGACCCCGCTGCAGGTACTGCAGCTTTCGTGTCACATTTTATAAGTATAATATAAACATGTACGGAAGGCAAACAAACCAGCCTGCTGCTGCATACATTCTGATTGGCCTTACTGCAGATAGCTCCTTCCAATCTACAGTTTGTGATACTCATAACTGTTTTAATTAGATTAGTATGACATGGGCCATTCTAGGTTTTCCATATTAATCCCCTTCTGATAAAGGTTTTGATATGGAAAACTTGACAACTTCTGACAGTCTTTCAATTGGAATGGTTCACTATTAACATGTAATTATCTATAACAAAATAATCATAATCATTGGCTCCTGCAGCCTGTTGCAGGATATTCTGCTGGGTCGCACTCACCTGATCACTGTATAAACATTTATCTGGGGATGGATGTGGAGCAGGGCTCAGAAGGCCACCCTGCAGGATGTGAACAGTGTTTTGTGTGTGTTCAAGTAGGAGCAGAGATAAAAATTTACATGCCGCACCACCACCCCTCCTTCCTACCCACCCACACACAGGCTAAGCTCTTTTGGATCATAGAGTTCATTTGCATCAGAGAGTCATAGAGTCATAGAGTATTAAAAAAGTGCAGCACAGAAACAGGGACTTCAGCCCACTTAGTCTGTGAAAAACTATTTAAACTGCCTACTTCCATCGACCTGCGCCAACCATAGCCCTCCATACTTCTACCATCTATATACCTATCCAAACTTCTCTTAAATGTTGAAATTGAGCTCCATGCTCCACTTGAGCTGCCAGCTCATTCCACATTCTCACAGCCCTCTGAGTGGTTTCTCCTCGTTTCCCTTAAACTTGTCACCTTTCACTCTTAACCCATGACCTCTAGTTATAGTCCCACCTCACCTTACATGAAAACATCTGCTTGCATTTACCCCATCTAAACTCCTCATATCTTGAAGAGTGGGAAACCTGCCCTGCTGCATCATCCACATGAGCTTCAGTGTCTTTATTGGGAGACTATTACTGGGACACATCCCCAAGACATGTGAGATGCCAACATTGTCACACTGTGCAAAAACAAGAGCAACTGTAGTGATTGTAACAAATACCTTGGCATCACTCTCCTTCGTATTGTTGGGAAAGTGTTCACCCAAGTCTTCTCAGCATGACTTCAGAGCCTTGCATTGCCACGTACCCCATGACGGGTTAAAGAACCAGCAGAAATGGAAAACACTTTGGAGTACAGTATTACTATTAACTAATGGTATTTATTAGTAACTATGCAATACAGTAATATAAATGCAGATAAATCAAACAGATTAGCAATGCTTATATATAAGTAAGTATATCAGTAAGTGTGGAAATATATGAAAACCAAGCTTCTTCAAGTCTAGGGGTAAATAAATATAGTCTTACAATGATGAGTGAAGTTCAGTTCAGTTCATGGTATTGAGTTGAGTAGTGATGGAGAGAGAGAGAGGGAGAGATTTGAGTCTTTAGTTGAGCTAACACCGTCGAACTTCCCATTGTCCTGCGACATCCTTTAGAATTCACCAACCGTGACCACAACAAAGGGGACCGTTCTTCTGTGCTGGAGCTATCAACCCAGGCGAGGGTTGGACACACAAATAACTCCCCACCGGTCACGCCCTGTTCACACTGCAAAAGCCACTGGTAGATCCGCCTGATCGATCCTCGAAAACCCACTTTTTCTGTGGGCTCAACAAAGCTCATTCAGTGTCCAATATCATGTGTTCCAGGTCTATCATCTGACCTTCTATTTATCTCACTGTACTGAGTACCAACTGTCTCACAAATAACTCCTCCTTTCTCTGTCTGTGTGAGAATGTACAAGCAGAATGTCCTTGGAGAAAGTATAAACAGCCTGTGAGCAGTCTTCGTCTCTTTCTCTCTCTTTTAAACAAGGTGTTAAATAACTCTCTCTCTCTCTTTTCAAAAACACAGTTCATAGGGGTAATCGAGCACAGTTTATAGGGGTAATTCAGGACCCCATCACACCCCTTTCCTTCAAAAAAAATTTTGACGAAGGCAAAATTTTTGGTTCAACTGGAAATTTCAGAGTTTGAAACAATACATATAATCATCAGAAGACAGAGCAAAACATGTACAATTTCCAACTTAACATCTGGATAAACAATCAGCTAGAATATTGTCAGTACCTTTCACATGTTTGATTTTTAAGTCACATTCTTGCAATATCAGACTCCAATTCAACAACCTTCTATTCTTATCCTTCATCTTAGTTAGAAACACCAACGGATTATGATCCGTGTAACCACAAGTGGTCTCTGAGCAGAACAAACATAAACCTCAAAATGTTGTAAGGCCAGGCAAAGTGCTAACAATTCCTTTTCAACAGTTGAATAATTTTTCTGGTACACATTAAATTTCTTTGAGAAATGAGCTACTGGGTGTTCAATGTCATCCACACCCTTCTGTAACAGTACTGCCCCAGCAGCTTCATCACTAGCATTTGTTGCTATAGAGAATGGCTTTGAAAAATCAGGTGTTTTGAGCACAGGATGATAACACAGGATGGTTTTCAGATGTTCAAATGCTTTCTGGCAAAGGTCATTCCATACAAATCTTTCACTCTTCCCCAGGAGTTTTGTTAGGGAGAGAACGATGTCAGCAAAGTTCTTACAAAACTTACGATAATACCCAACCATTCCTAAAAACCTTCTCAAAGCTTTCTTGCCAGTCAGAACAGGAACCTCATCAATAGCTTGAACCTTGGCCTGTACAGGAGCCGGTTGGCTCTGGCCTAACACATAGCCCAGATATGTAACTGTGTCAGGACCAAATTCACTTTTAGCGAGGATCACAGTAAGATTGGCCTTGGAAAGTCTGTCAAACAGTTTTGCTACCACTGGAATATGCTCTTCCCACATGTCATTCCAGCCTACTAAATCATTGATATAAGCCCCTGTATTTTCTAAACCTCTAATCACAGAATTGATCATTCTTTGAAATGTCCCTGGAGCATTTTTCATCCCAAAGGGTAAAACATTATATTCATACAGACCAGATGGTGTCACAAATGTTGATATATCTTTAGCCTCCTCTGTCAAAGGAACACACCATATCTTTTCAACAAGTCAATCTTTGTAAGGTATTTAGCCTTCCCCACTCTATCAATACAGTCATCCACACTCTTTTCTGGTTCTTTCTTGTTTCCAATTTCTTGTTCAACCATCTTACTTTCCTCTAAATTTATTCTGTAAGGATGCTCTCTGATGGGCTGGGCTGAATTTACAATGATGTCGTGCCCTTCAGCTGTACACTGCCTTAGGATGTCATGGAATAAATCTTTATGCTTGCTAATTAATTCCTTCACTTGTTTTTGCGGTGTAGGTTCCAACTGATGGACCTTATCAGTAATATTTTTTCAAAACAATGGAATTCTTACATCTTGTTGATACTAGATTCAGTTTGGTAAATGATTTTTCATCTCATTTTCAGCCTCTATGACTCCATTTGTTTCTATAACAGTACCCACAGGTGCTTCCTTACCAAACAAGTGTTTTATTTTAATTAGAACATTCCGCAAACTTTCCTTTGCAAGGTCACAAACCTTATTAAGTCTCTCCCAGGATTTTAAAATATAATTAAGCACACTGACACATGTTTCCAAATCAGACCATAATTCTCTGAGTAGGGTCAAAGGTCCTTATGGTCTGTGACTGAACACAGGTTCAAATAGACTACGCTCCAATGATTTTTGAATTGTTTCTCCAACAGCAAGTAAGAGTAGGGGAACCTCCTCATCCCAGTTTTTCCCATTTTTCACACAATATGTTTTAATCATGGTCTTAAGTGTGGAGTTGAACTGTTCCAAGGCTCTCTTGGACTCTGTGTGATATGCAGATGACGCAATGTACCTAGCTCCCAATTCTCCCACTATCCCCTGGAATGTTCTTGAAGTGAAGTTACTACCCTGGTCAAATTGAATTTCTTTGGGCAGACCTACCAGTGTGAAAAACTTACTGAGTGCTTTTACCATTGTCTTTGCCTTGATGTTTCCAAAAGGCACGGCTTCGGGGAACCTAGACACTGCACACATAATTGTTAACAGATACTGATGACCAGCTGCAGTCTTTAGCAATGGGCCTACACAATCCACTATGACCCTAGAAAAAGGTTCACCAAAAGCAGGTATCGTTTTAAGTGGTGTTACTTGAATAACCTGATTAGATTTCCCCTCAACCTTACAGGTATGGCAAGTCCTACAAAAATTCACAACCTTCTCCCTTAAATTAGGTCAGTAGAATTCCTTCATAATTCTGTTCACTGTCTTTCTCACTCCAAAATGCCCACCCAAAGACATATTGTAAGCCTGTTTAAAATTTCAGCCCTGCAAACTTTCGGAACCACTACCTGACTTGCAGGCACAGTGGCTGGTCTCCACTTCCTTACTAACACCCCATCTTTAAGATAATATCCTACTGAATCTCTCTGAACCTCCTCTTCTGTGAGAGCTGTCTCTTTTAAAGCCACAATTTCAAAATCTTTATTCTGTTCCTCTATAATTCCTTCCTCGATAAGGACAAACCTTTCTCATACTCCTGTCTCTCCAAATCCAGCTGTAACATGGAAGGTAGAGAAGTCTGTGACACATCATCATACTTTAAACCTCTGGTTTTGCTGTCATGGGCCTCAGTGACTTCCTAAACATGCTTCAAGTAATTGCACATGCGGTATAAACATCAGTCTTTTTGTGTGGTTCATTACCAATAGCTTTGCTCATTAGTTGAATTGTTAAGTCACCCTTATCTTGGAGAGCTGTCAGCCTCCCCACACTGTTTACTAAACTCAATACCATCACCAGACTTATAAGAACCATTGTGGAAGCGGCTAAACAATCCATTTATCAAATTTCTACACCCTTCACTTCGACTTGTGCCCATAACATCAATGAACAATGGTGTCTCAAACCTATAACAATCCTTCGTCTCTACAACATCACCATGAGTAACATTATAAACTTGCAGGTGTTTACCTCCAAATGTCCAAACAAAATTCAACAGAGGGGGACATACTTCCTCAGCAGGCCTTTGTCCTGCAAGCAGGGTCAAAGGTCGTGCAACCAATCCAAACTTTCCCAGTACTTTATTCAAAAGTCCAGGAACAACACTTTTCCCATTATTTTCAGTAACATTTATCTCATCAGTAACTTTTAGAGCACTGTCTAATACAAGTGACCGAGAATTCTCACTTTTCACTGGTGCCAAGGTTAACCCCTTATTCACTGAACCAAAACCATCTGACACAAAAGTACTGCATTCCTTTCCAACCAAGTCAGACACCTCAGACCTTAACTGAGTTTCAACACAAGGTTCAGTACCCTGTGAATTCACAGGTGCTTCAACAGCCTGAACACAGGCAATCAGGACAGCTGCCTCTTCTGGGCTTTCAGCACTTGTCCCAGTTTCAAATTCAAGGTCACCCCGAACTTCCCAGCTACTCTCTGGGTTACTCTCATCTGAGTAAACTTAACCTCATGGGTTAGAACAACTTTGTCTGCTTTCTTTCTTAGCAGATCCCTGCAGGGTGGCAGCATCCTCTTCATCTAGGTATGGCCTTACATCATCAGGAACACAACTTTTAAATTCATCAAACAAAACAAGCCCTTCTGAGCTGTAATAATCAGTGGGGTCTAACACTAAACCTCTCAGCTGCCACATCTCCCTTTCAAGCTGTCTCTGTTTTTCTGCCTCTTTTCTCCGTTTGTCTGCCTCTTCTCTGTTTGTCTGCCTCTTCTCTGTTTGTCTGCCTCTTTTCTCCATTTGTCTGCCTCTTCTCTGTTTGTCTGCCTCTTCTCTCTGTTTTGCTGCCTCTCTAGCCTCTCTCTTGAGCTGTTTTAATTTCAATTCATGCTCCATCTTTAATTTTCCCAACTGAAGCAGAAGCTCAGACTCAGTAGGTTTACCTTCCACGAACATTTTCAACACATCCTCAGTAAATTGCTTCGTCAAAATATAATATTCAACTATTTTTCTTTGAATTTCTACCTTAGTCATACCCTTCTTTACCTCAATTCTCAATTCTTTAGCAATGTCCCACAGAACATCCTTCTTAGCTATCTTCAAAGTCACTGGGTCTGGTGATTTCAGAAAGTCCATATCATCCATTTCTGCTGTTTTTTGCACACAACCAAATCGAAAAGGATTTTCCCCAATCAATTCAAACAGGCCCCCCAACCAATTTGTTCATATCACGGACGCAGGCCCCAATTTTGATAGGGACCCAGGACGGGTTAAAGAAGCAGCAGAAATGAAAAACACTTTGGAGTCTGGTATTGCTATTAACTAATAACATTTATTAGTAACTATGCAATACAGTAATGTAAATGCAGGTAAATCAAACAGGGTAGCAAATGATTATATATAAGTAAGTGAGGAGTATATATGAAAACTAAGCTTCTTCAAGTCTAGGGGTAAATAGATAGTCTTACGATGATGAGTAAAGTTCAGTATAGTTCATGGGATTGAGTTGAGTAGTGATGGAGAGAGGGAGAGAGGGGGAGAGATTTGAGTCTTCAGATGAGCTGATACCGTCGATCTTCCCATTGTCCTCCGAAATCCTTTAAAAGTCACCGACCGTGGCCACAACAAAGGGGACCGTTCTTCTGTGCTGGAGCTATCAACCCAGGCGAGGGTTGGACACATGAACAGCTCCCCACCGGTCATACCCTGTTCACACTGCAAGAGCCACTGAATGATCCGCCTGATCAATCCTCCAAAACCCACTTTTTCTGTGGGCACAACAAAGCTCATTCAGTGTCCAAAATCATTTATCTCGGGTCTATCATCTGTCCTTCTATTTATATCACCGTATTGAGTACCAACTGTCTCTCAAGTAACTCCCCCTTTCTCTGTCTGTGTAAGAATGTACAAGCAGGCAACGTCCTTGGAGAAAGTATAAACAGCCTGTGAGCAGTCTTCGTTTCTCTCTCTCTCTCTCTCTCTCTCTTTTAAACAAGGTGTTAAATAACTCTCTCTCTCTCTTTTCAAAAGCACAGTTCATAGGGGTAATCGAGCACAGTTTATAGGGGTAATTCGGGACCCCATCACAGCATCCAGAGTCCCAGTGGGGGTTCAGAGCAGGCAGGTCTACAGTGGATATGATCTTCTCACTGGGCCAGCTGCAGGAGAAATGTCCAGAGCAGCAGAAGCGGCTGTACACAGCTTTCACTGATCTGACCAAGGCATTCGAGCTCTTCAGCAGAGATAGACTCTTCAAACTCTTGCTATGTTTCTAAAGATCAGCTGCCCCCCCCCCAGACTGCGCAGCATCATATCATCCTTGCATAATGATATGCACAGCACTGTCTGCTTCAATAAAGCAACTTCTGATGCCTTTCCAGTGAGCAGCGGAGTGAAACAAGGTGCAGTGTGTCCTGGCACCGACCCTCTTTGGAATATTCTTCTCCAAGCTCCTTCACTGTGCTTTCACAGACTCCACTGAAGGTATCTACCTTCACACAAGAGATGATGGCAAGCTGTTCAACATCGCTTGCTTGCGCTGTCAGACCAAAGTTAGAACAGTCCTCATCTACGAGATGCTGTTTGCAGAAAATGCAGCATTGACGTCAGACATGGAAAGCGGACTCTAACAACTGATTAACTGCGTTGCCCAACGCCGCAAAGAGTTTGGGTTAACCATCTGTCTGAAGAAGACAAATGTCATGGCCCTGTGTGCAGAATCTACCCAGATATCAATAATGATGGTTGCTTTCTTGATGTAAATTCCCTGATGGCAGCACGTGTGTATCGCGTGGCTCAGTGTCTTACTAGATTTCAAAAAACGGTGTTAATTTACCTGCTTGTTTCCTGCGTGTTCGCTCGATTCGGCTATGCGAACTACACTTACAGCAAACAGTAACTTTTGGACATCAACTATAGATGCACCAACACAGTTTTGGACTATCCATTCAACTTCGACCAACTACCACCGGAGTTAGTAAGGACACCGCGGACCTGCATTCAACGTGCTCTGACCAGAAGGGCCCGGCGCCGGTGCCGAGACCGTAAGCAAAGACGGGAGAAGCGTGAAGGTTTGAGTGCTAGGCTAAGGCTAAATCCACACTGGCTTGCGCTACCTAGCATCTTCCTCGCCAATGTTCGGTCTCTGACGAACAAGCTGGAGGAACTAAGGACCTGGACCCTCACACAAAGAAGACTTATGGATTGCAACGTCATGTTTTTTACGGAGACGTGGCTAAACAGTGATGTCCCAAACAACGTGGTGGAACTGGAAGGGCGCACGGTCTTCAGGGCTGACAGAGCTGCAACAGTGACAGGTAAAAGTAGAGGAGGTGTTTATGCATCTACGTGAATCGATCATGGTGCACTAACTCTACCATTGCTAACACTTATTGGTTTGCTGATCTGGAATACCTGATTATTAAGTGCAGACACAAGGAAATCTGCAGATGCTGGAAATTCAAGCAACACACGCAAGATGCTGGTGGAATGCAGCAGGCCAGACAGCATCCACAGGAAGAAGCACAGTTGAAGTTTTGGGCAACTGAAAGTCCTGATGAAGGGTCTCGGCCTGAAGCATCGGCTGTGCTTCTCCCTTTGGATGCTGTCTGGCCTGCTGCATTCCACCAGCATTTTGTGTGTGTTGCTTATTAAGTGCAAACCCGTTTATTGACCTCGAGAGTTGACATACGTCATTGCTGTTACAGTTTACGTTCTACCGGATGCTGATGCTAAAGTAGCCATGAAAGACCTCAGTGCCGCTTTTAGCAAGCTGCAGACATTGCATCCAGACGGAGCCTCTATTGTCGCTGGGGACTTTAATCATTGTGTTTGTAACCTACGTACTATGCTTCCAAGATTTTACCAAAATGTATCATGCACCACAAGGGGAAATAAAACCTTAGATCATGTCTACACAAATGTGGCTGACGCTTCCAAAGCCACTACCCTTCCCTACCTGGGACAGTCCGACCATCTTTCATTGTTTCTACTTCCCAAGTATAGCCCGGTCATTAAATGTGAGAAACCCACAATGAAGACTATTAAGATCTGGCTGGAGGGGGCTGACTCTGCTCTTCAGCACCAATTCCAGCACACAGACTGGAGTGCGCTTGCTGCCCATGTCACCACAGACTTTCAGATTAACATTGATTTATATACCAACTCTGTCCTTGAGCACATCAACAAGTGTGTAGACAGAGTGACATCACAAAAACCATCCCAATCAGAAACCATGGATGAACAGAGAAGTTCGCCTCCTGCTCAAAGCCAGAGATTCAGCCTTCAGGTCTGGAGACCGGGAGGCTTACAGCTCAGCCAGGGCCAACCTGAGGAGGGGAATCTCTCAGGCTAAACACATATACAAACAGAGGATCGAGGAGCATTTCAGCTCCTTGGCCCCCCGGCACATGTGGCATGGCATACAGGTCATTACAAACTTCAAACCACCTAGTACTGTACCCCGTTCCAGCTCTGTTTCCCTCCCTGACGAGCTCAATTACTTCTACGCTCGCTTTGACCGAGAGAACAAGGAGGTCACCCTCAAAGCGGATCTTTCGCCTGGTGAACTGCCTCTCTCACTTTCCACCTCCGATGTTTCCACCACCCTGAGCAGGGTGAATGTACAGAAGGCAGCTGGTCCGGATGGAATACCTGGCCGTGTGCTCAGAGTCTGTGCAGAGCAATTGGCCGGGTCTTCATGGACATTTTCAATCTGTCCCTGGCCCAGGCAATTGTCCCCACAAGCTTCAAAATCGCCACCATCGTGCCAGTGCCACTGCCATGGGCCTGAATGACTTCCGTCCAGTTGCACTCACCCACATCATTGCAAAGTGCTTTGAGAGACATCACATCTGAAATCCTGTCTGCCCTCTACCCTGGACCCCCATCAATTTGCCTATCGCACCAACAGGTCAACAGAGGATGCCATCCCCACGGCACTTCACTCTGCCCTGACCCACCTGGACAGCCCCAACTCTTACGTCAGAATGCTGTTCATTGACTTTAGTTCGACAATAATGTGATCCTCTCCAAGCTGATCACCAAACTTTGCCAGTTTGGTATCAGCTCATCCTTCTGCAATTGGACCTTAGGCTTTCTGACTAACAGACCCCAATCAGTCAAGTTAGACAACCTCTCCTCCTCCACTCTCACCCTGAACACTGGCGTGCCTCAAGGCTGTGTGCTGAGCCCTCTTCTGTACTCCCTTTTCACCTATGACTGCATTCCTGTACATGGTTCTAACTCCATAATCAAGTTTGCAGACGACACCATGGTGGTTGGCCTGATCAGAGGGATAACGAGACAGCCTACAGGGATGAGGTCCAGCACCTGGCCCCATGGTGTGCCGACAACAACCTGGCCCTTAACACCCAGAAGACCAAGGAGGTCATTGTGGACTTCAGGCAGGCTAGGAACCACACTCACATCCCCATCTATATCAACGGAGCTGTAGTGGAGTGTGTATCAAGCTTCAAATTCCTTGGTGTCCACATTTTCGAGGATCTCACCTGGTACCTGAACTCCTCCATCCTGATCAAAAAGGCGCAACAGCCGTTTATTTTCTGCGGAGCATCAAGAAAGCTCACCTCTGTGCCAGGATACTGACAGACTTTTACCATTGTACCATTGAAAGCATACTCACCAACTACATCTCAGTGTGTTATGGCAATTGTCCCGTATCGCAAAGCACTCCAGCGTGTGGTGAAAACTGCCCAGCGGATTATCAGCACCCAATTACCCACCATTGAGAACATCTATCATAAACGCTGCCTGGGCAGGGCGAAAAGCATTATCAAGGATCCATCTCACCCTAACCATGGACTTTTACTCTCCTCCCATCCGGTAGGTGCTACAGGAGCCTCCGCTCCCGCACCAGTAGGTACAGAAAGAGCTTCTTCCCTGAGGCTGTGACCCTGCTGAATCTCACATCACAGAGCTAAGCAGTATTGCACCCATATTGTACTGTCTCAGTACTTTTATATCTGTGTGCTGTAGCACTTACTTTTTATTCACAGTTATTTTGTAAATAACACTATTCTTTGCACTTCTGATTAGACGCTAACTACATTTCATTGGCTTTGTATCTGTACTCAGCACAATGACAATAAGTTGAATCTAATCTAATCTAATCTAGTCGACTCCTCCACCTGTCTTGGGTCAACCATCACCAGTTCCCTGTCCCTCAAAGCAGAGGTGAACAGCTGGATTGCCAAAGCTCCAGCTGTCATGGCCAGACTGAACAAGAGAGCGTGGAACGGACAGCTGACAAAGATCAAGCTGCATGTGTACCAGGACTGTGTGCTCAGCACACTCCTCTACACCAGCGAGGCTTGGACACCATACATCAGCCAAGGGAAGAGGACAAACTCGTTCCACTTACGCTGCCTCATGCTCATCTTGTACATCTCCTGGCAGAAAAGAATTAACACAGAGGTTCTGCTGCAGACTGACACTTCCAGCATCTACACACTACTCAGCCATAGACGACTCAGATAGTTGGGCCATGTCAAACGGATGGATCAAAGACGCATTCCCAAGGACATGCTGCCTGGTGAGCTGAGTGAGGGTTACCGCCCACTAGGAAGACCATGTCACCGTCACAGGGAGGTCTGCAAATGCGTCAGGAAGCTGGCAGGCATCGACCTCAATGCTTGGGAGGAAACGGCTGAAGTCCGGACAGCATGGAGGGTCACTGTCAAAAGAGGTGTACAACGTGCTGAGATAGCAAGGACCAACATGTTTATCAACAAGAGAGCCAGAAGAAAAGCCAGAGTTGCATCACCCAGAGCAGCTTTCTCCTTCAGCTGCAGCCACTGTGAAAAATACCGTCAATATAGAGTGGGGCTGGACAGCCACTTCATAAAGTGCATATAGCCCCAAGACCCATCAGGAAAAGTATCACACCATCATTTACTGAGATGTACAGATACTGCCCACGACTTCTCATAATTTTGTATACTTCTATCAAATCTCCTCTCAATCTTCTATGTTCCAAGGAATAAAGTCCAACCTACTCAATCTTTCCTTATAACTCAGGTCCTCCACACTGAGTAATATTCTTGCAAATTTTCTCTGTACTCTTTCAACCTTATTTACATCTTTCCTGTAGGTAGGTGACCAAAACTACACACAATACTCCAAATTAGGCCTCAACAATGTCTTGTACAACTTCAGCATAACATCCCATCTTTGGTACTCAATACTTTGATTTCTGAAGGTCAATGTGCCAAAAGCTTTCTTTATGACCCTATCTAACTGTGACACCACCTTCAATGAATTATTCCCATAACAGTCTGTATTCCCAGATCCCTTTGTTCTACCACACTCCTCGGTGTTCTACCATTCACTGTGTAAGACCTACCCTGGTTGGTAGCACCAAAGTGCAAAATCTTGCACTTGTCTGCATTAAATTCCATCTGCCATTTTTCAGCCTATTTTTCCAGCCAGTCCAGTCCCACTGCAAGCCATGATAGCTTTCCTCCTTGTCCACTACATTCCCAATTTTGGTTTCATCCGCAAATTTGCTGTTCCAGTTAATCACATTATTATCCCGATTGTTAATCCAGATAACAAAAAACAATA
The DNA here is from genome assembly GCF_963921235.1 of Mobula hypostoma. NCBI lineage: Eukaryota > Metazoa > Chordata > Chondrichthyes > Myliobatiformes > Myliobatidae > Mobula > Mobula hypostoma. The sequence continues at coordinate 97,469,754 of NC_086103.1, read as the reverse complement.
GGGCCAGCATTGATCCCTGCAGCAATCCACTAGTCACAGGCTTCCAGTTAGAGAAGTAACCTTTTACTACCACTCTCTGGCTTCTCCCACAAGCCAATGTCTAATCCAATTTACTACATAATCTTGAATGCCGAGCGACTGAACCATCTTGGTCAACCTCCTATGTGGGACATTGTCAGATACTTTACTAAAGTCTGTGTAGACTACATCCACTACCTTGTCTTCATTAACTTTCCCACTAACTTCCTTATAAATCTCCATAAGATTGGTTAGACATGACCTAGCATACACAAAGCCATGCTGACTATCATCATCTAGCATATTTTCCCATTCCTTTCATTCAGGTTTCTAATTAAATGACATAGATCCATTTCTGTTTTGTTTATTTAGTTTGGTAATATTTCATTAAAACAATAAAAGCCTGGACCTGGAACACCTGTCGGTGAAGTGTTGTCCCTACTATCTGCCACGGGAATTCACCTCGGTCATTCTGACAGCAGTCTACATTCCCCCCCAGGCGGACGTGGAGTGTGCTCTGAACATACTGTATGCAAACAACAGTGAATTTGAGACCAGGTATCCGGAGGCTTTGCTCATTACAGCCAGGGACTCAGGGACTTTAACCAGGCCAACCTCAGAAATGCAATGCCAAAGTTATACCAACATGTCTTCTGCCCCACTAGAGGCCCAAATATACTTGACCACTGCTACACAGCAGTCAAGGATGCCTACCGTTCCGTCCCATGACCCCACTTCGGAAAATCGGACCAGCAGGCCGTACTCGTCCTCCCAGCTTACAAACAGAAACTGAAGCGGGAGGTCATGGTGACAAAAGTAGTGTCACGTTGGACAGGGGAAACGGATGAGGTCCTCCGTGACTGCTTTGCATCGGTGGACTGGTTAGTATTCAAGGACTCGGTAGCTAATCTCGATGAGTATGCCTCAGCTGTCACGGATTTTATTTGGAAATGCACAGAGGACTGTGTGTCTCGCAAGAAAATCCGGGTATTCCCTAACCGAAAACCTTGGATGAATTATGAGGTCAAGTTCCTTTTAAAGGCTAGAGCTGCGGCTTTTAGGTCCGTGGATACCAGTCACTACACAGAATCCAGGCGTGAACTCCGGAAAGTCATTAAGGGCGCCAAGAGGCAATATCGAGCCAAGTTGGAAGCCCAGGCTAACCAAAAGGATGCCAGTAGACCATGGCAGAGTCTAAATGAGATCACTGGGCGCAAAGAAAAGGCTGGGAGTATCACTAACTGTGGCGCTTCTCTTCCTGACGAACTTAATGTATCCTATGCAAGATTCGAACAGAAGAGGAGCGTCCCGCTCCCTCCGGATGAACCGGACCTGGTGGCTTTGAGATTCATCGTCACCGAGGAGGATGTTAGAAGGGGCTTCCTGAAGATAAATCCAAGGAAGGTGACAGGCCCAGATGGCGTCCCAGGACGGGTTCCCCGGGCCTGTGCAAGCGAGCTAGCTGGAGTGTTTGCTGACGTCTTCAACTGCTCCTTGCTTCAGGATAAGATCCCCTCGTGTTTTAAGAAGGCAACGATAATCCCAGTGCTGAAGAAGAGCAAGGTGGCATGCCTGAATGACTATCGACCTGTGGCTCTGACATCAATTGCTATGAAGTGCTTCGAGAGATTGGTTATGGCACACATCAACCACAGCCTACCGGTCAAACTCGCCGCTTTGCAATTCGCCTACCGGAGCAACAGGTCAACGGCAGATGCCATCTCTCAGGCCCTACATTCCTCCTTAGAACACCTGGAGAATAAAGACGCATACGTAAGGCTCCTTTTCATTGACTACAGCTCTGCCTTGAATACCATCATTCCAAATAAACTGATTCCTAAGCTCCGGAACCTGGGCCTTAGCACTCAGATCTGCAGTTGGATCTTTAACTTCCTCACAGACAGGACCCAGGCTGTAAAAATAGGGGACAAGCTCTCCTCTACAATCATTCTGAGCACCGGTGCCCCACAAGGCTGTGTACTCAGCCCCCTGCTGTACTCACTGTACACCCATGACTGTGTAGCCAAGTTTCCATCAAACTCAATATATAAGTTTGCTGATGACACAACAATTGTAGGCCGTATCTCAGGTAATGATGAGTTTGAGTACAGAGAGGAAATTAAGAACCTGGTGGTATGGTGCGAAGACAATAACTTATCCCTCAACTTCAGCAAGATGAAGGAATTGGTTGTTGACTTCAGGAGGAGTACCGGACCGCACGACCTAATTTACATCGGTGGTGCGCAAGTGGAACAGGTTAAAAGCTTTAAGTTCCTCAGGGTCAATATCACAAATGACCTGACTTGGTCCAACCAAGCAGAGTTCACTGCCAAGAAGGCCCACCAGCTCCTTTATTTCCTGAGAAAACTAAAGAAATTTGGCCTGTCCCCTAAAACCCTCATTAATTTTTATAGATGCACCGTAGAAAGCATTCTTCTAGGGTGCATCACAACCTGGTATGGAAGTTGTCCTGTCCAAGACCGGAAGAAACTGCAGAAGATCGTGAACACGGCGCAGCCCATCACATAAACCAATCTTCCATCCGTGGACTCACTTTACACCGCACGCTGTCGGAGCAGTGCTGCCAGGATAATCAAGGACACGACCCACCCAGCCAGCACACTTTTCGTCCCTCTTCCCTCCGGGAGAAGGTTCAGGAGCTTGAAGACTCGTACAGCCAGATTTGGGAACAGCTTCTTTCCAACTGTGATAAGACTGCTGAACGGATCCTGATCCGGATCTGGGCCGTACCCTCCAAATATCCGGACCTGCCTCTCAGCTTTTTTTGCACTACCTTACTTCCCATTTTTCTATTTTCTATTTATGATTTATAATTTAAATTTTTAATATTTACTAATTGTAACCATTTTTAATATTTAATATTTGTAATCCAGGGAGTGTGAAGCGCAGAATCAAATATCGCTGTGATGATTGTATGTTCTAGTACCAATTGTTTGGCGACAATAAAGTATAAAGTATATAAATTATCATGGCCCATTCAGAAACTCCAGTGGCTCTGTGGTCCCCAGTTTCTTGTTTATCAATTGCAACCCCTACGATATCTGGCATGGCCCCTTGGAAGGACATATGGCCCATAATGAATTAACTTACCCAGTACATCTTTGGACTGCAATAGGAAACCAGAGGACCTGGAGAAAACTCTCACATTCCACGGGGAGGATGTACAGAGACATTTTACAGAGGATGCCAGGGTTGAACTCTGAATTACGCTGCATTGAGCTGTAATAATGTCGTGCTACTGTGGGGCCCCTGCAGCAGATGTAGCTCCTGTGAAGCCACCCACCATGACACTAGCGAGGGACTGCCACTCGAGACATAGAAGGACAATGTGACAGTTGTGGTCTCCCCAGCCACAGTCGCCTTAAGAGGGGAAGGAGGCATGAGAGATATCTACCAAAACAGGTAGAGACCACAACAGAACCTACCCAACCTGACTGATGAACAGTAGAATGAGTAAAGACAGTCTGGAGATCAGACAAATAGCACATTGTTAGGGGACCGGCAATGTGATATGTTAGTGGACACAGGAGCATCAATAAAGAGAACTGACCTACCCTTACCAAAAGCTAGAAAGGTAATTCATTTTACACATGTAGCGGGGGTAAATGATGAGAAAAGAAAAGTGAGCCTCAGGTACTTGAAATCGGGGGAATACATATCCCAGGTCATTTTGGGTCTGTCCAAACAATGAAAGTACCGTCCAGGAAATAGATGTATTAAGGGAGGTGGGTGCCATCATAAAAGCGGCAATTCATGGCCAAATCAGGGTAAGCAAACACATGCAAACTCTACAGTACACAATATGGCCCATGTAGCCACAGAGGTTCCGACAAACAGGGATAGGATCAGGGAAGGTATGTATGCACTATTCCATCAGCAGTTCCCGGGAATATGCTTGACAGAGAGAGTGGGCAACCAGAGGTCGTGGAGCACGTTGGTATTAATGGCATAGGTAGAAAGGAACATAGGTCCTATACAGTGAGTACATGGAGATAGGGAAGAGGCTGAAGACCAGTTCCTCCAAGGTAGTAATTGTTGGAGCACATTGATGCTGTCATCTGCTTGCTAAACAGAGCCTGCTCCCATTGGGATAAGCGGGGTAGCAGTGTGAGGGTCATGCTTTTTCATTTCTCAATACCATACTGTCATGGTCCCGTCTGGCTATTCTCCATCTTGCTATTACCTCCTTGACTGGGCCTTAATCCCCTCGTCTGATTTCCAATCATTCCCAGTTTCACTAATTACAGCGCACCTGGTTCCCGTTAGTGTACATAGGATAAAACTCGGGCGGCACAGCCATGTTTTGCCAGTTTGTTGGTCGACTCTAGTGTGAGTAAACCTTTTTTTTTTCTGATTCTAAGCTCCGTATCGTTTCCTGGATACTCTACATAAACCCTGTCTCTGTGTAAAGACTCTCCTGGATACCGGTTCCCCGTTCGCGGCGGTGCTAACGCCTCACGACTCTGCCTCCACGCTTGTGTCCTCACTTCGGTTCGTCCTCAGCCTCGTCCTTGCAACAGAACGAACTGGCCAAGAATAAACCCAGCAGACACGGACCCCGTACAACAGGCCCTCACCAGCCAGCGCTACCTACTGGGTGCCCACGACCAACTGCTCAGAGAGGTCACGGAAAAACTTTGTGCACTGTCCACGAATGTGAGGAAGGTCAGTGAGCAGGTTGACCGGGTATCGTTTCCGTTACTCCATCCCTTCCAAGTACCCCGACTGACCAAATCACACAGCCTGAGATAGCTACGCCCCTTGGATTGGCAACACAATCCCCTCCAGAGCCATATGTACCCAAACTGGAACCCTACACTGGGGACCTAGGGAAGTGCCAGGCCATCTTATTACAATGCTCTTTGGTCTTTGAGCAACAGCCACGTACATAGACCTTGGACAGATCAAATATTGCACATATCATGGGGCTGTTACAAAGGGATGCCTTGGCATGGGCCACCGCAATCTGAAACAACCGACCAGAGGTCTGTTCCTCCTTCGTCTCCGAAATGAGGAAGGTCTTTGAACATCCTATTCATGGTAAGGATGCCACTAAGCACTTGCTAACTCTGTGTCAGGGCTCGTGAAGCGTAGCAAAATACTCCATCAAGTTCCGAACATTAGCTGCCAACTCTGGGTGGAATAACGAGGCACTACTGGAAGTGTTCCGACAGATAAGATAAAAGATGAACTGTCCGCGAGGAATGACGCGGACAGCCTGGACTCTCTGATCTCTCTAGCCACGAGCTCAATAATCGACTTTGAGAGCGTCTGAGAGAAAAGACCAGTTGCCCCGCTCCTCAGGTCACTCCAAGTCCCACCTTACCATCTTCAGCCAGCCTCCCTTCCCCAGCCTCTCCAAGTATAGCTCCTGCTCCGACCATCCCCACTACCCTGGGGGAGGAACCGATGCATCTGGGACGGAACCGTCTCTCCCCTGCCGAACGACTTTGGAAGCGGAGAGCTGGGGATTGTTACTATTGCGGCCACTCAGGACATTTCCAGGATACCTGTCCTCTGCGGCCAAAAGGGAGGGCTCATGAGTAGAAAGGGGGACCCTGGTGAGCCGGACAACACTCCCTTCAGTCCCTCAGATCCCGGCTACTGTGAATTATCAACAACAGTCATTGTCTCTATCCGCCTTGGTGGATTTCATTGCTGAGGGAAATCTGCCGGACGAGGAAATAGCCTTCCGGGCCGGAATACCTCTGATGCCGTTAAGTACCCCTCTGGAGGCCTGGGCGCTGGACAGAAAACTGCTGGCTCGGGTTACCCACTGTATATCAGCCCTGACCTTGATTCTGTCCGGAAACCATCGAGAGGAGGTACGATTTAATCTCATCCATTCTCCTCAAGCCTCTGTAGTTCTAGGATATCCCTGGCTGAATTACCACAACCCCTACATCGACTGGTCTACCGGGAGGATAGCCAGCTGGAGCCCGTTTTGCCACGCCACTTGTCTGCGGTCGGCTCCATCCCCCAGGGAGGCTACCGCAACCTCGCCTGACTTGGAACCCCTCGACTTGTCCGGAGTCCCTGCAGAACAGCATGACCTGGGACAGGTATTCAGCAAACAACAGGCTCTTTCCCTGCCTCCACACCAACCATATGATTGCGCTATCAACCTTCTCCCTGGGGCCTCGTTACCCACCAGCAGTCTTTATAACTTATCCCAACCGAAGAGAGAGGCTATGGAGAAATACATTAGTGAGTCCCTCGCGGTGGGCATTATTCGACCTTCATCCTCCCCGGTGGGCGCCGGTTTCTTCTTTGTAGAGAAAAAGGGTAGGTCGCTTCATCCCTGTATTGATTACCGAGGCTGAAACAATATACAGTGAAAAATAAGTACCCACTACCCCTCATTAACTCGGCATTTGAACCACTTCACGGAGCCACCATCTTCTCGAAGTTGAACTTTCGTAGCGCCTACCATCTAGTCAGGATGAGGGAGGGAGATGAATGGAAGACGGCCTTTAATACACCTTTGGGCTACTTCGAATACTTGGTCATGCCGTTTGGCCTCACCAATGCCCTCACTGTTTTTCAAGCCCTAATCAATGATGTACTGAGGGACTTTATTAATTGTTTCGTGTTCATCTACCTAGATGGCATCTTAATATTTTCTCGCAGCCCCCAGAATCACGTTCACCATGTCCGTCTAGTCCTCCAGAGACTGTGGGAGAACAAGTTATTTGTGAAGGCAGAGAAATGTGAGTTCCACGTCTTTTCAGTCAGCTTCCTGGGCTACATCATCGAGAGCGGGCAGGTGAGGGCAGATCCCGAGAAGATCAGCATGGATTTGTGAAAGGAAAATCATGTCTGACGAAGCTCATAGAATTTTTTGAGGATGTAACTCGTAGAGTGGATAGGGGAGAAGCAGTGGATGTGGTATATTTGGATTTTCAAAAGGCTTTTGACAAGGTCCCACACAGGAGATTAGTGTGCAAACTTAAAGCACACAGTATTGGGGGTAAGGTATTGGTGTGGGTGGAGAATTGGTTAGCAGACTGGAAGCAAAGAGTGGGAATAAACGGGACCTTTTCAGAATGGCAGGCGGTGACTAGTGGGGTACCGCAAGGCTCAGTGCTGGGACCCCAGTTGTTTACAATATATATTAATGATTTGGATGAGGGAATTAAATGCAGCATCTCCAAGTTTTCGAATGACACGAAGCTGGGTGGCAGTGTTAGCAGTGAGGAGGATGCTAAGAGGATGCAGGGTGACTTGGATAGGTTGGGTGAGTGGGCAAATTCATGGCAGATGCAATTTAATGTGGATAAATGTGAAGTTATCCACTTTGGTGGCAAAAGTAGGAAAACAGATTATTATCTGAATGGTGGCCAATTAGGAAAAGGGGAGGTGCAACGAGACCTGGGTGTCATTATACACCAGTCATTGAAAGTGGGCATGCAGGTACAGCAGGCGGTGAAAAAGGCGAATGGTATGCTGGCATTTATAGCGAGAGGATTCGAGTACAGGAGCAGGGACGTACTACTGCAGTTGTACAAGGCCTTGGTGAGACAACACCTGGAGTATTGTGTGCAGTTTTGGTCCCCTAATCTGAGGAAAGACATCTTTGCCATCGAGGGAGTACAAAGAAGGTTCACCAGATTGATTCCTGGGATCGCGGGACTTTCATATGAAGAAAGACTGGATGAATTGGGCTTGCACTCGTTGGAATTTAGAAGATTGAGGGGGGATCTGATTGAAACGTATAAGATCCTAAAGGAATTGGACAGGCTAGATGTAGGAAGATTGTTCCCGATGTTGGGGAAGTCCAGAACGAGGGGTCACAGTTTGAGGATAGAGGGGAAGCCTTTTAGGACCGAGATTAGGAAAAACTTCTTCACACAGAGAGTGGTGAATCTGTGGAATTCTCTGCCACAGGAAACTGTTGAGGCCAGTTCATTGGCTATATTTAAGAAGGAGTTAGATATGGCCCTTGTGGCTACGGGGGTCAGGGGGTATGGAGGGAAGGCTGGGGTGGGGTTCTGAGTTGGATGATCAGCCATGATCATAATAAATGGCGGTGCAGTCTCGAAGGGCCGAATGGCCTACTCCTGCACCTATTTTCTATGTTTCTATGATCCGGGCGGTGGAAGAATGGCCCAGATCCACCTGCAAGCAACTACAGCGGTTTTTCGGGTTTGCAAACTTTTATCGCCGATTTATCAGGGATTACAGACGGGTGGCGGCGCCCCTTACCCGACTTACCTCCCCTACCACACCTTTTAGTTGGGACTCCAAGGATGATTTGGCATTCACTGACTTAAAGAGGCGATTCTCAACCGCTCCCATCCTGGTCCAACCGGACCCCTCCCGTCAATTCATTGTTGAGGTTAACGCCTCCGACTCTGGGGTAGGAGCAGTCCTGTCCCAACGATCAAGTGCGGATGGAAAGCTTCATTCCTGTGCTTTCTTTTCTTGCCGAATGTCCCCCACCGAACGGAATTACAACGTGGGGAATTGGGGTCTACTGGCGGCCAAGCTAGCATTGGAAGAGTGGGGGCACTGGCTGGAGGGGGTGGAACACCCGTTTATTGTTTGGACTGATCATAAGAACTTGGGATATGTACATAGACTGCCAAACGTTTGAACAGCCGCTAGGCCCATTGGGCATTATTTTTTGGAAGTGGTTGAGGCAGGTTCCATGTTGTCGTTTAAAGTAAAATTGGATAGATATATGGACAGGAAAGGAATGGAGGGTTATGGGCTGAGTGCAGGTCGGTGGGACTAGGTGAGAGTAAGAGTTCGGCACAGACTAGAAGGGCCGAGATGGCCTGTTTCTGTGCTGTAATTATTATATGGTTATAAGACTCATGTCCTTTGGCGTATGTAGGTCTCTCCTTCACGTGTTCTACCAGTCTGTTGTCACCGATACAATCTGCTGTGTGATGGTGTGCTGGGGCAATGGCATCAATACAAGTGATGCCAACAGGCTCAATAACTGATTGGAAAAGCTGGCTCTGTTATTGGAGTCAAACTGGACATAATGGAGGCTGCGGTAGAACAAAGGACCCTACAAAAATCCTGGCAATTCTAGAAAATCTTTCCCACTCTCTGCTTATAACCTTGGCAGAGTAGCACTTTTAGTAATGGAGTAAGACAACTGTGCTGCTCCGAGGATTACTATATGAGGTCATTCTTACCCTTGGTCATTAGACTCTATAATGGGTCAACCTACAGCCGGAGAAGTGATGACACCCTCCTGTTAGAATTGTTTGAGAAAACTTATATTTTTATTCTTTCTTGCTTCTCTTCTAATATTTGTATATCTGTGCACTTGTAATCCTACTGTTACACTGTGATTTCCTTTGGGATCAGTAAGGTATGTATGTATCTATCTATTACTCCTGGACAGGAATAGGATGATAGTGCATCTGGTGCAGGGGGCAGGGTTTCAGATTTCTGTGGAATGCCTGACCTGTACAAAACAGAGTTTCCAACTGAACCTGAGGGGAAGCCAATATCCTTGTGGAGAGGTTTGCTAGAGCGGTTGGGGAGGATTGAAAGTAATTTAACAGGGTCATGGAAACCAGAATGACATGGCTGAGAATGGGGCAGTTGGTATGCAAACAGATGGAGTGTGTAATCAGACTGAGAGGAAGGGTGGGTAGAGGATGGGTAAAATTGCAGTCAGTGGGATGAGTTGAAGCATCACATGCAGGCAAAATTGAAAGTGTTATGTTTGAATGCACACAGTACACAGAATAAGTTGGATGATCTTATGGCACAATTAGAGATTGGGAAGTATGTTGTGGGCATCACTGAGTCATGGCTGAAAGAAGATCATAGTTGGGAATTCAATATTCAAGGATGCACATTCTATCGAAAGGACAGGCAGATAGGCAAAGGGGTTGGGGTGTCTCTGTTGATAAACGTTGAAATCAAATCCTTAGAAATAGGTGACATAAGATTGGAAGGTGTAGAATCCTTGTAGGTAGCGTTAAGAAACCACAAAGGTAAAAACCCTGGTGGGAATTATATATGAGGTGAGGGCCTCCACTGACTGTTCGGAGTTGACCATGGATATTGTGTCCTAGCTGTCTAGATACACAAGCCTGGGCAGTACGATATGGAGAGCAGGGTTGCCCATGTAGCAAGCTCTCCCTCTCCATGTATCTGATGAGCCCAAAGGAAGGGCAGAGACCAATACAGTTTGGTACCAACAGCATCGCAGGAGTTACCAATCAGCATTGAATTCAATGCAGGACTGCCTTAGGGACTCCAGCTCTGGATTTTTCTCCTTGGGGTTTACCCCTGAAGCCTTCCCCACGAGTGGGTATAGCTGCAGGGCAGCAGAGGTTTTGAGATCAGACTTCTCCATCTTCTAGATGAGCTACTAATCATGGCTGACAAGCCCCATCTGCCTGAAGCAACTGGTTTAAAGCACCAGTAACCCGCCTTTGCCCCTTCTCTTGTCAGTGGAAATGGTTCCGCCCAGGCTTAGTAGCTAAGCCACATGTGAAGGCCGGGTGCTGGACTCGGTTGTCAGAGGCCATTTGAGGCACAGGCCATTGAGAGCATTTAATAGATAATGGGATCTTGTCCCCATTACCACCCCCAGCTATAACATCCTTAAGGAATCTGGGAATTATAAACAGACCTCCAAAAAGTAGCCAGAATATGAGATATAAATTATAATGACAGATAGAAAGGCATGTGAAAAGGGAAATGCTACGATAGTAATGTGAGATTTCAAAATGGAAGTAGATTGGGAAAATCAAGTTAGTGCTGGATATTAAGAGAGGGAATTTGTAGACGTTCTATAAGATGGATTTCCCATGAGGGGAAGGGCACTTCTGGACTGGATGCTGTGTAATGAACCGGATCTGACTAGGGGGCTTAAGGTAAAGGAACCCTTTGGAGTCAGTCATCATAATATGATAGTATTCACCTTTCACTTTGAGAGGAAGAAGCTGAAGTCAGATGTATCATAATCACAGAGGCGTGAGAGAGGAACTGGCCAAAGTTGATTGGAAGGGGACACTGGCAGGGACAAAGGCAGAACAGCAGTGGCTGGAACTTCTGGGAGACAATGCAGAAAGCACAGGATACATACATCCCAAAGATAAATACTCAAAAGGAGGGTTGAAGCACCCGTGGCTGACAAGGGAAATCAAAGACTGCATAAAAACAAAATCCACAAAAAATAGTGAAAAGGTTGAGGATTGGAAAGCTTTTAAAAAAGCAACAGAAGGCATTCAAAAAAACCATAAGAGAGAATAGATGAAAAAGATGAAAAGTAAGCTAGCCAATAATATAAAAAAAGATACCAGAAGTCTTCATTTTAGATATGTAAAGAGTAAAAGAAGGACAAGAGTAGATAACTGACCTCTGGGAAATAACACTGGAGAGGTAGTAATAGGGGAGAGGGAAATGGAAGACAAACTTAATCAGAATTCTGCATCAGTCTTCGCTGTAGATGTCATTAACAATATGCCAGAAATTCCAGAGAGTCAGGGGGCAGAAGTAATGAGAATTACTCAGGAGAAGGTACCTGGGAAGTGTCATAAGGGGGTGTGTTGGAGGCGGACCCAAATGCAAGACACAGACACTGAAGTACTAGGAACAGGACTAGGGTTATCGAGATAGCAAAGTGAGTAAGGAAGAAACGACACTGGACAGAGACACAGGCCCTGGACGAGACTAGGATTCAGGGCCTGGGCAAGGACTCGGGCTAGAAGCACGGGACCCAGACGTGGAACGAGGAACAAGCCTGGACTCAGAACTCGGAACTCCGGAACGAGGGTCTGGACAAGGACCCGGAACCTGGGTCTTGGTTGAGAATCCAAACCTGGGTCTTGACTCAGAACCGGAACCTGGGTCTAGGCGAGGACTCAGGACTAGGATCTTGGCAAGGACAGGATGAGGAATCTCCAGCACTGGGCTGGGCGAGGAACTGGAACTAGATGAGGACACGAAGCTCAGATTTGGACAGGACTGGAATATGGCACCTGGACTCGGACTTGAACTGGACGCTCAGAGCCTTGGACGTGGACTGGATGCTCAGAGCCTTGGACGTGGACTGGACGAGGTACTCCAGGGCAGGACGAGGCTCTTAGACTAGGATTGGCTTGGTTCTTGGACTCAGCTTGGTTATGCTCTTGGGTATGGAGCCAGACTCCTCCATGGAGTGCAGAGCCAGTGCCCTTTCTAGGACGCAGGGCCAGGATGACTGGACAAGGTGGACTGGACTGGATGAGAGACTCCTAGACTGGACGAGAGTCTCCTGGATTAGATGAGAGACTCTTGGACTGGATGAGAACACAAAGTCTTGACTTCGGCAGGACTGAAACACAACACAGAGCCGGAACCCATCCATGGGAATAGGATTTAGAGCTGGGGCTTTATACAGAGTCAGGTCCCCTCCTTGGGAACAGGACCTAGGGCCGGGACTCTTCTTTGACACGGACACTAAACACGGGGACACAAAGACATAGTTCCAAACTCAATGATAGATAGTTCCATATCTTGGCATGGCAAGGCTCCGGTCTCCCTCTGGCAGTTGAACTTGATGGGGATGCAGGCAAGGCTTCAGAAGTAAGGGGAAGGGAAGGGCAAAAAACCTTAGTTTTCAGAGATATTTATGGGCCAGACCGAAATGAAAGTCAGGTGCCTCAGTTAAGGCACCCAACAGAACAAGGAAGAAAACTGGAAAACCTGGAACAAGGATCGATGGACCGGACCGTGAACCAGAATGCAGCTTTCACGGACCAGACCATGACAGGAAGATGAAAGTTCTGAAGGTGGTTAAGTCACCTGGACCAGATGGACTTCATCCCAGGGTTCTGAAAGAGGTAGGTGAAGCATTAGTAATGATCTTTCAAGAATCCCTAGATTCTGAAATGGTTCTGGAGGATTGGAAAAATGCAAATGTCACTCTAATATTTAAGAAAGGGGGGAGTTAGGAAAAAGGAGATTGTAGGTCGGTCAACCTGACTTCAATGGTTTGGAAGATGTTGGAGTCTAAAGTTAGCATTGTTTCCTTCAGAGAAAAACCTGCCTGATAAATCTGTTGAAATTCCTTGAGGAAATAACAGGCAGGATAAACAAAGGAGAGTCAGTGGATGTTGTTTACTTGGATTTTCAGAAGGCTTTTGACAAAGTGCCACTCATGTAGCTGCTTAACAAGGTAAGAGCCCATGGTATTACGTGAAAGATACAAGCGTGGATAGAAGATTGTCTCATTGGCAGGATGCAAAGGGAAGAAATAAAGAGGGCCTTATCTGTTTGGTTGCAGTGACTAGTTGTGAAGGGTTCATGTTGTGACTGCTTCTTTTCATATTATATCAATGATTTGGATGACGCTAATGATGGCTTTGTGACCATTTTTGCAAACATTACCAAGTTAGGTGGAGGGGCAGGTAGTGTTGTGGAAGCAGGGAGTCTGCAGATCTAATTAGACAGATTAGGAAAATGGGCAAAGAAGTAGCAGATGGAATATTCTAAAGAGAAGTGTGTGATCATGCACTTTGGTAGAAGGAATAGAGGTGTGGGTTACTTTCAAAGCAGGAAGAAAATTCAAGAATCAGGGGTGCAAAGGGGCTTGGGAATCATTGTGCAGGATTCCTAATGTTTAACCTGTTGATTGAGTCAATACTACGGAATGCAAATGCAATGTTAGCATTCATTTCAAGAGTATATGAGCAAAAATGTAATGCTAAGGCTTTACAAGGCATTGGTCAGACTGCACTTGGACTATTGTGAGCACTTTTGGGACTCTTATCTAAGAAGTGATCTGCTGGAATTGGAGAGAGTCCAATCAAGAATGATTTCAGTAATGAAAGGGTTAATGTATGAGGAGCATTTGATGGCTCTGGGCCTGTGCTTGATGGAGTTTTGAAGAATGAGGGGGGAAGTCATTGAAACATATAGAATATTGAAAGGCCTAGATATAGTTTGTATGTGGAGAGGATGTTTCAATGGTGGGGGTGCGGGGGTTTCTAGGAACAGAGGGCACAGCCTCAGAATAGATGGACTTCCATTTAGAACAGAAATGAGGAGGAATTTCTTTAGCCAGAGGGTGGTGAATTTGTGGAATTCTTTGCCATAGATGACTGTGGAGGCCAAATCATACACCTGTATTTAAAGCAGAGATTGCTAAGTTCTTGATTAGTTAGGATGCCAAAGGTTATGGAGAGAAGGCAGGAGAATGGGGTTGAGAGGGATAAAAAAATTAGCCATGATGTTTCGTCAGAGCTGACTCAATGGGCCAAATGGCCTAATTCTGCTCCTATGCCCTACAGTCTTATGGTATGAGCTAAACACAAAGAAGACTGTGTGCAGGTTCAAATAGACTCACTTAAAATTAAGAGAACTGAACAAACCCCACAAACAACACCTCATGAACACACTGACAGCTGTTTTAAGTATATTAAAGGAAATGACATAATAGGATATACTGAAGGAGTGTTCTTCATTCAACAACCCACCAATTGAGCCAGTAAAGGATCCTGGCGGAACCTATTTGTTGACCATGGATTACACTGTACTCAATAAGGCTACACCATGATAGCACCCCATTGTGGCCAGGCCAGCTACAACCCTCTCCCCGACACATAGAATATTTGCATCCTAAACATTGACAATGGGGGCACCAATTCAGATTTTTGGATCATTGGGACCTCTTCTGGGGCAGGTGTGACCTGTACAAGGACAGGTTGCACTTAAATCTAAGGGGAACCAATATCCTGGCAGGGAGGTTTGTTAATGTTTCTGGGGAGGGCTTAAAGTAGATATGCAGGGGGGTGGGAACTGAAGTGAAGAGGTAGAGGATGGAGAGGTTGGAGCACAAGTAGAGACAGCTTGTAGGGAGTTTGTGAGGAAGGATAGGCACATGAAAGGGCCAACACGCACTCAGCCTGATGGCTTGAGATGTGTCTATTTTAATGAAGGACTATCATAAACAAGGCGGATGAACTTAGAGCGTGGATTAGTATGTGGAATTATGACGTTGTGGCTATTACGCAGACTTGGATGTCTCAGGAGCAGGAATGGTTGCTGAGTGTGCCAGGCTTTAGATATTTCAAAAAGAACAGAGAGGGAGGCAAAAGAGGTGGGACATGGCATTGCTAATCAGGGATAGTGTCATGGCTGCAGAAAAGGAGGACAGCATGAAGGGATGGTCTACTGGGTCCGTGCTGGTGGAAGTCAGAAACAGGAAAGGGGCAATAACTCTACTGGGGGTTTTTATAGACCCCTGAGTAGTAACAGGGATATCAAGGAGCAGATAGGGAGGCAGATTCTAGAATGGTGCAATAATAATAGGGTTGTTGTGATGGGCGATTTTAACTTTACTAATATTGACCGGTATCTCCTTGGAGCAAGGGGTTTGCATTGGGTTGCGTTTGTTCAGAATGTTTCCTGCCACAATGTGTAGATAAGCCAAGTAGAAGAGAGGCTGTACTTGATCTGATATTGGGAAATGAACCTGGTCAGGTGTCAGATCTCTTGGTGGAAGAGCATTTTGGAGGTAATGACCACAACTCTATCTCCTTCACCATAGCACTGGAGAGGGATAGGAGCAGACAATTTGGGAAAACATTTAATTTTGGTGGGGGAAATATGATGTTATTAGACAGGAACTTGGGAACATAAAATGGGAGCAGATGTTCTCAAGGAAATGCAAGGCAGAAATGTAGTAATATTCAGGGAATATTTAGTAATATTCAGGGAATATTTGCATGGAGTTCTGCATAGGTATATTCCATTGAGGCAGGGAAAGGATGGTAGGGTAGAAGAACCATGGTGTGAAAAGGATGTAGAAAATCTAGTTAAGAAGAATAGAAAAGCTTACAAAAATTTCAAGAAAGTAGGTACTGTTGGAGCTCCAGAAAATTACAAGGTTGCTAGCAAGGAGCTTAAGAAAGGAGCATGGAAAGCCAGAAGAGGCCATGAGCAGGATTAAGGAAAACCCCAAGACATTCTCCAACTATGTGATCAAGAGGATGAGCCATGTAAGAATAGGACCAAACAGGTGTGAGAGTGCAAATGTGTGCATGAAGCCAGAGGAGGTAGTGGAGATATTTAATGTATACAAGTACTTTACTTCAGTATTCACCAGGGAAAAAGACCTTGGCAATTATGAGGATGACTTACACTGGACTGAAATGCTTGAGCATATAGTCGTTAAGAGAAAGGATGTGCTGGAGCTTTTGGAAAGCATCAAGTTGGATAAGTCACAGGGATCAGATGAGATATACCAGGCTACTGTGGGAAGCGAGGGAGAAGATTGCTGAGCCTCTTGTGATGATCTTCAACAGAGACAAGAGAAGAATCGGAGGATCAGAGGACTGCAAATAGTGTTCCCTTGTTCAAGAAGGGGAGTAAATATAACCCAGGAAATTATAAACCAGTGAGTCTGACTTCAGTGGTGAACAAGTAGTTGGAGAGGCTCCTAAGAGGCAGGATCTATGAGCATTTGGAGAGATATAATATGATTAGGGATAGTCAGCATGGCTTTGTCAAGGACAAATTGTGTCTTACGGGCCTAATTGAATTATTTGAGGCTGTAACAAAACACATTGAGGAAGGTAGAGCAGTGGATGTAGCGTATATGGATTTCAGTAAGGCATTTGATATTTTTCCCCGTGCAAGTCTCCTTCAGAAAGTAAGGAGGCATGGGATCCAAGCAGACCTTGCTTTGTGGATCCAGAATTGGCTTGTCCACAGAAGGCAAAGGATGGTTCTAGATGGTTTGTATTCTGCATGGAGGTCGGTGACCAGTGGTGTTCTGCAGGGATCCATTCTGGGACCCCTCCTCTTTGTGATTTTTGTAAATGACCTTGATGAAGATTTAGAAGGGAGGGTTAGTAAGTTTGCTGATGACACAAAGGTTAGGGGTGTTGTAGATGGTCCAGAAGGTTGTCAGAGGTTACAGTGGAACATCAATAGGATGCAGAACATGGCTGAGAAGTGGCAGATGGACTTTAATCCACATGAGTGTGAAGTGGTTCATTTTGGTAGGTCAAATTTGAAGACAGAATATTATGAAAACAGTCAGTCCTCTTTTATTGTCATTTAGAAATGCATACATGCATTAAGAAATGATACAACATTTCTCCAGAGTGATATCACAGAAAACAGGACAGACCAAAGACTAACACTGACAGAACCACATAATTATAACATATAGTTACAGCAGTGCAAAACAATACCATAATTTGATGAAGAACAGACCATGGGCACAGTAAAAAAAAAAGTCGAGTCGATCGACTCCCGAGTCCCCGATAGCAGGCGGTAAAAGAGAGAAACTCTCTGCCATAAACCTCCAGGCACTGTTAACTTGCCTATACCTTGGAAGCAGCCGACCACAGCTAACACTGAGTCCATCCATCCTAAAAACTTTGAGCTTCTGACCAGCCTCTCCGACACAGCCTCTCAAACACCATCCTCTGCAGAGCGCCTTCGTCCTCTCCCCGGCCACTGAAGCATGCAAAGCCGAGGATTTCGAGGCCTTCAGCTCCGGAGATTCTGGTTACCACACAGTAGCAGAGGCAGCGAAGCGGGCATTTCAGAAGATCTCCAGATGTTCCTTCGTACTCTCACATCTATCTCCATCAAATCAGAATTGTGCACGGTCCCCTACTTGACAGATGACAGATATCATCAACGAAGTGGACGCGCACGCTGCCATTGCGCCACCATCATCTCCCCCCTCCCGGGAGGATATTATTGGTAATTCTCTTGGCAGTGTGGAGGATCTGAGAGATCTTGGGGTCCATGTTCATAGGACAATCAAAGCTGCTGTATAAGTTGACAGTGTTGTTAATGAGGTGTATGGTGTGTTGGCCTTCATCAAACGTGGGATTGAGTTCAAGCCATGAGGCAATGTTACTGCTATATAAGACTTTGGTCAGACCCCACTTGGAATACTGTGTTCAGTATTGGTCACCTCACTACAGGAAAGATATGGATACTATAGAGAGAATGCAGAGGAGATTTATAAGGATGTTGCCGGGATTGGAGAGCATGCCTTATGAGAATAGGTTGAGTGTACTTGGCCTTTTCTCCTTGGATTGACGGAGAATGAGTTGATCTGTTAGAGGTGTATAAGATGAAATATTACAGAGAAACCATTACATTAGCAGTGAAACATTACAGAGAAACCATTACACTAGCAGTGAAACCTTACAGAGAGTCAATTACATAAGCAGTGAAACCTTACAGTGCAT
This sequence comes from Mobula hypostoma, assembly GCF_963921235.1. Lineage (NCBI taxonomy): Eukaryota > Metazoa > Chordata > Chondrichthyes > Myliobatiformes > Myliobatidae > Mobula > Mobula hypostoma. The sequence goes on along the minus strand of NC_086103.1, from coordinate 97,451,539 downwards.
TACAATAGAAACATAGAGAATCAACAGCACAATACAGGCCCTTTGGCCCACAAAGCTGTGCCGAACATGTCCTTACCTTAGAAATTATCTAGGATTACCTAGAGCCTTCTATTTTTCTAAGCTCCATGTACCTATCCAGGAGTCTCTTAAAAGACCCTATCGTATCCACCTCCACCACCATCACTGGCAGCCCATTCCATGCACTCACCACTCTCTGCATAAAAAACTTACCCCTGATATCTCCTCTGTACCTGCTTCCAAGTACCTTAAAACTGTGCCCTCTAGTGTTAGCCTTTCCAGCCCTGGGAAAAAGCCTCTGACTATCCACACAATAAAATACCTCTCATCATCTTATACACCTCTATCAGGGCACCTCTTAACCTCCACCGCTCCAAGAAGAAAAGGCCAAGTTCACTCAACCAATTCTCATAAGGCATGCTCTCCAATCCAGGCAACATCCTTGTAAATCTCCTCTGCATCCTTTTTATGGTTTCCACATCTTTCCTGTAGTGAGGTGACCAGAACTGAACACAGTACTCCAAGTGGGGTCTGACCAAGGCCTATACAGGTGTTACCTGACCTCTTGGTTCTATGTTAATGGATTCTGGGGTTTGCTATTTATTCCTGAGTCTGAAGACTGATGTTTCCTTCACGTCAGAGGGACAATTGTATACATGGAATGGACAACCTTGCAGTTTCCACAATAGCCCTGCCTTCTTCCATAGCATCATAGCACAGACGTTGGGCATGTTTGACAGCACCATATCAAAGTACAATTCTAAAATATGTCGATGACCTAATTGCCTGCGAGGATGAAGTAGAGCATTGTGGTCAATAGTGAGTGTTTTGGAAGTACTCCAGCACAAGGGATTTACAATCAGCCAACATAAGGTCCAAATAGGAAAGCAAGCAGTCCAATACCAGGGACATGTTCTCTCACAGGGGAGAAGGGGCATGTCAGGTAACAAAAGGACAGCATTTAGATCTATGCCCCGACTAGTCAATGTGAGGAGAGTGAGGAAGGTAATGGGACTGTTCAGTTATTGCCACAACTTCAAACCAAGGGTTGCAGCATTGGTGGCTCCACTGCAGGTTTTAGTCAAAGGAGAGAATCCCCCTCCGGAGGAAGTCAAGTGGAGGTCAGTAGAAGGCCTTCAAGGATAGTAAGAAAGTCCTAGTTTCCGCAGCTGCTTTAGGCTTATGAGATGTGGCTTGCACCTTTTACCTTTACTGCAGAAATGTCGAAGACTACTACACTGCAGTCGCAGCTCGGGACTCAAGACAGGTAGCAGACTATTCATCAAAACAGAATCCTGTTGTAGCTGGACTTCCAGAGCGTGTCGCACCCTTGGATTGTGTACTCTGGACTGTATGGGTTAGTGAGTCGATAGTAATGGTAGGGCATCTCATATTACACACTCCACGTACCACTATACATCTCCTGAATACAGGGAGACTGCGAGGAGTCACAGACACAGGTTGGGAGGTAATTCCCATCCCCAAAGACAAATCAGTAACAATAGTGACCCCCAACTCCTTTGACTAAAACCTGCAGTGGAGCCACCAATGCTGCAACCCTTGGTTTGAAGTTGTGGCAATAACTGAACAGTCCCATTACCTTCCTCACTCCCCTCACATTGACTAGTCGGGGCATAGATCTAAATGCTGTCCTTTTGTTATCTGACATGCCCCTTGTGGGGGTCACTATTGTTACTGATTTGTCTTTGCCCCAGAGGGGGAGGAACATGAGTGTCAAATAGAAATAGAGAAAGATACTGTTGTAAGGGAAATACCACTAGAAGGGAAGAAGAGATTTTTATTGATGGATCCTGGAGGTACATAAAAGGGAAGCCATAGCCTGGATGGGCTGTAGTGACAGTGGCAGGAGAGGAATTAGCCGCAGGGAGGATGCTCAGCTGACGTGGCAGAACGAGTGGCTTTAAGAAAAGCTCTATGCTGTGGCAGGGGGAGTAGACTGCAGGTGCACTTTAGGGGTGGTGCATAAATATCTGATGGTATGGGCACGGAAGGCATTCATAACCTCAGCAGGCACAGTTATTCAGCATGGGTACCTAATGCAAGAACTGCTAGAAGCAGTGAAATTGTCTGCAAAAATAGCAGTGATTAAAGTAAAGGCTCCCCAGAGAGCAGAAATGAAGAGCAAGAAAGGGAATGAGTGGGCAGACCTCAGGGCAAAAGGAGCAGCAGAAGATCAGGAAACAACAGAAACTACTAACGTAAAAGGGTCAGCTACTGAAGTCAATCCAGTAAAACTACATGGGGATGTGGAAGCAGAGGAGAAGGAGAGGTGGAGAAGAGGAGGGACCTGATGGTATCTAGACACATGGGAAAGGAGTAGCTGTTACCCCAGCATGTATTAGGCAGATACTGCTGAAGTTATTCTTAAGGAATGAAGGTGTTATATTTGAATGTACACAGCATACAGAATAAGTTCAATGAACTTGCAGCACCATTACAGATTGGCAAGTATGATGTTGTAGGCATCACTGAATCATGGCTGAAAGATGATTATAGCTGGGAACTGAATGTCCAAGTATGCACTTTGTATCAAAAGGACAGGCAAGAAGGCAAAGGAGTGGCCTGGCTCTGTGGGCAAAAATGAAATTAAATCATTAGAAAGAGGTAACATAGGATCAAAAGCTGTTGAATCGTTGTGGATAGAGCTAAGGAAGTGTAAGGGTAAAAAGTTCATGATGCGAGTTATACACCAACCCCCAAACGGTGATACTTGTGATCTACAAGTTACAACAGGAGATAGAAAGTTCATGCCAAAAGGGCAATGTTACAATAGTCATGGGGGATTTAAATATGCAGGTAGATTGGGAAAATAAGATTGGTGCTGGATTCCCAGAAGGGAAATTTCTAGAATGCTGATGTGACGATAAGATGGCTTTTTAGAGCAGCTGATGGTTGAACCCACCAGGGGATCAGCAATGCTGGACTGGGTGTTGCGCAATGACCCGGAATTGATTAGAGAGCTTAAGGTAAAAGAACCCTTAGAGGAAAATGATCATAATATTGTGACGCTCTGGGTAGGGGGCGGGGGGGGGGTGGGGGGAGAGTGGTGATTGACAGCCTACCCCTGCTTCTAATGACCAGCACTGTATATTGTTCTTATGTTAAAATGCTTTTCTGAGATTATGCTAGGAAGTTCCAGTTCATTTATGGTTACATTTTAGCTTGGGCTATACAGTTATTTGCTTGTGCATTTGTGGGTCACCCTGACTGCAACCGGAGTGTGTGATGGTCACCTCCCCTGTCTGCGTGAGACTGGTTGGGATCACTCCCCGGGTCATGGTGCCCAGTCTGTTTTGTGTTTATCACAATAAAATAGTTGTTGAGTTAACGAGCTTCCTTGTCTGTCATTGTAGACCAAATGCTCGCCACAATATGATCAAATCCACCCTGAAATTTGAGGAGAAACCAAAATCAGATATATCAGCATTACAGTGGAATAAAGGAAATTACAGAGGCATCAGAGAGGAGTTGGCCAAAATTGATTGCGAAAAGAACATTGGCAGGGATTAAGGCAGAATAGGAATGGCTGGAATTTCTGGAAGCAATTCGGAAGGCACAGGATATATATATATCCCAAAGAGGAAGAAGTATCCTAAAGGCAAGATAACACAAGTCAACTGGATATCAAACTACTAGAAAACAAAGCTAGAGAGGTAGTAATGGGGGACAAGGAAATGGCAGACAAACTGAATGAGTATTTTGCATCAGTCTTCAGTGTGGAAGACATTAGCATTATGGTAGAAGTTCCAGGTGTCAGGAGTCATGAAGTATGTGAAGTTACCATCACTAGGGAGAAGGTTCTTGGGAAACTGAAAGGTCTGAAGATAGATAAATCACTTGGACCAGAAGGTTTACACCCCAGGGTTCTGAAAGAGGTGGCTGAAGAGATTATGGAGGCATTAGTAATGATCTTCAAGAATCACTAGATTCTGAAATGGTTCCAGAAGACTGGAAAATTGCAAATGTCATTCCATCCTTCAAGAAGAGAGAGAGGCAGAAGAAGGAAGTTATAGGTCTGACCTCAGTAGTTGGGAAGATGCTGGAATCGATTGTTAAGAATGTGGTATCAGGATATTTGGAGGCACATGATAAAATAGGCCATAGTCAACATAGTTTATTCATGGGAAAATCTTGCCTGACAAATCTGTTGGAATTCTTTGAAGAAATAACAGGTAGGATAGACAAAGAAGAACCAGTTGATGTTGTGTGCTTGGATTTTCATAAGGTCTCTGACAAGATGCCACACATGAGGTTGCTTAACAAGTTATGAACCCATGGTATTTCAGAAAAGGTACTAGCATGGATAAAGCAGTGGCTGATTTGCAGGACACAAAGAGTGGAAGTAAAGGGAACCTTTTCTGGCTGGCTGCTAGTGACTAGTGTTCCACAAGGAACTGTGTTGAGAATAATATTATTTTACGTTATATGGCAGTGATTTGGACGATGGCTTTGTTGCAAAGTTTGCAGACAATATGAAGACAGGTGGAGGGGCAGGTAGTTTTGAGGAGATAGAGAGGCTATAGAAGGACTTATACAGATTAGGAGAACGGGAAAAGAAGTGGAAGGTGGAATACAATGTTGGGAAGTGTGTGGTCATGCACTTTGGTAGAAGAAATGAAAAGGTTGACTATTTTCTAAATGGAGAGATAATACAAAAATCTGAGGCACAAAGGGATTTAGAAGTTCTTGGCATGATTCCCTAAAGGTTAATTTGCAGGTTGAATCTGTGATGAGGAAGGTAAATGCAATCTTTTCATTCATTTCAAGAGGATTAGAATATAAAAGCAAGGATGTAATGTTGAAACTTTATAAAGCACTAGTGAGGCCTCATTTGGAGTATTTTTTGCCTCATTTGCAGTTGTGGGCCCCTTATCTTAAAAAGGCTGTGCTGAAATTGGAGAGGGTTCAAAGGAGATTCACAAAAATGATTCCAGGATTGAATGCTTGTCAAATGAACAGCGTTTAATGGCTTTGGGCCTGTATTCACTGGAATTCAGAAGAATAAGGGGTGACTTAATTGAAACCTATAGAATGATGAAAGGCCTTGATAGAGTGGACGTGGAGAGGATGTTTCCTGTGCTGGGAGTCTCTAAAACCAGAGACACAGCCTCAGAATAGAGAGATGTCCTTTTCGATGGAGATGAGGAGGAATTTCTTTAGCCAGAGGGTGGTGAATCTGTGGAATTCATTGCCACAGGCAGCTGTTAAACCCAAGTTACTGATGAGTCAGTTGGGAGGTAGGTGTGAATAACAACTTCCAGCAATTTTACTGGTTGCTCTGTAGCAAACATCCAGCAATTTAAAGTAATTGCCAAGAGAAACCAGGCCTCCAATAAAATCATGGTAATGCTCCCAATCCCGTGAGCACAAAAGCTGATGCAGAGTAACCACTTAGATATGTACTTCTGGGTGCCATGTGACCCATGCATGTCATTATTGTGCCTTCTTTGACTGAAGGATAAGAACATCCAAAATGGAAATGTTAATTCACCACTTTAAATTCAATTCATTAAAAACACAGCAAAAATATTCAAGTCTCAGATCTAACAATGACCCTTTATTGGCCAGATCCTAGTGGCAGAGAGATGAAATCTGCCCACCCTTCCTCCAGGATTCTGCATTTCCATTATCTTGCATTTCTGTGATTCTCTTGGATGTTTCTATGATTTTATCATACTGTTGTTTTGATTCTATTCCCGTGATCTTGATTCCTGGGGTTCTGGCTGCTTTAACTGCAGAATCACGAGCTTCTACACAATTCCGTTTCTCTCCTATTCAGATCCCATGATTCTCTGATTCCTGTCCAATGATTCAATGACATTACTCCTCCATTGAATTTTTGATTCTATAATAGTTCACTTCTGTGGTATTCTGTTTCTGGGATGTGGTTACCTGTCCAATTCAATGACTCATTGAGCTATTGTTTGCATTTTTCAATGTTTCTACAAGGACAATCCTCTAATGACAGTGTAGTTCCTGAGTGTGTTGTTTGCAAGCCTTTGGAAGCTTGCCCCCAGATTGGTCCTGGATGCAAGCTGCAGAGAGGAACCAGCCTCCAGTTAATCAGTCTAACAACCATAAGAGGCGGGCTCACCTGCATTCTGACCATTAAATCCTGGCCATCAGCACACTGGCTCTACTTTGTGACATACTTAAATGTGTTCCAGGAACCATTTTGCTTCTAAGCCAAATTCCTTTCAATGAGCACCAGCCAGCCAGACCCATCTGTCCAGACTGCCTCTCCGCACTTGTCTAATTGTCTCCATTGTCCAGGACAGCCTGGCTGATTTACAGTCTAAGCCAACAAGCTTTGCTCCCAAATCCTACTTTGTCCTTGGCAATACTATTACTAATTTTGAAGGCCATTCAGACAGGTATATGGATAGAAAAAGCTTTGAGGAATGTGGCAAATTAGTCTTGCTCTGCTTGAGCGAGTCGGTCCCAAGGGCTCGTTTCTAAGCTGTATAGCTCCATGACTAATGCCTGAACTTACAGAACTTTATTTTCTTTCTACTGTCCTTGCCATATTGCTCGACACTTTCTGCCCCTTGGCTTTGTCATCAAGCCTCAGAAGTTGAGAATCAACAACAGCTATAAAGTGCTGCATGATGGGACATGGGCCTTCCTCACCCATCATTTTGACTTTCTTACTGGGGCACTGCAGAGGTTGGATTAAGATCAACAATCAAGCTGCTTGAACAGCTCAATGGGTGGAACAACATTAATGAGAAGAAAGGAAGTGCCATTGTTTTCTGCATCAGGACTCTCAATCAGCTGACTTCTCAGAAGCAGTCACCCATTCTTTTGTTTCCTGGCACTGTCTGGTCAGGAAAAGGATTACTACTCCCCACACCCTCTCCACTCAGCTATGTCTGAGAGAAACTGCAAGTTGTGGCTTTAAAACTATTTTGTCCCTACCCAGCCAGAAACTTTTGCTTTATTGCCAGACATGGTGCACCAGTTGAGAAAAATACAATCTGTAAAGAAGGCTGCAATGCATATTTGTATAGAGGCATCCTTATCAACCGAGTGCAGCATTTGGTATCAGCTTAATATGCAACTGACTCAGATACTGCTGCTTAGCTGAGTGTCCAAGGGCATGGTGTATGAAGATAGGTTGAGAGAGCTAACACAAGGAAATCTGCAGATGCTGGAACTTCAAGCAACACACACAAAAGTTGCTGGTGAACACAAGAGGCCAGGCAGCATCTTTAGGAAGAGGTACAGTCGACGTTTCAGGCCGAGACCCTTCGTCAGGACTAACTGAAAGAAGAGCTTGTCAGAGATTTGAAAGTGGGAGGGGGAGAGGGAGGGGGAGATCCAAAATGATAGGAGAAGACAGGAGGGGGAGGGATGGAGCCAAGAGCTGGACAGTTGATTGGCAAAAGGGATATGAGAGGATCATGGGACAGGAGGCCCAGGGAGAAAGAAAAGGGGGAGGGGGGAAGACCCAGAGGATGGGCAAGGGGTATAGTCAGAGGGACAGACGAAGAAAAAGGAGAGAGAGAAAAAGAACGTGTGTATATAAATAAATAACGGACCTACCACCCCACCAGCCTCCGGGTCCAACATATATTTCTCCGTAACTTCCACCACCTCCAACAGCATCCCACCACTAAGCGCGTTTTTTCCTCCCCCCCTCTGCTTTCTGCAGGGATCGCTCCCTACACGATTCCCTTGTCCAGTCATCCCCCCCATCCCTCCCCACCGATCTCCCTCCAGGCACTTATCCTTGTAAGCGGAACAAGTGCTACACCTGCCCTTACACTTCCTCCCTTACCACCATTCAGGGCCCCAGACAGTCCATCCAGGTGAGGCGACACTTCACCTGTGAGTTGGCTGGGGTGATATACTGCATCCGGTGCTCCCGATGTGGCCTTCTATATATTGGAGAGACCCGACGCAGACTGGGAGATCGTTTCGCTGAACACCTATGCTCTGTCCGCCAGAGAAAGCAGGATCTCCCAGTGGCCACACATTTTAATTCTACATCCCATTCCCACTCTGATATGTCTATCCACGGCCTCCTCTACTGTAAAGATGAAGCCACACTCAGATTGGAGGAACAACACCTTATATTCCATCTGGGTAGCCTCCAACCTGATGGCATGAACATTGACTTCTCAAACTTCTGCTGATGCCCCAACCTGCCCCTTGTACCCCATCCGTTATTTATTTCTATACACACATTCTTTTTCTCTCTCTCCTTTTTTTCCCTCTGTCCCCCTCAATATACCCCTTGCCCTTTCTTTTGGTTCCCCCCTCTCCCTTTTCTTTCTCCCTAGGCCTCCTGTCCCATGATCCTCTCATATCCCTTTTGTCAATCAATTGTCCAGCTCTTGGCTCCATCCCTCCCCTCCTGTCTTCTATTATTTTGGATCTCTCCCTCCCCCTCCCACTTTCAAATCCCTTACTAGCTCTTCTTTCAGTTAGTCCTGATGAAGGGTCTCAGCCTGAAACGTCGACTGTACCTCTTCCTAGAGATGCTGCCTGGCCTGCTGCGTTCACCTGCAACTTTTATGTGTATTGCTTGAGAGAGCTAGGCTTTTATCTTTGGAGCAAAAGCAGATGAGAGACAACTTTTGTAGCGTGGATGAAATTACCGGAGAGACAGTCACTGGTAGATACAAAGCAGCTTCTTTATTCAACACAACAAAGTGCAGCAGGCATCTCGAGACGCTTTCCGCAGAAAGGTCTGCTAGCTAAAATGTGGGCTCGATATTTATATGCTAAACACAAAGGCAGTGGCTACTTAAAAAGTTACAGACAATGCTTCCTTTTGAAGTTAAATACAAACATCACACCTTCAGATTTCATCCTTTCCTTCTGACACCAACATGTCTGTGTTGGTATCCACTGCCTTTAGTTCAATCCACAATACACTTATTTGGCATTTTACGTGCTAACATAGAAGACAATTAATATTTATAATGTATAGATAAGCCTGTCTTCGAAACTACTGCATCAGGCACCAGAAGTATTCTCACCTTTTAGGAAGCCCATTATGGTGGACTCAATCCACAGTCCTTTGTCAAATAGTTAAAATAGAAGTCTGGTGGCCAAAGTCATTTAAGTGTTAACAAATCATCTACCCAAAAAGAAATCTACTCTAACAGTCCCTCCTCTTGGCCCTCCTGGACAAATTAAATTTGTATCAGGAAAGGCCAACCTAGGAGGATCTGCTCAAATAGGGCAGCAAAAATGCCCTGTCTCGAAGATCCCCCCCAAAATTATGTACCTCGACATCTATCTTAGCATTACCTACCGAATGTTAAGCAGAGAGGCTGTTCAAGTCTTTAGGAATGCAGCTCCTTTCGTGTGCCTGCAGGCTGACTGCATCTTAATCACATTCCTTTGTCTTCGGCCCTTTATCCTCTGGTCACTGAAACTCTCCTTCCAGGAGCACCCACAGGCTTTCTCATCGATGTACAGGAAGGGGTTGGGGTGGCCTCTACGTAAATGTCTGCAAGGACCTCTCCTCGGTGGTACCCCCTTCTGAACTGTTCCGTTGATCACTGGCTCAACTGCTGAAAAGGGCTCAGCTCTTCAGACTCAGGGTGACTGCTTTCAGATGCCGTGGGCAGTCTGAAATGCCATCAAAGTGGTGGAACTTGCCATCTCTGCTTTACCTCAAAACTCCCTCCCCATCTATTTCCCAATAAATTTCTATACTATGCTATAACATTAATCATCTACCTTCAGCAACCAGCCTTCTTTACAGAGTATCATCGTCATCACACTTTAGCAGTCTATTCGTGGTTTTCCAACACGATCTCAGTGTCTTCTGCCACGCTCTCAGCATTTTCTGCCTTTGCGTTTTCTCCGGGTATGTTTTCACCAGCTGTGTTACAGGCTTTTGATATGCTAACAGCTTGCCACCATAGGCGAACAAACCTAGTCGGTGTTATCACGAAAATTAATGATGCTAGTGTGCCACCTGATAAGGGGAAACCCCATTTTGAAAAGATAAGTATGGTGCTGACTTGAGAAATTATTTATATGCCTCACAGATAACCCCTCTGTTATATTGGTGTAATAGGGAATATAAGGCTAGATGGAAGGAAATAGAATTTGGATTAGTTGACAGTTTTCCTCTTCAGGCCTCAATAGCTGACAAAGGATTGATGGCCCAGTTGGAAAAATTTAATAATGCTTGGATAAATCTTACATTAAAAGTATGGCAGAAGGTGGTTAATTCATGTGGAATTAATAACATGCTAAAACTCTTTAGATGGTGTGCATATGATACCGAATTCCTTCCCAACAGAGGAGATAAAAGATTTGAGCTATGGGTAAAGAAAGGTCTTACAACCTACCTCTCATTTATAGATAAAAGAGTATTACAAAGTTTCCAAATCCTGCAGGACAAACATGGCCTAGAACATAATGACTTTTTTAGGTACCTTCAAATATGAAACTATGTTAACCAGAGTTGTAGATATACAGACCTATCAACAGTAGAATTAGAATTTTTCAAGATTCTGAATTTGGCTTGCAGTTCAATACCTAGTAAATCAGTTTCTCGCCTATATAATGCACTCTCCCATGCTAAAAATGTAAATACACTGTATATTAAAGAGAAGTGGGAGAAAGAAGCGGGGATGGTACTTTCAGAGGAGGTTTGGGGGAAAATCTGCAGCTTTCAATGGTCCTCGACTAATTCTTTGACTTGGAGAGAACATTGTTGGAAAAACATTATAAGATACTTCAAGACCCCATATCAGGAAAAATATAAAGATACAAATGTGATGTGTTGGAGAAGGTGTAGCTCCAAGGAGGCAAATCATTTTCATATTTTCTGGGATTGCCCTAAATTAAGTCTATTTTGGGAAGGTATTCATCGAACATTAGTTAAGGTACTTCGGTCCCAGATACCTCTGAACTTTGAGACGCTCTATTTGGGGCATGTATTGTTCCTTGAACAGAAGGAAGATATAAAGTTGCTGCAGGCCCTCTTAGCGGCAAGTAAGAAATCAATCACTAGAAAATGGCTAAATCCAATACCACCTACATTAGAAGATTGGTACGAAATTATCTTGGAAATATTTAAAATGGAAAAGTTGACTTACTCCCTGAGAACTCAAAAAGAAACATTTTATCAAATCTGGAATAAATGGATTGAATATATAACCTCAATGCGAGCAGACTTTAATGACTCTCCTAATGATTTATATTGCTCTTCTCATCAACACAGTAATATTGCTAACGTAAGCACCCCTAGTCTAAATGTTTGTTGTTTTTTTTTGGAAAATAGAGAATTAACACAAGTAAAGGGAAAGATTTGGGAAAGGGATAAAAAAAAATGTAAAAATTAAGTAAATAAGTACATAGGGATTGGATAATTATGTCTGCGGGCAGGAACACGCATGAACAAATTGGGATATAAACACCTACAATGGTTGGTATATAGGCTTGTATGCAACATTTTGGACCAGTGGAAATGGTCCAGAAGGGTTGTATGGAAACTATTATTACCATTTTTCTTAACAACTAATTTCATTACTTAGCCTAATAGGTTAGATTTACCACAGTACATAATTATCTATTTAAATGTTTATTTTCCTTTTATATCATCTCAATGTGTACTTAAGAATGTATAAATAATTGTAGTTTTATACATATAAAAAATGGAAAAGGTTATATGTGTGAAAAAAGTACATGATACTTGTGAATTCCTTATCCAAATAAAAATAAAATTAAAAAAAAAGTATGGTGCTGACCAGATGGGAGAAGTCTATTGGCTTGGCCAGCTTTGCTGATAAGGTCTCTCCCTTAATCCCCGAACAAAGCGACCCACTAAGAGAGCTAATTAAACGGCACGCACTCGTATGTCCGGATGTCCTGAGGCAATGCAAAAAGCCGGGACATGGTGTTGTTGTTGTCACATCAGGTCAGCCTAGTGAGCAACATCTCTATAGGATGATTAATTCAGTGACAAAAAAGCTAAAGAACGCAGAAGCGTATATTGGCGATGTAGTGGTCTGGAGTGACACGTGGGAGGAGCACATTGTGGCACTGGATAAACGGCTGTTTGAAGCCAGCCTGACAGTGAACCTCGCAAAAAGTGAATTCGGCCACGTGAAGGTCACTTATATGGGATTTGTGGTAGGACAGGGGCAGCTGGCTCCGATGCAAGCTAAGGTGCGGGCTATCTCTGAAGTCCCCACCCCGACAGACAAGAGAGCCCTGAGAAGGTTCTTGGAGATGGTGGGGTACTTTCAGAAGTTTTGCAAAAAAAAAACTTTGCGGATATTACCCACCCTCTTACTAAGCCCTTGCCAAAGAATACTAAGTTGGTATGGGACGACCCTTGTTATCTGTGTCCAGGACGAAAACCACTGAGAAGTTACACTGATCACAACTCATTAGTGTTTTTGGCCACTATGAAGTTTGCTAAATTGGAGACTGGTCTTAGAGGATTATTAAAATAACACATATAAAAGGAACGGAAAATGTGATTGCTGACTGTCTGTCAAGGTGTTGACAACTTAAAGTTCTCTGTATTAGCCAAATAGCTGATGAACATGTATATTTGTGTGTATCTAATAGTGTATTCATGCCTATAATTTTTACCCTGGTAAAAATCCTTTGAAGGTTAGGGCTGTGACAAAAGACCAAGTTATCAGAAGATTGATGCCGATAAGAGAGACAAATGGGGAAACATTCAAAATGCTAATATGAGAAACGAAAGAGATTAACAAAAAAGAGACACAGTTCCGAGTATTGTCAGACCGGTTGCTTTGAACCTGAACTGTTTGAAGTTTGATGGACAGACGATACCCCAGCAGGGGGATAACAGGAACAGGTTCGCTAAGGCAAGACACACCACGACACCACGAGATAATGAGACCCTGGAAGTACGGTGTGCCCCTCCACAAGTTGGTGGGAGTTTTGGAGGTCTGACACAGGAGCGACCATAGACGCACAGGGTGAGAAGGTACGATTGGCGGGAACCTGGTGTGTGTGTCCGCCCTTGCCTGGGTGCCGGGTTCACCGCAGAAGAACGATCGTATCCAGAATGGAGGGGTCACAGTTGGTGACCTCAGAAGACATTACAAATGGCTCGCCTGAAAGCTAACTGCGAGGAATATCAAAGGTCTGTTTGAATCCAATTTGAATATTATCATTCGCTCTCTCTCTCTCTCTCCCCAACGGCACAACAGCGATTACTGCGAACTGAACTGAACTGAACTGAACTCTGCGTCACTTGAGACTGATCATTTTACCCCTAGACTGCGATAGAGCTTGATTGATCATATTATCCTAGTTCTGTGTACATGTGTGTTTTATCATTGCTAACCTGTTCCATTTATATCCTTACTATTAGAGTACTGTGTTACTTATTTCTTTAATAAAACGTTCTTAGTTCCAGTAATCCAGACTCCAACTAAGTGGTCCATTTCTGCTGGTTTACCAACCCAGTTACGGGGTATGTAACATATAATATTCAAAGTTCTATGCCCTATGCCACGAGCTTTAGTTTAGAGGTCTTCCTCAATTATAATTGCAAAAAAGGCGCGACATTCAGTTTGTTGACCCTCTCCAGTGTCTTAGAAGTATTTACATACATAACAAAAAACTTGTCTTTGACTTTGACCTCTGAGCCTTGGAGCTGATATTCCACATTCTGCAGTCCAGGTATGCCAACTCAGCTCCCTGGTGCCAGGACTGCCAAATGTGGAAGTCATCACCTACAAGGCTTTCAAGGAGGACACTGAAATCTCTGGAAGTCGATCTGAATCAGCCGGTTAAATAAAGTGGGCGATATCCCTTTCACATAAGAAATAGGAGCAGGAGTCATCCATCTTGTCCAACGAGCCTGCCCTGCCATTCAATAAGGTCATGGCTGATCTGGCCATGGATTCATCTCCACCTAACTGCCTTTTCCCCATAACACTTAATTCCCCTTCTATGCAAAAATCTATCCAACCTTGTCTTAAGTATATTTACTGAAGTGACCTCCACTGCTTCATTGGGCAGAGAATTCCACAGATTCACCACTCTCTGGGAAAAGCAGTACCTCTTTATCTAAATCTACTCCCCTGAATCTTGAAGCTATGTCCCCGAGTTCTAGTCTCACCTACCAGTGGAAATAACTTCCCTGTCTGTATCACTTTCATAGTTTCATATGTTTCTATAAGATCTCCTCTCATCCTTCTGAATTCCAGTGAGTTCAGTCCCAGGCAACTCAATCTCTCCTCATAGTCTAACCCCCTCATCTCTGGCATCAACCTGGTGAACCTCCTCTGCACTACCTCCGAAGCCAGTACATCCTTCCTCAAGTAAGGAGACCAGAACTGCACACAGTACTCCAGGTGCAGCCTCACCAGTATCCTGCACAGTTGCAGCATAACCTCCCTGCTCTTAAACTAAATCCCTCGAGCTTATTTCCTCATAGGAAAGGGCTATATTTGGCATCGCTTATTATCATTTGGTATCAGGCAATCCAATACAATCATTCTGACATATCAGTGTGTAAGGGGGTTTCGACTTTTATGTTACTGCAGAGGCTAATTAAAATGGCGTCTTTGTTATGTTAATCTGGGGAATGCGGCTTTGTTGTGTTAAACGCTGAGAAAGTTTGCGCTAGCAGCTTGTTTTCATTTAGAGTGTCATAAGAGGGTACTATTAACCAATTGGGATAGTTGTTATGGTTTTGGTGTATTTGAAGATACTGTATGCGTGGGGTTTTGGGGCAGAAGGCGGGAGAGTGAGACAGAGGTGGACCAGGTGCTGTGATGTCCGCTAATGGGGTTGGACCCCGAGGAGGCCGTTTGGCGAGGTGACAGAGACGGACTCGTGTGGAGCATCTGGTCGACCACCGTTGTTGGTCCCAGGCGGCCGGTCGAGGTGGTCTGAGGGGTCGCAGGGTGAAGAAGAAGGTCCTTGAGCTCCAACTGTTTTGTGCACGAAGAGATTGAACTTTGATAAGTGTGGCGCTTTTTATTTTCCTTTTATATTTTATTCTCTCTTAATTATATAGTTCCAGTAATATCTATAAACTGTAAATCATTTAATTGCATCTGGTGTATTGTCTGTTATTTGGGCGGGGTGGGGTACCTCACACGGCATCCACACAAACTATTACCCAGTTTTCCGGGGCCGAGGGCTGTTTCCCTAGATGACAGCGAGCCGAGCGTCCCTGAGGGTGGCCGGGGGGGCTACAAGTGCTTCTTTGATACTCAACACCACCCTGGGGCTTTAGCTCCACAATTTTCATGATGAAAGAGGAAGAATTCTGCAAAGATAGCATGCTGGGAACTACTCCCAAAATATGTAACAAGGACATGTTCCCATGTTTTGTAATTATGTGTTGAAACTAGGGCTAAAACTTGTTTAAAGATCAAAGCAGTAAAAAACGAATTATCACCTGATATGCAGATTTGTTTTGATCCACTTTAGCCTGCGCTTCCTCGACATACCATATACCATTCTGTGATCTGTACAATTTTCCCAATCAAGTTGTCTAATCTGTCAGATTTGTACTGATACTTAACTTCACTTTATGTATCATAATGTTGTTTTCTCATTGTTACCAAAACAATGGTATCTATCAATGCAGATACCTAATCTATCAATTTATCTACTTATGTATCTATCTAACGTATAACAATTCATGCTCTCTTCTTCATCTCTTTGCAAGACAGGAGTGAATACCAGAGAGAGGCAGAGAACTGAATAGAGGTAACGCTCTAACTAGAGCATCCTTTAAGAAAAAGAATGACTTTCACAAATACAGCAATACATATTGATATACTACATGGAGCACTCAATTATTAATGAATCAAAATCAGAATCATGTTTATTGTCACTGACGTGAGTCATGAAATTTGTTATTTAGTAACAGCAGTATAGTGCAAGGCATTAAAAATATCATAAATTACAATAAAAGTATGAATAAACAAGTAGTTTAAAAGAGAAATAACAAAGTAGTGTTCACAACTTCAATGACCGTTCAGAAATTTGACATCATAGAGCAGTGGTCCTCAACCACTGGGCCGCAAAGCATGTGCTACCGGGCTGCAAGGAAATGATATGAGTCAACTGCACTTTTCCTCATTCCCTGTCACGCCCACAATTGAACTTGAATGCAAGCGAGGTCATTACCCTTGCGAGGTCATCAGTCGGTCATTAACCTGCAACTACTCGATGAGTAAAAATCATACGTTGCTTGAGAGTTTCTTTGGAAGAGATGGTACGGGACATAAAAGGCCTAATGATGATGATAACACAGAGACAGCTGAGGCAAGAGACTACAAAAAAAAAGAAAGCTTCCTTCAACAGAAAATACAATGAGTACATAAAATGTGGCTTTATTACGACTGGTGACTTGCACGCTCCAAGCCCCCTGTGTGTGATATGTGGAGACAAGCTGTCTAATGAGGCAATGAAGCCCTCAAAACTGTTTTGGCACCTTGAGTCCAAGCACCTGCACTTAAAGACAAACCCGTTGAGTTTTTTGAGTGGAAAAAACGTGAGCAAGTGGGACAGAAGCAAGTGCTGAGAGTCACCACCTCCACAAATGCTGCTGCTCTGAGAGCGTCGTACTTAGTGGTTAGCCGTAATGCTAGGGCTAAGGAGCCTTTAACTGTGGTGAAGAATTGATTCTGCCTGCTGCCAAGGACATGTGCCGTGAACTGTTGGGAGAAGCTGCAGCTAACAAGATGGCACAGGTTTCTATTTCAGCTACCACAGCTTCAAGGAGAATCGATGACATAGCGGAGGACATCGAAGCACAGCTGTTGGAACAGCTTAACGAGTCTGGTTTCACTACCCGAGTTAGAGTTTGCTCCTGAATGCCAGTCTACACACTGTGTCACATACAGGGAAATGCTGGCTGGCCGAAAAATGTCACCTGATCTTAACAGCATATTGAGTGATATTGTTGAAGTTATCAAACACATTGAAGCAAAAGCCCTTAACTCATGTCTGTTTGAGCAGCTTTGCGAGGAAATGGATGCAGAGCACAAACACCTTCTCTTACACACTGAAGTCAGGTGGCTGTCAAGCGGGAGAGCCCTGGCCAGGGTTTTTGAGTTAAGAGAGCAGCTACAGAGATTTCTTTCAGGTAAAATGTCACCACTGGCAGCACACTTCAGTGACGAGGAGTGGATAGCAAAACTTGCTTATCTGTGTGACATCTTCAACCTGCTCAATGAACTCAATTTGTCACTTCAGGGGAGAATGACAACTGTCTTCAAGTTGGCAGATAAAGTGTCCGCTTTCACAGCCAAACTGGAACTGTGGGGACAGCGAGTGGGCAGGGGCGTATATGACATGTTCCCAACATTTGCTGAGAACTTGGCAGAGACTGAAGCTCGCAGCTGGTACACGAACACCTATCTTCGCGTCGACAGAATTTAAGCGTTACTTCCCAACCGCAAATGACCCAAGACATGCAAAGAAATGGGTCCATGGAATCATCCATGTCAGCGCAGGAAGAAGATCAACTCCTCGAGCTTGCAAATGAACGTGGGCTGAAAAGTATGTTTGACATAACATCTCTGCTTGCATTCCGGATCAAAGTCAAGGCTGAGTATCCTGAGACAGCCACGAAAGTTCCGAAAACGTTGCTTCCATTTCCAACATCATATCTCTGCAAAGTGGGGTTTTCTGCAATGTATGCAATGAAAACTAAATTACGGAAAAGACTGGACATAAGGAAATCCCTTATGACATAATTGACTTATCACTATATTCATGCGAGGAAAATATGCTACTACTACTACTACTAATACATCGACTTAGGCTTAGGGAGCCAGCGTCGGGCACGATGACGGACTCTCCACTTCTCCCTCTTCCTCATCAGTGTGTTCAGTTCATCTATATTAGCCATGCCGCTGTCTTCTAGGAGCGTGTTGACCATAGTCTTGGGAGGGTGCCCAGGGTTCATCCTCCCATGCTTGAGCTCCCATATGATGACTAGGCTAGCAGGTAGCTCAGGGTGGCGTAGACAGTGCCCACTATTTGCAGTCTTCTCCCCTCAATTTTAATGGTGACCATCTGTAGGTCATTATAGAGCTCGACGTTTGTCATGTGTTGTTGCCAACTCACGTCAAGAGCCATCTGAAGCATTCATGTATAGCAACCATCTAGAGACTTTCACATAGTCTTGGGGAGTGTCCACGTCTCGCATCCATACGTGAGAATGGATTCTATGACTGCTATGAAAATCCTCTTTTTAAGCCCTCTGGTCAGGTTTTGACTTCCAGATTTCCTTCATGTCATTCATAGCCCTCCACGCCAGTGCCTTCCGTATCTTTATGTCCTCTCTGAATTCATCATTCTTGACCCGAGGTAATTGCAGACAAAGAAAATATGCGCTTTGTGTTTAATATTAAATCATTAGATAAACCTTTTTAGAAACAAAATTGAGTGTATTAGCCACTGATAAGTGACTTATAGTTGACTTATCACCTATATTCCGGTTGCGATTAACACCCCCTGCCCCCCGGCAGATCCGCAAGAATATTGTCAATATTAAACCGGTCTGCAGTGCAAAAAAGGATTGGGGATCCTTGCCATATAGGAAGAAACTTCCTAAAATAGAGAATGTCAATCTTCAAGCTGAAAACTCAAATTTGTTTTAAACTTTGAACTAGATCTCTATGTCTTCCCTGACGGGTTGTAATTAAAAGAGGGCAAGTACCAAATGGTGAGGGTCCGTCACAATGGATACCACTTTCGAGAGGTACCAGCTTTTGAAGATATCTTTGATGGTGGAGAGGCTAGTACCCATGATGGAGCTGGCTGAGTTTAAAATTCATGAAACCTCTTACAAATCTGTTAATTGACACTTCCATACCGGGCAGTGATACAACTAGTCAGATTGGTATTCATGGGAAATCCATAGCAATTTGCTAGAGTCTTTGCATCAACAATGGGGACAGGAGAAGTTCTGGAGTATTTGTGGTTTGCGGATATTGTTCCCTTATTCAAGAAAGGGAGTAGGGATAGCCCAGGAAATTATAGAGCAGTGAGTCTTACTCCAATGGTTGGTAAGTTGATGGAGAAGATCCTGAGAGGCAGGATTTATGAACATTTGGAGAGGCAAAATATGATTAGAAATAGTCAACATGGCTTTGTCAAAGGCAGGTCGTGCCTTACTAGCCTGATTGAATTTTTTGAGGATGTGGCTAAACACATTGATGAGGATAGAGCAGTAGATGTGGATTTCAGCAAGGCATTTGATAAGGTACCCCATGCAAGGCTTATTGAGAAAGTAAGGAGGCATGGGATCCAAGGGGACATTGCTTTGTCGATCTAGAATTGGCTTGCAAACAGACGACAAAGAATGATTGTAGACGGGTCATATTCTGTATGGAAGCCAGTGATCAGTGGTTTACCTCAGGGATCAGTTCTGGGACGCCTACTCTTCGTGATTTTTATAAATGACCTGGATGAGGAAGTGGAGGGTTGGGTTAGTAAATTTGCTGCTGACACAAAGGTTGAGAGTGTTGGGGATAATGTGGAGAGCTGTCAGAGGTTACAGTGGGACATCGATACAATGCAAAACTGGGCTGAGAAGTGGTAGATGGAGTTCAACCCAGATAAGTGTGAGGTGCAACACATATAAAAATTGCTGCCAGGCCTGCTGCGTTCACCAGCAATTTTTATGTGTGTTGCTTGAAATTCTAGCATCTGCAGATTTCCTCGTGTTTGCGTTTTTAAGTGTGAGGTGGTTCATTTTGGTAGGTCAAATATGATAGCAGAATATAGTATTATATTCTATATTCTACTGGCAGTGTGGAAGATCAGAGGGATCTTGGGGTCCAAGTCCATAGGCCACTCAAAGCTGCTGTGCAGGTTGACTCTGTGGTTAAGAAGGCATATGGTGCTTTGGCCTTCATCAACCATGGGATTGAGATCAAGTGTTGAGAGGTAATGTTACAGCTATATAGACTCTGGTCAGACCCCACTTGGAGTACTGTGCTCAGTTCTGGTCACCTCACTACAAGAAGGATGTGGAAACTGTAGAAAAGGTACAGAGGAGATTTACAGGGATACTGCCTGGATTGGGGAGCATGCCTTACGAGAATAGGTTGAGTGAACTTGGCCTTTTCTCCTTGGAACAACAGGGGAAGAGAAGTGACCTGATAGAGGTGTATAGGATGATGAGAGGCATTGATCATGTGGATAATCAGAGGCTTTTTCCCAGGGCTGAAGTGGCTATCAAGAGAAGGCATAGTTTTAAGGTGCTTGGAAGAGGGTACAGAGGAGATGTCAGGGTTAAATTTTTTTAATGTAGAATTTGGTGTGTGTGTGTGTGTGTGTGTGTGTGTGTGTGTGTGGAATGGGCTCCCAGTGATGGTGGTGGAGGCGGATACAATTGGGTCTTTTAAGAGACTCCTGGAACTTAGGAAAATAAAGGGCTATGGGTAACCCGAGGTAATTTCGAAAGTAAGTACATGTTCAGCACAGCATTGTGGGTCGAAGGGCCAGTATTATGCTGTGGGTTTTCTATTTCTATGGTTCTTTGTTGAGATATCAAACCTGCATGGAAACATAGAAAACCTACAGCATAATACAGGCCCTTCAGCCCACAAAGCTGTGCCAAACATGTCTTTACCTGAGAAATTACCAAGGGTTACCCATAGCCCTCTATTTTTCTGAGTTCCATATACCTGTCCAGGAGTCTCTTAAAAGACCCTATCATATCCACCTCCACCACTGTCGCCAGCAGCCCATTCCACGCACTCACCACTCTCTGAGTAAAAAATTTACCCCTGGCATCTCCTCTGTACCTACTTCCAAACACCTTAAAACTGTGCTCTGTCATGCTAGCCATTTCAGCCCTGAGAAAAAGCCTCTGACTATCCACACAATCAATACTTCTCATCATCTAATACACCTCTATCAGGTCACCTCTCATTCTCCATCGCTCCAAGGAAAAAGGGCAGAGTTCACTCAACCTATTCTCATAGGGCATGCTCCCCAATCCAGGCAACATCCTTGTAAATCTTCTCTGCACCCTTTCTATGGTTTCCACATCCTTCCTGCAGTGAGGTGACCAGAACTGAGCACAGTACTCCAAGTGGGGTCTGACCAGGGTCCTATATAGCTGCAATGTTACCTCTCGGCTCCTAAACTCAATCCCACTATTGATGAAGGCCAATCACTATATGCTTTCTTTTTTTTTGTAGTTTGTTTTTTTATTGAAGTTCATCATCAAACAAAACTTTCCATAAGATGTATTTCAGATACTGTATATTATATAGTCATTTTTGTCACAAAACTCTGCACAATATTTATCTGAGGTATACACTTATAGAAAGGAGGGGAAAGAAAGAACAATCAAAAGAAGAAAACTATGTACAAAGTAGGGAGTGATCTTTTTTTTAATCACGAGTCAGTCTGCGCAGCAGCCTTGAGTGTCCTATGGACACGGTCCCCAAGATCCCTCTGATCCTCCACACTGTCAAGAATTTTACTATTAATACTATATTCTGCCATCATATTTGACCTACCAAAATGAACCACCTCACAATTATCTGGGTTTAATTCCATCTACCACTTCTCAGCCCAGTTTTGCATCCTATCGATGTCTTGTTGTAACCTCTGACAGCCCTCCACACTATCCACAACACCCCCAACCTTTGTGCCATCAGCAAATTTACGAACCCCTCCCTCTACTTCTTCATCCAGCTCATTTATAAAAATCACGAAGAGTAGGGGCCCCAGAACAGATCCCTGAGGCACACCACTGGTCACCGACCTCCATGCAGAATATAACCCGTCTACAACCACTCTTTGCCTTCTGTGGACAAGCCAGTTCTGGATCCACAAAGCAATTTTCCCTTGGATCCCATGCCTCCTTACCTTCTCAATAAGCCTTGCATGGGTTATCTTATCAAATGCCTAGATGAAATCCACATACACTACATCTACTGCTCTACCTTCATCAATGTGTTTAGTCACGGACTCAAAAAATTCAATCAGGCTCTAAGGCATGACCTGCTTTTCACAAAGCCATGCTGAAAATCCTAATCATCCCTTTACATTAATATACAACATGAGCCCTCCATGCCTGGAAAAGTGACAGTTCTTAAGGGATCTTGATGATCCAGCTAAAAAATCTTTTATGGCTCATGCTAAGACAGCACAGAAACAGGACTTTTGTCCATTCTCGCCCCCAAATACCTATCTTTATCAATTCCATGTACTGACACTTCGTCCATACCCTACAATGTACTGTGATTCAAATGCTTATCCAGATGCATCTTAAACATTGTGAGAGTACCTGCTTTCACAACTCCTCCGGCAGCCTATGCCAGACTTCTACCATAATCTGAGTGAAAAAAAGTTCTTCCTCAGGTCCCTTCTAATGCTTTTACTCCTCATCTTGAATTATGGCCTCTAATGTTAAGACATCATTGTCAAGGTTAAAGTGTTTCATACTATTTATTTCTAAATATACTATACAGACAACTATATTGGTATATCACGTGGTAACCAGAACTGCACACAATATTCCAACTCAATCATCCTCTTTGGTTTTCACCAAAATCAGTCAACTCCAGACCTCCTCAAAGAACAAGGAGTTGAATCCCAGAAGTGAGTTGAGAGTATCTGCTTTTAAAATAAGAATACTTTTGACTGAGTGTGGAATCAAGAGGCAATGATTAAACTGAAGCCTAGTGGCATCAAGAGGTAAACACTCCTGAAGCCACACTCAGGTTGGAGGAACAATACTTTATATTCCGTCTGGGTAGCCTCCAACCTGATGACATGAACATTGACTTCTCAAACTTCCGCTAATGCCCCACCTCCCCCTCGTACCCCATCCGTTATTTATTTATATACACACATTCTTTCTCTCTCCCTCCTTTTTCTCCCTCTGTCCCTCTGACTATACCCCTCGCCCATCCTCTGGGTTTGTTCCCCCCTCCCCCTTTTCCTTCTTCCTGGGCCTCCTGTCCCATGATCCTCTCATATCCCTTTTGCCAATCACCTGTCCAGCTCTTGGCTCCATCCCTCCCCCTCCTGTCTTCTCTTATCATTTTGGATCTCCCCCTCCCCCTCCCACTTTCAAATCTCTTACAGCTTTTCCTTCAGTTAGTCCTGACGAACGGTCTCGGCCCGAAACGTCGACTGTACCTCTTCCTAGAGATGCTGCCTCACCTGCTGCGTTCACCAGCGACTTTGATGTGTGTTGCATGAGTAAACGTTGTTCTTTTATCACTGCTAGGTTTAAGTTCTAGAATCTCCATTCAATAACAATAAAGCTGAAAGATCTAAGGGTACATAAGTCACCCGGACCAGATGAATTGCAACCTAGGGCTCTGAAAGGGCAGCAGTAGAGATAGTGGAGGCATTAGTAATGATCTTTTAAAAATCATTGGACTCTGGCATAGTACCGGAGGACTGAAAAATTGCAAATGTCAATCCATTTTTTACCAAGGGAAGGAGGCAACATGAAGGAAATTATAGATCAGTTAGCCTGACCTCAGTTGTTAGGAAGATGTTGGAGTCAATTGTTAAGGATGAGGTTATGAAGTACTTGGTAACATAGGAGAAGATAGGTATATTTGGACTTTCAGAAGGTCTTTGACAAGGTGCCACACATGAGGCTACTTACCAAGTTAAGAGCCCATGGTATTACAGGAAAGTTACTGGCATGGTTAGAACATTGGCTGATTGGTAGGAGGCAGCAAGTGGGATAAAAGAACCCTTTTCTGGTTGGCTGCCAGTGACTAGTGGTGTTCCACAGGGGTTGGTGTTGGGACCACATTTTTTTATGCTGAAAAAATAATTTAGATGATGGGATAGATTGCTTGATTGTCAAGTTTGCAGATGATACAAAGATTGGTGGAGGGGCTGGTAGTGTTGATGAAACAGGTAGGATGCAGAAGGGCTTAGACAGATTAGGAGAATGGGCAAGGAAGTGGTAAATGAAATACAATATTGTAAAATGCATGTTCATGTGCATTGGTAGAAGAAATAAATGTGCGGGCTATTTCCTAAATGGGGAGGAAATCCAAAAGTCTGAGATGCAAAGGGATTTGGGAGTCCTTGTGCAGAACACACTAAAGGTTAACACAGGTTGAGTCAGTGGTGCGGAAGGCAAATGCCATGTTAGCATTCATTTCAAGAGGTCTTGAATACAAGAGCAGGGGTGTGATGCTGAGGTTTTATAAGGCGGTGGTGAGGAGGTATCAACTTGAATATTGTGAACAATTTTGTGCTCCTCATCTAAGAAAAGATGTGCTGGTATTTGAGAGGTTTCAGAGGAGTTTCACAAGGATGATTCCAGGAATGAAAGTGTTATCATACGAGGTACATTTGATGGCTCTGGGTCTGTATTTGCTGGAATTTATAAGGATGAGAGGGGATGTTATTGAATCCTTTCAAATGTCAAAAGGCCTAGCCAGAGTAGATGTGAAAAGGGTGTTTCCCATGGTGTGGAAGTCTAGGACAAGAGGTCACAGTCTCGGGATAGAGGAGTGACCATTTAAAACAGAGATGCACAGAAATTTCATTAGCCAGAGGGTGGTGAATTTTTGGGGTATGTTACCACAGGCAGCTGTGGAGGCCGGGTTGTTGTGTGTATTTCAGGCAGAGATTGATAGGTTCTTGATTGGACATGGAATTAAAGGTTATGGGGAGAAGGTGTTGAGGAGGGGAAAAAAGATCAGCCATGATTGAATGGTGGAGCAGACTCAATGGGCCAAATGGTCTAATTCTGCTCCTATGTCCAATGCTGTAATGGAACGGTTTCACCAGAAAGCCTGCAGAGGTTTATAAAGATGACTCACCACCATCATCTTAGAGAAATGTAATCATCTTAGGCTAATGTAACCCCACTTTTTAAAAAAGGAGGCAGAGAGAAACCGGGGAATTATAGACCGGTTAGCCTAACGTCGGTGGTGGGGAAACTGCTGGAGTCAGTTATCAAGGATGTGATAACAGCACATTTGGAAAGCGGTGAAATGATCGGACAAAGTCACCATGGATTTGTGAAAGGAAAATCATGTCTGACGAATCTCATAGCATTTTTTGAGGATGTAACTAGTAGAGTGGATAGGGGAGAACCAGTGGATGTGGTATATTTGGATTTTCAAAAGGCTTTTGACAAGGTTCCACACAGGAGATTAGTGTGCAAACTTAAAACGCACGGTATTGGGGGTAAGGTATTGGTGTGGGTGGAGAATTGGTTAGCAGACTGGAAGCAAAGAGTGGGAATAAACGGGACATTTTCAGAATGGCAGGCAGTGACTAGTGGGGTACCGCAAGGCTCAGTGCTGGGACCCCAGTTGTTTACAATATATATTAATGACTTGGATGAGGGAATTAAATGCAGCATCTCCAAGTTTGCGGATGACACGAAGCTGGGTGGCAGTGTTAGCAGTGAGGAGGATGCTAAGAGGATGCAGGGTGACTTGGATGGGTTGGGTGAGTGGGCAAATTCATGGCAGATGCAATTTAATGTGTATAAATGTAAAGTTATCCACTTTGGTGACAAAAATAGGAAAACAGATTATCATCTGAATGGTGGCCGATTAGGAAAAGGGGAGGTGCAGCGAGACCTGGGTGTCATTATACACCAGTCATTGAAAGTGGGCATGCAGGTACAGCAGGCGGTGAAAAAGGCGAATAGCATGCTGGCATTTATAGCGAGAGGATTCGATTACAGGAGCAAGGAGGTACTACTGCAGTTGTACAAGGCCTTGGTGAGACCACACCTGGAGTATTGTGTGCAGTTTTGGTCCCCTAATCTGAGGAAAGACATCCTTGCCATAGAGGGAGTACAAAGAAGGTTCACCAGATTGATTCCTGGGATGGCAGGACTTTCATATGAAGAAAGATTGGATGAACTGGGCTTGTACTCGTTGGAATTTAGAAGATTGAGGGGGGATCTGATTGAAACGTATAAGATCCTAAAGGGATTGGACAGGCTAGATGCAGGAAGATTGTTCCCGATGTTGGGGAAGTCCAGAACGAGGAGCCACAGTTTGAGGATAGAGGGGAAGCCTTTTAGGACCGAGATTAGGAAAAACTTCTTCACACAGAGAGTGGTGAATCTGTGGAATTCTCTGCCACAGGAAACAGTTAAGGCCAGTTCATTGGCTGTGTTTAAGAGGGAGTTAGATATGGCCCTTGTGGCTACGGGGGTCAGGGGATATGGAGGGAAGGCTGGGGCGGGGTTCTGAGTTGGATGATCAGCCATGATCATAATAAATGGCGGTGCAGGCTCGAAGGGCCGAATGGCCTACTCCTGCACCTATTTTCTATGAAATCAGGGGTGAACAATAAATAGTCTTGATAGTGACATCCACATGTCAAAAAAAAGAATAAAAATGTTATAAGGTGGTCATATATATCTAGATCCATAATGTTGGCATAAGTCATAAGAGTCAAATTAAAACAACGTTTCATGTATAACGAAGTTAATAACATTCACTGCAGACACAAAATACTGCAGATATTGTAATCTGGAGTGAAAAGCAAACTGCTGGAGTTGAGCAGCACCTGTGGAGGTAAAAGGATAACTGGCACTCCAGGCCATTAGGCCGTTACTCGGCATCAGGACTACAAGAGTAGAGGAAAGATTGCCAGTATAAAGAGATCAAATGGAGGGATGGGTAGGAACCCCCAGAAGGGATGATTGGCAGATGAAACCAGCTGAAGTAGAGGATGGGGAGTGCAGGTCTGAGGGAGAAATAGCCTAGATCAATAGGTGTGAAGGTGATGGAATATGGAAATAGGGAAGATGAACAAAAGCAGAGAGACACTGTGTGGAGAGAAAGGGAACAAAGGCTACCTGAAATGTGAAAATTCAATGTTTGGGATGGAGGCTACTTGAGTAGAATATGAGATGCTGTTCTAGTTTGCATTTGGCTTTACTCCGGCATTGGAGAAGGCCCAGGACTGACAAGTTGATATGGGAATGGGAGTTCAAGGGGCATGAAAACAGAAACTCCGGGTGATTACCATGGATAGAGACTAGGTGCTCCACAAAACAGTTGCCTAGTCCACAGTGTCTCATACTGGTGTACACAAAGCCACACTGTATTCAATGGACAAGGTTAGAAGGTATATTCAATGGACAGTTTGTTGTGTTCATTACCGAGGGATAGTGCAGACCACACCAGGATGTCAGCATGCAGGATACCCGACTGAACTTTATTGATCCTTGCTTGTACAGTATGTGAACTCCTCCCTTGTGGGAGTAACTAACTGAGTTGCTTAGGAATAACACTATTAACTACCACGACATCTCCCCTTCTGCAAAAAAAGAAAAACTAAGTATGCACTTCCTGTCTATGGAGCTACATTGAAATTATAGTCACTGAAATTGAGCGATTCAGTTCACTTTACCCATAGGACAGAGCTTATGCTCCTTACTTAAACATAAAAAAGAATTGCCAGCATTACAACTGTCTTTCTCTTTGTTTTTAATGGTCTCTCCCCCTCTCTGTTTTCTCCTTTATTTCACCAATTCCTTTTATTAAGAACAGTATCATTTTGTGAAATGTTTTCTATATTAGTAAAAAAAGACATTAAATCTAATGGAGGTCAGGCCAGACTACCTGAACGCTCCGGCAAAGTGAGAGGATATTCTGCCTCTTCAGTCACTTGCCCTAAGCAATTAGGCTATGGAGTATATCTCTGTGATGGGCAGATAA
Source organism: Mobula hypostoma (assembly GCF_963921235.1). NCBI lineage: Eukaryota > Metazoa > Chordata > Chondrichthyes > Myliobatiformes > Myliobatidae > Mobula > Mobula hypostoma. The sequence continues at coordinate 97,423,874 of NC_086103.1, read as the reverse complement.
AAGACTCGATCTTATATAGGTTCATAGAATTGTTGGAGCAAATAAAGTTTCTTGAACAGGTGTGTCCACCTCAGGTAAGTGTTTCTCGACATCATGATCAGGCCAGTCTATTTCTTTCTCTACCTTTTATGAACTTTGAAGGCACATGAGCACATACCTGTTCCACCTGATTTCACCCAATGACGTTCTGATTACAAATGATCGTGGTGCTTCCTGCTGGACCATTGTTCCTTTGATGAATTGGTCTGAAACCCAGGCAGCTTCACCACTCCTGAGCAGCGACAAAGATTTTGCTCTGTGTCTGAGATCATGCATGCTCTTTGTTTTCTCATGTTGTGTTGTCTCAAAATTTCTCGCTTTGTCTAATTCCAATAAGTGAGGTTGGAGAAGGGAAGGAAGAACAGGCAATCTTGTTCTCAGTTTCGGGTCCATTGACAGCTCTGATGGACTGCAGCCATTCACAGGAGGTGTGGAGCCATAAGATAGCAATGATTTGTAGGGGTATTTTGCCTTCAGTAGGAAATTCTTAACAGTTTGCACTGCCCTTTGCACTTCTCCATTTGCCTGTGGGTTCAGTGGATTTCTTGTTTGCTGTTTGAACTCTTATTTCCTTGCAAAGGCTTTGAATTCTGAGCAGCTGAATTGTGACCCAATGTCTGACACAAGTGTCTCTGGTATTCCATGGTGAGCAAATACAGCTTTCAGCTGCTGTATAACTGCTGCTGAGGATGAAGTGGATAGCTCAGACCAGGCCACCACATGTATTGCCTTGCTTTTAGGAGACTTCTTTGATGCCTTGATATCCTTGGTAGAATTGACTGCTGATTTTGGCGTGCATGGAAGCAAGATTGACAATTCTGAGGTATTTAACATGAACTTCAAGAATGGTGAGTTTGTCTCTTTCAAGCCAGTAAGGTCTGTGTTTGTGAGTTCCCTTTGGAACAGCTGGCCATTGATGCACACAGTATTGCATGACATTGCGGCAGATTTGGTCCTTTTTTAATTCAGCATGAATTTCATCCTATTTACTCTGTGATGCAGGAAAGTTTTCACATACCTGAGCTAAGTAGATGTTGGTATCTTCCATGAAGGTTGAGTCAGCTCTCGTTCTCTCACTTTTTCAAGGTATCCTCGACAGAGTGTCTGGTGTTGTGAAAGATTTGCCAGGATCATGTTCAATATCATACCAGTATCACATAAGCCTCATTCTGAATCTTTGCAGATGTGGAGGTAAGTCATCCAAGTGTTTTGTGCTGAGGGGGCTGACAAGTGTCATGTGGTCTGTTTCAAGTAGGAATTTAGTGCCTATCAAGGAGCAGCTGAAGAGTTCACAAGCCCACATGAGATCCAGAGTCTCCTTTTCGATTTGGGCATAACGCTTTTCAGTAGGAGTCAGTGCTCTTGAAGCATATGTCACCGGTTTCCATACACCACCGTAGTATTACATGAGTACTCACCCTAGGCCAAAAGAAGAGGCATCTGCCAAGACCTTGGTTGCTTTGTTCAGATCAAGGAATCCCAATGTTGGTAGAGAGATAAGCTCTGCTTTAAATGTTGAGCATTTCTTTGAGAGAGGAGGTCATGCTGTGGATTTGTTTTCTGTGCCAAATCTGGAATGAACTTCCCAGCTGGTTTACTGTGCCAAGGAAACTGTGGATCTCTAATTCATTTGTAGGTTGTTCCATGTTTCAAGCTCCTGCCAGTTTGTCTGAATCTAATTGCACTCTCTCTGAGGACAGTTGGTGGCCCAAGAGCTTCACCACTAATCTGAAAATTCACATTTATTTTTGATCAGGGTGATTCCAGCCTGTTTCAGTTTCTCCAAGGCAGCTTCCACTCTTTTGTCATGTTCCTCACTTGAGCCTCCCAAGATGAGTCTATCATCTATGTGGCAGACTACTCCTTCCAGACCCTCCAATATTTAGTTTCTTCCTCATTTGGAAGTTCAGGGGCTGATGGAAGCCAGAAGGGAGTCTCATGAAGGCATATGATGTTATACAGGTTGTGAGCTTCTGTGACTAAGGAGCCAAATGGATTTCCAGAACCCTGAGCTGGCTTCTAGTTTGGTGATGATCTTTACTCCACCAGGCATACCCAATGTGTGCTCAGCAGAGGATAGAATTAACTTCTCCAGCCTCAATGCATTAATCAGTTTGTTAGATCAACACAGATCTTCATTATGCCATCTGGCTTGGGAACAGGAAAAATGCCCACACACCAGTATTAGGTCTATTCATTCTAGTTATCATATCAAGCAGCTCCATTCTCTCAAGTTCAGCTCTGACTTTGTTCATCAATGGGACTTGTGTACACTTCACTGTGGTCAGAGAGTAGAGTGTCACTCCTGGACTCAGTTGGATAAGGTGCTCTTCTTTCAGTAACCCCAGGAACATGAACAGCTCTGCATACTTCTCCTGCCACTGAATGTTTTTTTAGCAAATCCAACTTTGCAATGAGCTTCAGCTTCTCCATGTGTGCTCAACAGCATGTCATCCCAGTAGTTGTAAGAAGAGCAACAAAGGCATCCTCTTTGAACTGTTTCCCGTTTTTATGGATGGATGTACAGTAGTAAACATTCCTTTCACTCAGTTTATGTTTCCTTGTCTCCATGAACTCTTTCTTTCTTTTCTTTCTTTTGTGGCTTTCTGTCCTCTGCTATCAAATTCCTGCTACTCCAACCCTGTATCTCTTACAACAATCAACTTCCCAGTTCTTTATTTCATCCTTCCACCGCTTCCCAGTTTCACCTATCACCTTGTGGGTCTTCCTACCCTGTCCCCACCTTTTACTCTGAATCCTCATCTTTCTTTCTTTGGTCCTGATGAAGGGTCTTGTCCTGAAACATCGACTGTTAACTCTTTTCCATAGACACTGCCTGGCCTGCTGAGTTCCTCATGTTGTTTACGGGCTTATTAGAGTAGTATAGTGTTAAATAGTATGATTCTCATACTAGTGATGCAGTCCTATGAATTATGGTATGGCATTCAATGAATTAAAGTTCAGAATCTGCCCTCTTGAATGGTCTTGACCACATTTCTCCAGCCCATGGCCCAACCAAGTTATTGCTGCCAAATTTTATGTATAGATTGTCTCTGTTCAGGGATGAATTGATGAGCTGTCTAGGAATGTGGAAGATACATTGTGCAACATACTTAGGACAATAGAAATTTCTCTGCAGTTGGATGAGTCAACTTTACCAGGCAATGAATCTTTGCTTCTTGATTATGTTCACTTCATAAAAGATGAAACCATGGTTCAAGCATTGTCATTTGCAAGGGGACTAGAAACAGATACGAAGAGGGAGTCAATATTTCAAGATGCTGAGCAATTTTTCAAAGAGGAGGGCATTCCTCTCACCTACATTCTTACTTAAGCAATAAGTAAGTAACATCAGTGACAGGATGCCATCATGTATCTAACATATTTTTCATTCACTGTGTAATTCACAGACAACATCTTGTCAGAAAATATCTCAGTGATTGGCTACACAAATCACTAAATACTGTAATCACAGCAGTAAATAAAATCAAGTCCCATGCTCTCAAATCTCAACTATTTTGAGAGCTTTCTTGAGAGTGAATAGCAGTTTGAATGCTTGTTTTTTCACACAAAAGTCAGGTGGCTCTGTAAAAGAAACTGCTTGAAATATTTTTATGTACTTTTTGAAACCTCGATAAAATTATTTGAAGATCCAAATGCTTCATTCAGTAATCATCTCAAATATATTAAGCATGACATTACTTATATGTCAGAGTTAGATTATGAGGACACTCAGTCCTCGTTTATTGTCATTTAGAAATGCATGCATGCATTAAGAAATGATACAATGTTCCTCCAGAGTGATACTACAAATAAAAGGACAAACCAAAGACTAACACTGACAAGACCACATAATTATAACATATAGTCACAGCAGTGCAAAGCAATACCATAATTTGATAAAGAACAGACTATGAGAACGATAAAAAAAAGTCTCAAAGTTCTGATCGACTCTCGATAGTCCCCAGTAGCAGGTGGCAGAAGGGAGAAACTCTCTCTGCCATAAACCACCAGGCACTGACAGCTGTCGATGCATTGGAAGCACCCGACCACAGACGACTTTGAGTCCGTTTGAAAACTTTAAGCCTCCGACCAGCCCTTCGACACCGAGCACCGAACACCATCTCTACTGAGTGCTTCAACCCCGTCCCGGCCACCGAGCAACAAGCAAAGCCAAGGATTCGGGGCCTTCCCCTCTGGAGATTCTGGATCACACAATAACAGCGGCAGCGAAAAAGGCATTCTAGAAGTTTCTCCAGATGCTCCTCCGTTCTCTCACATCTGTCTCCATCAAATCAGGATTGTGCACGGCACCCTACTTGACAGATTACAGATATGATTCACCGGAGTGGCCGTGCAAGCTGTGTCGCGCCGCCATCTTCTCCTCCTTCTAATGTTCACAAAATTTAATAGAATCAGTCTTCAATTGTAAGGAAATGATGTGAATCTTATAAAAGTCAATCAGTCATCTCTATATTTCTGTCTGTTAACTCTATTTAAATACAATATTAGCCGTCACGACCTTTTCCAGGTTCTGAGCCTCTCGAGTTGGAAGAGAAAGAATGAATACCAGATGACGATCTTCAAGTAAACTGTGCCCACCTTGGTGAGCTGCATAAGGACATGTCAGACAGATTTCAGGATCTTCTCTCGATCCAAATTTCAGATTAGGTAATAAATCCATTCCTGAACAATTGTAATGAGGAATTAACAGGAAGGAAGGAGGAAGAGCCGGTCTCATTACAAAATTACTTCAATCTGAAGCCAAGGTTTTATAGAAACATAGAAAATAGGTGCAGGAGTAGGCCATTCGGCCCTTCGAACCTGCACCGCCATTTATTATGATCATGGCTGATCATCCAACTCAGAACCCCGCCCCAGCCTTCCCTCCATACCCCCTGACCCCCGTAGCCACAAGGGCCATATCTAACTCCCTCTTAAATATAGCCAATGAACTGGCCTCAACAGTTTCCTGTGGCAGAGAATTCCACAGATTCACCACTCTCTGTGTGAAGAAGTTTTTCCTAATCTTGGTCCTAAAAGGCTTCCCCTCTATCCTCAAACTGTGACCCCTCATTCTGGACTTCCCCAACATCGGGAACAATCTTCCTGCATCTAGCCTGTCCAATCCCTTTAGGATCTTATACGTTTCAATCAGATCCCCCCTCAATCTTCTAAATTCCAACGAGTACAAGCCCAGTTCATCCAATCTTTCTTCATATGAAAGTCCTGCCATCCCAGGAATCAATCTGGTGAACCTTCTTTGTACTCCCTCTATGGCAAAGATGTCTTTCCTCAGATTAGGGGACCAAAACTGCACACAATACTCCAGGTGTGGTCTCACCAAGGCCTTGTTCAACTGCAGTAGTACCTCCCTGCTCCTGTACTCGAATCCTCTCGCTATAAATGCCAGCATACCATTCGCCTTTTTCACCGCCTGCTGTACCTGCATGCCCACTTTCAATGACTGGTGTATAATGACACCCAGGTCTCGTTGCACCTCCCCTTTTTCTAATCGGCCACCATTCAGATAATAATCTGTTTTCCTATTTTTGCCACCAAAGTGGATAACTTTACATTTATACACATTAAATTGCATCTGCCATGAATTTGCCCACTCACCCAACCCATCCAAGTCACCCTGCATCCTCTTAGCATCCTCCTCACTGCTAACACTGCCACCCAGCTTCGTGTCATCCGCAAACTTGGAGATGCTGCATTTAATTCCCTCATCCAAGTCATTAATATATATTGTAAACAACTGGGGTCCCAGCACTGAGCCTTGCGGTACCCCACTAGTCACTGCCTGCCATTCTGAAAATGTCCCGTTTATTCCCACTCTTTGCTTCCTGTCTACTAACCAATTCTCCACCCACACCAATACCTTACCCCCAATACCGTGTGCTTTAAGTTTGCCCACTAATCTCCTGTGTGGGACCTTGTCAAAAGCCTTTTGAAAATCCAAATATACCACATCCACTTGTTCTCCCCTATCCACTCTACTAGTTACATCCTCAAAAAATGCTATGAGATTCGTCAGACATGATTTTCCTTTCACAAATCCATGGTGACTTTGTCCGATCATTTCACCGCTTTCCAAATGTGCTGTTATCACATCCTTGATAACTGACTCCAGCAATTTCCCCACCACCGACGTTAGGCTAACCGGTCTATAATTCCCCGGTTTCTCTCTCCCTCCTTTTTTAAAAAGTGGGGTTACATTAGCCACCCTCCCATCCTCAGGAACTAGTCCAGAATCTAACGAGTTTTGAAAATCCCTTCAATTTACCTAACACCACTTCCCTACTAACATGTATTTCGCTCAGTTCCTCCATCTCACTGGACCCTCTGTCCCTTACTATTTCTGGAAGATTATTTATGTCCTCCTTAGTGAAGACAGAACCAAAGTAATTATTCAATTGGTCTGCCATGTCCTTGCTCCCCATAATCAATTCACCTGTTTCTGTCTGCAGCGGACCTACATTTGTCTTTACCAGTCTTTTCCTTTTTACATATCTATAAAAGCTTTTACAGTCAGTTTTTATGTTCCCTGCCAGTTTTCTCTCATAATCTTTTTTCCCTTTCCTAATTAAGCCCTTTGTCCTCCTCTGCTGAACTCTGAATTTCTCCCAGTCCTCAGGTGAGCCACTTTCTCTGGCTAATTTGTATGCTTCTTCTTTGGAATTGATACTATCCCTAATTTCTCTTGTCAGCCACGGGTGCACTACCTTCCTTGATTTATTCTTTTGCCAAACTGGGATGAACAATTGTTGTAGTTCATCCATGCAACCTTTAAATGCTTGCCATTGCATATCCACCGTCAATCCTTTAAGTGTCATTTGCCAGTCTATCTTAGCTAATTCACGTCTCATACCTTCAAAGTTACCCTTCTTTAAGTTCAGAACCTTTGTTTCTGAATTAACTATGTCACTCTCCATCTTAATGAAGAATTCCACCATATTATGGTCACTCTTACCCAAGGGGCCTCTCTCGACAAGATTGCTAATTAACCCTTCTTCATTGCTCAAAACCCAGTCCAGAATAGCCTGCTCTCTAGTTGGTTCCTCGACATGTTGGTTCAAAAAACCATCCCGCATACATTCCAAGAAATCCTCTTCCTCAGCACCTTTACCAATTTGGTTCATCCAGTCTACATGTAGATTGAAGTCACCCATTATAACTGCTGTTCCTTTATTGCACACATTTCTAATTTCCTGTTTAATACCATCTCCGACCATATAGTCATATTTGTCACAAATCTCCACATAATATTTATCTGAGGTGTACACTTATAGAAAGGAGAGGAAAGAAAGAACAATCAAAATAAGAAAATTAAGTACAAAGAGGGAATGATCTTTTTTACTAACAACATATTCGTTGACTTGTGAGAATAAAATTAGGTCTATGAGGAGTAATGTAGTTAAACCATTTTTCCCAGTATGGATCAAATTGTTCCAACTTATGATTAACAGATGCTGTTATCTTCTCCATTTTGTAAATGTCCATTGTAATTTCTATCCATGCATTTAAAGTTGGGCTCTCCTATTATAACCATTTCCGGGTAAGGGTCTTTCTACCAGCCACCAGCAGTATATTCATTAAATATTTATCTCTTCTCAACCATTCTTGAGGTATATACCCAAAATATATGGTCTTACTTTCTAAGGGTATTTCACATTTAAAGGATCAAAGTATAACCCAGAGGGAACTGATACAGGCTTGGATGGCCCACAATGTCACAATGTGAACCCTCAGAGAAAGTCCTGGCATAAAATTATGGGCTTCTGGATTACTTACAGGAAGCTTAATATAGTACATGAGATGGCATCTTCTGCTTGTAAAAAAGACAAACACAGAACCTACTGAGCTAATGAACCTATGGTCGATTAACATGGCAGCCATGTACACAATTATTGACCAGTCTCTCAGCTTTCAGAAACAATGGGAATGTTATACAAAACAAGACAATTTACATGAGCATCAGATATGTGATTGTTTGTCTGCATAATGTCAATTATGTTTTATGCCTTTGTCTAAATCAGATTTATTATCACAGACATACATCACGAAATTGGTTGTTTTGTGGCAGTAATGCAGTGCAAGATATTAAATATTTTTCAGTTGCTTCGAGCAGCTGCAGGATGACTACACTGCTCTGGAAGCATTCACCACATAAGTTAGCACAAAAGTGTGCCTTAATTACAACCTACAGATCTGATTAATGGCTTAAATGTTAGCACCATTCTTCAGAATTTCTATCAGAGAAATTCCATTGTATTTTAACTCATTCATTCATGCAGTTCAGATTTCAAACTATTTTATTGCATAATAATTTTCTGTAATGTGTTAGACATCAGGAGGTAAAGAAATTGATCATTCTGATATAAGTTGTTCATATCATAATTGCTTTCATTGATCTATCAAAACACCATTCTAAAAAGAACCGTCACCTCACTCCTATAAGATGTTAAAAGTGGGGTTCTGAAGGGATCAGATTTGGGGGCCACTCTTGTTTTTAATTTACATTAATGATTTGGATAAATAAACTAGTAAGGTTTGCCAATGACATAAAATTAGGGGGATTGGGCTGATAACATTCAGGAAGCAGAATCAATATAGTTAGATCTAAACAAAATCCAGCTGTGGGCAAATAAATGGCAAATGAAATTTAATACAAGTAAATGTAAAATATTAAATACAGGAATTAGAAATATTAGATATAAATATACAATGGTGGGGATCTTGAGTAGAAAGTGCACTATATAAGAAGGATTTGGGTGTCCTTGTAGACTCATCACTATCAACATCTAGACAGTGCACATAAGCGATGAGGAAGGTTAATAGAATGTCAGGCTATATCATGCACTCAGTGGAGTTCAAGTCTAGAGACATTCACCTTAAGTTGTATAATGTGCTTGTGAAGTCACACTTTGAGTACTGTGTACAATTTTGATCTCCATATTGTGTGAGGGATGGGAAGGCACTGGAGAGAGTCCAGAGGACATTTAGACTCATTCCCGGTCTGCAGGTATGAGCTATGAAGAAAGATTGAAAGAATTAAATCTTTTTAGCCTAAGTAGACGTAGAATGCGAGGAGACATGATAGAAATGTTCAAAATCATTAAGGGTATAAGTAAAGTACTTCAAAATTAATCCATCACCAAGGACATGGGGCCATAGGTGGAAACTGGTTAAGGGGAGATTTCAGACTAACATCAAGAAGCATTTCTTTACACAGCGAGTTGTGGACACATGGAAGAAACTACCTAGTTATGTAATTGAGAGTAGTACCTTAGAAACTTTCAAATCTAAACTCTTTAGTTATTTCAACCCACTTTGTGAATAGGGATTTGGCAACTTTTGTTGGGCCGAACTTTCTAATGTTTTACAGAAACTCTTCACTTCTGATACTCCAGGATAAACTTAAAGTTAAAACAGTTATAGATCATTATTTTCTAAATGCAGACTCAGAGTATATATTTTCTATGTAGAAAAATGTTAAACAGCAGCAAAACTTACTGATTGTCAAATGTCAAAGAAAAGTCACAGTTAACTGGAAACTGTCCAAACATGAGCTGATGATAACATGTGTAACCCATAGGTTTGGCCGATGGCGTGAGTCTAGGGGAAGACAGTCTCTGGTGAAGTCTCGGTTGTGTGGATGCTGTGTGATGAGTTACCCTGTTACAAACCCGTACCATGAAATATCAGACAACACACTATATGCAATTAAATGATTGAGCTTTATAATTCTTAATTTGAATTTAGGGTTAGTAAAGAAAACAAAAAGAAAAAGAGTCCATTTTAATGAAACAGTCTAATGTGCACATTGGAGCTTGTGGTTTTCTGTCAATTTGTCCTCCATCGATTTCCTCCGAGCGTTGTCGACTCCCGGACCCTCACTTCAAGTCCACTTCATCCTGCGGTCTACCAGCTCTCTCCTCTTGTGTCTTTTCTCTTCATCTCTCACCAACAAAAGACCACGAATACCTCTTCTCAGACACAAAAGAAAGAAACAACAGTCCCTTCATTGGACTGTTGTAATTGTATAAGAGCTAAGAGAGTTGTAAGAGCGCGCCTGAAGGCTTTGTGTGTCAATGCAAGGAGCATTCGTAACAAGGTGGATGAATTAAAGGTGCAGATTGTTATTAATGAATATGATATAGTTGGGTTCACAGAGACATGGCTCCAGGGTGACCAAGGATGGGAGCTCAACATTCAGGGATATTCAATATTCAGGAGGGATAGACATGAAAGAAAAGGAGGTGGGGTAGCATTGCTGGTTAGAGAGGAGATTAACGCAATAGAAAGGAAGGACATTAGCCGGGAGGATGTGGAATTGATATGGGTAGAGCTGCCTAACACTAAGAGGCAGAAAACGCTGGTGGGAGTTGTGTACAGGCCACCTAACAGTGGTAGTGAGGTTGGGGATGGTGTTAAACAGGAAATTAGAAATGTGTGCAATAAAGGAACAGCAGTTATAATAGGTGACTTCAATCTACATGTAGATTGGGTGAACCAAATTGGTAAGGGTGCTGAGGAAGAGGATTTCTTGAAATGTATGCGGGATTGTTTTTTGAACCAACATGTCAAGGAACCAACTAGAGAGCAGGCTATTCTGGACTGGGTTTTGAGCAATGAGGAAGGGTTAATTAGCAATCTTGTTGTGAGAGGCCCCTGGGGTAAGAGTGACTATAATATGGTGGAATTCTTCATTAAGATGGAGAGTGACATAGTTAATTCAGAAACAAAGGTTCTGAACTTAAAGAAGGGTAACTTCGAAGGTATGAGACGTGAATTAGCTAAGATAGACTGGCAAATGACACTGAGAGGGTTGACGGTGGATATGCAATGGCAAGCATTTAAAGATTGCATGGATGAACTACAACAATTGTTCATCCCAGTTTGGCAAAAGAATAAATCAAGGAAGGTAGTGCACCCGTGGCTGACAAGGGAAATTAGGGATAGTATCAATTCCAAAGAGGAAGCATACAAATTAGCCAGAAAAAGTGGCTCACCTGAGGACTGGGAGAAATTCAGAGTTCAGCAGAGAAGGACAAAGGGCTTAATTAGGAAGGGGAAAAAAGATTATGAGAGAAAACTGGCAGGGAACATAAAAACTGACTGTAAAAGCTTTTATAGATATGTGAAAAGAAAAAGATTGGTTAAGGCAAATGTAGGTCCCCTACAGACAGAAACAGGTGAATTGATTATGGGGAGCAAGGACATGGCAGACCAATTGAATAATTACGTTGGTTCTGTCTTCACTAAGGAGGACATAAATAATCTTCCGGAAAAAGTAGGGGACAGAGGGTCCAGAGAGATGGAGGAACTGAGGGAAATACATGTTAGTAGGGAAATGGTGTTAGGTAAATTGAAGGGATTAAAGCCGGATAAATCCCCAGGGCCAGATGGTCTGCATCCCAGAGTGCTTAAGGAAGTAGCCCAAGAAATAGTGGATACATTAGTGATAATTTTTCAAAACTATTTAGATTCTGGACTAGTTCCTGAGGATTGGAGGGTGGCTAATGTAACCCCACTTTTTAAAAAAGGAGGAAGAGAGAAACCGGGGAATTATAGACCGGTTAGCCTAACATCGGTGGTGGGGAAACTGCTAAAGTCACTTATCAAAGATGTGATAACAGCACATTTGGAAAGCGGTGATATCATCGGACAAAGTCAGCATAGATTTGTGAAAGGAAAATCATGTCTGACGAATCTCATAGAATTTTTTGAGGATGTAACTAGTAGAGTGGATGGGGGAGAACCAGTGGATGTGGTATATTTGGATTTTCAAAAGGCTTTTGACAAGGTCCCACACAGGAGATTAGTGTGCAAACTTAAAGCACATGGTATTGGGGTAAGGTATTGATGTGGATAGAGAATTGGTTGGTAGACAGGAAGCAAAGAGTGGGAATAAACGGGACCTTTTCAGAATGGCAGGCAGTGACTAGTGGGGTACCGCAAGGCTCAGTGCTGGGACCCCAGTGGTTTACAATATATATTAATGACTTGGATGAGGGAATTAAATGCAGCATCTCCAAGTTTGTGGATGACACGAAGCTCGGCGGCAGTGTTAGCTGTGAGGAGGATGCTAAGAGGATGCAGGGTGACTTGGATAGGTTAGGTGAGTGGGCAAATTCATGGCAGATGCAATTTAATGTGGATAAATGTGAAGTTATCCACTTTGGTGGCAAAAACAGGAAAACAGATTATTTTCTGAATGGTGGCTGATTAGGAAAAGGGGAGGTGCAACGAGACCTGGGTGTCATTATACACCAGTCATTGAAAGTGGGCATGCAGGTACAGCAGGTGGTGAAAAAGGCGAATGGTATGCTGGCATTTATAACAAGAGGATTTGAGAACAGGAGCAGAGAGGTACTACTGCAGTTGTACAAGGCCTTGGTGAGACCACACCTGGAGTATTGTGTACAGTTTTGGTCCCCTAATCTGAGGAAAGACATCCTTGCCATAGAGGGAGTACAAAGAAGGTTCACCAGATTGATTCCTGGGATGGCAGGACTTTCATATGATGAAAGACTGGATGAACTAGGCTTATACTCATTGGAATTTAGAAGATTGCGGGAGGATCTGATTGAAACGTATAAAACCCTAAAGAGATTGGACAGGCTAGATGCAGGAAGATTGTTCCCGATGTTGGGGAAGTCCAGAATGAGGGGTCACAGTTTGAGGATAAAGGGGAAGCGTTTTAGGACCGAGATTAGGAAAAACTTCTTCACACAGAGAGTGGTGAATCTGTGGAATTCTCTGCCACAGGAAACAGTTGAGGCCATTTCATTGGCTATATTTAAGAGGGAGTTAGATATGGCCCTTGTGGCTAAAGGGATCAGGGGGTATGGAGAGAAGGCTGGTACAGGGTTCTGAGTTGGATGATCAGCCATGATCATATTGAATGGCGGTGCAGGCTTGAAGGGGCGAATGGCCTACTCCTGCACCTATTTTCTATGTTTCTATGTTTCTATGGACGCCGCACATTCCAAAGCCCCCGTTATCTCTAGTCATAACCCAAATACTGCTACTACAGAGAAACCATAACATTAGCAGTGAAACCTTTCCCAGGGCATTACACTCTCCCCAACCAAATTTAGCCATGTCCTCATGACTTTGAGATAGTTCGCCAACCCTTCCTGCAAAACATAAAATCCAACTAGGTGTAAGAGGCAGTAACATAGCTCCCCTAAGCGGTAGGGGCCACATTCTGTTCCCCCGGTGCTACATAGCCCAGACAATCTGGTGGTCTCTTAATTGTCTGAGACCTCCGTTCCCCCTCATCTATCTCTTCAGGTACAGACACTTCTGGGAATACTACTGGTCAACCTGGCAAGGCCTCCCCTGGTCTATCACTCATGCTGTCCTGCAACTCAGACCCCTCTGTCCTTTGGCTGAGCCCAACTTCATCCCTTGGAAGGTCCCGCTGAAACCCAGGCTGTCCACAGATAGCATCCCTTCCCCCACGAGTTCAACTGGCTCAACTTGAGAAGGATTAGGAATCTCTTCCTCATTAGTGGGAAGTTAGAAAAAGGAAGCATATATGACACCCCCCATTTCCTCATTCTCTGAGTCAGTATCCCATTCAGAGGTGGGGGCAGATCTAATCTCTCTGGCTGTTGGTTCTGCAGTCGCCTCTGCACCCACCCCGCCCCTCCCCGACCCCCCCCTGTCGTCACAGAGTCCTCTTACTCGGTCTAGGCTCCAGGTCGGGCTCAGGGTCAACCTGCACCTCTTGTCCCAGAGGAAAAAGGTGGTTCTAATGGAGAATCTTGCCAAGCCCATTCCCATCCTTTGGTTTCACCCAGAAAGCTGGTACGTTTGGCATCTGACTCTCCACCACATAAGGCATAGCCGCCCAGTGGCCAGCCAATTTATGCTTCCCAGATAACCCCAAATTCCATATGAGGACTCAGTCTCCCAGCAGGCATTGGTAGAACCTCACTTTTTGATCATACCTCCTCTAATTTCCTTGATTCTGCTTCTCAGCCGTGACCCCAGCTAATCCAGCCTTTTTCAGCTCCCTTCTCATATTAGGCACATACTTCAGTTAAGTCTTCAGTGGTAAGTCATCTTTGTCAGTCCCAAGACAAAGGCCAATGGGCAACCTTGCCTCACGTCCAAACATCAGATGATATGGCAAGTACCCGGTAGCTTCATTTCGTGTACAGTTGTAGCAGTGGACCAGATGACCAATATGTTGACTCCACTTGTTCTTGTTGCTGATTTGCATGATTACAAGTATGTCTAGCAAGGTCCGATTAAACCTCTGAGGCAGGGGATCACCCTGAGGATGATAGGAAGTAGTCCTCGACTTCTCAACTCCAAGCATGCTCAGTAACTCATCGAAGGGCCTACTCTCCAAATCCTGTCCCTGATCAGTCCTGACGAAGGGTCCCGGCCTGAAACGTTGACTGTACCTCTTCCTAGAGATGCTGCCTGGCCTGCTGTGTTCACAATCAACTTTGATGTGTGTAGCCTGATCATTATGTATCTGCCTGGGGAAGCCATAATAAATGAAATATTTCTCCCATAACACTTTGACCACCATGGACACCCTTTGTTCCTTGGTAGGGAAAGCTTGTGCATATCTGGTGTCGTGGTCCATGATGACGAAGACATTCATCATGTTGCTGGCATCAGGTTCTATTGACAGGAAATCACACACATCAGGTCCAGGGGCCCCGCATAGGCAGCTGGGGAGCTGCCCGCATAGGCAGCGTTTTCCATCAAATGCATGACTTGCAGTATTCTTCGACCTCTGACTTCATTCAGGGCCAGTAAAACTGGTCTCTGAGCAATCCATCGGTCTTTTCAACCCCCAGATATCCAGAATCATCATGAAGTGACTTCAACACACTCCTCCAATACTTCTCAGGCACAACTAGCTGGGAACACCGAGGTCAGTCGGAGGAGACATGACCCGGTATCGGATCTGGTTCCGCAACTCTCAGCCTGATACAGGACATCCCCCCTCTCTGCTAACATCCGTATGCAGTGCATATGGCAATTGGGGGTCAGCAAAAGTCATCACAGGCGCCTGGGTCAGCATCTTCTTCAACGACTGAAAGGCCTCTTCACATTTCGCATCCCACCTCGGTCCAAAAGGCTCTGAAGGGCTAAGATACTCTTTACCCTCCTCTCCTTTTGTCCTCCTCCATTTCTTCCCCAAGGGAGGGTAACCACACAGATGATTGAATGGGTGACTCACTTTTGCATAGGCCTTCACATACTTCTGATAGTAATCAGAGAACCCGAGGAATGAGCCCAAAGTGCTCACAGTCTGGAGCCTTGGACATGTGGTCATCGCCTCTATCTTAGTCAGAACTGTAGCTACTCCCTCTGTGAGACTATGTGCCCAAAATAGCTGACAGATGTCTTGCAGAACTGGCACTTGTCCAGGGAAAGTTTTAATCCTTCAGCTTTCAGGCGGCCCAGTACCTTCAACAGCCTCGCTTCATGTTCCTCCAAGGTGGACTCAAAAACACTATAAGGTCATCCAGATACACCAATACCTCAAGCAAGTTCATATTCCCCACCATTTTCTCCATGATCCGCTGGAAGGACACAGGGGCTCCCGATACACCCTGGGGCATCCTTTCAAACTGGAAGAATCCCAGTGGACATATAAAAGCCGTCTTCTCTTTGTCAGCCTCACTCATGGGGACCTGGTAATGTCCACTCCTCAAATCCAGCACACTGAACCACTTTGCACCACTCAGACAGGCCAGCGCATCTTCGATCCTTGGGACCGTATACTGGGCAGAGACAGTATTCCTGTTCAGAGTCCTGTAAGTCCACACACATCCGTTCTTTCCCATTCTTCTTCCTGGCCACTACCACTGGGGACACAAAGCAACTCAGTGATGATCCCAGCTTCCTTCAACTTACACAAATTCTAGTGAAAGTCTTCCACCTCTGCAAGGACCAGTCTCCACGACCTCTCTGAACGGGATGTCCTCGGTTACCCGGATAATGTGGCGAGTGCTCTTGGAACAACACAAACCAAACTTGTTAGTGGAAAAGACACCTTCCAGCTTCAACATCTTCTGTATTCACCACAGGTTCCACAGGTACCGAGGAGCTCCGAAGTTGAATGACTCAGCGGTCACCTTGTTCGCCTTTACAGAGGGTTTCTCCCCGGTTGTCTCACTAGGATGCTAGACATTACCATCACTGGGAACAGATGCGCTGGGGCATCCCCCGCTTGAAATGGATCTCCCTCTTTGTAGTGTTCCTGACAATCACTGCCATCCTGCTCACCTGTACAACAAAGGGTTTCTGCAATTCGGGCCTCACCAGTACCCCAGCAGGAAATCCTGACTCCCCTTCTAGGTCTTCCGGAGCGTCCACTAAGAGGGTTTCACCCTTAGGCACTCTGGGAAGTTAGGGGATCCCCATCACTCTTGCTACGCGGGCCGTACCACCATTGGTTTCGACTGGGTGAACCACACAGTCCCTCGTCTAAAGTCGTTATCCGGCCCGATGCAGCCACACACTTTCTCGAAAGCAGCTCGAAACCCTGGGTGCACGGGCAATGTTTCCAGAAAGCTCTCCCCAACCTTCCCCTTGCAGACTCCATGAGCCTCTTCACAAGAGGGGTGTTGGTCCCCACCAGAATTGAAATGCCTCCCTTCTTAGTGGGGTCTGGACAAACCAGCACTAATGTATCAAGGACCTCAAACCCTCCTACATCAGCCTCCGAGAACTCCAACTACACTGACAAATAACTGTCGTATGGATAATCACTAGCACTAAGGCCCCAGGTTTCCAGTGCCCTGAATGGGGTCAATGACAAATGCGTCAGATATGGATTGTAAAATGAACGGTACAACGTGACCCGTGATCCGGTGTCGAGCATGGCTTTAGCATAAATACCCTCTATCCATAGGGTGTTCTGTTTTCGGGGGTTCCTTGGTGTATTACTGGGAATGTGTCCCCCCCCCCCGGGACACCAGGCCATTCCCTCACTGTATCTCCTCTAAGTTTCCCGACGTCTCTCTCTGCTTAGGTACCCGAGGGCTCACTCTCTGAGGGGCTTCGTGCCACTCATATTCCCGCCTGAAGTGTCCCTCTTCACCACAGTTATAATAGACAATACCAGCCAACCCCTTCTCACAGAACTCCGGCCATCTGCAGCCCTCCAGGTGGTCTGTCGCCTTAGGGGGTGCGCCTCTCTATCAGTCTCATCACACCCACTGTTAACACCCAGGACATCTCCATTCTCAGTTCTGCCACAATCTCCTTTACCATCCCCCGAGCTGGGCTGGCAGTGGTCACTAAACCACAGGGGACTACTATCAAGGACTGTACCCTGCTGACAGAGCCCTCCCACACCTCCGATGTGTTCTCCTCCTCCTGTACCTCTCGGATCAGCTCAACAAAAGAGAGAGGGGAGCACGTCTTACGAGACAGTCGGAGACCCCAAATGATCCGGTCCTGGGACTGGGCACCCTTTGCTATTTGGTCCATTCTTAACTGATCCACCTCAGCCGTCTGAATGACCCCTCTGCGCCACAAGCAATTTAGCTGGCTCTCTAGCTGAAAAATGTCAGCAGAAAGCTTCTCCCCCTTCTCCTGATGCATGTTCTGAAACCTCACCATGAGCTCCAGTGGACATCCTGTCATGCCAAATGCATTTTCCAGTGCTCCCATGTAATCAGCCACATTGGCTAGGGGGTACCAGGACTTCGCGGCTTTCACAACGTCAGCAGTCCATCCCCTCAAGTTTTCAACCAGTCTCTGTCACTTTACATCATCAGAGCACTGCCACTCATCTAACAACTGAGAGGTCTTCTCCACCCAAATCTCATACTCCCCTTCCCCTCGGTGGTGGGTGTTATTCCAGAGAATATTCTTAGCTTCTGGTGGGGACGCTCTGCCTGTGCACTGGGCCACTTATTTGCCAGAGAGGTAAGGGCTGATGCCAACTCAGAACTTTCACTCTTCGCTGGGTGACGGGGACTAATTAGACATACCAAATCTGACCACTCCTTCCCCTCACTCCTCAGAGACGATAGCACCCTGTCTTTGAAGTCTCTGCCCCCAGCTAAGGGAAACTCGACTTGTGATTCAGCCTGCTCTGCTACACTGTCCTCTTCCCTGAAAGTATGGACAGCCCACGGCCCGCCCTCACCTGGGACACTGATAGTACCAGGCAGAGCCACTGCCGTTATGTCAGTGCTAGTCTGCAGTAAAACAAGGTCTGTGCCTGCCATTTTATCAAACCTCTGCCCACAGTCATAACTTTGCTGACAACTTTAACAGTACTTAACAGGCGAATTAACAATTCATCCGGAGTACGAATATCTACCCCACTCAACACGCACACATTAGTTACCGATAACTCCATGGAGGCACACCACCGTTCCACCCCGGTAGCATCCATACTAGCATGGACTTAAACACGCAACCCACTGGTTCAATGCTCAGGGCAATCACACAGCATCCAACGAAATCCATCCTGGATGAGCTCCCGGTGGCGTTAGTCTAGGGGAAGGCAGTCTCCGACCCCGCCAAACTTGCGAAGTCTTGTTTGTGTGGATGCTGCATGATATGGTCTCCTGTTACAAATCTGAACCGCAAATCATCAGACAGTACACCACATGCAGTTAAACGATTGAGCTTTATAATTCTTAATTTGAATTTAGGGTTAGTAAAGAAAACAAAAAGAAAAAGGACCCATTTTAATGAAACAGTCTAATGTGCACACTGGAGCTTATGGTTTTCTGTCAATTTGCCCCCCATCGATTTCCTTCGAGCATCGTCAACTCCTGGGCCCTCACTTCAAGTCCACTCCCTCCGGCGGTCTACCAGCTCTCTCCTCTCGTGTCTTCTCTCTTCATCACTCACCAACAAAAGACCATGAATACCTCCTCTCAGACACACAAGAAAGAAAAAACACTTCCTTCATTAGACGCCACACATTCCAAAGTCCCCACTATCTCTAGTCATAACCCAAACATTGCTGCTGCAGAGAAACCATTACATAACAGTGAAACTTTCCCCAGAAAACTAATCCACAGTGACATTGTAGCCTCTGGTTTTTATGCAGGTTCACAGCTCTCTATTCATGATAGAAACAAACTTATTAGCAAAAATTTTGTAACTGGTCTGAATGTTCTACCACTGCAGACATCCTACAAGTATTTAAATTCTAATGATGAATATAATTACTCAGGCTGATCTGATGCTCCCCTCATCCGCATCTCCTCCATTTTCAGCATATCTCTCCTTATCTTATCTTCCCACTACCATAACAGGGATAGTGTTCCCCCTGTCCTAATCTACCACCTCATGAGCCCCTACATTCAACACATCATTCTCCATAATTTCCACCATCTACATCAGGATTCAACCACTAAGCACAGCTTTCCCTCTACCCACAACCCCCATCACTTTCCACTTTCATCAGGATCACTCTATATATGACTCCCTTATCTACTCATCCCTCTCCTCTGATCTACTGGCACTTATCCCTGCAAGCAGGACATGTGCCACACCTATCCCTACACCTCCTCTGTCACCACCATACAGGGCCACAAACCATCCTTCCAGATGAGACAACACTTCACTTGCAAGACTGTCGTTTACACCTGTGGTATTTGCTGGTTCCCAGTGCAGCATCCTCTACATCGATCAAAGCAGATGTGGACTAGGGGACTGCTTTTTTGAGCAACTTTGCTCTGTCCACCCCAAAACTCGGGATTTCCTAGTGGTCATCCATTTCAATTTGAATTCTCATGTCTGTCCATGGCCTCCTCTGCAGCTATGGTCCAGTGCTTCCTCTATTGCACACTTCATATTCCACCTGAGTAGCCCCCAACCTGATGGCATGAACATCAATTTCTTTAACCTGGTAACTTCTCCTACTCCCTCTTAGCTTTGTTTTTCCATTCCCCATTCTGGTACCTCCCTTACCCCTTCCCTTCTTGCCTTCTCATTACCTCCCTCGATGTGTTTCCCCCTTCCCTTCCCCTATGATTCACTGTCCTCTCCTAAGAGATTACTTCTTCTTCAGCCCTTTACCACTTCCATCCATTACCTTCCAGCTTCCTACTTCATCCCCCCTTGCCACACCCAGCGACCTTCCCCCTCACCTGGTTTCACCTATCACCTGCCTGATGAAGGGTCTCAGCTCAAAAAGTCGACTGCTTATCCCTCTCCATAGATGCTGTCTAACCTGCTGAATTCCTCCAGCATTTTGTATGCATTACTCTGGGCTTCCAGTATCTGCAGAATTTCTTCTGTTTATGATCCATTGAGTCTTGATCCCCTGCAAAATTAATTTCAACCCTGCCGAAGAATACCAGCATACCTCTCCACAAGGATGTCCCACCTGTTCTGGTTTACTGATAATCCACCTTTCTAGTACCAGTGTCACCTTCCTCATAGAAGACCTGGTGTAAATCCGCCTGCATAATCCCTTTAGCCGTACTGTGGTTTGATTTGATGTATTCTTGTTCACTCGATCCACTGAAACACAGCTCAAGAAGTTCTTATCTTAAAAGGTCCAGCTGTTTAATCTCTGATTTATCCTCCTAAATTCATGTTGCAGAACATTATCCTTCTTTTTAGTAATGCCATTAGTACCAACATCTGGCTATTTCTCCATTTAAAATGCAACTGCCCTGTGATATCCTTCCCTCTGGTACAAAGGAGGCAACATAACGTTCTGGATTCAAATCTGTGGCCAAAGAAGTACAGTCAATTTCAATTATTGCTGAGTCACTTTCAACTATTACTCAATTATTGCTGAGTCACCTTCAACTTTAACTCTTGGCCTCCTGTTCCTCATTTCCCCTTGTTCCCTTGTCTCCTTGTGAAATGGAGCCAACTATAGTATCATGATCCTGGCTCTGAGAATGCTTTTAACCCTACCATTACCACTATAATTATCCAACACAGAGAAAAGGTTTTGGAGTGACTTGCACTTCGGAGTATTCCTGACAACTTGCTTACTTCCTTCCCTCTTCAAGGTGGTCATCCACATCTTCCTTGAATGTTCTTCATTAAATCATGGGTCTTCTTCTTCTTGAATCATTGGAACCCAGGGGAGCATAGGCCATTGATCACCTTCTGTCTACATCATCCAAAGTCGATGGTCTGGTTGGAGTTCATCAATGTTTCCGTAATCCAATGTATCCACTGTACAGGGTTTGGCCTGTGCAGCTTCACCACAGCTGTGTTAGCTGGCCTTACCCGCTTCCACCTCTCATGATGGCAACACAGGATTAGACTTTGAGGGGCTAAACCCCTCAATGGATGGTCCCGGGAGTTTATCTGACAATTCGGGCAGGTGACTCAGAAGTGGCCGGCCTTACATTATAAGCAACACCTCTACCCCATTTGTCTCTCTTGCTCTACTGGATTCCTCCAAGTTGCATGGGCTCTTTCAGAGATGGCTGTGAGGATCTGTATTAATTATTGGATTGAGGAACTGGGGTAGGCATTGTGTAGTTTTGAGAACTGGCCCTCTTGGTGAACTCACCCCATCTCTCCCTCTTTCTTTCAGAAATATGGTTGTTGATTCTTATGGCCATATCCATAATTCCTTCAAATCCTCCACCTAGTCACAAGAACGACTTTAAATTGATGATTTAATCCCTGTTTTAGCAGAGAAAGCAAAGTGTCATTGTTCTACCCACGCTCTGCTGCTCGGGAGCAATGGAACAGTCAGCCTCTGATGCAGTTAGAGAAATCTGCTGGTTGCCTCTGAGACCCCGGCAAGATGAAAGTATATCTTCCTCATTATTCTTAGAAATAAGTTTATATCAAAACACAAGGGAGCATCCTTCTCCCATAAAGCCATTGCCCGTGAAAGGTCCTTGCCCTAGAGGAGGGAAGTTAGACAGGCCACCTCACTCCTGTCCAAGGGGAACTTTGTGTGATGTAATTCAAAGGCTAGGGAGCATTGATTTAAGAACCCGTGGCAACATTCAGGGTCCCCATTGTACCACTCTGGGGCTGGCAGATTGATTGACCCTCCCCAGTAGTTCTGGAAACATGTAGCAGAGTACACAGACAAACCCAGAGTCAATCCCTGAGGAATGTGAATTCTGCTTACTGGTCTCAGAGTCCCTCTGTAATGATGCTGGTATCTCCTGGAGAAACCGCCTGTCCTTGGTGGACCAATGTCGTGTGAAGTTAATTGATTTCCACTGGGTCCATTAGCTGTGTCCTGCTGTAATAACCTTCAGACGAGCTGACCCAGGCACGGAGTAAACTCAGTACTGGAGAGTTGAAATTAACAATGAAGATTTATTTGGAGAATAATAAAAGGAATAATCAAACTAAAAGTTCACAAGTACTCAGGACTTGAGCACATAGAACTATTGTTCACACAGAACTCGAATGTTCACTGATCCCAATCAGCATGAGCACTGATCATAAAACACACAAAATTCATGAGGGTCAAGATCAAAAACTAATCACTTGAGAAGGAGAAGCATAAGGAACTGAATTCACATAACGAGGATCACCAAAAAAACAGTGACAGCCTAATGATAAAAGTAGTTATTAAGCAACCCTAATGAACTCAAATAAATGATGTTCAGGTGCATTGAGACCTGTCACTACCCAGTGCCCCTTGCCGGTCCGAAGGGTTCGTGACATCCAGGGTTGAGTGAAGAGCCAATGAAATGGCATCTTCTATTGACCTGTAGTGATGGTAGGCAAATTGGAGCAGACCTAAGTCACTCCTCAGGACTAAACTCTTAATACACTTCATCAGAGTGACACTGATGGTCACTGAGGCAGGTTGCCATGTTCTGCTCTGGTACTGGTATAACTGAAACCTGCTTGAAGCAGCTGCGTACCACAGACTGCAGAAATGAGAGGTTTAAGATGTCAGTGAACACTCCAGCTAGTAGATTTGCATAGGTCTTCAGTACTCAGCCAGATACTCCATCCATTTCAAGGACTCTTCATCTCATTTTTTTGATATTTATTGCTTTTTCTTATCTTTCTTTTGTGTTTGCACAGTTTGTTGTTGATTTTTTTGCACATCAGTTGTTCGTCCATCCTGTTGGGTGCAGTCTTTCATTGATTCAATTGTATTTCTTGTATTTACTGTGATTGCCCGCAAGAAAATGAATCAGGGTTGTATATAGTGACATCTATGTACTTTGTTAATAAATTTTTGTTGATTTTGAACTTTGAACTAGTGAAGGCCATGGTCTGACATGACAGTATGGGAATGGGAAGTTGAACTGAAGTGGGTAGCCATCAGGAGATTCTTCTTCAGCTCTTTACCTCTGTCATTCTATATCCTCATTAACTTATTGCCCAGATGAATGGTCTGAACTCAGAACTTTCACTATCCATTTCACTCTATGGCTGCTGCCTGATCTGTTGAATGATTCCATTATTTTCTGGTTTTATTTCAGATTTCCTCGTTTAAAAGGCACTCTTCCAATTTTCTTCAACCAAAGTGAATGAGCTAACATTTTTCCACATTATGTTACATCTGCTGTGTCCTTGCCCATTCATTTAACCTGATTATAGCCTTTGAGATCTTTCGACATTCTTTTCATAATGCACACTGCCACCTACTTTTGTTTCTTGTGCACCCCAGCAACAATCTCAGCAGTACCTCAGTAGGCACAGCTTCCCAATGTGCAGATAAAAACTTTATAAAAACACAAACAGATTTCCCTTTTGTTAATGCACATTGACACTTTCCAGTCCTTTTTCACGTTTCCCTTGATTAGAGTGATAACTTTATGGGAGTTTACTTTATTATTGTCAACTCACTGTCATTGAAGTCTTTGATTCAATAAACTAACCTTGCCATAACAGAAAACATACCAGTCTCCATGCAAACGGAAACATTGTACTGGAGTTCCCCAATGCATTTCACCCAGCCTTTTCAACTTGCAAGATCTTGCTTCACAAATTATTTTCCAGGAACATATCCCTATCATAATTTGGAGAATAGCTGTATTATTTTTTCATAATAGACTCCATCACTGATGCCAGACTAACTCGTATACAGTCCTTTGTTTTCTCTCTTCCTCTTTTCCTAAATAGAGGGGTTACATACATGACCTTCCGATCTGCAAAAAGCAGCAAATATTAGAGTAGCATTGCAGGCTCTTTTATTTTACTGTTTCATACAATTGGCAACGAGGATAGAGACACTATACATCCTTTATTGAAAGTAATGAACACTCAATACAACAGCTACATCCAAAAACATAGCACCTTCCGTACATTGTCCTGAAAGGTATATATATTCTCTGAAATGCTATAATAAACCTGTCTTCACCTGTCAGAGGCAAACGTAATGACTCAATATCATCAGGATAAAGTTACTGGCTTCAGATGCAAGCTATGAACTTTAAATAAAATCTAATCTGTGGAACTTTATATTACTTGATTAATAGACTGGAATAAACAGTGATGTCAGAGATTTGCTCTGAAAGGCTTTTACCCAGGGCAAGTGATTATTCCATAGAAAAAGGTCCACCCAGGGTATACAATTAGTGCAGCACGTTCATAATTACTGCTTTCACAAAATTTATTCCACCGGTGGTATGAAATTAGAGTGTGACAGCTTGTGATAGGCATTCTTCACTTCGCACCAAATCCACCCATCACAGAGTACTCACCCCATCCAACCCATCATTCTGTCAGTCAGTCTATTCATTTTTGCCTTGTGTAATACACTTGGGCTCAATTATAACAACGGATACCAGTTAAACAAACCAGGCAGCACTAATGTGCAAATTCTTGCTTTTTTCTCTATTCTATACTTCAAATTACTGTAAATTATGTGGACGACATGTGCTACAGAGTAACCACATAGATATCATTGCCTTCATCAGCCAGTTAGTGTCGTGGCACCAGAAAACATCATATGGGTTACCTCAGGAATATCACAAGTTTAGGTATCCCTTCATAATCATGGTGCTAATAACTTAATTTTCTTTACACTTGAGCTTTAATTTTGATTAAAACTTTAATATTTGCAACAACGGAGCTGAAGAATAATTGAATTCTCATGTAGAAACATGACATATTTCCTTTGTTATCAATTTTAACTGATCTGACTTTGCAAATCTTCAGTGTCTCCTATAAAATAGGAATTGGAAACTAGAACTTCTAGACAAATGTTCAAATGAATACTAATGCTAAATAACTGTGATGCTTTGATCAATATTCTTTAACATAATTGAAATGATAATGTAACCTCATTTGTAGAATTAACACACGTGAGAATAATAATCATCTTGAGATGCGTTTCTCGGCCCAAAGGAATGGATCACAATTGGAGGTTATTTCTAGCCTCTTCTCTACTCAGTGTACTTAGAAGAAAGCATAAATATAATTTTATTCTTTGTAATTCCAAGGGATAAAATATTAACAATATCTCTCATCTTTTCCAAATTAAGTATATTATGTATTATTTCCCATAAATAAACACTGACGTTTAATAGTTCAATCAAATTATCCAACAGTAATTGATTTTGCTTTCTAAAAGCCTTCCATAGTGAGCATTGGAGGTGGTACACACACTCCTGACTACATCAGTAGTGCTGAGGTTGAGGAATGAAAGCTTCAAGTTCCTAGGTGTGAATATCACCAGCAGGTTGTCCTGTTCCAACCACGTAGACAAAAGCCAAGAAAGCTGACCAACACCTCCATTTCCTCAGGTGGATAAAGAAATTTGGCATATCCTTGTCGACACTTAGCATTTTTTATTGATACACCATGGAAAGCATCCTATCTGGGTCCATAACAACTTAGTGTGGCAACTGCTCTGCACATGACCAGAAGAAACTGCATGGAGCTGTGGACACAGAGTGGAAACTGGCCTCCCCTCCCCTGACTGCCAATACTTCTTGCTGCTTCAGTAAAAAGCCAGCGTAATCAAATATTCCAGCTACCCCAGGCATTCTCTTGCACAGCCAACACAAAATGCCGGAGGGACTCAGCAAGTCAAGCAGCATCAATGGAGGGGAATCCCTTGCCCACTCCTTTGCACCTTGACATGTGTACAGGAAATGACATTAAATAGTCTTGCATCTTGAATAAGTAGAAAATGTTTTGACCAAGACCATTTCAGACATTCCCTCTTCTCCCCTCTTCCATCAGGCAGAAGATACAAAAGCCTGAACACATGGACCACCAGGCACAAGTGTAATGATTTGATCTGTATGAACAGTATCCAAGGCAAACACGTGAAAATCCGCAGATGCTGGAAATCTGAGCAGCACACACAAAATGCCGGAGGAGCTCAGCAAGCCGTGTTTTGTGTGTGTTGCTTTGGAAAAGAGTAAACAGTAGACATTTTGTGCCAAGACCTTCATCTCCGCCCGAAAGACAATCGTTTACTCTTTTCCATAGACACAACCTAGCCTGCTGAGTTCCTCCATCGTTTTGTTAGATGCTTTACACATCTTAGTACATGTGAAAATAATGCACCAACTCCAATATTAATTCCATTTCAAGTGCCTAAACAACCCAAAGGTTTATATTATGACACCACAAATGCTGTGATGTGACTGTATAACTGCTGTGATTTTATCTCTTATTATAATTAGAGCTTGGAGCATTTGGTTTTAAACAATAAAAAAGGACTTTTTAGAAAATCACTTTCTTCTTTGGTTAACCTTTGTGCTGAAAAATCATGTCAACAATGCGTATTTTTTAACATTTCATGCACCACTACTTTACGAATGTTCCATATCACTTTCAAGTCACTTGTATGAGGATAAAAACAGAAGAAGTAGCAGCCACTCAGCCCTGAATCTGTTCTACCATTCAATATGGTCATGGCTGATCTGCTCCAGACTTCTCCTCCTCTTCTGTGCCACTTACCCACAGCTTTCAATTTCCAAACCTTTCAGAAATGCATCTAAATCCTCTTTAAATACCTCACAGAACTAGCCTCACAACCCTCTGGACTAGAGAATACCTGAGATTCTCCACAATCCATCAGATTAATTTAATTAGTTTGTTAGGTCGCTGATGAATGAGTTGAGGGTGCTCCAGATTATGGCACCCACAGTCTGTTGTGTCTCAAGAGTAAAAATATAACAGGAAATGGGACAAAATTGTTGTAGTGCGACCACTCAAGTCAGGTATTATGTTCTCCTGAGAGGCTGTCTATTAGTGGGTCCCCAAGTAGCTGTAGAGTCTGATCTAGGATCCACATATTCTGGGACAGTGTGGGCATAGTAAGTGTGGTTAGCGTTTGGGTCTTTTGATTGTTCAGTCTCTTCAGATTTCCTCCACGTGTACATATTGAGTGCAATGTGCTCTCAGTTTTTAGATATAATGTTGAATTTTTTTCAAGCTGATTTTGATGTTATCTTTGAAGCGTTTCCCATGCCTTTGGTGGGCTTACTGACATTTCTTCAAATGGGAGTAAAGGATCTATTTGGGGAAACATAAAGTTAGGCAGCTGGATGACATGACCTATCCATTGCAGTTGGTGTTGCTTTATCACTATGGAGAGGCTCTTCACGTTGTCCTCCTCCAGTATGCTAGTGTTAGTGTGCCTGTCCTTCCATCATAAAAAATCTCTCATAAGGTTGTTTGGTGGTATCATTCCAGGGCTTTCAGGTATCTACTGTAGGTGGTCCATGATTCAGCTCCATACAGTAAGCAGGAAGCAGGACTGCCCTATAGACCAAGAGTTTTCTTTGGAGCTGTATGTCATGGTCTTTAAGGACTCCTTTCCTTAGTCTTGCATAGACTCCAATAGCACCACTCAGGTGGTGGTTGATCCATGAGCCAATGTCTTCTTCTGGGGAATGAATACTGCCTAGGTAGTGAAAGTGGTCTACATTTTCAAAGGTGATACCGTCAACTTTTATGGAAGGCTTGATAAATGGCTAGTTGGGCAGTATCTGATATAGGACTGGTATCTTTTAATATTAAAGACAAGACCCAGGGCTTAATATGCATTGGCAGAGATATTCAGGATACATTGGAGGTCTTCTTCAGAGTGTGCTGCAAAGGCAATGTCAGCTGTATACTGAAGCTCCATGATAGTGCTGGTGCTGACTTTGTTCCTGGCCCTGAACTGGCTGCGGTTGCTGTCTATTTCATATATGATGTGATTCCCTCTGGCACGCCTTGGCCAACAGTTTGAACGATGGCAGCAATAAAGATGGTAAATAGGGTGGGTGCAAAGATGTAGCCCTGTTTGACTCTTGTCTTGACAGTGAAGGGTTCGGATTCAGCACCATTATTGCCGAGTAATGTGGCTGACATGACTCAGTATTTGTAAGTACTTGTTAGGACAGCCATGTCTTGATTGTATACGCCAGAGAGCTTGGTGGTCCGGAGTCATGAAGTGTGTGACATTACCATAACCAGAGAAAAGGATCTTGGGAAACTGAAAGGTCTGAAAGTAGACAAATCACCTGGATCAGATGGTGTACAACCCAGGGTTCTGAAAGAAGTGGCTGAAGATTGTGGAGGCATTAATAATGATCTTTCAAAAATCACTAGATTCTGGAATGGTTCCAAAAGAGTGGAAAATTGCAAATGTCACTCCACTCTTCAAGAACAGAGCGAGGCAGAAGAAAGGAAACTATAGGCCAGTTAGTCTGAACTTGGTGGTTGGGAAGATGATGTAGTTGATTGTTAAGGATGTAGTTCTGGGGTATTTGGAGGCACTTGACAAAATAGGCTATAGTCAGCATGGTTTGTTCAAGGGAAAACCTTGCCTGACAGGTCTGTTCGAACTCTCTGAAGAAATAACAAGCTGGATAGACAAAGGAGTATCAGTTGATGTTGTGAACTTGTATTTTCAGAAGACTTTTGACAAGGTGTCACCCATGAGGCTGCTTAACAAGCTACGAGCCCATGGTATTACAGGGAAGCTTCTAGCAAGGAGAGAGCAGTGGCTGATAGACAGGAGGCAAAGAGTTGCAATAAAGGGAGCCTTTTCTGGTTGGCTGCTGGTGACTAGTGGCGTTCCACAGTGGTCTCAGTTGGGACCGATTCTTTTTATATGTTAATGATTTGGATGATATAATTGACGACTTTGTTGCAAAGTTTGCAGAAGATAAGAAGACTTGTGGAGGGGGCAATAGTTTTGAGCAAGTAGGGAGGCTACTAGAGAGACAGCCTGCCTCAGAGTACTGAAATGTTACGTTTATCCAGTTATGTTATATGGCTCAGAATGTTGGACAATATCTAGTAACATGAGGAAACAAATTGTAGCAGCAGAGATGTGGTATTTGAGGAAGATGCAAAGAATATCATGGACAAAACAAATATCTAATGAGGATGTCATGAACAGAGCAAACACAAAAAGAGAAATAATGTATGAGATCATGAAAAGGCAACGTAACTTCATTGGACATGTGATTAGGAAAGTGGAGTTAGAATGCACGGTAATTATGGGGAAGATTGAAGGAAAGAAAGCAAGGGGAAGACAAAGACAAATGATGATGGAGACAGCAGCCAGAGAATTGGAAATGAAAACCAATGAATTGATCCACTTGACCCGAAGCAGGAGTGTGTGGGCTATGGCAGTCAAAGCTCAAACTGGGCATGGCACCTGATGATGATGATAATGAGAGAGGCTACGGGAGGACTTAGACAGATTAGGAGAATGGACAATGACGTGGCAGATGGAATACAGTATTGGGAAGTGTATGGCCATGCACTTTGGTAGAAGAAATGAAAGGATTGACTATCTTCTGAAGTCAATAATCAGTTCCTTGGTCTTGCTGGAACTGAGTCAGTGGTTGCTGTTGTAGCACCACTCAGTCATATTTTCTGTGGCCTCCTGTATGCTGAAACATTACCACCTTTGATTCAGCCAGTGTGTAAAGAGAGCACGCTGTCTTGTGATGAGCTGTGCTGATGGAGATTGTGGAGATGTTGTTGCCAATCTGAACTGACTGCAGTCTGCAAGTGAGCAAATTGCAGAGCCAATTGCACAAGGAGGTATTAAGGTCAAGGTCTTGAAGCTCATTGTATATTGTATATATTCTCCAATATTAAAGGATATTAAAATATTGAACTTATTGATTATTTTTGAGGGGATGATAGTAGTCAATAAAAAGCATCCTGATGTATGCATATTTGCTGTCCAGCTGTTCCAGTGCTGAGTGAATAGAAAATGAAATGACATCTGCTCTGGACCTGTTGTGCCAGTGGGGAAATTGGAATGGATTGGTCACTTCTCAAGCAGGAGCTGATATGTTTCACCACCGTCCTCTAAAAACACTTCATCACCATAGATGTAAGTACTACCGGTCAACAGTCACTGAGGCAGGTCTCCTCATTCTTCTTAGGCACCAGCATAATTGAAGCAGGTAGATACCTCAGACTGCTGAAGCAAGAGGTTGAAGATCTCAGTGGACACTTCAGCCAATTAATCAGCATGGGTCTATAGTACTCAGCTAGGTTCCCCATCTGGGCCAGATGCTTTCTGTGGGTTCACCCTTCTAAAGGATCTTCTCACATCAGCCTCAGACTGAAATCACAGGGTCATCAGGGGCTGTGAGAGTTCAAGTTAAGCTTTGTAGCCATTCAACTATACATGAATACCCATAAAACAGCATTACTCCAGGGCCAAAGTCCAAAACACAGTACCAACAATCACACACAGCACAAGGCACATACTGTATAGCAAATATAAAATAGTAAACACAAGCACGTTATCAGTAAAATACAGTCACACAAGAAAACACATTATCTAAGTCCCTGAATCCATGAATGTTGCAGCAGTCTGCAGCCAATCACAATACAGCATGCCTTCTGCTGATCGAGCTTTCGGGGAGGGGTGGGGGTCAGCACTGAATCCAGCTTGGATACCGCACCTCACCCCCTCTGGTGGAGCGCCAACTCTGATGCCTCTCTCCTGGACGGCTGTAAACAGGCGATGATATGGCTTGAGCTACAATCGATGTCACACAGCTCCTCACAAACCAGTGAACTGGACTTGCAGCATACCACAGTATTAATGTCCAACAGGGTTTTGCAATCACAAGAAAAATAACCAAAATGATCATTCGCTCTAAGTCTGCACACTTCCTCCAATGTCTCTCTGATGCAGGCAGCAGCACAATCCATACCAAGCCCAGCTCCTCCATGGTTCTTCCATGTTTTGATGGCATCAAGCTTGTAGGTACAACATGTGAGATGCCCTTTTTTCTCAAAGAATGTGATTTCCCTTCCACCATCATTGGTGCTGCTCTCACCTGCATCTGCCCTCACCCCATCCTCTCACTGTCATAACAGGGATAGTGTAATCTTTGTCCTTATTAACAGCATTTCCACCACATCGTTCTCTGTAAGTTCCACCGTGTCGGATGGGATCCTACTACCAAACACATATTTCCTTCCCCCTGCTCTTCACTTTCTGTAGGGATCACCCTCTGCGTGACTCCCTTGTCTTCTCATTCCTCCCAGCTTTAAAGGTTATGGTGAGAAGGAGGGGAGTGGGACTAAATGGGAGAATGGATCAGCTCATGATAAAATGGCAGAACAGACTCCATGGGCCAAATGGCTGACTTCCGCTCCTATGTCTTATGGTCCTATAACTTATTACCCCCCAGCATCAAAAGGGCGGTAATCCTACCAGTAACCATGAAGAGCAGGCTGAGCTGTGTCAATGACTGCCGCCCAGTTACACTCTCAACTACTGTGATGAAATGCTTTGAAAGGTTTGTCATGGCCAGAAACAACTCCTGCTTAAGCAAGCACCTGGACCCACCACAATTTGCCTATCTCCACAATAGATCTACAACAAATACAATCCTTGGATCGCCTGGACAACAGCAGTACCTATGCTGTCTGTTGATTACAGTTCAGCATTCAACACCATCACACCCACAGCATTAATCAACAAGCTCAAATCCTGGGCCTTTGTACCTCTCTCTGCAACTGGATCCTTGACTTCCACATCGGGAGACGATGGTCAGTGCGATTAGAAACAACATTTCCTCCTCAATCAACACTGGCACAGCTCAAAGATGTGTGTTTAGCCCACTGCTCTGCTCTGACTACGCCCACAACTGTGTGGCTAGGCACAGCTCAAATGCCATCAATAAATTTGCCAAATACAGAACTATTTTTGGCAGTAACTGGACGGCATGCAGGAGTGAGGTAGCTCAACTGTTTGACTGGGTTCACAGCAACAACCTTGCACTCAGGGTCAGTAAGACTAAGGAGTTGATTGTGCACTTCAGGAAGGGGATGTTGAGGGAGCACACACCAACCTCATTGAGAGATCAGCAGTGGAAAGGTTTTCCAGTTTCTGGGTGTCAACATCTCTGAAGACCTAGCCTTGCCCAACATATTGATGCAATTACAAAAAAGGCACGACAGTGGCTGTATTTCATCAGGAGTTTGAGGAGGTTTGTTATGATACCAAAGACTCTCGTAAATTTCTACAAATGTTCTAATTGGCTGAATCACTGTCTAGTATGGAGGTGCAACTGCACTGGAGTTGGAAAAAGCTGCTCAAATTGTAAACTCAGACAGCTTCATCGTGGGCAGTAGCCTCCCCAGCATCAAGACATCTTCAAAATGCAGCATTCATCGTTAAAACCGCCCATCACCCAAGACACGACCTCTTCTCATTGTTACAATCTGGAAGGTGGTACAGGAACATGAAGACACATACCGAATCTTTTAAGAACAGCTTCAGATTTCTAAATGAACAATAAACCCTTGTACTATCTGAAACAACAGAAAATCTGCAGATGCTGAAAATCCAAGCAACACACACAAATTGCTGGAGGAACTCAGCAGACCAGGCAGCATCTATGGAAAAGAGTAAACAGTCGATGTTTCAGGCCTGACACCCTTCATCAGGACTGGAAAAAAGATGACAAGTTGAAGTATGAAGGTGGCGGGAGGGGAGGAAGGTGGTAGACGATAGGTGAAAGGGAGAGGTGAATCATCGACTGTTTACTCTTTTCCATAGATGCTGCCTGACCTGCTAAGTTCCTCCAGCATTTTGTGTGTACACACTACCTCAAATTTTTAAAAAATATATTTCTTATTGTAATTTATAGTCTTTATTATTATGTATTACAAAGTACTGTTGCCGCAAAGCAACAAATGTCATGACGAATGCCAGTGACATTAAAACTGATCCTGATTCTCCCTGAAAATGTGACATCTCCGACACCTGCCTCTATATCTACTCCCTCACCACCTGTCAGCACTCCAAACAGTCCTTCAAGGTGAAGAGATACTTGGTAGAGTAGTACAGATTTGATAAGGTACCCCATGCAAGGGTAATTGAGAAAGTCAGGACCATGGGAACCAAGGGGACTTTCCTTTGTGGATCCAGAACTGGCTTGCCCATAGAAGGCAAAGAGTGGTTGTAGACAGGTCATATTCTACATGGAGGTCGCTAACCAGTGGTGTGCCTCAGGGATCTGTTCTGGGACCCCTTCTCTTCGTGATTTATATAAATGACCTGGATGAGGAAGTGGAGTATGGGTTATTAAGTTAGCTGATGACACAAAGGTTGGGGGTGTTGTGGATAATGTGGAGGGTTGTCAGAGGTTACAGCAAGACATTAATAAGATGCAAAACTGGGCTGAGAAGTGGTAGATGGAGTTCAACCCAGATAAGTGTGAGGTGGTTCATTTTGGTAGGTCCAATATGATGGCAGAATATAGTATAAATGGTGAGACTCTTGGCAGTGTGGAGGATCAGAGGGATCTTGGGGTCCAAGTCCATAGGACACTCAAAGTTGCTGCGCAGATTGACTGTATGGCTAAGAAGGCATACGGTGTATTGGCCTTCATCAACTGTGGGATTGAGTTTAAGAGCCGAGAGGTAATGTTGCAGCTATATAGGACCCTGGTCAGACCCTGCTTGGAGTACTGTGCTCAGTTCTGGTCACCTCACTACAGGAAGGATGTGGAAACTATAGAAAGGGTGCAGAGGAGATTTACAAGGATGTTGCCTGGATTGGGGAGCATGCCTTACTAGAATAGATTGAGTGAACTTGGTGTTTTCTCCTTGGAGTGATGGAGGATGAAAGGTGACCTGATAGAGATGTATAAGATGATGAGAGGCATTGATCGTGTGGATAGTCAGAGGCTTTCTCCCAGGGCTGAAATGGCTAAAATGAGAGGGCACAGTTTTAAGGTACTTGGAAGTAGGTACAGAGGAGATGTCAGGGGTAAGTTTTTTACACAGAGTGGTGAGTGCGTGGAATGGGCTTGCTGGCGGTGGTGGATACGATGGGGTCTTTTAAGAGACTCCTGGATATGTACATGGAGTTTAGAAAAATAGAAAGCTATGAGTAATCTCAGGTCTCTCTCTCCTCTTCCTCTCTCTCTCCTCTTCCTCTCTCTCTCTCTCAATCTGAGAACAACTGAAAAGACAAATGCTGGTGTGGAATTTCACCTAGTTCCACCACTTCTTTCATGCTTATGCACCATTAGAAAATGATGTGTATATTCATATTAGAAAATTCCATTAATTTATACAAGGTTACTTAATGGGTAGCAGATTGACACATTGATTAAAATGCTTGTTATTTTCTGATTGTCCCATTTCAGCTGTCTTAATCAAACTGCAACATTATCTCTCTTAAATATATCATGGAATAATTTTAAATCAAAATTATTCTTTTAAATTACACTTTAAAATGATTGGTTTGTTTCATGGCAGATTTATCACTCTTAAATAAATTTAAGCTCAAAATCAAAGAAAAAAGCTTTTCAAAACATATTCAACTTTTGGTTGGAATGCCAATTGTATCTGAAACAGACATTGTACTCCATTGAATTTACTTAGCCTACACTGATTAATCTGCAGATAAATTTATTTCTGAATTCCATTATAACAGAATAATGTATTTAAAATAGCTTTTTAGACAGAATGATTATTACATTGAAATTAGCTTCCCATAAAACTTGAAATATAATCCAGCTGCTTGTTTTGAAAGCATACCATTTTAACTAACAAATCCATTATCCTTTTTGTTTCTGCAATTCATTTTGATGTCAGATTCTATGAAGTAAGTAAACAAAAGAAAATTTAGCTTTTTTTTCCTATTCCAGTCACTGATCTGCTAATCTTTGGTGTGTTCAATCACCCTCTGTTTTGTTCAGAAAGTGGAAAAAACTCTTCCTACAATTTCCTGGACAGAATGAGTTTTTTTTTAAGTTTACATACATAACATACTGATTATATGAAAGTTTCAGGCCCTTGATGCAGCTGAAATAACTAAAATGTGAAAAGGATGATTCATTTGTTTGCTGAGATCAAAAGGAAAGTTATAGAAACCATTCATTTGCCTAACCCTTTGAAAGCAATACGTTGCTGTGATTAGTAGAGTTTTTTTAATTCTACAGCAGTCCTTGAGATGTCCATAAGTAGCCACAGTGAGCTAAAATAACCCTTTGTGAATTCCACCAACCACCAGGGAACTGTTAGGAGCAAATTACAAACTGTTTCCTCTTACCATCCAAGAGACAAATAGAATGCAAATCCTACAATTTGCTGAACTTGGACCAACAGCATATCCATTTTGTCTGGAGGGGAAACGTTAGCAATCTGTGCAAAGAAAAAACACTATTACTTCCCCTGCTGCATTTAATTTTACTTCAGTGCTCAGTCAGAAAGTGTGTACTTTTGTTGGCTAATTACTGTCATGTACCAGTATTCATTATTTTGTCCCTTACTAAATTGAGATGCACTTTAGCCAAATCTCAATGAATTGCCTCACCCTACACGTATTTATGGTATAATTTCCAATGCCACTGCAAGAGATGATTGATTTCATGCTGTAATGATTTTTTTTTTAAGTTTTGGAAGCAGAGGTTTATAAACTGTTAATTCAAATTGCTGCAAAAATTACTTTGAAACCTCTCGGGGGGTTCCTTCCTTTCAACTTAGGTACGTGTCCACCCTAGAAACTATTAAGCTTTAACTTTCAAGTCACAGCTGGAACAGCAAATGAGTTACATGTGTTTTTTCAACTGTTGTAACTCCAGAACTAGGTTTGCAAAATGTTGGTGTTATCTTTCACTGTGATATTCTTTGATTATAAGTAGAAAGCTTAATTATTCAGTTTGTGTTCCCTTACCAAAGTAATATATTACATTTCCACCTTATTTGTTAACTCAAACTAATAGAATTTATCCAAAACAATTGAAATCAGATAGTTCTGTTGTATAGTGCACTTAAATCATATAACAGTATCGGACTAAATTGGTTTTGAGGAAAATAAGAATGATAAAATGCCGTTCTGACTGTTAAGTGTGGCACTGCAGTGTAGTGGTTAGTGGAATATTATTACGGCTCTAGGGATCACTATTTGGGCTTTAATCTCTGTTGCTGCCTGCAAGAAGTTTGTATGCTCTTCCCATGACTGTGTGGTTTTCTCCTGCAGCTGCGGTTCCTCCTCACATTCCAAAGATATATGGTTAAGTTTAGTGAGCTGAGGGCAAGCCATCTTAGTGTCAGAAGTGTTGTGACTTTTGAGAGCTGCCTAGTACAATCATGGTTAAGCTGATTTTACAGAGATGATGTATTTCACTGTATGTTTCCATGTTTTGATTTACAGTACACGTGGCAGGTAGAACTAACCTTTATCTGTATAATGTTGTTTCTTTCTACAGATTATGCATTGTTTTCTTCATGCCTCATATTCCCACTTCCTGGAAAGGTGGGATTACTCTTCATATCATATCCTGATGCAAGGACATTGACTGAAGGTCTAGTTCCATTCTGCAGATGCTGCCCAACATCGAGATCTTGTGAATGTTCCATGTCCTTATTTTTGATATAATAATATTTCTGGTTCTCATTATTCTAAAAGCAAAAATAGGTGCACACTTTTCCATTTTTGATATCTTCTGCAGCAGAACCAGTTTCATTTCATTAGAGTCCTTTGCAAAATCAAATAACTTTAGTAATTTAATAAACCATTCAAGGAATGAATCAACTTCCAGTATTTGCAATAACCAAATCAAAATTGGTCTTATCACAATTTAAGACTCAGGCTCAATCTTTGACAAAACCTTCAATTTTTTTGTGTCTTCATTCGTCGTATAATTTTGTCCTAACTCCTACCACATGTACGCCCCACTCTTGAAATTCTGGGAAGAGGAACAACCACCCTCAGAGCTCTTATAGTAACCATATTCAAGAAGGGATACAAGGCAGATTGTGATGATTGCAGAGGCATCTGCATCCTGTCAACAACAGGCAAAGTGCTTGCATGCATCCTTGTCAAACAACTCTTTCCGCTATCTGAAGAGTGTTCCCTGAATCTCAGTGTTGTTTCTGCCCAACTAGAGTTACCACAGACGTGATCTTTGCAGCACACCAATTACAGAAAAAATGCTGTAAACAATGTCAGCCCTTGAATTTTACTTTCATAGATTTGACAAACACATTTGATACAGTTCCTGACACCTGGAACATCCACCATTCTGCTAGAGTCTTCCACAGTGAGGACCAATGCAAAATACTTATTCAGTTCATCCGCCATTTCCTTGTTCCCCATTACTACCACTCCAGCATCATTTTCCAGCAGTCTGATATCCATTCTCACCTCTCTTTAGACTTCATGTATCTGAAGAAAATTTTGTATCCTCTTTAATATTATTAGGAGCTTCTTTTGTATTCCATCTTGCCTTCTGTTGGTTTTTAAAAGCTTCCAAATCCTCTAGCTTCCCATTTTTTGCCTTATTATATGCCCTCCCTTTGGTTTTCATGTTGGCTTTGACTTCCCTTGTTAGCCATGGTTGTGTCATCCTGCCTTGAGAATACTCCTTCCTCTTTGGGATATATGTATCCTGTGCTTTCTGAATTTTTTCAAGAAATACAAACCATTGCTGCTCTGCCTTCATCCCTGCCAGTATCCTTTTCCAGTCAATTCTGGCCAACTCCACTCTCATGCCTCTGTCATTCTCTTTCCTCCACGGTAATACTGAAACACCTGAACTTTAGTTTCTCCTTCTCAAATTTCAGGGTGAATTTGACCATTTTATGATCACTTGCCCTTAAGGGTTCTCTTACCTTAAGATCTCTAATCAATTCTGGTTCAGCACACAATACCCAATCTAGAACAGCTGATACCCTAGTGGGCTCAACCATGAGCTGCTCTATAAAGCTATCTCGTAGGCACTCTAGGAATTCTGCCTCCCAGAATCCAGCACTAACCTGATTTTCCCAATCTACCAGCATATTGAAATCCCCATGACTATTGTAACAAGGCCCTTTAGGCATGCATTTTCTAACTCCCATTGCGATTTGTAGACCACATCCTTACTACTGTTTGGAGGTCTGTATTCTGCATGCATTCAAATATAACATCTTCAGCCCTGTATTCACCCTTTTCAATTTAGTCCACCTTTTACGATGTAACTCATGCTGTTGAATGCAATTTTGCCCTGTCGTCAGCATCTCTTTGCTTGCAATCTCACTACACTTTGCCTCTGTAAACCAACTACCTCATCGTCAGCACTATTATTCCAGTTCCGATCCTCCTTCTAAATTAGTTGATCCGATCCACCTGAACAACTCTAGTCAACCTGCCCACAATGATATTGGACCCCCTCGGGTTCAGATGTAGCCCGTCCCTTTTGTACAGGTCATAGCTTCTCCAGAAGAGGTCCCAATAATCCATAAATCTGTACATCTACCCCCTGCACTGGTCCTTAGTCACACATTCGCCTGACAAGTCATCCTATTCTTACCCTCAGTGGCACGTGACACAGGCAGCAATGCAGAGATTACTACCTTGGAAGTTCTGTTTTCTCAGCTTTCTACCTAGCTCCCTAAAATCTCTCTACAGTACCTCCTCACCTTGCCTACCTATGTCACTAGTGCCAATATGTACCAGGACTTCTGGCTGCTAAAATTTACTTTGAACTTTCCTTGTGTATTGTCATTCTGACACTGATTGACACTTTGAATCCTATCAGGAATGAGCCGGAGCTCTTTTCCTATATTGACTTGCCCGTCAATTGTCTATTTTCATTTGGCCTGGTATGGTTAATACTTCTGTAGTGTTGAATACAACTTAGAATAATCACAAGAATTAATTGGATAGTAGCACTCATAATGTTTCCACAACTGATGGACTCACTTTCAAGGACTCTTCTCTTGTTTTCGATGTTTGTTTGTTTATTTATTATTTTTATATTTGCATAGTTTGGTTGCCTTCTACACTCTGGTTGAATGCCCTAGCTGGAGGTTTTTCAGTGATTCTGTTATAGTTATTATTTTATAGATTTGTTGAAAATGCCCATAAGAAAATGAATCTCAGGGTTGTATTTGGTGATATATATGTACTTAGATAATAAAACTCTCTTTGAACTTTGAACTTTCATGATTAATATAAAAATCCCTGAAATGTCTTCCTCCTTCTTGAACCATAAAGCAGAGAACCTTTCATCACAGAGCAGAGAAACTTTCACAATAGGCATGGAGCTTTAAGCAACACACATCAAAGTTGCTGGTGAACGCAGCAGGCCAGGCAGCATCTGTAGGAAGAGGTGCAGTCGACGTTTCAGGCCGAGACCCTTCGTCAGGACTAACTGAAGGAAGAGTGAGTAAGGGATTTGAAAGTTGGAGGGGGAGGGGGAGATCCAAAATGATAGGAGAAGACAGGAGGGGGAGGGATGGAGCCAAGAGCTGGACAGGTGATAGGCAAAAGGGGATACGAGAGGATCATGGGACAGGAGGTCCGGGAAGAAAGACAAGAGGGGGGGGACCCAGAGGATGGGCAAGAGGTATATTCAGAGGGACAGAGGGAGAAAAAGGAGAGTGAGAGAAAGAATGTGTGCATAAGAGTAAGTAACAGATGGGGTACGAGGGGGAGGTGGGGCCTTAGCGGAAGTTAGAGAAGTCGATGTTCATGCCATCAGGTTGGAGGCTACCCAGACGGAATATAAGATGTTGTTCCTCCAACCTGAGTGTGGCTTCATCTTTACAGTAGAGGAGGCCGTGGATAGACATGTCAGAATGGGAATGGGATGTGGAATTAAAATGTGTGGCCACTGGGAGATCCTGCTTTCTCTGGCGGACAGAGCGTAGATGTTCAGCAAGGCGGTCTCCCAGTCTGCGTCGGGTCTCGCCAATATATAAAAGGCCACATCGGGAGCACCGGACGCAGTATATCACCCCAGTCGACTCACAGGTGAAGTGTTGCCTCACCTGGAAGGACTGTTTGGGGCCCTGAATGGTGGTAAGGGAGGAAGTGTAAGGGCATGTGTAACACTCCATCTCCCATCAGGAAGGTAGTCCTTATATACTTCCATCCCCCATCAGGAAGGTCTCAAAGCTCTACACTTCTTTTTGGATTCCAGACCTAATCAGTTCCCCTCTACCACCACTCTGCTCCGTCTAGCGGAATTAGTCCTTACTCTTAATAATTTCTCCTTTGGCTCCTCCCACTTCCTCCAAACTACGGGTGTAGCTATGGGCACCCGTATGGGTCCTAGCTATGCCTGCCTTTTTGTTGGGTTTGTGGAACAATCTATGTTCCGTGTCTATTCTGGTATCTGTCCCCCCACTTTTCCTTCGCTACATCGACGACTGCATTGACGCTGCTTCCTGCACGCATGCAGAACTCGTTGACTTTATTAACTTTGCCTCCAACTTTCACCCTGCCCTCAAGTTTACCTGGTCCATTTCTGACACCTCCCTCCCCTTTCTAGATCTTTCTGTCTCTGTCTCTGGAGACAGCTTATCCACTGATGTCTACTATAAGCCTACTGACTCTCACAGCTATCTGGACTATTCCTTTCTCACCCTGTCTCTTGCAAAAACGCCATCCCCTTCTCGCAATTCCTCCGTCTCCGCCGCATCTACTCTCAGGATGAGGCTTTTCATTCTAGGACGAGGGAGATGTCTTCCTTTTTTAAAGAAAGGGGCTTCCCTTCCTCCACTATCAACTCTGCTCTTAAACACATCTCCCCCATTTCATGTACATTTGCGCTCACTCCATCCTCCCGCCACCCCACTAGGAATAGGGTTCCCCTGGTCCTCACCTACCACCCCACCAGCCTCCGGGTCCAACATATTATTCACCGTAACTTCCGCCACCTCCAACGGGATCCCACCACTAAGCACATCTTTCCCTCCCCTCCCCCGCATTCCGCAGGGATCGTTCCCTACGCAACTCCCATGTCCATTCGTCCCCCGCATCCCTCCCCACTGATCTCCCTCCTGGCACTTATCCGTGTAAGCGGAACAAGTGCTACACATGCCCTTACACTTCCTCCCTTACCACCATTCAGGGTCCCAAACAGTCCTTCCAGGTGAGGCAACACTTCACCTGTGAGTCGACTGAGGTGATATACTGCATCCGGTGCTCCCGATGTGGCCTTTTATATATTAGCGAGACCCGACGCAGACTGGGAGACCGCTTTGCTGAACATCTACGCTCTGTCCGCCAGAGAAAGCAGGATCTCCCAGTGGCCACACATTTTAATTCCACATCCCATTCCCATTCTGACATGTCTATCCACGGCCTCCTCTACTGTAAAGATGAGGCCACACTCAGGTTGGAGGAACAACACCTTATATTCCGTCTGGGTAGCCTCCAACCTGATGGTATGAACATCGACTTCTCTAACTTCCGCTAAGGCCCCACCTCCCCCTCGTACCCCATCTGTTACTTATTTTTATGCACACATTCTTTCTCTCACTCTCCTTTTTCTCCCTCTGTCCCTCTGAATATACCTCTTGCCCATCCTCTGGGTCACCCCTCCCTTGTCTTTTTTCCCGGACCTCCTGTCCCATGATCCTCTGGTATCCCCTTTTGCCTATCACCTGTCCAGCTCTTGGCTCCATCCCTCCCCCTCCTGTCTTCTCCTATCATTTTGGATCTCTCCCTCCCCCTCCAACTTTCAAATCCCTTACTCACTCTTCCTTCAGTTAGTCCTGACGAAGGGTCTCGGCCTGAAACGTCGACTGTACCTCTTCCTAGAGATGCTGCCTGGCCTGCTGCGTTCACCAGCAACTTTGATGTGTGTTGCTTGAATTTCCAGCATCTGCAGAATTCCTGTTGTTGGCATGGAGCTTTATCTATTTTCCACACTTCCTCTCATTCTAGATCAAGATCTCCAAGTCCTTATTTTCCACTCTCCAGCTTCCACATTCAACACATCACCTTTCAGGATTTCTGTCAACTCCAATAAGATTCTGACACCAAACACAAATTCCCCTCCCTTCTCCTTTCAGCAATTTGAAGGTAATGTTCCATTCACAATTCCCTATTCTGTCCTCACTCATTACTTCCCATTATATGGCACTTTCCATGCAACCGAAGGAGGTTTCTTCTTTTCCCACCATACAAGATACAAGCAATCTTTCTAGGGAAGGCAGTAACTCACTTGTACTTCATCCACT
Source organism: Mobula hypostoma (assembly GCF_963921235.1). Taxonomy (NCBI): domain Eukaryota; kingdom Metazoa; phylum Chordata; class Chondrichthyes; order Myliobatiformes; family Myliobatidae; genus Mobula; species Mobula hypostoma. The sequence continues at coordinate 97,381,514 of NC_086103.1, read as the reverse complement.
CTGCATGTACTGCATCTGATGTTAACAAGGGAGCTTCCTGTACATTGGAGAAACCATTAAGTGTGTTTTCCTGATTATTTGTGTTCACTCTACAAAGATGATCCCAAGGCTCTGGCTTCCTGCTATTCTATTTCATCAATCCACCCCCATCCTGACCTCTCAGTCTGTGGCCTGCTGCACTGTTAACATAAGCTCAAGGGACAATACCAGGAGCGTTAGACCCAGCAGGAGTCGATATTGAAATCTCCACTTCAGATGACTTGCTCATTCTTTCAGTTTGTATTATGACTGACTACTTGTGCTTGGCATGTTTTTTCATTTGCTTATATATTCTGGCCTGATCAACACGTACCTGTAGGCCTGGCTATACAATAGAGTTCAGAGTTCACGATATTAGCAACACAATACTAAGGCAAAGATCTTAACCAACAAATAAGATTGTGGAAGAACTCACCAGGTCAGGCAGCATCTGTAGATGGAAAAGGATAATCAACACATCTTGTTTGATGCTCGTGATTCCAGCATCTCCAACCCCTTATGTTTTCAAAGAAACTTAAACAGTCTACCATTTTACCCTAGATCAGACTTTCCCTTTGTTCCACCATCGCCACCCTCCACGTCTATAACTAGAAAGACAACATGCTTTCTTTGTCAAATCTGATGAAAAGTTTTCACCTAAAAAGTTCTGTCTACAGATGTTGACTGAACATGCAGATTGCTTCTAGCAAGTTTTGTTTTTATTTAAGATTTCCAGAATCTGTAGATGTTTTTGATTTTCATAATTAATTTCTAGTGGCACCCTCACTGAATTACAATTATAAGTTATACCTCTCTGCTCCAAACAGACTGAACTGACTACTCTTGACCGATACTTAGAAAAGTTTATTTAAAGTTAAGTATAAAGTTCCATTAGAGTTGAACAAAGTAAATGTTATAAATATTAAATTGAATTTTAAGCAGTCTTGCATTATTTTGGAAAAGCCTAACACCCTGGTTATTTCAAGATCATGAATACTATACAATGCGGTTACATGTAACAAAAGTGAGCTCTCTGAAGACAAAATAACTAGGAATCAGATAAAATAAGGTAGTTTATATACTTATTTTAAACATCAATGAGCTATATAAAATACGCTAAATGTCTTCAAGTATAAGACCATCAGACATAGGAGCAGAATTAGGCCATCTGGTCCATCAAGTCTGCTCTGCCATTAAATCATGTCTGATCATTTTTTCTTCTCCTCCTCAACCTTATTTCCCAGCATTATCCCCATAACCTTTGATGCCATGTTCAATCAAGAACCTATCAATCTCTGCCTTAAATTCACCCAACTAACTGGCCTCCACAGTTGCATGTGGCAATAAACTCTACAAATTCCCCACCCTTTGGCTAAAGAAATTTCTCTGCATCTCTGTTTTGAAAGGTTGCCCCTCTATCCTGAGGCCGTGCCCTCTTGTCCTAGACTCTCCCACATCCTTTCTCCATCTAGGCCTTTCAACACTCGAAAGGCTTCAATAAGATCCCCCCTCATCCTTCTGAATTCCAGCGAGTAGAGACCCAGAGCCATCATTCCTGGAATCATCCTTGTGAACCTCCTCTGAACCCTCTCCAATGCCAGCACATCTTTGTTCACAATACTCAAGGTGGGGCCTCACCAGTGCCTTATAAGCCTCAGCATCATATCCTTGCTCTTGTATTCTACTCCTCCTGAAATGAATGCTAACATGGCATTTTCCTTTCCTCACCATCGACTCTACTTGTAAGTTAACCTTTCGGGTGTTCTGCACAAGGTCCGTTTGCATCTCAGATTTTTGGATTTTCTCCCCATTTAGAAAATAGTCTGCACATTTATTTCTACTACCAAAGTGCATGACATGCATTTTCCAACATTATATTTCATTTGCCACTTTCTTGCCCATTCTCCCAATCTGTCTAAGTCCTTCTGCATCCTCAACACTACCTGTTCATCCACCAATCTTTGTATCATCTGCAAACTTGGCAACAAAGCCATCTACTCCATCTTCTAAATTATTTATATACAGCATAAAAAATAGTAGCCCCAACACCAACCCCTGCGGAACACCACTCATCACTGGCAGCCAAGCAGAAAAGGATTCTTTTATTCTCACTCACTAACTCCTACCGATCCGCCAATGCTCTAACCATGTTAATAACTTTCCTGTAATACCACAGGTTCTTAACATGATCAGCCTCATGTAAGCAGCCTCATGTGTGGCACCTTGTCAAAGGACTTCTGAAAGTCCAAATATACAACATTTACTCCATCCCCTTTATCTTCTTGTAATCTCCTCAAAGAACTCCAACAGGTTTGTCAGGCAGGATTTTCCCTGAACGAAACCATGCTGACTTCGTACTATCTTGTCCTGTGGCACTAAGTACTCTATCACCTCATCCTTAACAATTGACTCTAACATCTTCCCAGTCACTGAGGTCAGGCTAACTGGTCCATAATTTTCTTTCTGCTGCCTTCCTACTTTCTTAAAGAGTGGAGTGACATTTGAATTTTCCAGTCCTCTGGCACCACGCCAGAGTCCAATGATTTTTGAAAGACTATTTCTAATGCCTCCACAATCTCTAATGCTGTCTCTTTCAGAACCATAGGGTGCAGTTCATCTGGTCTAGGTGACTTATGTACCCTTAGCTCTTTCAGCTTTTTGAGCACCTTCTTTCTTGTAATAGTAACTGCACCCACTTCTCTTCCTTCACACACTACAACATCAGGCATACTGCTAGTGTCTTCCACAGTGAAGACTGATGCAAAATACTCATTTAGTTCATCAGCCATCTCCTTTTCCCTTGTTATTATTTCTCCTGCTTCATTTTCTAGCGCTCCTATATCCACTCTCATTTCTCTTTTATTTTTAACATACTTGAAAGAACTTTTACTATTCACTTTGATATTATTTGTTAGCTTGCTTTCATATTTTATCTTTTCCCTTCTAATGATTTTTTTAGATCTAATGATCTTTTTAGGTTTTTAAAAACTTCGGAATCCTTTACGTTCCCACCAATTTTTGCTTTGTTGTATGCACTTCCTTTTGCTTTTACAATAGCTTTGACTTTTCAACCATGGTTGTACTATTTTACCATTTGAGTATTTATTCAGTTTTGGAATACGTATGTCTTCCACCTTCCTCAGTTTCCCCAGAAATGCACACCCTTGCTGCTCTGCTGACAACCTTGCCAGCAGCTCCTTCCAATTTACATTGGACAACTCCTCTCTCATACCACTGTAATTTTCTTTACTTCACTGAAATACTGCTACATCAGACTTTGTTTTCTCCCTATCAAATTTCAAGTTGAACTCAATCATATTGTGATCAGTAGTTCAATAATTCAATAGTTCCATTTAGAGAATCCATACAATATAAAACCTGATATTCTTGTTCTTCACAGGCATCCATGAAAAATGAGTGACCTTTGTGTTCTGTTAGAACCCCAAAGCCCCACTTACACTCTCCCCACCACTCTCTAGAATTAATTTTCAAGAATTTTTAATTAAATATCACTGCATTTTTGTAATAATTTTAAGCTGCAAATCATTACCACAATATCAGAAATTCATTCACATAGTGCAGTGCCTGTGGAGTTATAGGATAAGGTTGTTTGTTAAATGTGATTAGGACCATAGAGCAAGTCAACAGACAATGAGACTTGATCATGTATGTAATATGCACTCAAACACAGCTCTCAGTTTGTACACAAACTGTCTCAATCATTGTGCAATCAATTGATCTCCCTCTCTGAAACTGGTTTACATACACGCTATTGTTTGATGGGTTATCAGTTACTTTGTTTGGATGAGGTATATGCAACTGAAGGATGAAAGAATGTTGCAACCTATTAAATTTTGTATAGCTCAAGCCACTTGTTGTATGAAAAAAATAAGCTTTACTTCGGGAGCATCTCAGGAATGGAAGGATAATAGTCAAAGGCATAGTTCATTTTACAGTGGAGGCAAGAGTTGAAAAAGTGCTCTGTTAGGAGAGTCTGTCCCCACAGACACTTTCTGGAACAAAAGATTAACGCAGCCTGTTTGAAGAGCAATGGAAGAACAATAGGAGGCAATTGGTGGCAGAAAGGCACTTCTAGTAGAGCTGCTGCTTCACAGGGCCACCAATCCAGGTTCAATTGTAACCTCTGGTACTGACTATATGGAATTTGTTTGTTATCCCTGTGACCAGATGCATTGGCTCTGTTCTTGGCTAAGGGTCACTCTAAATTGTCCCTAATGGATGTGTGTAATGGTTGTGCATGATCGGGAGGGGTTTGATGGGAGGATGGGAAGAATAAAATGAGATGAAGCTGCTGTCTCTGTACACTATGATGCTATGAATTTACATCTGACAGGGGTAACTATACATTCCTGCTTTCCAGCAGAGGGAAATATCATCAGTAGTCAAAGAACTGTTCCCTGAGTCATGTGGATTCTATTCGTCCAAAGACACCATGGATATGATCTTCACTGCATGACAATTCCCAGAAAAATGCAGAGCAACACATTCTTTTTTCTCAACTGCAACCAAGACTTGGATTCCATCAATCTGGAAAGGCCATTAAACATCCTCCTCAAGTTTGAGGTCTCACACAAATTCACCTCCATTCTACACTTACTCCAGTATGGCGTGCAAGCTATGACAGTGACCAAATGTTCCACAACAACCATTCTCTGTGAAGTTGACGTCTAATATATCTGTCACATTATCTTAACACTTTGGAAAACATAGAGTGCACCACATTAATAGGCCTTTTGATCCACCATTTGTGTTCCTGGCTAAATCTACCAACGCCTGTCAACAGCTATTCCTGTCCTTCTCTCAATTAAGACTGTAATGGCCACAACACAATAGTTCCATGTACTGATCCACATTCTAAGTTCATAACTCTTACTCCTAGCACTGAAATGAAGGGACTTCGCGGTGTCTATTAGCTTGGCCCTGTCTGTCCTTTCTTATAGACTTGCTAGTCATGACATCTCAATCACTTCACTTCTTGTCCTGTTCCCCATTCCACTGTCAAACTAGTTTAAATGTTCCATGTAGCATTGGTGGTTGTGTCCTTAAATGTTTTTGCACTATACTGTGCAATGCTTGCCTTATTCTCCCCCACTTTTTTTTTTGTTTTTAAGGCCCCCTGAAACTATTAGTCCATTGACCAAGCTTTTTGGTTCCCTTCCAGACTTCTTCCTACCTTAAATGTGCATTTTTCTTTATTCACAATCTGAAATGAGTTTCTAAAATAAAGCAAATTAATGTTGTTATTGAAAAAGAAGAGGAAACGAACCTCCTCATCAAAGCTGTACAATCTTAAGTTCATTTTACTCCTATCCCTCATCCTTAATCATTACTCCGCAATGACTGTGTGGTGTCCGGATCTATCATATGAAGTGGCAAACAGGAAGAGCTCACTATTTAAGCCTGTTTTCCGGTAATGGATGCAAGGCTGGAGAATACATTACAATTGATTAAGGAAGCAATCTGTTGTTTCACAGATTAAAGAGCAGATGTAAATCACTTGAGATTTCAAATACATTACATACTTAATAAATCAATGTGACGTGTAATTGAGACCTACATTTAAGGGTGATTCATCAGCTGTATGGTAAACTGTGGCAAGTTTCCAGCACCGTAAAGCTAAGAATAGTCTGGACTGAAAGGTAATGTAATTAGTATATTGTATTACAAGATGTTGAGTTTCAGTTCTTAAAGAAATATTGCATGTCCTTAAATTTATCCATAACATTACAATTGTTTATACTTGTTATATGCTTTCAAAAGCTATGTTGATTTGTACTATAAGGACTAATCTCTTGAAAGTTTATGTAGAATACTGAACAACACTAATAACCCATTATAATCCAAGGGACATTTCAATTTTTCTATAAACAGTCAAATGTTATGCCTCTGCCAGAAATCTTGAAAGATAGGAATGTGAAAAAATTAAGTAAGAGCACAGTTTGGTCCCAACAAAAGTTTAAAGGAGCCAAATATTGCTGTTACAATTCTGGCTTATTAAGTGGACACTTTAGAGGAAATCCATTACAGATGTGTGTCTGAATTTCTGCCCTAGGGTTACAGGAAAATGCTTGATAATACTAAATGCAATCTCGTTCGTCTTCACAAATGAGAAAATCTGCAGAGGCTGTAAATCCGAACAACACACACAAAATGCTGGTGGAGCTCAGCAGGCCAGGTAGCTTCTATGGAATAAAGTACTGTCGACATTTTGGGCTGAGACCCTTTGGCAGGACTGGAGAGAAAAAAGCTGAGGAGTAGATTTAAGAGGTGGGGGGAAGGGAGAGTGAAACACCAGGCAATAGGTGAAACCGGGAGGGGGAGGGATGAAGTAAAGAGCTGGGAAGTTGATTGGTGAGATGAAGTGAGAGAGGGAAAAGGGGATGGGAAATAGAGAATGTGGTGGGGGAGGCATTACCAGAAATTTGAAAGATCGATGTTCATGCCATCAGGCTGGAGGCTACCCAAATGGAATATAAGCTGTTGTTCCTCTAACCTAAGTGTGGCCTCATCATGACAATGGAAGAAGCCATGGATGGACATATCGGAATGGGAATGGGAAGTGGAATTAAAATGGGTGGCCGCCAGGAGATCCGGCTTGTTCTGACAGACAGAGCATAGATACACCTCCAAGCCCCCCACCCCCCAGGAAGGCCTCAAAGCTCTCCATTTTTTCTGAACACCAGACCAAACCAATTCCCTTCCACCACCACTCTCCTCCGCCTCGTGGAATTTGTCCTCACTCTCCATTATTTCTCCTTTGGTTCCTACCACTTCCTTTAAATAAAAAAGGTAGCCCTGGGCACTCACATGGGTTCCACCTATGCCTGCCTGTTTTTTGGCTACACAGAACAGTCTATGTTCCAAGCCTACACTGGTGACCGTCCTATACTTTTCCTATGCTACATTGATGACTGCATTGGTGCTGCTTCCTGCACCCATGTTGAACTCGTCAGCTTCATCCACTTTGCCTCCAACTTCCACCCTGCCTTCAGATTTACCTGGTTCATTTCCAACACCCACCTCCCCTTTCTCGATTTCACTGTCTCTATATACAGAGACAGTTTATCCACCGATGACTATTACAAACCCATGGACTCTCACAGCTACCTAGACTACACCTCGTCCCACCCTACTACTTGTAAAAACGCCATCCCCTTTTCTGAGTTCCTCTGTCTCTGCTCTCAGGATGAGGCTTTTCATTCTAGAATAATGGCATCATGGTCTGGATCGGGGTCCCTTTAAATTTACTTTGTTTATGTTACAATCTGCACTGTTGACTCCCTGTTTCCCTTTGGTTCCCTGTTTTCCCATGCCCCTCGAGTTTGGTGATTGGAGGCAATTTACTCTTGGCTGAACCGGCAGTTTATACTCTCTGGCTTTCAGCCGTTCGGCGCGAGAGCGTTAACAAAGTCACCGTACGTACAGCGAGCCAATGTCACCTGGCCGGAGCAAGCCTAGTCTCCTCCCGAAGCAAGTGCCAGCAAGCCGCCTTCCCTTGTCAGTACGGGTCAGTCAAAGTTAACCCGCTGGGGTGAGTCAAGAGCTTGCCGCGGCTTGGAGCGTACTTGAGCCCAGTTATAGTTCTGTGCATTGTTGTGTGGTCTCCGTATCCATATCCTGCGTCTAAAAGGGGTCCCGGCCCTGTACCCTGGAAGGGTCCTGACCCTGTGTCAGGAAGAGTCCCGACTCCGTCCTGTACCTAAGGAGGATTCCCGGCTCAGTGTTTTATGTCCTGTGTCTGTGTCTGTCCCATGAATAAGAAGAGTACCTGGCTCCGGAGGCCCCAGGTATCAGGTCCTGGCTCTGGTGGCCCCAAGTATCAGGTCCTGGCTCCGGAGGCCCCAAGTACCAAGTCCTGGCTCCGGAGGCCCCAAGTGTCAGGTCCTGGCTCCGGAGGCCCCAGGTGTCAGGTCCTGGCTTCGGAGGCTCCAAGTATCAGGTCCTGGCTCCGGAGGCCCCAAGTGTCAGGTCCTGGCTCCGGAGGCTCCAAGTATCAAGTCCTGGCTCCGGAGGCCCCAAGTATCAGGTCCTGGCTCCGGAGGCCCCAAGTGTCAGGTCCTGGCTCCGGAGACTCCAGGTGTCAGGTCCTGGCTCCGGAGGCTCCAGGTGTCAGGTCCTGGCTCCGGAGGCCCCAAGTATCAGGTCCTGGCTCCGGAGGCCCCAAGTATCAGGTCCTGGCTCCGGAGGCCCCAGGTGTCAGGTCCTGGCTCTGGAGGCTCCAAGTACCAAGTCCTGGCTCCGGAGGCCCCAAGTATCAGGTCCTGGCTCCGGAGGCCCCAAGTGTCAGGTCCTGGCTCCGGAGGCCCCAGGTGTCAGGTCCTGGCTCCGGAGGCCCCAAGTGTCAGGTCCTGGCTCCAGAGGCCCCAAGTATCAGGTCCTGGCTCCGGAGGCCCCAAGTGTCAGGTCCTGGCTCCAGAGGCCCCAAGTATCAGGTCCTGGCTCCGGAGGCCCCAGGTGTCAGGTCCTGGCTCCGGAGGCTCCAAGTACCAAGTCCTGGCCCTGGCGGCTTCAAGTACCACGTCCTTGCCCTGGCGATCTGTGATTCCTAGTCCTAGCCCAGACACTTAGTCCCAGCCTAGTCCAAGGCCTGAGTCCTTGTCCGGTACGCTATTCCTGCTTCTGCTTTGCTCTCCTTGTTTCGAGCAATAAACTCAATTAAGTTAACCTCACAAGATGTGTCTTGCATTTGGGTCCACCCTTGCTCCGAGCACCCCGCTTCTTTGTGACAGATGGAGATGTCCTCCTTCTTCAAAGAAAGGGGTTTCTCTTCCTCCACCATCAATGCTGCCCTGAACCACATTTCTTCCATTTCTTGCACGTCTGCTGTTACCCCATCATCCCACCACCCTACCAAGGATTGGGTTCCTTTTGTCCTCACCTACCACCCAGCAAGCCTCCACGTTCAGCACATAATTCTCCGAAATTTCCACCAACTCCAATGCGATCCCACCACCAAACACTTTTTTCCTTCCCTCACCCCACTTTTTGCTTCCTGCAGGGGTTGCTCCCTGCGCAACTCCCTTGTCCATTCGTCCCTTCGCACTGATCTCCCCCCGGCACTTATCCTTGCAAGCGGAACAAGTGCTACATCTGCCCCTACACCTCCTCCCTCACCACCATTCAGGGTCCTAAACAATCTTTCCAGGTGAGACGACACTTCGCCTGTGAGTCCATCGGGGTCATATACTGTGTCCGATGCTCCTGGTGTGGCCTCCTATATATTGGTGAGACCACTTCGCGGAGCATCTACACTCCACCCACCAGAAAAAGCGGGATCTCCCAGTGGCCACCCATTTTAATTCCACTTCCCAGTCCCATTCCGATATGTCGTAATGAGGCCATGCTTAGGGTGGAGGAACAACACCTTATATTCCATTTGGGTAGCCTCCAACCCGATGGTATGAACATCAATTTCTCAAACTTACTGGTAATGCCCCCCCAACTTCTCCATTTCCCATCCCTTTTTCCCTCTCTCACCTCATCTCACCAATCAACTTCCCAGCTCTTTACTTCATCCCTCCCCCTCCAGGATTCAACTATCACCTGGTGTTTCTCTCTCCCCTCTGCACCAACCCCCTACCACCTTTTAAATCTGTTCCTCAGCTTTTTCCTTCAGTCCTGCCAAAGGGTTTCGGCCAGAAATGTTGAGTGTACCTTTTCCCATATATACTGCCTGGCCTGCTGAGTTCTTCCAGCATTTTCTGTCTGTTGCTCGTTCGTCTTCAGCCACCTTGACAATCACAAATCCTTTCTTTTATTGCCAGGTTCCCTTTGTGTCTGATATGTTAATACTTGGGGACACTCAGACATGCCAAGTGACATCCATGGGCTTGCATGGGCTAGATATCGTTGCTGACATTTTCATGTATTTGTGTAGGTCATGGATGGCACTGCTTACTCATTCAGTTTCTTTACAGGTTATGCAGTCAGATTTTGGAAAATCATTCGTATAGTTGCAGTTATGTTAAAAGTTTACAGATTATGGTAATTCTTCCCTACTTTGCAAGTTCAGCTTCACTTATTTGTCAACTCTAACACCCAATTCTATTCATAACCATTAACCTTGTCCAGCAGCCTATTGAATCCTGATAGCTCCTACATCAGCTATTGATTGCAATCTTCCATCAACGTCCTACTGGTCTCTCAGCTCTTGACCTCCCATCTTAATGATCCTCACCCATGACCAGACCAGCTCTGCAATATATTATTGTCAAAAGTCTCCTGGCAATCTAACTCTGAAGAGCTTTGCTCATTATCTCAAAACCATGTTCCTTATAGTCAATAGAACTTTGCAATAATCAGCATTGAAGCAAATATGTATATGTTTCATACCAATAATTTAACATTACTTTCCAAGTATCAAAGAATTATTAGGGTACTACATTTTATAATGAAAATTGTGCAAACAGGAAAGTGAGATAAGAATGAGAACTACGAAACTGGAAGAAAGTTTTTTATTTGCAATGAGTGTAAGCTGAATGCAAATCTTTTCCTGTTGCTCCTGCATTTATTGGTGGATTCCTCGCTGTGTAATTTAAAGAAAAATCAAGTGATTGATGAAGTAGTAGCTGTGACAACTCTTTCCAAAATGTCTTTCCAAAACCATAGCATGAAGCTGTTTGTATTTTCCCTCATGGAAACAAGGCTGGAAAATCATAGGCCCTGGTCTGAAAGGTAATGTAATTAATATATTGTATTACAAGATATTGAGTTTCGGTTCTTAACATTACACTATTTTGATAGTATAAGCTATTTTGATTTGTACTACTGTACAGGGACGAATCTCTTGGAAGTTTATGTGGGATACTAGACAACAGCAATAGCATTGTAATGTGTCCTGTATGTCTATTATAATATTATTATGTGTTCTTTATGTGAAATGTGGGAATTCTGGGAGACCTTCAGCTTCCCAGATAACACATCAGCACCAGGTGTACTGAGCTACAGCTCCTCAGAGAACATGTTAAGGAACTGGAGCTGCAGCTCAATGACATTCAAACAGGAAACTGAGGAGGTGATAGATTAGAGCTACAGGAAGGTAGTCACCCCCCACCCCCCCCCCGCCACCCAAGTTGCAGGAAGCAGGGAGATGGGTGACTGTCAGGAGAGGGAAGGAAAATGGGCAGCCAGTGCAGAGTGGTCCTCTAGCCATTTCCTCAATAATAAGTATACCGTTTTGGATACTGTGGAGTGGGAGAGCACACCGACCTGGTCTCTAGCGCTGTGCCTCAGGAGGGAAGGGGGAAGAAGAGGATTGCAGTAGTGATGGAGTTCTATAAGTAGAGAACAAGGCATGAGATTCTGTGGACATGAAAGAAACACCTGGATGCTGTGGTCCAAAGGGACCAGGTGAGTAGCCAGAGGTCTTAGCATCAACAACATGGATAGGAAAAGTGAGGAGGTGCTGGACAGAGAATGTAGGAAGCCAGGTAGAAAGCTGAAAGGCAGGACCTCTAGGTAGTAATCTTTGGATTGCTGCCTCTGCCACACACCAGTGAGGGTAAGAATGTGCGGATTTGGCAGATGAATGTGTGGCTGAGGGACTGGTGCAGAAGGCAGGGCTTCAGTTTTCTGCACCATAGGAATCTCTTCAGGGGAAGGTATAACCTGTACAAAAGGAACAGATTTCCCCTGAACCCAAGGGGTCCAATATCCTTGGGGATAGGTTTGCTTGAGCTGTTGAGGAGGGTTTAAACTCATTTGGCAGGGTGATGGGAATTGGGGTGATAGGGCTGAGGATATGGATGTTAGTTTACAAGCAGAGACAGTGTGTAATGAAACTGTCAGGAAGGACAGGCAGATGATAGGGTAAAATTGCAGTCGGTGGGATGAGTTGCAGTGCAAAAGGGGGACAAAATCAAAAGTGGTGATGGATACAGAGATGAAAGTTTTATAGTTGAAAGCACATAGTAAACAGATAACCTTGTAGTGCAGTTAAAGATTGGCAGGTATGATGTTGTGGACATCACTGAATTGTGGCCTAAAGTAGATTATAATTGGAAGCTTAACATCCAAGGATACACATTGTATTGAAAGGACAGACAGGTGGGCAGAGGGTATGGTGTGACTCTGTTGGTAGAAAATGAAATCAAATACTTACAAAGAATTGACATAGGATCAGTAGATGTAAAATCCTTGTGGGTAGAATTAAGAAACTGTGGAGATAAAAAGACCCTGATGGAAGTTATATACAAGCCTCTGAACAGTAGCCAGGATAGGGGCTACAATGGGAGCTAGAAAGGGCTTTTCAAAAGGGCAATGTTATGATTGTCATGGTGATTTTAAATGCAGGCAGATTGGGAAAGTTAGGTTTGTGATGAATCCCAAGAGAGAGAATTTGCAGAATGCCTACAAGATGGCTTTTTAGAGCAGCTTGTGGTTGAGTCAAGATTATTAAGGGATTGGACATGCTAGAGGCAAGAAACATGTTCCAGATGTCGGGGGAGTCCAGAACCAGAGACCATAGTTTAAGAATAAGGGGTGGACAATTTAGAACAGAGTTGAGGAAAAACTTTTTCACACAGAGGGTTGTGGTTCTGTGGAATGCTCTGCCTCAGAAGGCAGTGGAGGCCAATTCTCTGGATTCTTTCAAGAAAGATTTAGATAGAGCTCTTAAAGATAGCGGAGTGAAGGGATATGGGGAGAAGGCAGGAAAAGGGTACTGATTGTGGATGATCAGCCATGATCACAGTGAATGGTGGTGCTGGCTCGAAACCCTGAATGGCCTATTCCTGCACCTATTGTCTATTGTTTATTGAGTCCACTAGGGGAAAGACAATTCTGAATTGGGTGGCTTGCAATGAACTGGATTTGATTAGGAAACTTAAAGTAAATGGACCCTGAGGAAGTAGTGATCATAATATGATTGAACTCATGTTGTAATTTGAGAGAGAGAAGCTAAAGTCATATTTATCAGTATTACAGTGGAGTAAAGGGAATTACAGAGGCATGAGAGAGGAGCTGGCCAAAGATGATTGGAAGGGGACACTAGCAGGGATGATGGCAAAACAGCAATGGCTGGAGTTTCTAGGAACAATTCGGAAGTCGCAGGATACATACATCCCAAAGATCCTAAAGGCTGGGTGTTGCAACCGTGGCTGACAAGGGAAGTCAAAGCCAACATAAAAGCAAAAGAGAGGACAACACCTCCTTCACAATCTCCCAGCACAGGTGCACCATAAAGGCTTATCCCCCTGCTCTACTCACTTTACACTTATAACTGTAGTGAAGCACAGCTCCAGTGCCATTTATAACTTTGTCGACAACACCACTGTTGTTGGCTGAATCAAAGATGGTAATGAATCACCATATAGGAGGGAGTATTATTTTTTATTTAGTTATTGATTTTGTGCATTTTCTTTTTTTTGCACTTTGGTTGTTTGTCAGTCTTTGTGTATACTTTTTCATCTATTGTATCTCTTTGTTCTACTGTGAATTCCTGCAAGAAAATGAATCTCAGTGTAGTGTTTGGTGACATATATGTACTTTGATTATAAATTTACTGTGAACTTTGCTATTAAATCACTAGCCTTGTTTCCTGCTCATCTCACAGCTATGACAGCCTCCTTTTTTTCACATATCCACAGGAACATTTACTATTTGCATAAGTTTTCTCTTAAAATTGATTTTCTTCTGTCTTATGACCTAGTTAATCATTAGCTAGTGGACTTGCTCGTCCTTTGACATACAAGTAGCCTTTGGCATTTGTATTCCCAACTTTTCAATTTAACTTTACCCTTGACCTCTTTCTAAATGGGATAAATTTCAGCTGAATGTTATGTACTGCATATCGATATATTTGTTTTAAAAAATGGAGACGGAGCCTAAAGCCGGACTCTGAATAATAAGGGATGAGCGTACTCAGAGAACTTCAGTAAACACACAAAATACATCAGTTATCCAAGTTGTCAAATGCCACAAGCCGAGTTTTAAAAAAATGTGCTTGCTACAAATTCTAGACATTTCATCCTCTAGAAACCATACAACAATAAAGACTACAAATAAAAACAGAAAATACTGGAAATAGCGCAAAAATTATTGGAGTGAAAGTTGAGAAGTCTCACTCAACATTTCCAAAGGTATCTTCTATATCCAGTGGCTTGGACACTGGTAATATCTCACTACCTCTGCACTTTAAATGGACCTTCACATAATGTCTCCTCAAAAAGCCTCATGTACCAATGTATTCTTAAGATAATTTTACACATATTCCTCATATGGAAAATTGAGTCACAGAGTTTCACATCATGAAACATTACTTTTCCTTTAATGAGGGGCATATATAGTCACTATTGTTCCCAATTTGAAGGAAGATCTGTCTTTCATTATGTGAAGCAAATTCAAAAGCATCCATTAAAGATAATTTTTTTAAAAGCTTCCCAAGAATCTAGCAGAGTCTGCAACTCATGATTGGTACCTTCAAGTTTACCATTTCACTCATTTGTGAAGTTGACACTGTGAATGTCTCCCGATCTTGAAATAGAGATGAAAATTCTGGGGATATAAAGCCATTTCTTTTCCAGTGATCTCACACCCAAAAAATTTCAAGTTTCTTGAAACGTATAAAACAGTTAATTAACTTTCTGGGGATAATCTTTACCATCTAACTGAGCCAAGTGTTACATAGTTCCACTGTGTTAAATTTTGCATTTTTCAGTCTGTAGGTGGGGTTTGTTTCTTTCTCATTATAAAGAAACCATAATATTTTGAATGGATTTTAACTTGCCAGCAAAACTTTCCTTTTAACTGGTTTTTCAGTTTGTTCTCTTTAAAAATAAAATACTTACCTTTAAAAACTTATCTTTAAATATAATACTTTCTTTAGCCAGAGAGTGGTGAATCTGTGAAATTCGTTGCACAGGCAGCTCTGTCAGCCAAGTCTTCATGTAATATTTGAGGCAGAGTTTGATAGATTCTTGATTGGTCAGGGCATGAAGGGGTGATGATCAGCCATGATGAAATAGTGGAGCAGACTCAATGGGCCAAATGGCCTAATTCTGCTTCTATATCTTATAATCTTATGGTCTTGCCTCACCACAATCTTTGAACATGTATGTTTTGAAGTTGTTAGTAAATTTTTGTTTTGCTTTCCATTTCTTTTTGCCAAGATGACAACTTCTCAGAAAATAAAAAGCTGACATTTATAACAAGCCCCTCTTTATGTTTAACTATGGAGGAAAATTCTGCCTCTGTATATCCAAGGTTTTATTTGTTTTCAGTTCCTGTGTCCTATGGTTAAGGATATTAATATCATAATGATAATTTCTCATATGTCAAACTATATCTTTGTTGCAAAGACATTCACAGATGACTGCTGTGTGTAAGCATAGATTCTCATCACCAGCATTTCAGAATAGAAATTTAACTAGAATGTGTATATGTATAGTTCTTTGCAGGAGGCAAACTTTTTTTCTCATTATAATTCACATTTTATATACAATAAATATGTAGTAGAATATAAAGGGGGGTCAAAATATAAGGAAAAATGAGAAAAAAATTGGTCAGAAAGTTGGATTTCAAAAGCCTAACTGAAGGCAAATATATTATAGATTGAGGGAATTCCAGCGATTACGCAGCTGAAACAAATAGCTGCCAATCATGGAGTAATTAAATTTGAGGGTGCACAAGAGACCACCATATGAAAGTGTAAAGATCTTGAAGGCATCACAGTTACTAAGAAGAAAGTTATATTTATGGAGGATGAAAGTTAGTCCATTGTTAGACCACTGGAATAATCAAGACTGGCAGGAACAAAGAGAAGATTGATTTCAGCTACAGATGAATAATTGCTGCAGCAGTGCTGTGCCATGTTATCCAAGTGATAGCAGGCAGACCGGATTATTTGCAGAAGATACCTTAACATCCTGTCAAAAATCTCCTGTGACCAGAAATGGCTACAAACTACAAGTGAAACCCAATCAATGTTTATAAAGGCTTAGCATCCATTTCTGTTGTTGTCCTCTTTATCTCTGATTGAAAAGCCAAGCATCTCAATGACATTTTATGAACCTCCCTAGCTTTAAAGGTTTGTGTTGAAACACTTACAAGTTTTCCTGACATTTTAAAATTGAACGTTTGCTGTGTTTTGCCTTTTTACAGTATAACTACAACATTAGACAATTTCACCGTTGTCATTGTTGAATTTAATTTGCCTCTAATGTTCCATTTCACCAATATCCTACTTAATTATTTTACATTTCTCATTGTTGCCTGCATTTTTCTCTGAATTATTCACAAACTGTACAACTTAGGAGAATGAAAACTAAGATTTATATATTTATCTAACAATATATATTTCACCAAGCAGATTTTTTTTTCTGATTAAAAAAGACATTCCTCCCATTCACAAGTTTATGAAAATACTATATTTCCCTGACTTTATCATAGTCATAGTCATACTTTATTAATCCTGGGGGAAATTGGTTTTCGTTACAGTTGCTCCATAAATAATAAATAGTAATAGAACCATAAATAGTTAAATAGTAATATGTAAATTGTGCCAGTAAATTATGAAATAAGTCCAGGACCAGCCTATTGGCTCAGGATGTCTGACCCTCCAAGGGAGGAGTTGTAAAGTTTGATGGCCACAGGCAGTAATGACTTCCTATGACGCTCTGTGTTGCATCTCGGTGGAATGAGTCTCTGGCTGAATGTACTCCTGTGCCCAACCAGTACATTATGTAGTGGATGGGAGACATTGACCAAGATGGCATGCAACTTGGACAGCATCCTCTTTTCAGACACCACCGTGAGAGAGTCCAGTTCCATCCCCACAACATCACTGGCCTTACGAATAAGTTTGCTGATTCTGTTGGTGTCTGCCACCCTCAGCCTGCTGCCCCAGCACACAACAGCAAATGTTAATGTTTTATCACAAGGTTGCTTTGCATCATTCTGTAGTCTGTGTTGTGCTATAGGCATTCAGCACAGAAACAGGTTCTTCAGCCTCAGACACCATTCAGCACCTAGTTTACATAAATCTTGCATTAATCTACTTTATTCTTCCCATAACATTCACGTCCTGCCACTTCCCTACACATGAAAGGAAATTCCCACATGCCAATTACCTAACCCTTTTTATTTGGGATATAGAAGGAAAACACAGTGATGAGAGGAAATCCATGAAATCACACAGAGAACATGCAAATTCCACAGTTACAGCATTAGCATCAACACAGCAATATAGAAACTTCCCAGGCGTGACTTATTCACAAAAAGCAGGGCAAATCCAATCCAACAAACAATAGTACTCTTCTTTCTACAATCAGAAACATTGCGAAGTATGATGAACAATGATACACAGTAGAAATTTCACACAAATTCCATCAGTGCCAGGGTTCAGGTTAATCACTACCACTCGGGCCAGTGCTTAAATCTTTGTCCAAACAGCTCTTTGGATGAAGGTTTAGTTGCTGGGTCGAACCAGAAAGATTGAATACAGGCCAAATCGAGGCGACAGGGCCCAGGGCGTATCAGGGTGACTGACCCCAATATTTGGATGTCAATTTAGGTCCAGCTTGAAAAGGGTAGGGTGTGAGGGCTCGAGGCCAGGGATGGGCCAGTTCAGCTCACAGCTCCACAACATTTACTCGGTTTTGCAGTGAACTATGGGTCTCGAACGGTCTTTGTGACCTTCAGTTCAGAACACAATTTGCTTGCAATTATCGTTTGCCTGATTAGTTAATTTCTCTATGTACACTGGGTGATCGACAGTCTTTTTTATGGGTTCTTTACTTGTGCTGCCTGTTAAGAGATGAATCTCAAGGCTCTGTAACGTACGGCTGGCTTGTGCTTGGCTGCTCCATGGATCAGCGTTCCCCAGCGGTCTCTGTCACAAGCCAGCTGCTGCCACTCGTCAACCTTGATATTTGCCTGAGACGGCTGCTGCTTGAGTTGGTCTTTGTACCTGTCGCATGGGGCACCATGATCTCTCTTGCCCTGAGAGAGTTCTCCATAGAGTACTGCTTTCGGTAACCTGGAGTTGTCCATGCTGAACACGTGGCCTGACCAGTGGAGCTGCTTGAGCAGCACAGTGGCTTCAGTGCTTGGAGGTTGAACTTTCTCTGGGACCTCGTTGTTGGAGACATGATCTTGCCAGCTGATACCCATAATGGAGTAGAAACAGTGTTGATGGAAGTGCTCCAGCAACCGGATTTGCTTGCGGTACAAGACTCAGACTTCGGTGCTGTATAGCAGAGTTGTGACGATTGCAGCCCTGTACAAATGGATTTTTGTGGGCAGACACAGCCAGTAGCTCTTCCACACACGTTTCTGGAGGTGCCCAATGGCACTGCTGGCTCTAGCGAGTCGATTGTCAACATACCTTACTACTGCAGCATCATTGGAGATGAGACGGTGGTCGGCAATGATGATCCATGGTGGGTTGTAAACACCACAAGCGGGCTTCTGATGGAAGGCCATTTTTTTCTTCAGACTGACCAGTAAGCCAAAAGCCCTTGTAGCCTGGACCAACTGAGTGACTGCAGCCTGCAGTGCGCCCTCTGTGTGTGTGAGAACAGCACGGTCGTCCACAAATAGTAGCTCGAGAATGGGCTCTTGCATAGTTGTTGTTTGGGTGAGAAGGTGGCGGAGGTTGAAGATACATCTGTCAGTACGGAACCAAAGGTAGGTGCTCTCTGAGATAGTCTCTTTCACTTTCCATAGCATCATATTGAAAAAGGTGTCAGAGAGCATTATGTAAGTAGAAGGTATCTGTATGGGCTGCTGCTCCACACCCTCCACTTCCTAGCCTTTGTCCACCGTCCTGACATGCCATGGAGGTCAGTCTTTCCACCTGGAGGTGAGGGAGGTCCTCAATGGAAGTTCCTCTACGAGGAAGTTCTTCCCATGCACCTGGGGGATCTGGGGTGGAGGCTGCTGCATAGAGTGGTGCCCTGCAATAAGTTCTTTAGTTTGTACATGGATCTTCCAGCCGCATGTCACTTCTGTGGGCTGGAGGAGACCATGTACCACATGTACATGGAGTGTGCGAGGCTGTAGCCTCTTTTTGTGCATCTGCGTGGGCTGCTTCTCGTCTTCTGGTTGCATTTTAGCCCCACCCTATTTATATACAGTCATCCAGTAAGAGGGGGGCATGGAGGGATGAGGATGTCCTTGTCAACGTGCTCCTGGGGCTGGCGAAAACAGTCATCCGTGGTTCTTGGATACGGGTGGCCGGAGAATCTGCCCAGGTAGACTGCCTGGCAATGTTTAGGGGGTACGTTCATGCCCAGGTAAATATTGAGAAGGAACACCTGCTGTCCATGGCGACCTTAGAGGCATTCCGGGACTGTTGGGCTCGCGCAGGGGATTAGTGCCATCATTGACAGAAATGGAAACATTTTGGTTTAATGTGCATTGTCTATTTGTTGTGAAGTAATTGTGTTAGTCACTGTTTTGTACATATAGCACTGAATTTGTAATAAAGATATTTTGTATAAAAAAAGAGAGCATTGGTGCCAAAACACACCTTGTTTCATGTTGGTACTGTTGGAGAATGGTTCAGACAGGTCAACATTGTGTTTAACCTGACCATGGAGATGCTGCAGGATGTTGAGGAATTTCGGGGGGTAATCGAGCTTTGACAGAGTCTTCCAGAGACAAAGGCGGCCTTGGTCAGGTCAGTAAATGCCGTGTACAGTCCCATGTTCTGGTCATGTCACTTCTCCTGTGTCTGACGCAGGTTGGAGGTCATGTTGGACGTGCCTCTGTTCGCTTTGAATCCACACTGACTCTCTGTGAGATTACCATAGGCAACAGTAGGGATGATTCTGTCCAAGAGAATTCAAGAGAGGACAGCAGGGTAACACCTCTGTAGTTTGAGCAATATATTTTCTCTCCTTTGTTCCTGCACAGGAAGACAATTACAGTGACATGTAGGTCATTTGGGACTGAACCTTTCTCCCAACAGAGTTTGAACGGGTTTGTGAGTTCACTCAGGAGAATGTCTTCGCCCATTTTGCATGTTTCTGCTGGGATCCTATCCATGCCTGGGGCTCTATGGCATTTCAACTTGGAAATGATGGCTTTGACATCATTCAGAGTTGGCTGACCATCAAGCTTAAGCCTGACCTTATGCTGGGGGATAATTTCAGTGGATGTTTCCTGTACTTAGCGATTATCCCTGACAAGGATCTCATAGTTTTTTTGTATAATGTATACGTACTCGGATAATAAATGTTCTTTGAACTTTGAGCTTCAAAACTTACTACAGGCTTGGCTTAAATTTAATAAGTGCTTGAATTCCCAAGGACAATAGGCTACAGAACAAGAGTTGGAGAATGGGATTAGTATAGTTAGATACTTGATAGTTGGCAAAACTACAGTGGGTCAAAGGGCCTGCTTCTATGCTGTGTTTCTCAAAATCTAAACTGAGTGTCACCTTACTAAATACAGCTGTACACCTGTTCGTAAATGCAAATATCTAATCAGCTAATCACCTAATCACATGGCAGCAGATGAATGCATAAAAGCATCCAGCATGGTCAAGAGGTTCAGTTGTTGTTCAGACCAAACATTGGAATGGGGAAGAAATGTGACTTAAGTGACTTTGACCATGAAATGATTATTGATGCCGATATGTGGTTTGAGTATTTCTGAACCTGCTGATCTCCTAGGATTTTTACACACAACAATCTTTTGATTTTACAGAAAGTGAAAAACAAAACACATCCAGTTAACTATATTCAAAATTGAATGGGTGAAAATGTCTTGTTAATGAGAAAGGTCAGAGGAGAGTGGCCAACTGGTTCAAGTTGGCAGGAAGGCGACATCAACTCCAATAACCACAATTATAACAGCAGTGTGCAGAAGAGCGTCTCTGAGTACACAAGTCAAACCATGAAGTGGATGGTCTACAGCAGTAAAAGACCACACAAGATTCCACTCCAGTACCTAATAAACCGGCCATTGAGTATTTATTCCAATGGTGAATGAAAGTAACTGCTCGTGACAGAAAATCAGCATTTGGCTTCATATGGATCAAAGTATCATGGTTAATCAAAGTCAATGGGCATTGAGGATCACACAATAGTAGAAGGCTTGTAATTATGGAAGATCAGTCTCAGCACAGGACCTCATTGCAGGAGTTCCGGAATGTATTGTCCAATGTCCAACTACCTTTGGTTGCTTCATCAACTACTTTCCTGCTCTCATAAAGTCCAAAGTGGAGATGCTCACTGATGATTGATCAACATGCAAGTCCACCTGCAATGTTGTCTATCCATCAACTGATCTAGATAAGGCAACTCATGACATACCTCTTAATTAATCAAAGCTCACACTTCACTGTTGCTGAAGAAACAACAGTGCAACTATGTTGACCAACTTAAAATATGAACTCCAGCGTTCCCTCTGTGCCAATACTCACTCAGATCACTTCTCCAATTGATAACACCGAAACAGAATTTGCTGTCACCAGACAATCAATCCTTTTTCCTCCCAGCCTCTGGCATGATGGTTCTTTCTTGTGATAGTTAGTTTCCAGAGTTTTTGCCCCTTTACATTTCAAGTCCCTAATAATAGTTCAAATGTTGCACTTCAATCTTGTTGGCTCAAGGTCATCTGGCTGACCTGTGATTCCCATTGGATACTGTCCAAAGGCTGCACAACTTTGTGTCTTCGGTGACTTCTTTTGTTCTATTCCACTCTGGTTCAAACTCGGACACTCAGACACTGAGCTGAGATAATGAGATTACTCTTCAAACCTGCCATCCCATACCATAAACAGCTTATCTGAGAATAATCTCCAGTTTAGCAGATCAACGGCAGAAACTCATTGTGTCCATGTTTAATTGCTTTGATTAAGTTATCCCAGAGCAAGAATCAATTCATCAAACAGTTCACAAAATGGAGGTTACAGAGCAGTTTCACAAAATGGCAGCCTCCATTCCTTCAAGTACATGTCAAGAACAAAGACACCTGGTTTGTCTCCTTGACCCATTCACGTCTGATGTTTCCTTCGATATTTTAATTCCTCCATGGCCAACATCAACCAATTTATTTTTAATTTTTTATTGCGATACAGTAAGCAACAGGCCCATTGAGCCCTTCAAGCCATGCCATCCACCACGCCCCTGATTTAATCCTAGCCCAGTCATGGGTATTTACAATGACCAATTAACCTATCAACTAGCACATCATTTGACTATGAGAGGAAACCTGTGCACACGGAGGAAATCCATGTGTTCACAAGGAGGACTTTCAAACTCCTTACAGGCAGCAGCATGAACTGAACCCAGGTTGCCAAGTGTTGTTCTAACCACTATGCTAATACGCCGTCCCAATTGCCAATTTGAATAGTTGACAACTGAATGGAGAAAGACCTAGCCAACATTCAAACACAAGATGGTAATTGGCAAGCAAGATTCATGGCCGTAAAGTGCCGGGACTACCTCCAGCACGGAGAACTTAACCAACTAGGCCTGACATTAAATGGCATAGTGACTTCTGAGCACCTCTCGGTGAAGACTTTCTTTGACCAGAAACTCAACTGGACTAGCGACATGAGTTATGTGGCTAAAAGAACAAGTCAGATGTGGGTATCCTGCTGTATGTGACTCACTTCATGATTCTCCAAAGCCTTTCAAAAATCTAGAATGCATAAATTTGGAATGTGAGTGAAACTTTCCATGTGCCTGGATGAGAGAAGCTGTAATAACATTTAAGATTCTGTCATGCGGTGGGCATTGGGAGTGGACCCAAATGCAAGACACAGACACTGAAGGACTAGGAACAGGACTAGATTTGTCAAGAAAGCAAGGGAAGTGGGGAAGAAATGACGCTGGACAAGACACAGGCCCTGGATGAGACTAGGGTACAGGGCCTGGGCTAGGACTTGACTAGGAAGGTGGGACCAGGACAAGGAACTCCGGGCCAGAGATTGGACAAGGACCCAGAGCCTAGGTCTTGACTTGGGCTCGGACCCTGGAACCAAGCAAGGACAAGACGAGGCTACAGGACATGGCGTGGCTACAGGACTGGACGTGAGACTGCTGCACAGGACGAGGCACATGGACAGGATGAGAACCCAAAGCCTTGACTTGGTCTTGGCAGAACAGGAACACAGGGACTTGGTCTTGGCAGAACAGGGACATGGAACACAGAGCTGGGACCCCTCCTTGGGAACAGGAGTTGGGGTCAGGGCTCTACACAGAGTCAAGACCCCTCCTAGGGAGCAGGACATAGGGCCAGGACTCATACACAGAACACTGAGAGACAGATTTCCACTCAAGGTAGCGGCAATCATGGGTAGGTGAGGGCACAAAGAGACTGTTCCTAACACAAGGTAGCGGCAAATGGCTGGACCTACCTAGCGAAGGCATGGACACAGAGACAGTTCCCAACTCAAGGTAGCGGCAAATGGCCAGACCTACCAGCGAAGACGTGGACACAGAGACAGTTCCCAACTCAAGGTAGCAGCAAATGACCAGACCTACCTAGCGAAGGCAAGGACACAAAGAGGCAGTTCCAAACAACGAAAGACACTTCCTTATCTAGACACAGCAAGGCTCCAGCTTTGCTCTGGTGGTAGAGCCTGACAGCGATACAGGAGAGTTTGCAGGCAAGGTTTCAGGAGGAAGGTGAAGGGAAGGGAACTGTCCAGCAGCCTGAGGCTGAATCGTGAAGCTATTTATGTAGCCAGCCCAAAATGAGAATCAGGTGCCTCAATTAGAGCACCCAACAAAACAAGGGAAAACGAAAAAATCTGGAACAAAGAACTATGGACCGGACCGTGAACTGGAATGTAGACTTCTCGGACCAGACCATGACAGTTCCTCAACAGTATCATGATCATAGTACTGCAAACTCCATTCCAGAGCACATATTTACTTTGCATCTCATCTCACAAATTACCTACAAAGATGTCACTATTCCTTCCTCATCAGGTAGATCAAATAATATCCTCAGATGTAAGAAACACTATTGATTTTGAAATCCAATGTTTGGCTGCAACTAGAAAGCCATGGTTAAGATCCAAGCTATTTCCTAACTTGTTGCTAAGCAACAATGGTTTAGATCCAATTGCTTCAGTGCCCGCCATCACATCGCCTGTTGTCCGAAATGCTGTATCTAGACCGAGCAAAAGAAACCATTTGTACAAGGAATGGAAATTGAAATCACAATAGAATATGCTTTGCTACATATATCCCAGAGTCTGCTACCTTGGCTTTAACCTGGGAATGTACATCTTGCACAAATTCTTATAGTCCCAGAACATATCCTAAACAATGAAGAAAGCTCACCAATGCCTCTACTTTCTGAGGAAGCTGAAGAGAGCAGGACTATGGACGTCTATACTCCTGTCATTCTACAGATGCACAGTAGAGAGCATCCGAACATTCTGCATTACTGCATGGTTCAGAAAGTGCACTGCCGTAGACAGGAAGGCTCTACAACGGGTAGTCAAAACTGCCCAATGCATCATTGGCACCAGCTTCCCCGCCATCAGGGACACATATACAGAATGGTGCTGGAAAGGGGCCAGTAACATCATGAATGATCCCACCCACCCTGCTCATGGACTGATTGTCCCGCTCCCATCAGGGAAGAGGCTATGTAGCATCTATGCCAGGACTACCAAACTGAAAATCAGTTACTTTCTCCAAGCAGTGAGGCTGATCAACACCTCCAGCTACAATCTACCCCTCCACACTTCAACCACCACTAGTTCACCATTTTGTGTCAGAGTCACCTTATGTACAGACACTCCTGCGCCTAGCATCACTTTATAGACGTACAATTAATCTACGTAGAGAGGCTGTCTTTGGTATTTATATTTATCGTGATTTTTTTATTATTGTGTTCTTTATCTTATTTTGTGTTTTTTGTGCTGCATCAGATCTGGAGTAACAGTAATTTCATTCTCTTTTACACTCATGTACTGGAAATGACATTAAGCAATTTTGAATCTTGAAACTTGAACTCTAGCTTCGAGATCTTCATAATAACCTTGTTTGCTTGTCAAAATTTCTTTCAAACATTGCTTCTCATAACTGCAAGAAGGTACAGGAGATCCAGTACTCATTTGGTTTAAGAACAATTATTACCCCTCAAGCATCAGGCTCTTGAACCAGAGGGGATAACTTCACTCAACTTCTCTCACCTATTACTGAACTGTTCCCATAACCTATGGACTCACTTTCAAGAACTCTTCCTCTCACGTTCTCAATATTTATTGCTTATTTATTTATTTATGACTTTTTTCTTTCTTGTTGTATTTGCATAATCTGTTGACTTTTACACATTGGCTGTCTGCTCTGTTGTTCATTGATTCTGTTATGGTTATTAGATTTATTGAGTATACCTGCCACAAAATGAATTTCAGGGCTGCAGATTGCAGCATATACGTACTTTGATAATAAATTTACATTGAACGTGTTAAACTTTTACCTCCACTTCTCCTCGTATCCTCCACTCTGTGCAAAAAACCCTCATAAATTTCCTTTAAATTTTACCCTTTTCATGAGTATTTGTCATTTCCACCCTGGGAAATAGACTCTTACCATCCACCATATCTATGGCTCTCAAAATATTATATATTTCTATCAGGTTACTCCATAGAAAACAATTCACTTTTCTTTGATCTCTCCTTATAGCTAGTACTTTCTAACCCAGCCATCATCCTGATGAAATTCTTCTACATCTTCTCTAAAGCTTCTTAATAATGGGATGACCAGAAATATGCAAGGTATTCTAAATGTGGCCTGAATAAAGTTTGATATTGGTGCAACATGACTTCCCAACTTTAGTACTCAATGGCCATTACCTATGGAGACAAGTATGCTGTATGCCTTCTTAATCAACATATCTATTTGTGTTTCCACTTTCAGGAAGCTATGGACTTGCATCCCAACATCTCACTGTACATCAATGCTCCCAGGATACAGCATTTACTTTCCTCTTCCATTTAAGCTCCCAAACTGCAATACTAGCTTAGATTAAACTCCATCCGCCATTTCTTTGTCCATATTTCCAACTGGTCCATATCCTGCTGAATCCTTTGACAACCTAACAACCTAACTTGTTCAGAACTTCACTAAATGATTAGAGTGAACATGTACTCTAATATCTAGATTATAGTCTGAACTCACAATTTTCTGATGAAGTGGTCTAGTGTGCTATCACCAAGGCACAGTTAAACATTTTACTTATTTCTTTATCTCTGGAAGGTAAAATTTCTTTACCTCTGAGGCGGGAGAAGACGACAGCGCGACGCAGTGCGCGCAGCTCTCTGGTGAAATGATATCGTATCCGTTAAATAGGGGCCGTGGACAATTCTGATTTGATGAAGACAGACGTGAGAAGCAGAGGAACATCTGGAGAAATTTCTGGAATGCCCAATTCGCTGCTGTTGTTACTGTGCAATCGAGAATCTCCGAAGGATAGGCCCCAAAATCCCCAGCTTTGCCTGCCGCTGGCGACCGAGGCTGAGGTCGAAACGTTCTGATAGAGATGGTGCTCGGTACTCGGTCTCGAAGGGCTATTCAGAGCTCGAAGATTTTGGACAACTCAGAGTCGGACTGTGGTCGGTCATGGCAGGGAGAGTTTTCTTCCCTCTCCAGTTTGCGTGAGATGTGGGACTTCCAAGAAACTTTGAACTTTTTTACTGTGCTCATGGACTGTTCTTCATCAAGTTATGGTATTGTTGCACTGTTGTAACTATATGTCATAATTATGTGGTTTTGTTAGTTTTTCAGTCTTGGTCTGTCCTGTATTTTTGTGATATCACACCGGAGGAATATTGTATCATTTCTTAATGCATGCATTACTAAATTTCAATAAAAGAGGACTGCGTGTCCTCATAATCTAATCTAAAATAGAGTTCGAGGAACAGTTGAGAAAAGAAGGAGAGTTAAAGAGTGGAAAGAGGAAAGGAAGGAATAGAGAACAGAACAAATAGAAAAGAAGGAATGTGTAACTGGAGGAATAAAGCAAGTAAGGACAGAAGGAAAAATGGTAGAAAGGAAAGATGTTCTTTTATATCTATAGAAATCTGACCATGTTATACTTGTCATTAATAATATAGAAAGCATAAAATCAAAGTAGCAGATAAATTAATTTCTTATTTCTGAGACTAATTCAGAAATATCCTTATGTCTCAGAAATTTGTTCAAGTGCAAGGCCAAAAGCTAACTCCAGCGCTTCCAGGTGTTTTGCTCCAAACCATTCCCAGAAAAATAACCTGCACTGTCCCATGAAACAGAATAGGGTATCAGGGTATAAGTTTTATAAAGCCGGCTTCATTAAATCAGCCAACTCTTTCCCATTTCTCCTGATTCTCAATTCCACTGAGATCGTCAGTAACCCTACACTACATAAACATAAATATGAAAATTTATTGAATTAACTAATCATGTCTTTTTTTCTCAAAAATGATCAAAATCAGATTTTAATAGTTCTACTTCAGCATTTTGATCCTGCGTCATGTCTCTGCTTCTCTTGAGAAGTTCGCCAGTCACAAATAGAAAATTGTTCAACTATTGGGCATTTTTAAATCAAGATCAATTTATAAAGATGTTTGCACTTTGAAGGATTATATGACTAATGATTATGTACTGTAAGTGCTTCCAGAGCACTCTAGCCACACACCCCAACCCCCACACCTCTGTAGGCTAACCCCTTTGTTCTGTTTAGTATTTCCCTCCGCATGTTGTCAGTAACAGGATCTCCTCATTAGGTTGCTGTCACCTCGGGGAATGTTTTTATGCTCAACATTTGGCTATTGAAGATAGTGATCAATAGTCCTTTCTTTCCATGGGTTTACACATGTCAAAGTAACATTCAGCAAGGCATATACAGCACATTTTCCCAGACTTAAAACTGATAGAAAACACTTAGATAGAGGCTCCTTAGTTTCAGATTATTAACTAGATTGATCAGAACATAGCAACTGGATAAAATGTTGAATTTGAAGTGTTAGCAGCCCACTTCATGGCATCTATTGTGAAGCATAAAAAACTTGAGTTTATACTAAACTTGCATTCAGAAGTTTTGTATTATTTTTAGGTATTTAGTTTCATAGATTAAGAATTATATTGCATGGAGAAAGCCTTTTTAGCCTAATTCCCCCAGGCAGACCAAAATGCCTATCTATAATAATCCTATTTGACTGCATTTGGTAAATTAGTAAATTAGTTTATTTTTACTGTGGTACAGTGAAGAGCCTGTCTTGCCTACCATTCAAAAAGATCAGTTGATTACAAAAGAATATTGAGGTAGTACAAGGTAAACCACAGTAGCACAGCAGTTAGCGCAATAATACTACAACTCAGGATGTCGTAGTTTAGAGTACAATTCCGAAGTTATCTGTAAGGAACCTATATATCCTCCCCATGGAATTTATGGGGTTTGAAATTGCAAAACATAATTTTAATATGAACCCAAGACAACTACTGATCTGTTGAAGCACAGTGAGTTTTTAAAAACGTCAGTGCAGCACGTTCTTCAGAAGGTAAGACACGATCGAGTTTAAATAAAAGCAGAAAATGGGAAAATTTGTGAGTTCACGAACAGTTTGTGACACCAGTCACATTATGAAGTTCTGCAATGGCATCCTCCAAGGGTCAGTTCTGGCTCCAACCTTGTTCAATTTGTACCTCAGTGACCTCCCTGAAACTAAATTTGGATACGCTGATGTCTGGGCCATAGCCTCCAATCGAATGCTGTCAAATCCATTAAAAAAACCTTACCCAAGATATCAAATCCCTATCCATCTACTTCTCAAAGTGGCACCTAAATGTCAACAAAGCAGTAACTTCTGTATTTCATCTGGACAACCAACTAACCAAACTAAAACAATATCAAACTAAATGACAAACACCACCCAACGATCCACACCCAGAAGAAAGACTGGATGAACTGGGCTTGTACTCGTTGGAATTTAGAAGATTGAGGGGGGATCTGATTGAAACGTATAAGATCCTAAAGGGATTGGACAGGCTAGATGCAGGAAGATTGTTCCCGATGTTGGGGAAGTCCAGAACGAGGGGCCACAGTTTGAGGATAGAGGGGAAGCCTTTTAGGACCGAGATTAGGAAAAACTTCTTCACACAGAGAGTGGTGAATCTGTGGAATTCTCTGCCACAGGAAACAGTTGAGGCCAGTTCATTGGCTATATTTAAGAGGGAGTTAGATATGGCCCTTGTGGCTACAGGGGTCAGGGGGTATGGAGGGAAGGCTGGGGCGGGGTTCTGAGTTGGATGATCAGCCATGATCATAATAAATGGCGGTGCAGGCTCGAAGGGCCGAATGGCCTACTCCTGCACCTATTTTCTATGTTTCTATATTTCTATACTTAGGAGTCAGTCACACTAGATCGAACTCTTTCATACAAGATCCACTTTCAAAATGTTGCAAAGAAATTAAAATCCAGAATGGCCATGATCAGGAGGATAGCAGGAACCAATTGGGGTGCTAATCAGTCAGTCCTACGAACATCTACACTAGCATTATGTTTCTCAGTCACTGAATATTGTACACCCACCTGGGAGAGAGACACTCACACAAACAGCATCAATACACAGTTCCATACTTCTATGAGAATAATCTCAGGAGCCCTAAAGTCCACAGCAGTCCAATGGCTCCCAACAATGTGTGGAATAGCACCTCTGGAGATTCGCAGAAAAGCAACTTCAGCAAAATTCTACAAGCATATCCAAAATACACCCAATAACATTCCAGTTCATAAACTCATTGAAAATGTACCTCCAACTTCCCAACTCAAACCTTGAAAACCTTTCTACAACTTGAAAAACTTCAACTCCTATGATGAAAATGGCGCCAATACTGGCAGACCAATACACCCCACAGCGGAGATCTGATTAATGTCCCCAACTCACTCCTCCCAGGCTTTACTGCAGCTACTAGAAAATGCTGGACAACTGCAAATAGACTGAAAAGTCAACAGCGCAACCACTACACCAATGGGCTGCCCGACAAACCCCAACATGCTCATGTGGTGTCCCAACCCAGGACATCTTCCACCTGGTGCAAACGTGCCCTCTCACCAAGATCAGACAGACAACTTTACCACAGTCCATCAACGTTACCATCAGCTAGAGAAGTGGGTTGATAAAAAACAATTAGAACCATGAAGAGAAAAACACCTGCCATATGAAACAATGACAACAGTGAGTACCAAATGATAATAATCTTTAACAAAAAAAAGGAGAGATGTCTGGCTATATCATTAAGATAGACATGTTCAATTGAACAGCATTTTCAAGCAAACAAAATACCCAGTGAAATACTGGTACTGATTTTGCTAAAGTGCATTGGGTTTAAAGACATATGGAGGAGGGTTCAAAGTTTAAATGTTCCAACCAACCCTGCTGAAATGAGCTTTACTGATATTGTGAAAGAAATGCAGGAACATTTAGAACTGAAAACCACTGTTGATTGCAGAACATTTCAGGTTTCATAAACAAAGTTTGCATCAGTCTTCACTGTGGATGACACTAGAAGGGCACCAGATGTTGACGGGTGTGAGGAAAGGGAAGTGAGTGCAGTTAATATTACAAGGGAGAAGATGCACAAAAAGCTGAAAAATCTAAAGGTACATAAGTCGCCTGGTCCAGATGAACTGCACCCTAGGGTTCTGAAGAGGAAGCAGAAGAGACTGTGGAGGGATCAGTAATGATCTTTCAATAGTTATTGAACTCTGGCATGGTTCTAGAGGACTGGAAAATTGGAAATGTCACTCCACTCTTTAAGAAAGTAAGGAGGCGCAGAAAGGAATTTATAGACCAGTTAGCCTGACCTCAGTGGTTGGGAAGATGCTGGAGTCAATTGTTAATGCTGAGATTATGGAGTAGTTGGTAAGACAGGAAAAGATAGGAAAAAGTCAGCATAGTTTCCTGAAGGGAAAATCTTGCCTGATGAACCTGTTGGAATTTTTTGTGGAGATTACAAGTAGGATAGATAAAGAAGATGCAGTGGATGTTCTATATTTGGACTTTCAGAAGGCCTTTGACAAGGTGCCTACAAGTTATGAACCCATGGTATTACAAGAAAGTTACTGGTATGGTTAGAACAATGGCTGATTGGTAGGAGGCAGCAAGTGGGAATAAAAGGATCCTTTTCTGATTGGCTGCCAGTGACTAGTGGTGTTTCACAGGGGTTGGTGATGAGGGGTGATCACATTGAAACCATTTGAAAGTTGAAAGGCCTAGACAGAGTAGATGTGGAAAGGATGTTTCCCATGGTGGGGTATCCAGGACAAGATAGAGGGAGGTTCATTTAAAACAGAGATGAGCAGAAATTTCTTTAGCCAGAGGGTGATGAATCAGTGGAATTTGTTACCACAGCCAACTGTGGAGGCCAGGTTGTTGGGTATATTTAAGGCAGAGCTTGAGAGGTTCTTGATTAGACATGGCATCAAAGGTTACGGGGAGAAGGCCGGGGACTGGGGCTGAGTCGGGGGGAAGGATCAGTCATGTTAAATGACGAAGCAGGCTTGATGCGTCAAATAGCCTAATTCTGCCTCTCTGTCTATGTTCTTATGGTCTTAAAATCAAAAAGAAGGGGAATCCATTTCACTGTACATGGCTGAATTGAAGAGGTTGTCTGAGAATTGTCAGCTCAATAATTGGCTTAGTGATGCACAGAGATTGTTCAGTTTGTGTAATCTTACAGAAAAACATTCAAAAATGGTTTCTAACTAAAGTACAGCTTACATTTAAAAGAATTGTTCAAATTGCTGTTTCAATGGAAGCAGCAGTTAGAGACAAAATTGAGTTGCAGTCAGGAATGAAAGTGAGTGTTTTCATATTCCACTGATATATTGGAAAAAATTTTGGATTTAAACCTTCTTCAGAAAGGTTCAATCGCAATTATTTATAATGTGATAAGGAAAATAAATCCAGATGTTTCCAATACAATTAAGAATGACTGGGAGAGGGAACTTAAGCTTACCTTACCTACTGAGAAATGGTAACAAATTTTACAGTTAGTTAACTCTTCCTCTATTTATGCTAAAGATGCATTGATACAGTTTAAAGTTGTACATAGGGCTTATATGTCTAAGGATAAATTAGCTCGTTATTACTCTCGTATAAACCCTATATGTGATAGATGTCATTCTGAGATAGCTTCATTAACTCATACGTTTTGGTCTTGCCCTTTATTGAAGAAATATTGGGATGATATTTTTGATATTATTTCCACTGTCTTGAACATTGATTTACAACCTCATCCTATTACTACCATTTTTGGTTTACCAATGATAGAAAAACATCACTTGACCTGTTCAGTTTGTCGGATGATTGCTTTTGTTACTTTAATGGCTAGAAGATCTATACTATTGAATTGGAAAGAGATTAATCCTCCTACAACATTTCATTGGTTTTCTCAAACTATATCTTGTTTAAATCTAGAAAAAATTAGAAGTGTCATTTTTGACCCATCTATTAAATTTGATGAGACTTGGAGACCATTTATTCAATACTTCCACATGATGTAATTTGACCCTTGTTAAATCTATTTTGTGATTTCAATATATGGGGAGAGGAGCGGAAGTGGTGACATTATTGGTTCTGTCTGAGGTATCATAATAGCCCTTTCTTTCCTTTTTTTTCCCTTAGTTTTCTTTAGTTTGGGTAGATTAGTTTTTTTTAGGGTGTTTTTTCCTTTTTCTGTTTTTTTATGATATTTTATATTTTATGTATACTCCTTATATATTTTGTTGCTAATCTGTGTGATTTTGGGATGTTTCTAACTATGTGTTACCTGACTGTAAACTTCAATAAGTATTGTCAATTAATATAATCCCAATTACTATGTACTTACTTTTTGTAATGTGTTTGATGTTGAAACTAATAAAAAGACTGAAAAAGAAAGAAAGAAAGAAGAAGCAGAGCCTGAAGTAGGCACCATCCATCAAGGACACTCACCATCCTGGACATGCCCTCTTGTCATTGGGAGGAAATACAAAATCCTGAAGACTCACACCCAATGATTCAAGAACTCCAATATTGATAGTGATAAAGAATTAGAAGGAGCAGAAATTCTAAAAGTATCCAGGAAAGTTTTCTGAAGCAATATGTAGATGATCCCACTGGAGAGGGGCAACACCCCATTTCCTCTTGGGAAATAGGGATGAGCAAATGATTAATGCGTTAGCGGACGAGCACTTTGAGACTACTTACCATAACTCAACTGGTGTCAAAATATGGAAAAAAATATTAGTGATCCTTAATCTGAAGTGCTAAATTTGGAGAGGTTAATTTTGATGCCATTGGAGATGAACTCTCAAAGGCTAACTGAGATCGGCTGTTCGCATATGAAAAAACACACATCTAGCAAGTTAGAGACTTCCAAAAACGACATGAGGTTTCTCCTTTTATGTTACTGTGTATGTGAATTAAAATGGCTTCTTTGTTATGTTAAATGCTGATAAAGTCTCGAGCTAGCACTTTGCTTGGGTTATAACATAGATAACAGAGTACTATGAACCAATGGGTGTCCACGTTATTCTTTCTTGGGGTGATATGCTGTCTCATATGGCTGGGAACGAGGGGGTTTTGGTGGGGAGTTGGAGGAGAGACCGTGAGGACAATGGACGTGCAGGAAAGCTCTGGTTGATCACTCTGGGTGGTCCTGAGCTGCGAGTCGAAGGGGTCCGAGTGGTCCCGAAGAGGTCCCCAAGCTCCAACGTGTGCACGAAGAAATTGAACTTTGATAAGTCTGGCGCCTTTTCCATTCCTTTTTGTATTGTATTTCTATTAATCTCATAGACTTAGTAATATCTATAAAGTGTAACTGGTAAAATGTACATTATGTGCTAGCTGGTGATTGATGTTTGAAGCTGAATCAGGTGGCATTTGTACAGCAACCGACGTAACCGGGAGACCAGGGGGGCGGCGGACAGGGTTTCCCCGAGATAAATACGAGCCAATATAGCTGAGCGTTACAGACATATAAAGAATTAAGGACCAGCTATTACTGTGAGGGGTAAGACCAGTAAAATTAGGCAACATTAAGGTTTTAGCTATAGAAAGAGGCATATGTCAGGTATTGGAAGTTAGAAACAAGCAAAAACCAAAATTGTGAGGCTAGAAAGGTATTCATTCCCTTTGTAATTATGCTAAATTTCCTCAGGTGCATAGACAAGGGGTGATTGATAAGTTCGTGGCCTAAGGTAGAAGGAGTCAATTTTAGAAAATCTAGCACATTTATTTTTAAAATAAAGGGCTATAGGTAAGCCTAGTAATTTCTAAGGTAGGGACATGTTTGGCACAACTTTGTGGGCCGAAGGGTCTGTATTGTGCTGTAGGTTTTCTATGTTTCTATGAAACATAGTCCCCTCCTACAATTACACACTTAGTCCAGCGGTCATGGAGCATACGGATCCCTTCTTTGTAGAAGTCGGCATCTTGGTCCTCCAGAAAGTGGTCCACAGCAGTAGTGATTGATAAGTTCGTGGCCTAAGGTAGAAGGAGATGAGTTATTGACTTCAAACTTTCTGCACAATCACTCAAAGTGTTGAACTGCAGGTGCATGTAACGAGAGCTTTATAACTCATCTTCTTCTACCTTAGGCCACAAACATCAATTACCACTGCTGTGGACCACTCCAAGACGCTGACTTCTACAAAGAAGGGATCTGTATGCTCCACGACTGCTAGACTGAGTGTGTAAATGTAGGAAAAATAAATGTGCTAGGTTTTTCTAAAATTGACTCCTTCTAACCTTAGGCCACGAGCCCCTCGTCCTGTATTATCTTGCCAACTCACTAATTTGTTTGTGTAAGTAACTGGAGAATCACCTGTTTGCAATGAATCTATAAAAATAAACACTCCCTCTCTCTGTGAAGTCCAACAGCATAGTAGATTTTCAACAGACTAAGTGAAAATGAAGATAAAAGTGCATTCAAGACTGTCAGGGAAATGATAATAGAGGCACAAATCTGTGGAAGGAAACAAAACCATCTCAAAGGCACTGAATACATCTCAGAGCTCCGTGCAGTCTATCATGAAATGACAGCTAAACTGAAACCACAGCCTCTACCAGAAATCTTAAACTAGGGAGGAAGTTTGTTTGTCTTTCTGTATGACAATAACCCAAAGCACACTGCGAGAGCAACCATAGAGTGGCTACAAATGAAAGAAATTGATGTCCTTGAGTGGCGCAATCAGAGTCCTGACCTTAACCTGATCAGACATATCTGGCAAGACCTCAAGTTTGCTGTCCACTCCTGCTTCCCAACTAACCTGGCACAGCTTGAGCAATTTTACAAGGGGAATGGGTAAATCTTGCTCCATTACATTGAGCAAAGCTAACAGAGACTTATCCGAAAGGACTACATGCTATAATAGTTGCAATTCTGATTCGGAATTCTGTCATTCATTGCAATTGTTTGTATGATTTGTTTTTGTTTCTCTCTCTTGCACATCGTGTATTCTTACTCTTACTCTTTTTGTTCTTGAATTTGTTTTTTTCCATGTTCTTGCTTTGTTGCTAACTGTGAGTAAGCAAATCTCAAGGTTGTATAATTTATACGTTCTTGGATAATAAATGTATTTGAACCTTGAGAGGTAAGTAAGTACTGAGCAAAGGGGAATGAATACTTTGGAACTGCTCACCTTTCAGTTTTGAATTTTTAGTTTTTCATGCTTTACAATTTTCCCTGTCTTTGGGCTCTACTGTGAAAGAAGGAGCATGTGATTCACAAATAAAAATTCTCAATTAAATTGATCAAAATCCCTGGTTGTAGTACTCATTCATGTGAAGAAAGCGTTGTGGGCTGAATACTTTTTCAAGGCACTGTAAGTTGAATGGCCACTATTTTTCACAGGTTAGAAGATTCTAAAATTAGAGAGAAGTTTAAGATGAAAAGGAAAAGTTAAAGGATACCTGAGGGGCAACTTTTTCCACATTGTGTTTGGTGGTTAAGTGGAACAAGCTGGCAAAGGGTCATAGAATCAGATAGAGCATGGATGCAGAGTCTTGTGTGCAACTCGCCTCTGGTGTTCAAGATTCAATCCAAACTAGTACCGTTTGCCTGCATTTGGCCCATATTCCTTTGAACATGTTCTATTCATATACCTGTCCAAACGTCCTTTAAACATTATAATAGTACCTGCAGTTTCCTCTGGCAGCTCATTCCTTTTCCCCACCAAGCACTGTGTGAAAAAATTGCCTCTGAAGAATCCTTTAAAACATTCCCACATTCACATTCACTCTATGTCCTCTACGTTTAGATTCTCCCACTCTGGGAAAAAGATGGTGGCCATCTACCTCTTTATTTTAATGTCACCCCCACTCCCTTTCCTTAAAAGGCTTCCTCAGCTTCCTACCCTCCAGAGCAAAAAGGCCCAGCCTATTCAGTTTCTCCTTAAAAATGAAGTCATCCAGTCCTTGTAACATCCTCATGAATCTTTACTGTGTCCTCTCCAGCTTATTGACTTCCTTCCTATAGCAAAGGAAGTCGTAGGGGTAAGTCCAATTACAATATTTAAAAGACATTTAGACAGGTATGCAGTATGAATGATACAGGGATATTAAGCAAATACAGGTAAATGGAAGCTACAGAGGACTGAAGGGATAGTTCCCATGCTGCATATCTCTACGTGTCCATGGCTCTATCACCGAAGCGATTTGGGGAGATTCTCATCAATGAAGCAAAAGAAAATCTGGATGATACCAATTGCAACCTTACTCCAGAAATAATCCCTTCCTCTGAGTATAGAAAGAAGTTAACTGGGAATATTATCTTTGTCTAACACAGTCCACTTTGCATATTCTTTGGTCTTGAATAATAGATATCTAATGAAACCTTTGTAGATTTAGATATGATAAAATGGATATTAATAGGATATTATACAATTTTACCTTATCTATATTTCTCTATTGCTTATTCCACAAGGTATGGGTTTGCATTGATCTCAGCCTGTAAACTTAAATTCTGTTTATCAAAGTGTTTTGAAGCCAGTAATTGCAGACAGTGGGTTTGATGATAATTAACAATGACCAGATATGAAAGATTTACAATCCTCAACTTTGAGGGGCTATTCTTGGAACAAACTTATATTTTAACTCAATGTTCACCAAACTACTGTATATTTGATGCACAGTATCCATTGCAGATTGAGCCAGGCACTTGAGAAAATGAATGGAGGTCCATTCAGAGTTACACATACGCTCCCACTAAATGTACAGCTCACAGTATGCTGCCCCCCATAAAAGAGGCTATGTCTCACACAATGAGTCTACGTAAATGAGTCTATAAAACAAAGAACATATTTAAGTTGCTGGTAAACGCAGCAGGCCAGGCAGCATCTATTGGAAGAGTTTCAGTCGACGTTTCAGGCCGAGACCTTTCATCAGGACTAACTGAAGGAAGAGTGAGTAAGAGATTTGAAAGTGAGAGGGGGAGGGGGAGATCCAAAATGATAGGAGAAGACAGGAGGGGGAGGGATGGAGCCAAGAGTTGGAAAGGTGATTGGCAAAGGGGATATGAGAGGATCATGGGATAGGAGATCCGGGGAGAAAGACGGGGGGGGGGGAGAAACAGAGGATGGGCAAGGGGTATAGTCAGAGGGACAGAGGGAGAAAAAGGAGAGTGAGAGAAAGAATGTATGTATAAAAATAAATAACAGATGGGGTACTAGAGGGAGGTGGGGCACTAGCGGAAGTTAGAGAAGTCGATGTTCATGCCATCAGGTTGGAGGCTATCCAAACGGAATATAAGATGTTGTTCCTCCAACCTGAGTGTGGCTTCATCTTTACAGTAGAGGAGACCGTGGATGGACATGTCAGAATGGGAATGGGACGTGGAATTAAAATGTGTGGTCACTGGGAGATCCTGCTTTCTCTGGCGGACAGAGCGTAGGTTTTCAGCAAAGCGGTCTGCCAGTCTGCGTCGGGTCTTGCCAATATATAGAAGGCCACATCGGGAACACCGGACGCAGTATATCACCCCAGTCGACTCACAGGTGAAGTGTCGCCTCACCTGGAAGGACTGTCTGGGGCCCTGAATGGTGGTAAGGGAGGAAGTGTAGGGGCATGTGTAGCACTTGTTCCGCTTACAAGGATAAGTGCCAGGAGGGAGATCAGTGGGGAGGGATGGGGGGTACGAATGGACAAGTGAGCGATCCCTGCGGAAAGCAGAGAGAGATGGGGAGGGAAAGATGTGCTTAGTGGTGGAATCCTGTTGGAGGTGGCGGAAGTTGCGGAGAATAATATGTTGGACCCGAAGGCTGGTGGCTCATATCCCCTTTGCCAATCACTCGTCCAACTCTTGGCTCCATCCCTCCCCCTCCTGTCTTCTCCTATCATTTTGGATCTCCCCCTCCCCCTCTCACTTTCAAATCTCTTACTAACTCTTCCTTCAGTTAGTCCTGACGAAGGGTCTCGGCCTGAAACATCGACTGAAACTCTTCCAATAGATGCTGCCTGGCCTGCTGCATTCACCAGCAGCTTTGATGTGTGTTGCTTGAATTTCCAGCATCTGCAGAATTCCTGTTGTAACATATTTAAGTCATGGCTTTTACTTAACCACCTGAATTGCTTGAAGTCAAGCTCTCATGCAAGGTTTTTCCTTCTTCCTTAACTGCTTTACTACAAGCACATTCTAGAATATAACAGAGGACAATAGTAGCCAAATTGCAGCGCACCAAATTATTAATGACAATGATCCTGTTCCATGTGGACATTCAGAAACTCTAAGATTCGCTCAGGTTGCATTACTTTCCAAAGATCATGCTGTTTTCACAAATGCTGAAGAATTACATGCCATT
This sequence comes from Mobula hypostoma, assembly GCF_963921235.1. Classification (NCBI taxonomy): domain Eukaryota; kingdom Metazoa; phylum Chordata; class Chondrichthyes; order Myliobatiformes; family Myliobatidae; genus Mobula; species Mobula hypostoma. The sequence goes on along the minus strand of NC_086103.1, from coordinate 97,342,741 downwards.
AATATCCATCTCGTTTTTCATGTAGGTACATTTTTCTTTTCATGTCTTCTCTCAATTAAATTTCCTCCTAAAATTGGTACTATGTGATTGTAAAATTGATTCTTGAAAACCAGTTGCAGCATTAATATAAGAGCAAAATTAAGCTGTTCAGCCCATCGAGTCTGCTCCACCATTCCATCATGGGTGATCCCAGATTCCACTCAACCCCATCCACCAGCCTTCTTGCCATATCCTTCGATGCCCTGACCTATCAGGGAATAATCAACTTCCGCCTTAAATATACCCATGGACTTAGCCTCCACTGCAGTTAGTGGCAGAGCATTCCACAGATTTACTACTCTCTGGCTAAGAAAATTCCTCTTTACCTCTGTTCTAAAAGTCTGCCACTCAATTCTGAGGCTGTTCCTTCTATTTCTGGATACCTTCACCATAGGAAACATCCTCTCTCATCTACCCTATCTAGTCCTTTCAATATTTGGAAGGTTTCAATGAGATCCCCCCACATTCTTCTAAATTCCAGTGATTAAAGGCCCAAAGCTGTCAAACACTCCTCATATGTTAACCCCTTCAATCCAGGACTTGCTCCTGCTGAACATCCTCAAGAATGACCTTCAACATTGTAAGGACTGTGACGCAATAGTTCACATATCTATAAGGTGGTGGAGCTTAGGAGAACGATGGCACCTGATAGCAACCCCTCTGCCTGCATCTTCAGAAACAGCTCTATTTCCATCTTTAATATCTCTATTTTTCCCTTTCGAGGTTCTTTTGAAGACCCTGACCAGGAGTTACAGGCAAACCCACTCTCCGTGTCTCATGACCGGCTGTTATTCGATATACTGATGAAATGAAACTGTCATTCATTCTTTGGGGCACTCCTCTGTTTTCATAGATGTTTGTGAAGAAAAAGAATTTCAGGATGTATATTGTATACATTTCTCTGACGTTGAATGTACCTTTGAAACCTTTGAATCTCAGTGGTTTTTGGATGATACCTGATGCTTACATTCAATAAGGCAGACTGAATTGTATTGCACCCTTCCACTATGGGAGAAATCTTTTTATCATCTTTCCTGTTCATTGTGTCGAAATAGGGCAGTTTATTCAATCTGAATATATTTCAGTGATGTGGGACCTCACTGGTAGTTTAAAAACTGAATGAAATTGGCTGCAATAATGGATTTTGAAACTGTCCAAATAAAGAGCTTGGATATTGATCAGGTTACTGACTTGCTAATGCCCTGCAAGAATTATCATCAGCCTAGAAACTCAGGGCTGTAGCATTGAGGGCTAGGGCTAAGCTACACTGGAGAATAAATGGTGTGAGTTTTTGCAGATGGACAGATACAAGGCTAGTGCCTGAAAAAAGTAAGGAAGGTGAACCAATTTGGCACTGATAGCAGATCAGTGGAAAAAACTTCATTTCCTTCTGTCTGTAGAGCTAATGGGATGGCTTTCTCTGTGATTTCTGAGATGGCTAATAAGATTTTTGTGAGATCCACAGACACTACCATAGACTGGGCAGTGCACAGCTGTGTAATTGCAGAATTTCAGAGTTAGCATGCCCCACCACCACTTTTACTGGGCTTCCATGTGCTTGAGATGGGAAGTTCTCTGTTCATTCAATGGCTGCATCTTCATTTTGATCAGTAAGTTTGGTGATGACACAAAAGTTCGAGGTGTTGTGGATAGTCTGGGGGGCTGTCAGAGGTTATAACACAATATCCACAGGATGCAGAACTGGGCTGATAAGTGGCATATGGAGTTCAACCCAGATAAGTGTGAAGTGGTTTATTTCAGTAGGTCAAATTTGAAGACAGAATATAATATTAGTGATAAGACTCTCGGCAGACAATAGACAATAGACAATAGGTGCAGGGATAGGCCATTCGGCCCTTTGACCCAGCACCTCCATTCACTGTGATCATGGCTGATCATCCACAATCAGTCCCCATTCCTGCCTTCTCCCCATATCCCTTGACTCCACTATCTTTAAGAGCTCTATTGAACTCTTTCTTGAAAGCATCCAGAGAATTGGCCTCCACTGCCTTCTGAGGCAGAGCATTCCACAGATCCACAACTCTCTGGGAGAAAAAGTTTTTCCTCAATTCCGTTCAAAATGGCCTACCCTTATTCTTAAACTGTGGCCTCTGGTTCTGGACTCCCCCAACATTGGGAACATGTTTCCTGCCTCTAGCATGTCCAGTCCCTTAATAATCTTATGTGTTTCAATCAAATCTCCTCTCATCCTTCTAAATTCCAGCGTATACAAGCCTAGTCGCTCCAATCTTTCAACATATGACAGTTCCGCCATCCTGGGAATTAACCCCATGAACCTACACTACACTCCCTCAATAGCTAGAATGTCCTTCCTCAAATTTGGAGACCAAAACTGCACACAATACTCCAGGTGTGGTCTCACCAGGGCCCTGTACAACTGCAGAAGGACCTCTTTGCTCCTATACTCAACTCCCCTTGTTATGAAGGCCAACATGCCATTAGCTTTCTTCACTGCCTGCTGTACCTGCATGCTTACTTTCAGTGACTGATGAACAAGGACACCTAGATCTCCATGTACTTCCCCTTTTCCTAACTTGACACCATTCAGATAGTAATCTGCCTTCCTGTTCTTGCCACTGAAGTAGATAACCTCACATATATCCACATTAAACTGCATCTGCCATGCATCTGCCCACTCACCCAACCTGTCCAAGTCACCCCGCATTCTCATAACATCCTCCTCACATTTCACACTGCCACCCAGCTTTGTGTCATCTGCAAATTTGCAAATGTTACTTTTAATCCCTGCATCTAAATCATTAATGTATATTGTAAATAGCTGTGGTCCCAGCACTGAGCCTTGCGGTACCCCACTAGTCACTGCCTGCCATTCTGAAAGGGACTTGTTAATCCCTAACTCTTTGTTTCCTGTCTGCCAACCAATTTTCTATCCATATTAGTGCCCTATCCCCAATACCATGTACTCCAATTTTGCCCACTAATCTCCTATGTGGGACCTTATCAAAGGCTTTCTGAAAGACCAGGTACACTACATCCATTGGATCTCCCTTGTCCATTTTCATAGTTACATCTTCAGTGCGGTGGTTCAGTGAGATTTTGGGATCCATCTCCATAGGACACTCAAAGCTGTTGCGTAGTTGAATAGTGTTGTTAAGAAGGCGTGTTGGCATTCATCAGCTGTGGGATTGAGTTCAGGAACTGTAGGTAATGTTACAGCTATGTAAGACCTTAGTTAGACCCCACTTGGAGTACAGTATTCAATTCTGGTCACTTCACTACAGGAAGAATGTGGATACTATAGAGAGAGTGCAGAGGAGATTTACAAGGATGTTGCCTGGATTAGAGAGCATGCCTCATGAGAATAGGTTGAATGAACTTAGCCTTTTCTCCTTGGATCGACAGAGGAGGAGAGGTGACTTGATGGAGGCGTATAAGATGATGAGAGGAATTGATCATGTGGTCAGCTAGAGGCTTTTTCCCAGGGCTGAAATGCCTAACATGAGGGTCACGGAAGTAGGTACTAGGGGGATGTCAGAGGTAAAGTTTTCACAGAGTGATGGGTCCGTGGAATGCACTGCCAGCAAAGCTAGTACAGGCAGATACAATAATGTCTTTTAATAGACTCTTTATAGGCAGATGGAGCTTTGAAAAATTGAGGGCCATGCAGTAGGGAAATTCTAGGCAGCTTCTGCAGTGGGTTACATGGTCGGCACAATATTGTTGGCTGAAGGGCTGGTAAGGTGCTGTATATTTTCCATGTTCTATGTTCTACAACTTTGTTTTACTGTAATCATTTGTTGAACCAGAGTTTAGAATAAAGTGTATGTTTTGTGAGTCGCATGTTGGGCGTCCCAACAGGGCAGGCTAAGTGTAATTAAATCACTAATACTTGAAATGTGGACCCAGAAGATAATGCTGACATTGATTTGGTCCTCCTGACAAAAGATCTGGAAGATTTTCTGACTTTATCTCTGTGATACTTAGAAACGTGGGTGGTCCATGACTCCAAAGCTCAAAGAAAGCCAAGTATCCTGCAGCTTGACAGACTTAGAGACCACAGAGCAACAGGTAATCTACTGGAGAAACTCAGCAATGGGACAGGAATTGTCAATGTTTCAGGTCAGAGCTCTGCGTTAGGACTAAGAGCGGACGGTGGAGATAGCCAAAATTAAACAGGAAGGGGAATGACAAAAAGAACAAAATGGGAGGAGCGGAAAAGAATTGGAAGGAGAGAGAGAAAGAGGGGAGAGAGGGGGGGGGAGGGGGGGGAGGGGGAGAGAGGGGGAAAGAGGGGGGGTGAGAGAGTGGTGGGAGAGAGAGAGTGGGGGAGAGAGAGAGTGGGGGAGGGGGAGAGAAAGAGGAGGAGAGGGAGAAGGGGAGAGAGGGAGAGAGAGAGAGAGGGAGAGAGAGAGAGGGAGAGAGAGAGAGGGGAGAGGGGGGAGAGAGAGTGGGGGAGAGAGAGGAGGAAAGAGAGGGGGAGAGAGGGGGAGACAGAGGGGGGAGAGAGGGGAGAGAGGGGGAGAGACAGAGGGGAGAGGGAGGGAGGAGAGAGATAGAAGGGGAGAGAAAGAGACAGAGAGGGGAAAGGGGGAGAGAGAGAGTGGAGAGAGAGAGAGAGGGTAGAGAGAGGGAGGAGAGAGAGAGAGAGAGGAGGAAGAGAGGGGAGAGAGAGGGAGAGAGAAAGAGGGTGGGAGAGGGAGAGAGAAAGAGGAAGGAGAGAGAGGGGGAAAGAGGGGGGAGAGAGAGTGTGGGGGGAAAGAAGGGAGAGGGGGTAGAGAGAGAGGGGGAGAGAGGGAGAGAGACGGGGTAAGAGAGGGGGAGAGAGTGGGGGAGAGAGAGGAGGAAGAGAGATGGGGAGAGAGAAGGGGAGAGAAAGAGGGGGAGAGAGGGAGAGGGAGAGAGAAAGAGGCGGAAGAGAGAGGGGGAGAGAGAGGAGGAGAGAAGGGAGGAGAGAGAGTGAGGGAGGAGTGGGGGAGAGATGGGGAGAGAGAGGGGATAGAGAGAGGGGGTGAGAGAAAGAGGGGGAGAGGGAGAGAGAGGGGGCAAGAGGGGGAGAGTGGGGACAGAGAGTTGGGGGAGAGACAGGGTGAGAGAGAGAGGGAGAGGGGAGAAAAAGGGGAAGAGAGAGGAAGAAAGGGAGAGAGAAGAGGGGAGGGGGAGAGAGACGGGAGAGAAAGTGGGGAGAGAGAGGGGGAGAGAGGGGGAGAGAGGGAGAGAGAGGGAGAGAGAGGGGGAGAGAGGGGGAGAGAGAGGGAGAGAGAGGGGTGAGCGAGGGGAAGGGGAACAAGAGGGGGGAGAGAGAAAGGGAGAGAAATAGAAGGGGAGAGAAAGAGACAGAGAAGGGGGAGAGAGAGAGAGAGAGAGAGAGAGGGAGAGAGAAGTGGGGAGAGGGAGGGTGGGGGAGAGAGAGGGGGGAAGAAAGAGAGAGGAAGAGAAAAACAGACCAGAAGTAAGTTTTACATGAAACTGGAAAATTCGAAGTTTTTATTTCTGGGATGTAGACTACCTGGAAAAAGTACGAAGTGTCCCTTCTCTGGTTGCATTCGTCCTCGCCCGGGCACTGAAACAATGGAGGACAAGCTGGTGTGGGAATAGGAAAGGGAAGTGAAATGGCATGCATTTAGGTATTGCTCACCTCTCTTATACAGGGTTTTCACCTGAAGCATTCACACCGGAGCCATAATGGAGAACGAATGATGTGAGATTTTACAGATGGCCAGATAATAAATGGGAAAACAAGAATAATACCTAAAAAGTTAAGGAAGTGATCCTGACCCAAAACATCAGCAATTCCCTCATCCTCCTACACTCTCTCCCACCCGAATTAGTACTCGAGCAGATTGTTGCTCGCGATTCCAGCATCCGCTGTTTCTTGTGTCTCTATAAGACACTGTGAAGGGATAGTGATCTTTATCTTCAAATACCCTTTCTTCACACAGCAGAGGTCTGTTCTGCTACACTGGAAGCAGATGGTGAAATTGCCATCAGCATCTGCCTCTGACCTGAGTTATGAATTGGAATCAATATTTTACAGTATTTGAGAGTGGAGTCAGGAAAACCATACTATTTTAGTCATGGAGAACTGCAGCACAAAAACAGGCCCTTTGGCATATTAAGGTCAGGCCAAACTATTACCCTGCCAAGTCCCATTGAGCTGCACCCAGATGATAACCCTTCATATCCATCCCAGCAAAGTATTTATCCAAACTTCTCATAATTATTGAAATTGAACCTGCATTCACCACTTCAACTGGCAGCTCAATCGACACACTCAGCACCCTCAGAGTGAAGTACACCCTCATGATCTGGAATCAGAATCCCAATCAGGTTTACTATCACTAGGATATGTTGTGAAATTTGTTTAATATCACTGGGATATGTTGTGTCATTTGTTTAATATCACTGGGATATGTTGTGAAATTCATTGTTTTGTGGCAGTAAATGCATAATAATGGAACACTACAATTTACAATATGTATTTTTTAAAAATAATTAAATAAGTGATGCAAAAAGAGAGGCAAAACATAGGTTCACTGTCCATTCAGAAATCTGATGGCAGAGGGAAAGAAGCTGTTCCCGAAATGCTGAGTGAGTGTCTTCAGGCTCCTGTACCTTACTTGAAATGAAAAGAGGGCATGTCCTGGGTGATGGGGTCCTGGTTACTGGATGCCACCTTTTTATGGCATCATCTTTTGAAGGTGTTCCCAATGCTGGGGAGGCTAGTGTCCATGATGGAGATGTCAGAGTTAGCAACTTTCTGCAGCTTTTTCCGATCCAGAGCAGACGTCCCTCCATACCAGGTGGTAATGCAACCTGCTAGAACGCTATCCACGGTACATTTGTAGAAATTTGTGAGTGTCATTGGTGACATACCAAGTCTCTTCAAACTCCAAATGAAATATAGCAGTTGTTGTGTCTTCTTTGAAATTGCATCAATATGTTGGGCCCAGGATAGATCTTCAGAGATGTGGACACCGAAAAACTTGGAACTGCTCATCCTTTCCACTGCTAATCCCTCGATGAGGACTGGTGTGTGTTCCCTCAACTTCCCCTTCCTGAAGTCCACAATCAATTCCTTGATTTTACTGACATTGAGTGCAAGGTTGTCGTTGTGACACCACTCAACCAGCTGATCTATCTTGCACCTGTACGTCTCCTCATCACCATCTGAAATTCTGCCAACAGTAGTTATGTCATTGGCAAATTTATAGTTGGTGTTTGAGCTGTGCCTAGCCTCACAGTCATGGGTGTAGAGAGAATAGATCAGCAGGCTAGGCAAACATCCATGAATTGCACAAGTGTTGAGTATCAGCGAGAAGGAGGCTGTGGTCTCTCACTAAGGAAGTCAAGGATCCAGTTGCAGAAGCAGGTAGAGAGGCCCAGGTTTTGGAGTTTATTTATTAGAACTGGGGGAAAGATTGTGTTGAATGCTGAGCTGTAACCAATAAAAAGTAGCCTGGTGAAGGTCTTACAATTGTCCAGGTGATCGAAGGTCAAGTGGAGAGCTAGTGAGATTGCATCCACTGTAGACCTGTTGTAGTAATAGGCAAAGTGCAGGAGGTCCCGGTCTCTGCTTAGGCAGGAGTTGATTCTAGCCATGACCAACTTCTCAAAGCACTTCATCGCAGTAAATGTTAGTGCCCTTAGACATTTCACCTTTCACCCTTAGCTCATGACCTTTAGTTCTAATCTGCATATTGACTTACCTATAGGGTATACCCTATCTATACCCCTCATAATTTTGTATTCATCAATCAAATCTCCCCTTATTCTTCTGTGCTTCAAGGAATAAAGTGCAAACTGCATTCTACATGAATACTGTACATTACTGAGTTCCACTTTATTTTGTCAGTTAATGACTATGAACCTTAGTCAGCAGTCGGTTTTCTTACCCTTCGGAGTAATTCACCATCCCTTGCAAACAGCACATACTAAATGTTTTTAAGATGGATGCATATAAAAGCTCCAAAAGAACAATGTTTACATAGACCATGATGATGAATTGCACACCTGATTTTAATGAACATTGTAAGCCTAATCTACAATGTTTGTACTATTATGCTGTGTTTACAGCTACATGGATCTGAATTACTAGTGTATTCCTTTCTCATCTTCTTCTGTTTCTTGTATCTATTATTGGCTAACTAAGTCATCACTTGAATTTATATCTCACATACATTTTATTATATTTATTTAAACGCAAACAACAGGAATTCTGCAGATGCTGGAAATTCAAGCAACACACATCAAAGTTGCTGGTGAATGCAGCAGGCCAGGCAGCATCTCTAGGAAGAGGTACAGTCGACGTTTCAGGCCGAGACCCTTCGTCAGGACTAACTGAAGGAAGAGTGAGTAAGGGATTTGAAAGTTGGAGGGGGAGGGGGAGATCCAAAATGATAGGAGAAGACAGGAGGGGGAGGGATGGAGCCAAGAGCTGGACAGATGATAGGCAAAAGGGGATACGAGAGGATCATGGGACAGGAGGTCCGGGAAGAAAGACAAGGGGAGGGGACCCAGAGGATGGGCAAGAGGTATATTCAGAGGGACAGAGGGAGAAAAAGGAGAGTGAGAGAAAGAATGTGTGTATAAAAATAAGTAACAGATGGGGTACGAGGGGGAGGTGGTGCCTTAGCGGAAGTTAGAGAAGTCGATGTTCATGCCATCAGGTTGGAGGCTACCCAGATGGAATATAAGGTGTTGTTCCTCCAACCTGAGTGTGGCTTCATCTTTACAGTAGAGGAGGCCGTGGATAGACATGTCAGAATGGGAATGGGATGTGGAATTAAAATGTGTGGCCACTGGGAGATCCTGCTTTCTCTGGCGGACAGAGCATAGATGTTCAGCAAAGCGGTCTCCCAGTCTGCGTCGGGTCTCGCCAATATATAAAAGGCCACATCGGGAGGAACAACACCTTATATTCCGTCTGGGTAGCCTCCAACCTGATGGCATGAACATCGACTTCTCTAACTTCCGCTAAGGCCCCACCTCCCCCTTGTACCCCATTTGTTACTTATTTTTATGCACACATTCTTTCTCTCACTCTCCTTTTTCTCCCTATGTCCCTCTGAATATACCTCTTGCCCATCCTCTGGGTCCCCCCCCACCTTGTCTTTCTTCCCGGACCTCCTGTCCCATGATCCTTTCGTATCCCCTTTTGCCTATCTCCTGTCCAGCTCTTGGCTCTATCCCTCTCCCTCCTGTCTTCTCCTATAATTTTGGATCTCCCCCTCCCCCTCCAACTTTCAAATCCCTTACTCACTCTTCCTTCAGTTAGTCCTGACGAAGGGTCTCGGCCTGAAACGTCGACTGCACCTCTTCCTACAGATGCTGCCTGGCCTGCTGCGTTCACCAGCAACTTTGATGTGTATTGTTTATTAAATTTATGTTGCTTTTATACATATTGTTCTACATTCAATATGGAAGAAATCTGGGAGAGTAGTCCCAATAACCCTGCTTAAGTTTTACAGTCTTTTCAAATCAACATATCAAATCATGAAGAATTGTGTGGACCATCTGGAGTAGCTCATTATAACATGTTGGTAATGTTTTTGCATTGTATTGATGATAAAAGTCAGATTAATATAATTGAGTAAAAATTTTTCGGAACTAAATTAATATCTATAAAATAGCCACTTTCAATTTGAAAGTCAAATTTCAGTATGTTAAAGCCTCCTTGTACAATCTTTACTGCAATCTCTGCACACGACTTGTTCAGACCAAAGCTGTCAATGAACATTAACTGACAATTTAACAATGGGAGAATCATTTATAGCCAAGAAAAGCCAAGCCCCACCTAAACCCTTCCACCTAGCATTCTTAAAAATACAATACCCCATCTAAAATTGCACACTTAGCTGTTTACCACCACAGTTTTCATCTCAAACACCCTGCTTTATCCAGCTCACTATTATCCAGTACTCACGTATTGACTTTTGAGCAGTTACAGCTTATCCTTACTCACCAAGGCAAGCAGACAAGTGGGTCACAGTTAGGAAGGGGAAGGGGAAGGGTCAGGTACAAGAGAGTACCCCGGTGGCTGTGCCCCTGTTTGAGTACTGTTGGGGGGGACAGCTTACCTGGGGGAAGTGACAGTGGCCGTGCCTCCAGCAGTGATTCCGGCCCTGTAGCTCAGAAGGGTAGGGAAAGGAAGAGGAGGGCAGTAGTAATAGGGGACTTGATAGTAAGGGGGATAGTAAGGCGATTTTGTGGATGCAGTCCAGAGACCTGGATGGTAGTTTGCCTCCCTGGTGCCAGGGTCCGGGATGTTTCTGATCGCGTCCAAGATATCCTGAATTGGGAGGGTGAGGAGCCAGAGGTCATGGTACATATAGGTACCAATGACATAGGTAGGAAAAGGAAAGAGGTCCTGACAGGAGAATATAGGGAGTGAGGAAGGGAGTTGAGAAAAAGGACCGCAAAGGTAGTAATCTTGGGATTACTGCCTGTGCCATGTGACAGTGAGAGTAGGAATGCGATGAGGTGGAGGATAAATGCGTGGCTGAGGGATTGGAGCAGGGGGCAGGGATTCAAGTTTTTGGATCATTGGGACCTCTTTAGGCGGAGGCGTGACCTGTACAAAAAGGATGGGTTACACTTGAATCCTAGGGGGCCCAATATCCTGGCAGGGAGATTTGCGAAGGTTACTGAGGTGACTTTAAACTAGAATGGTTGGGGGGAGGAAATCAAATTAAAGAGACCGGGAGAGAGGAGGTTAGTTTACAACAGGGAGATGGGAACAAGTGTGGAGAGACAGAGGGGTGTAAAATGAGGGTAGAAGCAAAAAGTAGTAAGGTGAAAAGTAAAAGTGGCAGGCCGGCAAATCCAGGGCAAAAATCAAAAAGGGCCACTTTTCAACATAATTGTATAAGGGCCAAGAGTGTTGTAAAAGCAAGCCTGAAGGCTTTGTGTGTCAATGCAAGGAGCATTCGTAACAAGGTGGATGAATTAAAAGTGCAGATTGTTATTAATGAATATGATATAGTTGGGATCACAGAGACATGGCTCCAGGGTGACCAAGGATGGGAGCTCAACATTCAGGGATATTCAATATTCAGGAGGGATAGACAGGAAAGAAAAGGAGGTAGGGTAGCATTGCTGGCTAGAGAGGAGATTAACGCAATAGAAAGGAAGAACATTAGCCGGGAGGATGTGGAATCAATATTGGTAGAGCTGCATAACACTAAGGGACAGAAAACACAGGTGGGAGTTGTGTACAGGCCACCTAACAGTAGTAGTGAGGTCGGGGATGGTATTAAACAGGAAATTAGAAATGCATGCAATAAAGGAACAGCAGTTATAATGGGTGACTTCAATCTACATATAGATTGGGTGAACCAAATGGTAAAGGTGCTGAGGAAGAGGATTTCTTGGAATGTATGCGGGACGGTTTTTTGAACCAACATGTGGAGGAACCAACTAGAGAGCAGGCTATTCTAGACTGGGTATTGAGCAATGAGGAAGGGTTAATTAGCAATCTTGTTATGAGCGGCCCCTTGGGTAAGAGTGACCATAATATGGTGGAATTCTTCATTAAGTTGGAGAATGACATAGTTAATTCAGAAACAAAGGTTCTGAACTTAAAGAAGGGTAACTTTGAAGGTATGAGACATGAATTAGCTAAGATAGACTGGCAAATGACACTTAAAGGGTTGACGGTGGATATGCAATGGCAAGCATTTAAAGATCGGATGGATGAACTACAACAATTGTTCATCCCACTTTGGCCAAAGAATAAATCAGGGAAGGTAGTGCACCCGTGGCTGACAAGGGAAATTAGGGATAGTATCAATTCCAAAGAAGAAGCATACAAATTAGCCAGAAAAAGCGGCTCACCTGAGGACTGGGAGAAATTCGGAGTACAGCAGAGAAGGACAAAGGGCTTAATTAGGAAGGGGAAAAAAGATTATGAGAGAAAGCTGGCAGGGAACATAAAAACTGACTGTAAAAGCTTTTATAGATATGTGAAAAGAAAAATATTGGTTAAGACAAATGTAGGTCCCCTACAGACAGAAACAGGTGAATTGATTATGGGGAGCAAGGACATGGCAGACCAATTGAATAACTACTTTGGTTCTGTCTTCACTAAGGAGGACATAAATAATCTTCCGGAAATAGTAGGGGACTGAGGGTCCAGTGAGATGGAGGAACTGAGGGAAATACATCTTAGTAGGGAAGTGGTGTTAGGTAAATTGAAGGGATTAAAGGCGGATAAATCCCCAGGGCCAGATGGTCTGCATCCCAGAGTGCTTAAGGAAGTAGCCCAAGAAATAGTGGATGCATTAGTGATAATTTTTCAAAACTCTTTAGATTCTGGACGAGTTCCTGAGGATTGGAGGGTGGCTAATGTAACCCCGCTTTTTAAAAAAAGGAGGGAGAGAGAAACTGCAGAATTATAGACCAGTTAGCCTAACATCGGTGGTGGGGAAAGTGCTAGAGTCAGTTATCAAAGATGTGATAACAGCACATTTGGAAAGCAGTGAAATCATCGGACAAAGTCAGCATGGATTTGTGAAAGGAAAATCATGTCTGACAAATCTCATAGAATTTTTTGAGGATGTAACTACTAGAGTGGATAGGTGGGAACCAGTGGATGTGGTATTTTTGGATTTTCAAATGGCTTTTGACAAGGTCCCACACAGGAGATTAGTGTGCAAACTTAAAGCACACGGTATTGGGGGCAAGGTAATGATGTGGATAGAGAATTGGTTGGCAGACAGGAAGCAAAGAGTGGGAATAAACGGTACCTTTTCAGAATGGCAGGCAGTGACTAGTGGGGTACCGCAAGGCTCAGTGCTGGGACCCCATTTGTTTACAATATATATTAATGACTTAGATGAGGGAATTAAATGCAGCATCTCCAAGTTTGCGGATGACACGAAGCTGGGCGGCAGTGTTAGCTGTGAGGAGGATGCTAAGAGGATGCAGGGTGACTTGGATAGGTTAGGCGAGTGGGCAAATTCATGGCAGTACAAGTTAATGTGGATAAATGTGAGGTTATCCACTTTGGTGGCAAAAATTGGAAAACAGATTATTATCTGAATGGTGGCCGATTAGGAAAAGGGGAGGTGCAACGAGACGTGGGTGTCATTATACACCAGTCATTGAAAGTGGGCATGCAGGTACAGCAGGCGGTGAAAAAGGCGAATGGTATGCTGGCATTCATAGCAAGAGGATTCGAGTACAGGAGCAGGGAGGTACTACTGCAGTTGTACAAGGCCTTGGTGAGACCACACCTGGAGTATTGTGTGCAGTTTTGGTCCCCTAATCTGAGGAAAGACATCCTTGCCATAGAGGGAGTACAAAGAAGGTTCACCAGATTGATTCCTGGGATGGCAGGACTTTCATATGATGAAAAACTGGATGAACTGGGCTTGTACTCGTTGGGATTTAGAAAATTGAGGGGGGATCTTATTGAAACATATAAAATCCTAAAGGGATTGGACAGGCTAGATGCAGGAAGATTGTTCCCGATATTGGGGAAGTCCAGAACGAGGGGTCACAGTTTGAGGATAAAGGGGAAGCCTTTTAGGACCGAGATTAGGGTCTTGTGGAATTAACTGCCATTGATCAGAGGATGGTCGAGTGTCAGACAGTGGAATAGTGCAGATGGCAGTAGCTGCCAGTAATTTATTGCTATAGCCGTGTGGATGGCGGTAGATGGGTGGACGGTAAGTAATACGGGAAGGGAGGGATCCAGCTGTAGAGACAGTAAGATGCCATAGGGTAGAAACATAAGAAAGTAGGTGCAGGAGTAGGCCATTCGGCCCTTCGAGCCTGCACCGCCATTCAGTATGATCATGGCTGATCATCCAACTCAGAACCCTGTACCAGTCTTTCCTCCATACCCCCTGACAGGGAGAGAGGGAAGAAAGAGAGCAGGATGGAGAGAGAGAAAACAGAGGGAAGGGTCAAGAAGAGAGGAAGGGGAGAGAGAGGGAGAAAGGCAGAAAGAGACAGAGGGAAGGTGGGAGAAAGAGACTGAGAGGGAAGGAGAGAACGAGTGGGAGGAAGAGAGACAGGGGAAAGTTGATGGAGAGAGAAAGAAAGAGGGAGGGAGGGAAAGATAAACAAAGAGAGGGGAGAGTGGGAGAGAGTGCGGGAAGGAGAGAGGGAGAGAGAGAGACAGTGAGAAGGGAAGATTAAACAGGAGAGAGAGGAAGACAGAGTAAGCGAGGAAAGAGAGATTAGGGAGGGAGAGATGGAGAGCCAAAGAGAGAGAGGGAGGGAGAGAGAGGGAAGGAGTGACAGGGAGAGAGTGTGTGAGAGAGGGTGGGAGAGACAGACAGAGAGACGGGAGGGCAAGAGAAAGGAAGGCAGAGAGAGAGAGACAGAGAAAAAGAGGGAGGGAGAGAGTGGGGGAGAGAGAGTGAGAGAGGGAAGGGAGAGAGAAGGAGACAGACAGACAAAGGAAGAGAGGGAGAAAGCGTGGGAGGGAGAGATAGAGAGAGAGAGAAGGAAGGAGAGAGAAGGCGAGAGAATGGGCGAGAGAGAGAGAGGGAGAGAATCAGAGAGGGGAAGAAGGAGAGAGAAAGGGTGAGAGAGACAGAGAGAGAAGGAAAATGGACAGGGGAGGGAGGGTGAAAGAGACATTGAGAGATAGTGTGAGAGAGAGAGGCAAAGAGAGAGATAGAGAGAAAGATAGACAGCAAGAGGGAGAGAGTGAGTGATGGAGAGAGAGAGGGAGCTGAAGGGGGAGAGAGAGGGGAAGGAGAGAGGGAGAGACATAAAGAGAGAGAGGAAAGAGAATGCAGGAGGGAGAGACAGAGAGACACTGAGAGAGGGAAAGGAGAGTAGGAGGAAGATAGAGAGCGATGGAGCGAGAGAGACAGATAGGGGTGAGAAGGAGACATAGTGGGAAGGAGAGAAAGTCAGAGGTGGAGAGAGAGTGAGGGGAGGGAGAAACAGAGGTAGACAGGGGAGGGAGAGAGAGAGGGAAGCAAAGAGAATGCTGGAGAGGGGCAGAGAGTGAAAGAGGGAAGGGGAGAGGGAGAGAGAGGGAGGGTGAGAGAGACAGTGAGTAAGGGTGAGAGTAGAAGGAAGCAGAGGGATTGAGGGAGGGAGGTAGAGACAGAGAGACAGAGAGAAGGGGGAAGAGAGGGAGAAAGAGGGAGGGAGAGAAAGACAAAAAGAGAGGGAGGGAGAGAGGGTAAAAGAGAGACAGGAGAGGGAGCAAGAAACAGAGGTAGACAGAGAGAGGAAGAAAGAGAGTGAGCAATAGAGAGAGCCAGTAGAGGGGGAGAGAGGGAAAAAGAGAGGCAGGGAGAGGGATGAAGAGACAGAGAGAGAAGGAGAGAGGAAAAGAGAGGAAGGGAGAGGAAGAGAGAGTGCGAAAGGGAGGGAAGAAGAGACAGGGAGAGAGGGAAGGAGAGAGAGGAAGAGAATGTGAATGAGAGGGGAGAGGGAATGCGAGGGAGACAGAGGGAGGCAGAGGGAGGAGGGGAGGGAGAGAGGACAGACAAAGAGGGAGAGAGAGGGAAGGAGAGAGACAGAGTGAGGGAAAGGAACAAAGAGGGACACAAGAACGGTGAGAGAGGGGGAGGGAGGGTGAGAAGGGGAGAAGGAGTGAAAGGAAGGGAGAGAGCAAGAGGGAGAGAAATAGACAAAGAGGGTGAGGGAGAGGGAGGGAGAGCTAGAGAGACAGAGAGAGAGAGAAGGATGGATGGAGAGTGAGAGTGAGGAAGAGAGGCAAAGAGAGAGGAAGGAGAGATAGTGATAGAGGGAGAGGGGAGGGGAGAGGGCAGGAGGGAGAGAGAGACAGTGAGAGAGGGAAGAGAGACAAAGGGTGACTGAGAGAGGGAGATAGAGTGAGTGAGGAAGGGACAGCATGAGGGACAGAGAGACAGGAAGAGGGGTAAGGAAAGAGAGAGGGGAAGAAAGTGAGGAGGAGGGAGAGAGAGAGAGAGCAATAGGGAGATAAGGAGAGATAGCGAGAGAGGGAAGGGAGAGAGATAGGGAGAGGGAGAGAGCAAGATAACGATAGATTAAGGGAGAGAGTAAGAAAGTAAGGAAGAAAGAGAGAGAAGGAGAGGGAGACAGAGAGAGGGAGGCAGAAAGAGAGGGGAAGGAGGGGAGAGAGAGAGAGAGAGAGAGAGAGAGAGACAGAGTGGGAAGAGAGGAAGAGGAAGAGAGAGACGAGAGAGACAGACAGACACAAGTACTGAGTTCTCATCATTTGGACTGTGTATTTAGGCTTGCATAGTTTTCCTGATATGCACATGCAGACCAGAGAAAAAGTGTTCTTGTGGCGTGAAAAGGTGGCAGCCCTCAGGTATTGAACCGAGACGTTGAAAGTAAAGTTGTTTAAACAAAAGAACATTAACAGTGCTTGAGTGTTATCTATGATAGCAGCATATGTTTTGCAATTAGGATCCTGTCGGCATTTGACATGAGCAAGCCTTTGCCACATGGTGTGAGCAGAATTATCTGCAGCTTAATGTGAAAAAGACTAAGGAGCTGGCGGTAGACCTGAGGAGAGCTAAGGTACCGGTGACCCCTGTTTCCATCCAAGAGGTCAGTGTGGACATGGTGGAGGATTACAAATACAGGGGATACGAATTGACAATAAACTGGACTAGTCAAAGAACACTGAGGCTGTCTACAAGAAGGGTCAGAGCCGTCTCTATTTCCTGAGGAGACTGAGGTCCTTTAACATCTGCCAGACGACGCTGAGGATGCTCTACGAGTCTGTGGTGGCCAGTGCTATCATGTTTGCTGTTGTGTGCTGGGGCAGCAGGCTGAGGGTAGCAGACACCAACAGAATCAACAAACTCATTCGTAAGGCCAGTGATGTTGTGGGGATGGAACTGGACTCTCTCACGGTGGTGTCTGAAAAGAGGATGCTGTCTAAGTTGCATGCCATCTTGGTCAATGTCTCCCATCCACTACATAATGTACTGGGTGGGCACAGGAATACATTCAGCCAGAGACTCATTCCTCCGAGATGAAACACAGAGCGTCATAGGAAGTCACTCCTGCCTGCGGCCATCAAACTTTACAACTCCTCCCTTGGAGGGTCAGACACCCTGTGCCGATAGGCTGGTCCTGGACTTATTTCATAATTTACTGGCATAATTTCATATTACTATTTAACTATTTATGGTTCTATTACTGTTTATTATTTATGGTGCAACTGTAACGAAAACCAATTTCCCCCTGGGATCAATAAAGTATGACTATGACTATGGCTAGGACTATGACTTACAAGAGCCGGGAAAATGAAATTGGAATTTGGGCTCGTGTTATGGAACTGGAGAAGATGAAGCAAGCCTTGGCTGTCGTTTTTGCGCTTTTGGGCAGAGTGAGAGAGAGACTGCGATGGGAATTTCAGTGGAAGACTTGAAAAACGAGTATGAAAGCACTAATAAATACACTTGACTACCTAAAGGTGAACTGCCAAATAAAGTTCAAAATCACAGAACTGATATGAAATGCATATAAATAAGCAAACAGAAAATGTTTTATTTTCCAGCTTGAGTTTTTGGTGCACGTGGAAGCATTGGAGTCAGCTCTATAAGGTAACCATTATAAAGGTAAACATTAAACATTAGTGTAAATATTGTAATCATATTGAACCATCTTCTGCTGCTTTGTTCTTAGATAAAATTGTATCCACTAGATCTACTTGCGCTAAATAAAGACCTGTTACATCTACAGCTTTGATTTCTGTACAATTCAGTTGAATTAACAACAAGCACCTTGTAGTCCTTGAGGATCTGAACCTCCACCTTCATAGCAACAACCACAGAGCTTCCATCATGATGCTGTATTAGCAGGTGCTAACTGGGAAATATTTAACTGAATTAGGTATTCATGTGGGTCTGTGGGCCATCTGCAGTAGCAGAACTATGCAGCACAATCTGAAACACCAGAATCTGGTATACTTGTTACTTCACCATTATTACCAAGCCAGAGTATCTTATTATTTCACCATTATTACCAAGCCAGAGTAGTTATTACTTCACCATTATTACCAGGCCAGAGTATTTACTACCTCACCATTATTAATTACCAAGCCAAAGTTTTTATTACTTCATCATTACTACCAAACCAGAGTATTTATTACCTCTCCATTATTACCAAGCCACAGTATTTATTACCTCACCATTATTACCAAGCCAGAGAATCAGTACTTTATAGAGAAAGCAGAGTCAGAATCAGAACCCGACTATAACTAACTGAGGTTATGTGAAATCTATTTTCTTCGGTACAATGTAAAGAATGGTTATTCTAAATTACAATAGTGCAAAAGGAAAGGAATAACAAAGGAGAGTCCATGGGTTGGTGTGCTGTACAGAAATCTGATTGCAGAGGGGAAGATGCTGTTTCTGATTTATTGAGTATGAGTTTTCAGGCTCCTGGTCCCCTCCTCAATGGTAGTGATGTGAAGAGGGTACGCCACCTCCTTGAGGCACCACCACTTGAAGACGTCCTTGATAGTGAGAGGGTTGACCCCCATGATGGAGCTGGTTGAGCCTCCAACCCTCCACATTCTCTTGCAATCCTGTGAAGCAGAGTCTGCATACCAGGTAATGATACGACCAATCACAATGCTCCCCACTGTGCATCTACAGAAACGTACAAGGGTCCTTCATGCGTATTCTCCTGACTTCCTTGTTCTGAACTCCATAATTAATTCATTGGTCTTGCTAACATTAAGTGTGAAGTTGCTGCTGTGACATCGCTCAACCAGCTGATCTATTTTACTCCTGCACATCTCTTTTCATCTTCATCTGAGATTCTTCCAACAAGGTGGTGGTAACCACTAAGGAGTACTTTCTGAAGTTCTGCAAGTGTACCACATCCATTTGTGGATGGTGGTGGAAAAATAAAGATTGAAGGAGAAGTCTTCTCGAACAAATGAATCATTCACACAAACTTACACTTAATTGCAAAGGACAACGCTGAAGCATTTACAACAATGTTCAGCTAGAAATGCTCAGTCGGTGGCTGATTTTAGACTGGCTGAGTACTCACCAGGTATAGGCCAAATTTTTAGCAAAGTCTGCTTCAAGAAGCAACCAAGTACACTGGATATAAAAACTGCTATGAGAATGAATGACCTTGGAGATGGTGCTAAAGACTTCTCTAAACGTACCAGTACCATTGGCCATTCTGCTACTTCAGGTATAACACTGTCATCCAGCCAACAATGTAGGCAATATCTCTCCTTGTCACTAGGACAAGTCCCAATGCCAAGGAAGAATAATAGCAAATAAAGCACATGGCATACATGGAGCAAAGACTGTCTCAAACAATAGAAGACTATCCAACACCTTTTGACATTCAACAGCATTTTCCCATTGTCAGCATCATGAAATGCATCAAGTTTAACTGAGCTACGAAGCAACTCAGAGCCTATATTTTTGCAATGAGCAACTCACTGCCTGACTCCAAAACCTGCAAAAACTACTAGGCACGTCAAGATTGTGATGGAATATTCTTCTCTTCTTTGGATGAAAGATGACTTCAAAAACTCAACACCATCAAAGAAAAGGCTGCCCTTTTTTAATCCTAGCACAACATATAGTTTACAACCTGAAACAATTGGTCTGCTGTCCCTCTGCACCATAACTGTAACATGCATTATCTTCAAAACGCACTACATCTTCAATCACCTCCCAAAGCTGCATACTATCATTTAGAAAGTATATGAGAGCCCAGATATTACAATGACCTGTTCTACCTTGATAATACTCACTGAAGTGCCTTTAATGAAGTTTAGCAGATAGCAATCAGGAGTGCAATCACTGGATAAAGGGGCTCAAATCCCTTGAGATCATCTCTGGTGACACCCAGTCTAGCAACACTTAACTCAGCGCAGCAAAAAATAATCTACTGGCAAGGCTGAAAGGTGTGGCTTACTAATATGAAAGACTAAATTATCAAGTCATCAACCTCATACATTTCCACTCAAATGCTTCAATACAGGCTGTTGTAATGGTGACTTAAAACATTTTCATATCAGGTTCAATCAATATCATCCTAAATTTGAAATGTGGACAGCTTTAACATTACTAATCGTTGCCTAAATACTAGATGTGGGTGGCTTGGATAGCCTTATTGCAAGATCTGGTATATTTTGCTGTGTGCATGATCCCTTTTCATTTTTAGTATACAAATACCCCACCAATATAAGATTCAAGATTCAAGTACAGTTAATATCAAAGAATATATAAATTAAACAACCCTAAGATATGTTTTCTCACAGGTAGCTACAAAGCAAGAAACCTGAAAGAACCCAATTTAAAGAAAAAAAGAATAAAAATAAAAATAACAGATCAACACTCAATGTGCAGGAGAAAGAAACAAAATACAAAATCAAACAAGAAATTGAAGCAAACAATAATATATGACTGTATGATTGACACCAAGGACTAAACATGAAGTAGCATTACTGATTAGAAGTATATAGTACTATCATCATTTGCTTAGTAATATTGACAGCACAGGGCAGCTATGCTTTAGCTTGAACAACATCTTATTTCCTGTTCCTTGAATTCTATAGCAACTGGTGAACCCTTTGCGGTATATGCCAACTGCTGAACTACAGTCACTGATGGTTTATTAGGTGAGTATATACAGTATGCAGTTGGAAATATTTCACACTGCTTGTTAGGCCTCTATATTGCAGAGACTTGAGGTCTGTATATTTATCCAAATGCTCCTTGTCCATTCTGAGTGAAAGTGGGCCAGATATCTCTGTGAGTTGCAAAGATCTTATTTCTCTTCTGTTTTTCTGAACTTTTTTTTTATTCATTTACAGGACGTGGGCGTACCCAGCTAAGCCAGCATTTATTGTCCATTCCTAGTTGCCCTTGAGAAGGTGGGCATGAGCTGCCTTCTTGAGCCGCTGCAGTCCCTGAGGTGCAGGTACACGCACAGTGCTGTTAGGGAGGGAATTCAATGATTTTGACCCAGTGACAATGAAGGAACAGTGATATGTTTTCAAGTCAGGATGATAAGTGACTTGGAGGGGGATTTCCAAGTGGTGGTGTTCCCAGGTGTCTGCTGTTCTCATCCTTTTAGATGGTAGTGGCCGTAGGTCTGGAAGGTGGTGCTTTAGGTACTTTGGTGAGTTGTTGCTGTGAATCTTGCAGATAGTACACACTGCTGCAGCTGTTCATCGTTGGTGGAGGGATTGGAAGCTTGTGGAAGGGGTACCAATAAAGTCGGCTGCCTTGTACTGGATGGTGTCCAGCTTCTTGACTGTTGATGGAGCTGCACTCACCCAGGCGAGTGGCAAGTATTCCATTACACGCCTGACCTGAGCCTTGTAGATGGAGGACAGACTTTGGAGAGTCAGGAGGTGAGTCACACGCTGTGGGAGTCCTAGCCTTTGACCTGCTCTGGTAGACATGGTGTTTATATGGCTAGACCAGTTCAGTTTCCTGTCAATGGTAACTCCCAGCATATTGGTAGCAGAGGATTCAGTGATGGTCATGCCTCAGAATGTCAGAAGACAATGGTTAGAGCTTTGCTTGTTGCAGATGGTCATTGCCTGGCACTTACGTGGCTCAAATGTTACTCGCCACTTGTCAGCCCAAGCCTGGATATTATTCAGGTCCTTCTGCATTTGGGTATGAACGGCTTCACTATCTGAGGAGTCATGAATGGTTCAGAACATTGTGCAGTCATCTGCGAACATCCCCACTTCTGATCTCATGATGGAAGAAAGGTTATTGATGAAGCAGCTGAAGATGGTTGGTCCTTGGACACTTCCTTGAGGAACACCCGCAGTGTTGACCTGAGGATGAGGTGATTGACCTCTAACCACCACAACCATCTTCCTTTGTGTCAGGTATGATTCCAAACAGCGAAGCGTTTTCCCCCTAATTCCCACTGACTCCAGTTTAGCTAGGGCATCTTGATGCCATACTCTGTCAAACGCTGCCTTGATATTGAGAGCTATCACTCTCACCTCACCTCTGATATTTAGCTCTTTGGAGGTCAGGAGCTGAGCGGCCTTGACGGAACCCAAACTGGGCATCCGTCAGCAGGTTATTGCCGAGTAGCTGCTGCATGACAGCACTGTTGATGACCCTTCCATTACTTTGCTGATGATTGAGAGTAGGCTGATATGGCGGTAATTGGCTGGGTTGGACTTGGCCTGTTTCTTGTGTACAGAACATACCTGGGCAATTTTCCACATTGCTGGGTAGATACCGGTGTTGTAGCTGTACTGGAACAACTTGGCTAGTGGCACATCAAGTTCTGGAGCACCAGTCTTCAGGACTATTACCAGGATTTGGTCTGGACCCATAGCCTTCACAGTGTCCAGTGCTTCAGCCATTTCTTGATATCACATAGAGTGAATTGCATTGGCTGCATACTGGCAAGTAGGATGCTGGGGACTTCTGGAGGAGGAGAAGCTGGATCATCCACACGGCACTTCTGACTGAAGAGAGTTGCAAGTGCCTCAGCCTCATCCTTTGTACAAGTGTGCTGGGCTCCTCTATCATTGAGGATGAGGATATTTGTGGAGCCTCCTCCTCCAGTGATTTGTTTGATTGTCCACCCCCATTCACAGCTGGATATGGCAGGACTACGGAGCTTAGATATGATCCGTTGGTTGTGAGACCACTTAACTCTGTCCATTATTTGTTGCTTATGGTGTTCAGTATGCAAGTAGTCCTGTATTGTGGCTTCACCAGGGTGACGCCTCATATTGACGAATGCCTGGTGTTGTTCTCGGCATGCCCTCCTGCACTCTTCATTGAACCGGGGTTGACCCCCTGGCCTGGTGGTAATGTTAGAGTGGGAGATATGCCAGGCTATGAGGTTACAGAGAGTAGTTAAGTACAATTTTGCTGCTGCTGATAGCCGCAACGGCTCATAGATGCCCAGCCTTGGGCTGCTAGATCTGTTCAAAGTCTATCCTATTCAGCACAGTGGTAGTGCCACACAATGTGGTGGAAGGGATTTAGTCTCCACTAATACTGTGCGTTGGTCACTTAGAACCATAGAACCATAGAAACTACAGCACAGAAACAGGCCTTTTGGCCCTTCTTGGCTGTGCCGAACCATTTTCTGCCTAGTCCCACTGACCTGCACACGGACCATATCCCTCCATACACCTCCCATCCATATATCTGTCCAATTTATTCTTAAATGTTAAAAAAGAACCCGCATTTACCACCTCGTCTGGCAGCTCATTCCATACTGCCACCACTCTCTGTGTGAAGAAGTCCCCCCCCTAATATTCCCTTTAAATTTCTCCCCCCTCACCCTTAACCCATGTCCTCTGGTTTTTTTCTCCCCTTGCCTCAGTGGAAAAAGCCTGCTTGCATTCACTCTATCTATACCCATCATAATTTTATATACCTCTATCAAATCTCCCCTCATTCTTCTATGCTCCAGGGAATAAAGTCCTAACCTATTCAACCTTTCTCTGTAACTGAGTTTCTCAAGTCCCGGCAACAACCTTGTAAACCTTCTCTGCACTCTTTCAACCTTATTTATATCCTTCCTGTAATTTGGTGACCCAAACTGAACACAATACTCCAGAAACTACAGCAGAGAAATGCCTTATACAACCTCATCATAACATTCCAGCTCTTATTCTCAATACTTTGATTAATAAAGGCCAATGTACCAAAAGCTCTCTTTACGGCCCTATCTACCTGTGATGCCACTTTTAGGGAATTTTGTATCTGTATTCCCAGATCTCTCTGTTCCACTGCACTCCTCAGTGCCTTACCATTAACCCTGTATGTTCTACTTTGGTTTGTCCTTCCAACGTGCAATACCTCACACTTGTCTGCATTAAACTCCATCTGCCATTATTCAGCCCATTTTTCCAGCTGGACCAAGTCCCTCTGCAGGCTCTGAAAACCTTCCTCACTGTCTACTACATCTCCAATCTTTGTATCATCAGCAAATTTGCTGATCCAATTTACCATATTATCATCCAAATCATTGATATAGATGACAAATAACAATGGACCCAGCACTGATCCCTGTGGCACACCACTAGTCACAGGCCTCCACTCGGAGAAGCAATTCTGTACTATCACTCTTTGGCTTCTTCCATCGAGCCAATGTCTAATCCAATTTACCACCTCTCCATGTATATCTAGCGACTGAATTTTCCTAACTAACCTCCCATGCGGGATCTTGTCAAAGGCCTTACTGAAGTCCATGTAGACAATATCCACTGCCTTCCCTTCATCTACTTTCCTGGTAACCTCCTCGAAAAACTCCAATAGATTGGTCAAACATGACCTGCCATGCACAAAGCCATGTTGACTCTCCCTAATGAGTCCCTGTCTATCCAAATGCTTGTAGATTCTGTCTCTTAGTACTCCCTCCAATAACTTACCTACTACCGACGTTAAATTTACCGGCCTATAATTTCTCGGATTACTTTTCAATCCTTTTTTAAACAACGGAACAGCATGAGCCACTCTCCAATCCTCCGGCACCTCACCTGTAGACAGTGACATTTTAAATATTTCTGCCAAGGCCCCTGCAATTTCAACACCAGTCTCCTTCAAGGTCCGAGGGAACACCCTGTCAGGTCCTGGGGATTTATCCACTTTAATTTTCCTCAAGACAACAAGGACTTCCTCCTTTTCAATCTGTACAGTTTCTATGATCTCACTACTTGTTTCCCCTAATTCCATAGACTTCGTGCCAGTTTCCTTAGTGAATACAGATGCAAAAAAACCTATTTAAGATCTCCCCCGCTTCCTTTGGCTCCGCACATAGGTGACCACTCTGATCTTCAAGAAGACCAATTTTATCCCTTACAATCCTTTTGCTCTTAATATACCTGTAAAAGCTCTTTGGATCATCCTTCACTTTGACTGCCAAGGCAACCTCATGTCTTCTTTTAGCCCTCCTGATTTCATTCTTAAGTATTTTCTTGCTCGTCTTATACTCCTCAAGCACCTTATTTACTCCTTGCTTCCTATACATGTCATACAACTCCCTCTTCTTCTTTATCAGAGTTGCAATATCCCTTGAGAACCAAGGTTCCTTATTCCTATTCACTTTGCCTTTAATCCTGACAGGAACATACAAATTCTGCACTCTCAAAATTTCTCCTTTGAAGACTTCCCACCTACTGATCACATCCTTGCCAGAGAACAACCTGTCCCAATCCACGCTTTTTAGATCCTTTCTCATGTCTTCAAATTTGGCCTTCTTCCAGTTAAGAACCTCAACCCCAGGACCAGATCTATCCTTGTCCATGATCAAGTTGAAACTAATGGTGTTATGATCACTGGAACCAAAGTGCTCCCTTACACAGACTTCCGTCACTTGTCCTAACTCGTTTCCTAACAGGAGATCCAATATTGCATCCCCTCTAGTTGGTCCCTCTATATATTGATTTAGAAAACTTTCCTGAACACATTTTACAAACTCTAAACCATCTAGACCCCTAACAGTATGGGAGTCCCAATCAATATATGGAAAATTAAAATCCCCTACCACCACAACTTTATGTTTCCTGCAGTTGCTTGCTATTTCCCTGCAGATTTTCTCTTCCAATTCTCGTTGACTATTGGGTGGTCTGTAATACAATCTCACTAATGTGGCCATATCTTTCCTGTTTCTCAGCTCCACCCATAAGGACTCAGTAGACAAGCCCTCTAATCTGTCCTGCCTGAGCACTGCTGTAATATTTTCCCGAACAAGCAATGCTACTCCCCCACCTTTCATTCCTCTGCCTCGATCACATCTGAAACAGTGGAACCCTGGAATATTAAGCTGCCAGGCCTGCCCCTCCTGTAGCCAAGTTTCACTAATTGCTATAACGTCATAATTCCACGTGTCAATCCACGCCCCCAACTCATCCGCCTTCCCCGCAATACTCCTAGCATTGAAATATATACACCTCAGAAGACTTTTACCACCACTCACAACCTTTCTATTAGCGGATTTGCTTGAACTTTTAACAACATTTATTTTCACCCCAGCCACACTGTCAGCTCTGGCACTCTGGTTCCCAACCCCCTGCAAATCTAGTTTAAAGCCTCCCCAATAGCACTACAAACCTCCCTGAAAGGATATTGGTCCCCCTGTAGTTCAAGTGTAACCCGTCTCTCTTGTACAGGTCCCACCTGGCCCAGAAGAGGTCCCAATTATCCTGAAATCTGAAACCCTGCCCCCTACACCAGTTCCTCAGCCATTTGTTCATCCTCCAGAGCATCCTATTCCTACCCTCACTGGCACGTAGCACAGGTAGCAATCCTGACATTACCACCCTCGAGGTCCTGCTTTTCAAATTCCTACCAAGCTCACTATACTCACTGTCCAGGACCTCCTCACTCTTCCATGCTATGTCATTGGTACCAATGTGCACCACGACATCCGGCTGATCACTCTCCCACTTCAGAATGTCACGCAAATGATCAGAGCCATCCTTGACCCTGGCACCCGGGAGGCAACTAACCATCCTGGATTCTCTGTCACGACCACAGAACCTCCTATCTGCACCTCTAACTATCAAGTCCCCTATCACTACCGCTCTCCTCTTTTTCCACCCTCCCTTCTGCACTGCAGAGCCAGACTCAGTGCCAGAGATCCGGCTACTGCAGCTTGTCCCAGGTAAGTCATCCCCACCAACAGTATCCAATGCGGTACTTCTACCAATGTTGTGATGGACAGATGCTTCCACGGCAGGCAGGTTGGTGAGAATGAGGTCAAGTGTGTTTTTCCCTCTTGTTGGTTCCCTCACTACCTGCTGTAGTCCCAGCAATAGGACCTGACCAGCTCGGTCTGTGGTGGTACTACCAAGCCACTCATTGAAGTCTCCCACCCAGAGCACGTTCTGTGCCCTTGCCACCCTCAATGCCTCCTCCAAGTGCTGGTTAACATGGAGAAGTACTGAATCATCAGCTGAGGGAGTACGGGACGTGGTAATCAGCAGGAGATTTCCCTGCCCATATTTAACCTGGTGCCATGAGACTTCATGGGGTCCAGAATTGATGTTAGGAGTTACCAGGGCAACTCCCTCTCAACTGTATACCACTGTGCCACCATCTCTGTGGGTCTGTCCTCCCAGTGAGACAGTATATACCCAGGAATGGTGATGGTGGAGTCCGGAATGTTAACTGTAAGGTATGATTCTGTCAGTACAATGATGTCAGGCTGTTGCTTGACTAGTCTGTGAGACAGCTCTCCTGACTTTGGCTTAAGTCACCAGATGTTAGTAAGAAGGCCTTTGTAGGGTTGACAGGGCTGGTTTTGTTTGTCATTCTCAGTGCCTAGGTCAATGCTGGGCTGTCCATCTGGGTTTTTCCTTATTATTTTCTTTTTAGCAGATGGATACAACTGAATGGCTCACCAGGCCATCTCAGAGGGCACTTAAGAGTCAACCACATTCCTGTGGGTCTGGAGTCACATATAGGCCTGACCAGGTAAGGACAGCAGCATTCCTCCCTAAAGGCTATTAGTGAACCAGATGGGTTTTTAAAACAATCGACATGGTTTCATCATCATCAGATTTTTTTATTGAAGTCAAATTCACCACCTGCCATGGTGGGATTCAAACTCAGGTCCCCAGCATATAACTGGGTCTCTGGATTATTGATCCAGTGATAATTACCACTAGATCGAATCTCCCTCTCATCATCTTCAAACTCTTTATCCTCCCCTCACCTCCTCACTTGCCTCTCTCAGCATCTTCAAACTCTTTATCCTCTCCTCACATCCTCACTCGCCTCTCATAATATTCAAACTCCCTATCCTCTCCTCCCCTCCTCATTCATCTCTCTCATCATCTTCAAATCCTCTATCCTCCCCTCAACTTCTCACTTGCTTCTCATTATCATCAAGCACTCTATCCTTCCCTCACCTACTCACACACTTCTCATCATGCTGAAACCCTTTATCCTCCTTGGATGTTGTCAGTAACCTACCATCACCTCTCTATCCTTATAGCCACACTGTTTTTCCCACCTAGTATATGAGGCTCCCTCATTTTCACACTGTACTACAAGCCCTCTCTGTCTGCTTCACTCAAAGGTTTCTTGTCTTCAAACTCAACATTGTTTTTTTTGAGACAACTGAACCCGATGTTTGGATGATGATTTAAGTTCCGTGCTGAATCAGAAAGGTTGAGTACAGATTGAATCGAGATATGGGAGTCCATGCCCTGCAGCTCTTAAAGCAACTGAACGTGATGTTTGGACAAGACTTTAGGCACTGGAGCAGACTGAAAAGGTCAGGGTGTTGGGGCCTGAGGTGAGGGACAGGCCGTCCATTTCACCGCTCTGCTCTGTGCTGAATTAAGTGTCTGTGAATGGACTGTCTTCATGGACTTCAGTTCAGAATGGCATTTGCTTTTGTTTATTGTTTGCATGATTTATTATTTTTTTCTTTCTGCACAATGGCTGTTTGATGGTCTTTTCTAATGGGTTCTTGTGGGTTTCTTTGTTTCATGGCTTCCTGTTCGAAGACAGATCTCAAGGTTGTATAATGTATACATACTTTGATAATTAATGAACTTTGAACTTACTCCACTTTCTCACAGGTTCCATATAAAGTGGACTACAGTCAACTGGGCCATTGTTTAATTGGGGCAGCCACTTATTTGGGGCAAAAGACAAAAATTAATCGTGATAATAGCCAGGATTCCTTTCATTTACTTCGACACCGTGGCTCTTAATTGGGGCAGGGGACTGTTGCCGAACAGTTTCTAACTAGCCTCAGTTGTGTGCACTTGTGTGACCGTTAGACATAACTCAATGCTTCTTGCTTCAAAGTGTCAGGTCAAAATATCAAACACCACACTGATAATAAAAATTATCAAGACATTGAAGGCTATAAGAAATGTAATGATGAGCTTGTAATGACTTCGGGAGCTGAGAAACCAATTGTAGATGAGACTGGAGACCTCAGCAAAATTAACTCCTCATTATGTTTCACATTACTTAAAAATTCTCACCTATCATACTGATCAGCACAAGAAATGACCGAATACTATCATCATTAAATAAATGATAGGTGCACTTTAATAAGCTATGCTTTGCTTGCGTGACTTGTGTGAAAGCTTTTTCAAAGACACTTCTCCTTTTCCACTCTGGGCACATCTGCTCTCCACATTCAAGAGACCGTTTCCTCTGATTTCCTTCTGTGGAATCAGGCTGACGAGTGTGTGCCCATGCTGTCAGCATCTCTGCCCTGAAGCTACTGAAACTGTCCTAAAGAATTACAGCAAACTCAACAAACATGGACATTTTTAGTACAGAAGGAGACCATTTAATATTTCTTGCCTCATTGAATTTATGGCTAACTTAGGTCTCAAGAATTCTGAACACAGAAAATCTTTTTTATTTTTCACATTTTCTTAAAAATAAACACATTATTTTCCTTTTTTTTACACTTCATTACTTCAGATATACCATAAGTGGAGAGGTATCTTCAGGTCTCGACATACCTTTTGTGTCCCGATTCACTAGCTCTTGGAAAGTGACCACATTCTCAAAATCTGCCCCACTACCAATGCTTAGCATTAAAATAACAGATCCTAACCCAATGGACTTGATCCAAAGCATCAGTGTCCATTTCAGAATCAGAATCAGCTTTATGATCATTGACATATGCTGTGAAATTTGTTGTTTAGTGGCAGCAGTACATTGCACAAAGTAAAAAGACATAGAAGTAAAAAGTACAACATAAATAGATAAATAGTGTGAAAGAGGAATAGTGAGGTATGGTTCATACATTTGTGGACCATTCAGACATCTGATAGCAGAGGGGAAGAAGCTGTTCCTAACACATTGATCCAACCACAAGGAAGGAACACCCCAGATGATACTTCATTTGGAGATTGAGGAGATTCAGTATGTCACCAAATCTTCTAGCAAGTTTCTGAAGATGTGGTGAGGAAAGCATTCTGACTGGTTGTATGGAGGCTCCAACGAATAGGATCAAAAAAAGTTGCAGAAGTTTGTAGTCTGAGCCATCTTCATCACGGACACTGTCAATGGCATCTTCCAAAGGCAGTGCCTCAGGAAGGCAGCATCCATCATTAAGGACCCTCACCAGCCAGGACCTTCTTTCTTCTCATTACTATCATCAGGGAGGAGGTACAGGAGCCTGAAGAACCAAACTCAACATTTTAGAACAGTATCTTTCCCTCAGCCATCAGATTTCTGAATGGTTCATGAACCCTGAACAGAACCTTTTCTTTTATCTTTTGCACTATTTTTCATATAAAGTGTAACTGATAGTATTTTTATGTGCTGCTTTGTACTGCTGCCACAAAACCATATATTACACAACATATGTCAGTGATAATAAACCTGATTCTGAAATGGAACAAAGAAATGGTAGGCAAACTCAATCAGTATTTTGTGTCAGTCTTCACCATAGAAGACATCAACAGCATGTTAGAAATTTGAGTGTCGAGGGGAGGGGGAGCAGAAGTGAGTGTTGTTGCTATTACTAAGGAGAAGGTACTTGAGAAGCTGAAAGGTCTAAAGGTGGATAAGTCACCTGGGCCAGATGGACTACATCCCACCATTCTGAAAGAGGAAGCTGAAGAGATTGTAGAGACATTTGTAGTGATCATTCAAGAATCATTAGGTTCTTGACTGGTTCCGGGGGACTGGAAAATTGCAAATATCACTCCATTCCTTAAGAAGGGAGGGAGGCAAAAGACCAATCAGTAGTTGGCAAGATGTTAAAGTCCATTAGGAAGAGGTTGTGAGCAATTTGGAGACCCACAATAAAATTGGTCGAAGTCAATATGGTTTCCTTAAAGGAAAATCTTGCTTGACAAACCTGTTGGAAGTTTTGAAGAAATAGCATGCAGGTTAGATAAAGGAGTGGATATTTTATGCTTGAATTTTCAGATGACCTCTGACAAGGTGCCGCACATGAGCTTGCTAAACAAATTACAAGCTCATAATGCTATTACAGGAAGTATGCTAACATGGCAAAAGGATAAAAGTGGTAACAAATGGAGTCTTTTCCGGTTGACTGCTGGTGACTAGTAATGTTCTGCAGGGGTTAGCGTTAAGTCCACTACTTCTCAAGTTATATGTTAATGATTTGGATGACAGAATTGATGGCTTTGCGGTCAAGTTTGTGGATGATACAAAGATAGGTGAAGGAGCAGGTAGTGTTGAGGAGACAGTGAGTATGCAGAAGGACAGATTAGGAGAATGGGCAAAGAAGGAGCAGACAGAATACAGTGTAGAAAAGTGTATGGTCAAGCACTTTGGTAGAACGAATAAAGCTTTAGACTACTTTCTAAATAGGGAACAACTTCAGAAAATAGAGGTGCTAGGGGATGTCAGAGTCCTAGTGCTGAACTTCCTAAGGGTTAACTTGCAGGTTGAGACAATGGTAAAGAAGGAAAATGCAATATTAGCCTTCATTTCTAGAGGACTAGAATACAATAACAAGTAGGTAATGTTGAAACTTTATAAGGCATTGGTCAGAATACATATGGAGTATTGTGAGCAGTTTAGGATCCCATTTCTAAGAAAGGATGTGGTGGGAGAGGATGTTTAAGAAAATGATCCTGGGAATGAAAAGTTTATTGTATGAGGAGAGTTTGATGGCTCTGTAATTTCTGGAGTTTAGAAGAATAAGGGAGATCTCTTTGAAACCTACCAACTATTGAAAGGCCTTGATAAAGTACACGAGGAGAAGATGTTTCCAGCAGTGGGGAGATCGAGAGCTCAGCCTCAGAATAGAACAGAACAGAGGAGGAATTTCTTTAGTCAGAGAGTAGTGAATCTGTGAAATCCATTACCACAGACAGCTGCGGAGGCCATCATTATGTTTATTTAAAGTGGGCATTGATCGGTTCAAAAAGGTTATGAGTTGAAGACAGGAGAATGGGGTTGAGAGGGATAATGAATCAGCCATGATGAAATGGCAGAGCATACTTGATAGGCCAAATAGCGTAATTCTGCTCCTATGATTTATAGTCTTATTGTCTTAGTCCAACCTGGTGCCGTGAACATTGAATTCTCAAACTCCCTCTGTCCTGAAGAAGGATCTTGATCCAAAACTTGAACTGTTGGTTCATTTCCATAGATGCTGCCTGACCTGCTGAGTTCCTCCAGAATCTTGTGTGTGGTGCTCTGGATTTCCAACATCTACAGAATTTCTTGTGTTTATCTCTGTCCTTTTTTTTTCTTTTTCCTTCTCCTTTTTTCTCCTCCTGATCCAATTAGCGCCATGTCTCTACATCTTTCCCAATTTCCACTTCTCTGTCTCCACCTGCTCATCACACCTGTTCTCATTGCTACCTCCTCTTGCTATTCCTTACGCAAACATCACCTCCTATCATATTCCATCATCTTCAGCCCTTTGTTCTCCCAGAAACTGACAGCATTCCCACCCTCATCTGCCAATAACCCCTTCACCTGGGTCCAATTTTCTAAGCTCTTCAGTAAAAACATGCTTCCTGATCTTCTGTCTAAATACCAAGACCCAACATCATGATAAAAGCCCTTGTGTTGGTATACCTCACCATTAGAATAGTTTCTCTGTTCAAACCATAGCAAATCCTGTTCACAGGTTAAACATCAAGATGAGATCAAGCTTGTGGTGATGAAAGAAACTTGTCCTGCTAAATTCCATCTCCAGACAAATGTTACCTAAGATTGGACAGAACTAAAAGAAAGCAAATCTGAACAAGCATGTCCCAAGGAAGACCAACATGGAGGCAAATAAGGAAAGGATACTTTCACATCAATCTATGGACAAAAAAAAAATCAATATTAAATGTATTTTACATAGCATTCACTTTCAAGACCATTTTTAACATTGATTGTTCTAAACCAAGAAAATATGTTCGATAGTTCAAATATTGCTTCCCAGAACAACGATGCATGAAGAAAATTATCCATTTGTTACAGAAAGGCTTCCATCAAGAATGTAAACATACCCTTCATAATTTGACAAGCATAACTCAACATGAGTGGGTTGTTTTGGAACTTGGATCTCTCCAAGGATGATCTGTAATTAGAAATGACAGAATAGTGACACTACCTAATGAAACGGTATTTAAAATATGTGATTAACTCAGTGTGTGTGGTCAGATTCACCAGCTAAAACAGAATTCATAAACTTGAGTGAGATCACAGTTTAAATAATTGTAATTAAATATACAGATTACCTCCCACCCACATTTCCTTGGAAATTTAAATCTACAGTAGAACTAATTATTTCTGTAAAATTACTGTTTATTTCGTATACTGTTTTTCTTTCCAGCTTACTTTTTCTCTTACTGAAGGAAATGGATGGACATTTGGTTAATGCTATTGACTCTGAAAGCTTTTAGTGGTTATTTATCACATGAGCCTAGAGTTCTGTTAAGTTATTTGCAAATTCTTTGATGTTTCTATTCCTATCCTACTTTGGAAGCTATTGAAGAACTTTTTGTCAAATGTCCCCACTTTTCTCCCGAGCATGCTGGATACAATAAAGTTCAGGCTAATGGAATAGGACCAATGAAACAGGAGTTTCTCAAAATTCCAGGTTTTTACCCTGCTTTCATGAACAACATCTTCCCAGCATCACAATACTTAGGAAGCCCAATGCCATCATTCATTTATTCCAAAAAGAATTGACTCTGCAGATGCTGGAAATTCAGAGCCACATACACAACATGAAAAAAGGAACGTCACAGGTCAGGCAGGATCTATGGAGGGGAATAAACAGGAAATGTTTTACATTCTGATGAAGTTACAATGTGAAAATAAATAAATAGTGCGAAAAGTGAGCAAAATATTGAAGTATTGTGCATGGGTTCATAGACTATTCAGAAATATGATGGCAGAGGCTCCTAAAGTTAAAGTATCTCCTTCTCAATGTTAATAACAAGAAGAGGGCATGTTCTGGATGGAGACCATGGCCCAAACTGTACTGACAGTGAATGTGTAGACTCCAAAAGTATCTTCAACAAGAGCACTCCAAAGTTTACTGGAACACATCAAAGCCTGATACCAATCTAGTAAGGAATAAATTGTTGGGTGTACCATCTTTTGTAGTCTCTCAGATGAATATTAAAGACACCAGCAGATGTATCTGAAGTAAAGTAAACAAGTTCTCCCAAATATATTTTCACAGTAATCACCTTTAAACAGATTATCTGGTAATTATTCCATTACCGTTTGTGGGAGCCAAATACCTACACAAAAGCGGTAAGTTTCAAAACAATTCCCCCATGTTTTGGAATGTCCTGGGTTATGGATAGTATAAACAAGAGGTCATTTGAGCAGGAAGGGCGCCTTTGGTTTTAGATAAAAGCATATCTAGTATTTGGTAATAAAGCATAACTTTAAAGATAAGGAAGGTTAGTGATAGCAAATCCCATTACAGAAAAAAGAAGCCACACCTGTATCCATTTATAAACCTAGAGCACCATCTGGTTGCCAGAATGTTGTACCACGACCTTATTAAAACAGCTCAGGTTCAACTGGAGAAACTGTTCCTCAAACCAACAGTGATGCTTTTCTGCCCCCTGCTGGATTAAATGTAATACCACAAGTGCTTTGCATACAGACAAAGATCAACTATCAAGGCCCATTTTAAAGACTATAATCAGACCTAATCTACCACCTACAAAGTATAATCAGACATCTGGAGAAACACACTATCTCACATATGCATTCAGCTGCAGGAGCACATAAGAAATTTTCAGCCAATCAAGACAAAGCAGCTCTTTTGATTCACACTTCATCCACCAGTCTGAACTTCCAATTTCTCCCATCACCAATGCAGTAATCCAATTCCCAAGACAACATCTGTTTCACCTCCAAAATGCATAACCTGCACCTCCTGTAAACACTTCCTAAAAAGCACTTATAACTGGAAGCATATTAACCTGCAAGATTGTCTGCAAGCCTCACGCCTTCCAGAATCAGAATCAGCATCAGGTTTATTATCACCGGCATGTGACATCAAGTTTGTTAACTTAGCAGCAGCAGTTCAATACAATACATAATCTATCAGGGAGAGAGAAAAATAAATAAAATAAAACATAATAATAAATAAGCAAGTAAATCAATTATGTATATTGAATAGATTATTAAAAATGTGCAAAAACAGAAATACTGCATATTAAAAGAAGTGAGGTGGTGTCCAAAGCTTCAACGTCCATTTAGGAATCGGATGGCAGAGGGGAAGAATTGATATTTCCATCCAGTTGATACTACCAAGTCAAAATCCTGGAAATCCCTTCCCAGCAATATTGTCAAGTATCGATCACATTGACTACACAGGTTCAAGATCAATCACTATCATCACCTTCTCACAAAATACTGTAAGCCTTGCCAGCTACATCCACATCCAGAAACTTAGAAAGTAAACCCAGGTTTCTACCAGGAAGATAATGAAAGCTGTGGCAACTGCTAATTGAGTTGAGATCAGCCGGAGGTCACTGCAACTGCTGATCTGTACCTTAAAGGAAAAATAGCAACTGCTAGCAGAATAAAACAGCTATCTACACATACCTCATTCACTAAGGAATCACTTCTATAACAAGCTCAGCATTGCTATAAAGCAGTTTTTTTGGACTATATCAAATTAGTTGGGACAAAGTAAATTGAATCTGTCCAGAAACAAGAGCCTGGAGACAAGAAGGATGATCGAATCTTGTTCTCCTGGAGTCTAGGCACTTCTTAAACCAAAATGGCATTAATTTAAATATTCAGTGGATGTGGCTCCTCCGTAAGTGTTTCCTAAACATTTAATTTCTGAACTGTGGGGAGCGTGCTTTTAACATGCATTCAGGAACTATTTCCTGGACATGATAATTGGGATTTCATCTAAGCAGAAGTATAATTATAGTCACAGAGCAGCCTAGCTGAAGCCCAAATTGCAGTTACAGACTGGTCATTGCAAGATTAATGACTTTCTTAATGCTTTACTTTGCTAATCCTACTTCTGTGTACACAAATTATGAGCAGATTTTTAAATTCATCAATAATACAACCTTTACAAAATTATTAACTCCCATTTATTTGTTAGTTTATTTAAAATCTTTCGATGGGAAGAGAAAGAAGCAAAATCATTATAAGGTTTCCTCCATAACATTTCATTGTTTTAAATTACTAGTTCTGACACTGTCAAAGACGGAGTAAAAATCTATTTAGATGGATTTTAATAAATTTGCCACTATTGTGGAAGTGGAATTTACCATATGCAGACTCTGGCTTGATACGCATCTCAGGCCTCCTCTCCCACCTTTAAATCCTCACCAAACACAGTCCTTCACTTTCTCCCTTCCAAGAGACTCAAGCCGATTCCTCACACAATTATTTTATTGCCATGGTGATTTTTCATCTTGAGTTCTTGCAGCTGCATCATATTTTGTTGCTATAGATTTCAGAACAAACTTTGATAGTTGCAGTCATTCTTTAATTATCCTTACTTCTAATGAACATCTGATTCAGTTCCGTGTCAAGGAAGAATTCTATACACAACACAGAACTAAACCAATTCTGGTATTCTTTGTATTGACTTAAAGAGTAGAGGAAACTTTCAGCTGCATTTGAGACAACTCTTCTCCAATAATTAAAAACTGTATACCAGAAACCATTGGTTTTAATAGCATACAAGAGGCAAAGTTCACATACTGCATAATTTTTAAGTGAACTCTATTGAAGCAGTTTGGTTCACAATTATTGCTGAAACTCCCTTGGTCATTACTGAACTGCAGCAGTTGTCACAACAGAAAAGCTCACTGCTGGAAAAGAAAACCACATCCTGCTGATGTGTCGAGATTATAAATGTCCTGTAACTATAAATGAGGTCGACAATTCCGCCAACCACTGTGCCATTATACATTTGTAATACACACCTCTAAAAGTTATGCCAGATCCCTTTTCACCTTTTCAGAATGGCAGGCGGTGTCTAGTGGGGTACCGCAAGGCTCAGTGCTGGGACCCCAGTTGTTTACAATATATATTAATGGCTTGGATGAGGGAATTAAATGCAGCATCTCCAAGTTTGCGGATGACACGAAGCTGGGTGGCAGTGTTAGCAGTGAGGAGGATGCTAAGAGGATGCAGGGTGACTTGGATAGGTTGGGTGAGTGGGCAAACTCATGGCAGATGCAATTTAATGTGGATAAATGTGAAGTTATCCACTTTGGTGGCAAAAATAGGAAAACAGATTATTATCTGAATGGTGGCCGATTAGGAAAAGGGGAGGTGCAACGAGACCTGGGTGTCATTATACACCAGTCATTGAAAGTGGGCATGCAGGTACAGCAGGCGGTGAAAAAGGCGAATGGTATGCTGGCATTTATAGCGAGAGGATTCGAGTACAGGAGCAGGGAGGTACTACTGCAGTTGTACAAGGCCTTGGTGAGACCACACCTGGAGTATTGTGTGCAGTTTTGGTCCCCTAATCTGAGGAAAGACATCTTTGCCATAGAGGGAGTACAAAGAAGGTTCACCAGATTGATTCCTGGGATGGCAGGACTTTCATATGAAGAAAGACTGGATGAACTGGGCTTGTACTCGTTGGAATTTAGAAGATTGAGGGGGGATCTGATTGAAACGTATAAGATCCTAAAGGGATTGGACAGGCTAGATGCAGGAAGATTGTTCCCAATGTTGGGGAAGTCCAGAACGAGGGATCACAGTTTGAGGATAGAGGGGAAGCCTTTTAGGATCGAGATTAGGAAAAACTTCTTCACACAGAGAGTGGTGAATCTGTGGAATTCTCTGCCACAGGAAACTGTTGAGGCCAGTTCATTGGCTATGTTTAAGAAGGAGTTAGATATGGCCCTTGTGGCTACAGGGGTCAGGGGGTATGGAGGGAAGGCTGGGGTGGGGTTCTGAGTTGGATGATCAGCCATGATCATAATAAATGGCGGTGCAGGCTCGAAGGGCTGAATGGCCTACTCCTGCACCTATTTTCTATGTTTCTATGTTTCTATTCCAGATCCCAGAGGAAATAAGGGGTAGTCCTTTATATCCCTCAAAAGAGATAAGCGGGTTCTTTAGTAGCTGTAATAACCAATTATCATTTACATTGATAGTGCTTCAATGTAAAGTAAGTAAGGAGCTGATTAAAATAAATATTCTGCTTTGAAAGCATGCACAGTTGACACTGGAGGCTGCAGAAGGCCTCCTGGTGAGAACAAAGGAAAAGGTCAAGACTGCACTGAATCTGTGGAATTTATGCCTATGGTCGCTCAAATCAGAGCAGGAGAATTCACAACAAAGCTGAAAACTTTGCGTTTATGCGTCAGCAAGACAGAGCATTCCCAGAGGAATGGCAGATGGAGCACACCACTGCATGACCTATCCAACCACCCCCATCCCATCAGGCAGCTCTTGCCACATCTGTGGTAGCCTTGGAATCCACATCAGTCTCATCACTTACCGACTGGAGTAGAAGCAAGTGGTTCTCAATCTAAAGTTCAAAGTACAAAAGTTTAAAGTACATTTATTATCAAAGGATGTATACTCTATACAACCTTGAGATTCGTCTGCCTATAGGCAGCCACAAAAACCCCAATAAAACCTATTTTTCAGAAATCTGTTAGTTGCTGGCCACAGCCACAGTTCAACACAGAGATAAGTAAACTTCACAGAGCAACGAGCTGAATCAGACCACCTCTTGCCTCCAGTCCTGACACCCTGACCTTTTCAATCTGGCCCAGCACTTGAATTGTCCAAAAATTGAGTCATTCCTTGTTCCCGGACCTGGGCCCAGCTACTTCGATACACTCTGGGACCCGAGCCCCGCCATCTCAATTCGACCTTTATGTGACCTTTTCAATTTGGCTTGGTGCCTGAATTGACCAAAACTTGGATCCTGCCTCGCTCCTGGGCCCAGGCTCCGCCTCGACTCCGCTT
Organism: Mobula hypostoma; assembly: GCF_963921235.1. NCBI lineage: Eukaryota > Metazoa > Chordata > Chondrichthyes > Myliobatiformes > Myliobatidae > Mobula > Mobula hypostoma. The sequence continues at coordinate 97,303,937 of NC_086103.1, read as the reverse complement.
CGCATCTGCTTGCCTCAACTCAGTTCTCGTGCATCAGACTGCATCTGGCCGCTCTAGTAATGACCAACAATCATTACTCTCATTGGCTCAATCCACACTCTCCAGCCCATATTCAGCCTATACACACCTCCTGGCAACCATCCTGCACCTTCCAGACTTCAGTTCACACTGCAAACAGGTGGTTCAGAAGATCAGCTTCAACAGGGAAGTTACAGTCTATTGTTTGCAGTGATCATTTACCAGAAAAAGTGCAATTAATAAAATGTTGAGTTGTTGTTTTATTTTATTTGCCACCAGCAAGTAGTCACTGAGCTTCACCAACCCCATCTTCAATCTAAGGGGCTAGCTACAAAAATTCGTCTGGGATCTTGCTGTATAGAAATTGGCTACCACATTCTCTTCTTCAGAATATTGTTTTGAAACATGCGAATGCCACTGAGATGCTTGCAAAGACATGAATTCAGTTAGCTGGTTAAATCATTTGCTGTCCAATCTGTTGGAAGTAAACTGGTTATCAAAGGCCCGTTGCTCCCAGCAAACCAGTGCTTGTTTTATAAACTGTTTCGGGAAACCCTAACATTCTGGATTTCTTTTCTGTTCTTAACCTGAAAGGATAACGCGATACCAAATCCATGGTATAAAGAACTTCATTTCCCAGTGTGCAATGTGAGTGGTTCACCCGGAATTGTCATACGGGCATGGTTAGGAACGGACCCAAGTACAAGACACTGAAGTACTAGGGACAGGACTAGGATACAGGCTGAGGGCAAGGACATTGACAGGAAAACCAGGAACGTGGAACAGGACTGGACAAGAGAGTTAGGAGCCCAGGCTTGGACTCCGAGCCAGAGACTGGACAAGGACCCAGTACCCGGGTCTTGCCTCTGGCTCAGACCCCAGAACCTGGGTCTTGCCTCTGGCTCGGACCCCAGAACGAGACAAGGATGAGGCTTGGCAGGCAGGCAGGACGAGGCTGGAATCTTCAGGCTTGAGGCTAGAGACTAGAGACTTGGCTTGGCTTGGCAAGAGGCTAGAGGCTAGAGACTTGGCTTGGCTAGGCAAGAGGCTAGAGGCTAGAGACTTGGCTTGGCTTGGCAAGAGGCTAGAGGCTAGAGATTTGGCTCGAGGCTAGGCAGGAGGCTGGAGTCTTCAGGCTCGAGGCTAGGCAGGAGGCTGGAGTCTTCAGGCTCGAGGCTAGGCAGGAGGCTGGAGTCTTCAGGCTCGAGGCTAGGCAGGAGGCTGGAGACCAGGCTGGAGGCTAGGCAGGAGGTTGGAGGCTGGAGGCAGGAGACTTGGGGCGAGGCTGGAGGCTGCGGCAGGAGACTTGAGGCGAGGCTGAAGGCAGGAGACATGAGGCGAGGTGAGGCTGGAGGCAGGAGACTTGAGGTGAGGCGAGGCGAGGCAAGGCTGGAGGCAGAAGACTTGAGGCGATGCGAGGCGAGGTTGGAGGCAGAAGACTTGAGGCGAGGCGAGGCTGGAGGCAGGAGACGAGGCAAGATGAGGCTGGAGGCAGGAGACAGGAGACTTGAGGCGAGGCGAGGCTGGAGGCAGGAGACGAGGCAAGACGAGGCTGGAGGCAGGAGGCAGGAGACTTGAGGCGAGGCTTGGCTCCTCCTGGGCAGGGCGCGGCAGTACTCCTGGGCAGGGCACGGATCACCATCCAACAGAGGCAAGGGACAGGAAGGGACAGAACCAACCGCAAGTAACAGTGAGACAGCATGGCTTACCCGGTGGAGGCAAGGGACAGGAAGGAAGCTAGGTACAGGGTGGCTCCAGGACAAGACTGCAGGCGAGACGAGGTGAGAGTTACCAGCAAGACAAGGCAAGGCTTCTGGCAAAGCAAGGCAGGACGAGAACTTCAGGTGAGGCGAGAATTACCGGCAAGACAAGGCAGGGCTTCAGGCGAGGAAACGGAAGGCAGAGCAACGAATACAAGGAGTAAGGACAAGAACAATCCAGCAGCCACGCCCTGGTCTCTGAAGGTATTTATTCAGCCAGCCCCAATGAGCATCAGCTGCCTCAATTAGCTCAACAAGAACAGAAACAGGGTAGACAGGAAAACCTGGAGCAAGGATCGATGGACCGGACCGTGAACTGGAATACGGACTTCACGGACCGGACCATGACAGGAATAGGAAGTAACATTGGTGAACAAGTCATACATGCTCTTGGCGGGCTGAGGGTCCTGAGTAAAATGTGGTTGAGCTGAAGCCATTCTGTAGATCTGTAAATACAATAGTTCCAGCAGACAATAGTTCCAATGCAAGTTTGCCTTTGTTAATGAACAAATTTAACATGGTGTCAGAAGTGAGCATGAGGTCTAAATATGAAGCATATTTGAATACCATGAGCGACTAGGAAAGAGACAGTAGGTTCCGACAGAAAGAAGCTGTTGACAAGAGAGTATGCTGTCTCGAAGTTCACTGAAAGATTCAGTTGAGAGAAGTCTGAGAAATTCTGTTATGAATAACCTCAGTTCTGCCACAGCTATGCAGTTTATTGGCATTGTAGCTGGTAATTGGAAACAGCAATTCAATATATCATGCACCCGTTGTTCAAAATCTGTCTTTCAAAAAATCTCCACAACCGCTGGCAAAGTTGAAGAGGAGAAATGAAAAGGAAGATGGGGAGCCCACAGTAAGAACAACAGTAACAATTCAACACAAACCAACAGGAGGATTTTCTATCTATGATAATGTAGCCAACAGAAAGAGCTCTGTGAATTGAGACAAAATCAAGTGGAACTTGTGTAAAAACTCACCATTGACATGGATATAGTCCAAGGCTCCATTATGAGGCACATGGAGCAAATAATGGCCACACATCAAGAACAAGAACAGAGACTGACCAGTGCAAATGAAAGCTATACATCTGTGGAAACAAATAGCAGACTGAAAGGGCTTGTTAAACCACCACAAAGGCAAATTGAAAGTAGTTGAGTGAATAAGGGACTGTATTTGATCATTACAGTTGAAGGTAATGTAAATATTGCAAAGGATTGTTGTTCCTTGCAAGTTTATGAGGAAATAGTATTGTGATTATTTTCCTTTAAAGGGGGGAGATGAGTTATTGTGTGTGTACATAATAAAGAACTTCAGCTGCCCATGGGAAATGTGGGAGGTTCACCCAAAACCGGAAGTGGTGTTGGTGAACAGGTCACACACGCTCTTGGTGGGCTGAAGGTCTTGAGTAAAATGTGATCGAGCTGAAGCCGTTTGTCTTTGATAAAGAAAATTTGTCTTTGAAGCAAATTCGTCTTTAATAAAGAAAAAACATAACAGGTATAACACTACCACCAACCTCATAGTTCTCACACCCTGAACCTCCCATTTCTACCTCCTACCCAAGATCCACAAAATTGACCATCCAGGTAGAACCATTGTTTCAGCTTGTTCCTGCCCCACTGAACTCACGATCTTAACTCTGTTTTATTTCCCCTAGTTCAGTCCCTTCCTACCTACATCCATGATACTTCACACGCTCTGGATCTTTCAATGATTTCAAGTTCCCTGGCCCCATCATCTTATTTTCACCATCGATGTCCAGTCCCTATACACCTCCATCCCCCACCAGCAAGGCCTCAAAGCTCTCCGTTTCTTTCTGGACACAAAACCCAACCAGTTCCTCTCCACCACCACTCTCCTCCATTTGGCAGAACTTGTCCTCACTCTCGATAATTTCTCCTTTGGCTCCTCCCACTTCCTTCAAACAAACGGTGTAGCCATGGGCACTCACATGGGTCCCAGCTATGCCTGTGGTTTTGTTGACTATGGGGAGCAATCTATCTTCCAAGCGTACACTTGTGTCACTCCTCTCTTTTCCTGCGCAACATTGACAACTGCATTGGTGCTGCTTCCTGCACCCATGTAGAGCTCGTCTACTTCCTCTACTTTGCCTCTAACTTCCACCCTGCCCACAAATTTACCTGGTCCATTTCTGATACCCCACTCCCCTTTCTCGATCTTTCTCTTTCTATCTCTGGAGACAGCTTATCCACTGATGTCTATTATAAACCCTCAGACTCTCACAGTTACATGGACTACACCTCTTCCCACCCTGTTACTTGTAAAAATGCCCATCTTCCTCTCTCAATTCCTCCATCTCTGCTGCAACTGCTCTCAGGATGAGGCTTTTCATTTCAGAATGAAGGACATGTCCTCCTCCTTCGAAGAAAGGGCTTCCCTTTCTCCAACAACAACACTGCCCTCAACCGCATCTCTTCCATTTCACACACGTTGTCCCGTACCCCATCCTCGCACTATCCTACCAGGGATAGGGTTCCTGTTGTCCTCACCTACCACCCTACATGTCCAGCACATAATTCTCCGTAACTTTCACTGTTTCCAACAGGATCCCACTACCAAGTACATCTTTCCCTCCCCACTTTCTGCTTTCCGCAGAGATTGCTCCCTACGCAATTCTCTTGTCTATTCATCCTTCCCCACTGATCTCCCTCCTGGCACTTACCCTTGAAAGTGGAACAAGCGCTATACCTGCCCGTATACTTCCTTCCCTCACTATTTATTCAGGGCCCCAAACAGTCCTTCTAGGTGAGGTGACACTTCACCTGTGAATCTTCTGTGGTCACATACTGTGTTCGGTGCTCCCAGTATATCAGTGGCCTCCTGTATATCAGTGAGACCCGGCGTAGATTGGGAAACTGCTTCACCAAGCATCTATGCTCCACCTGCCAGAACAAGCGGGATCTCTCCGTGCCCAGCTATTTTAATTTCACTTCCCATTCCGACATGTCAATCCATGGCCTCCTCTACTGTCGTGATGAGGCCAAACTTAGGTTGAAGGAACAACACGATATATTCCTTCTGGGTAGCTTCCAACATGATGGTATGAACATTAATCTCTCGAACTTCTGGTAATTGTCCCCACCTCTCCTCCACCATTCCCCATCCCCTTTTCACTCTCTCACCTTATCTCCTTGCCTGTCCATCGCTTCCCTCTGATGCTCCTTCCCCGTTTTCTTTTTTCCTTTGCCTTCTGTCCTCTCTGATTAAATTCCCCCTTCTCCGGCCCTGTATCTCTTTCACCAATCAACTTCCCAGATCTTTTCTTCACCCCTTCCTCTCCCAGTTTCACCTATCATCTTGTCATCTGGAGGAAGATTGTATCATTTCTTAATGCATGTACGCATTTCTAAATGACAATAAAAGAGGACTGAGTGTTCTCATAATCTAATCTAATCTTTCTCCCTCCTCTCCCCCCATCTTTTAATTCTGACTCCTCATCTTTTTTTCTCCAGTCCTGCTGAAGGGTTTCAGCCCGAAATGTCGACTGTACCTCTTTTCATAGATGCAACCTGGCCTGCTGAGTTCCTCCAGCATTTTGTGTGTGTTGCTTGGATTTCCAGCATCTGCAGGTTTTCTCTTGTTTGTGACAGGTATGAGATCAAGTTTTTGCTCCTTAAGGGTTCCTGTTGCCAAAGTAATGGTTAGAATCTTCTCAAGATTTTCAGGAGAGATATCAGTGCTTTACGCTTACACACCAAAACCACACTTTAATGATAGTACAGTAAATCAAAATCCTTTTCAGGTAACAGTTTTGTCCTGTGATGATCTGTGACTTTATTCTGTACTGTACCATACAGTGACTCTATTCTGTACAATACTGTGTTGTACTGTACTATGACACTGTTTTGTGCTGTGCCACACTCTGACCTATTCTGTACTGTACTGTGATTCTATTCTGTACTGTGCTGAAACGTGACTCTATTCTGTACTGAATTGTGCTATACTGTGACTCTATGGCATACTGTACCGTGACTCCATTCTGTACTGTACTGTACTGAGTCTATTGGGTACTGTGTTCTACTGTACTATGACACTATTCTGGGCTGTGCTGCACTCTGACTCTATTCTGTACTGTTTTCAATTCTGTGCTGCAGTCTACTGTGACTCCATTCCATACTGTACTGCACTGTGACTCTATTCTGTAGGTCCTGTAATGTGACTCTATTCAATTCTGTGCTGAATTGTACTGTGACTCTATTCTGTACTATTCTATGCTGTATTCTGACTCTATTCTGTACTGTTCTGTGCCATACTGTGACTGTATTCTGTGCTGTGCTGTACGGTGCAATGTCTCTATTCTGTACTGTGCTGTACTGTGACACTATTCTCTACTGTACCGTACTGCAACACTATTCTGTATTTTATTGTGCTGTGACTCTATTCTGTACTGTACTGCGACTCGATTCTGTACTGTACTGTGACTCTACTCTGCACTGTGCTGAAATGTGACTATTCTGTACTGAATTGTGCTATACTGTGACTCTATTGTGCACTGCATAGGATAGTACAGAATAGAGTCACTGTACAGCACAGCACAGTACAGAATAGAATCACAGTACAGTACAGAATAGGGTCAGAGTGTGGCACAGCACAGAACAGTGTCATAGTACAGTACAACACAGTACAGAATGGAGTCACAGTACAGCACAGCGCAGAATAGAGTCACAGTACAGCACAGTACAGAATAGAGTCACAGTACAGCACAGGGCAGAATAGAGTACAGTACAGCACAGCGCAGAATAGAGTCACAGTACAGCACAGAACAGAGTCACAGTACAGCACAGAATAGAGTCACAGTACAGCACAGTACAGAATAGAGTCACAGTACAGCACAGCGCAGAATAGAGTCACAGTACAGCACAGCAGAGAACAGATTAGAGTTACAGTACAACACAGTACTGTACAGAATAGAGTCACTGTATGGTACAGTACAGAACAGAGTCACAGATCATCACAGGACAAAAGCGAGTCACAGTACATCACAGCACAGAATATTGTCAGAGTACAGCACTGTACAGTACACATTACAGAATACAGTCAGAGTACAACACAGTACAGTACAGAATAGAGTCACAGTACAGCATAGCACAGCACAGAATAGAGTCACAGTACAGCACAGTACAGTACAGAATTAAGTCACAGTACAATTCAGCACAGTACAGAAGAGAGTCACAGCACAGTAAAATACAGAAGTGTTGCAGTACAGTACAGTACAGAACAGAGTCACAGTACAGCACAGAACAGAATAGAGTCACAGTACAATTCAGCACAGTACAGAATAGAGTCACAGAACAGCACAGTACAGAAGAGAGTCACAGTACAGAATAGTTACAGCACCGCATAATACAGAAGAGTCACAGTACAGAAGAGTACAAAATAGAGTCACAGTAGAGTACAGCACAGTTCAGAATAGAGTCACAGTACAGCACAGAACAGTACAGACCAGCACAGTAAAGTACAGAATAGTTTCACAGTACAGTACAGCACAGTATATAGTGTCACAGTACAGCACAGCAGAGAATACAGTCACAGTACAGTACAGCAGTGCAGAATAGAGTCACGGTACAGTACAATACAGAATCAAGTCACAGAACACCACAGAATAGAGTCAACGTACATTACAGCACAGTGCAGAATAGTCACAGTTCAGCACAGTACAGCACAGAATAGAGTCACAGTACAGTACAGCACCGTGCAGAATAGAGACACAGTACAGAACGGTACAGTACAGAACAGAGTCACAGAACAGCACAGAATAGAGTCACAGTACTTTAAAGTACAGAATGTAATCACGGTGCAGCACAGCACAGAATATAGTCACAATACAGTACAGCACAGTTCAGAATAGAGTCACAATACAATAGGCATCCGTTAGTCTTGGAAGACCATGGATCTGCACCTGGAAAGTCTTCACTCTCCAGGGCACAGGCCTGGGCAAGGTTGTATGGAAGATATGGAAGATCAGCAGTTGCCCACGCTGCAAGTCTCCCCTCTCCACGACACCAATGTCGTCCAAGGGAAGGACGCTATGTCCCATACAGCTTGGCACCAGTGTCATCACAGAGCAATGTGTGATTAAGTGCCTTGCTCAAGGACACAACGCATGTTGCCTCGGCTGGGGCTCAAACTCACTACCTTCAGGTAGCTAGACCAATGCCTTAACCACTTGGCCACAGTAGAGAATAGAGTCACAGTACAGCACAGTACAGTATAGAGTCACAGCACAGTAAAGTACAGAATACAGTCACAGCACAGTAAAGTACAGAATAGTTTCACAGTACAGTACAGCACAGTACAAAATAGTGTCACAGTACAGCACAGCAGAGAAAACAGTCACAGTACAGTATAGCACAGCACAGTACAGAATAGAGTCACAGTACAGTACAGATTAGAGTCACAGATCAACACAGAATAGATTCACAGTACATTACAGTACAGAATGGAGTCACAATGCAGCTCAGCGGAGGATAGTCATATTACAGTACAGCACAGTACAGAATATTGTCACAGTACAACACAGGGCAGATTAGAGTCATAGTGCAACACAGTACAGAATAGAGTCACAGTACATTACATTACAGTACAGAATAATGTCACATTACTGCACCTACAGAATAGAGTCACAGTGCAACAGAGTACAGAATACAGTCACCAGTACAGAACAGAGTCACAGTACAGAATAGAGTCACAGTTCAGCACAGTACAGAATACAGTCACAGTACATTACATTACAGTACAGAATGGAGTCACAGTGCAGAGAAGAGTCACAGTACAGAGAAGAGTCACGGTACAGAGAAGAGTAACGGTACAGCACAGCACAGAATAGAGTCACAGTACAGCACAGCACAGAATAGAGACACAGTACAGCACAGCACAGAATAGAGCCAGAATACAGCACAGCGCAGAATAGAGCCAGAATACAGCACAGCGCAGAATAGAGTGTTACGTACCCCGTAACTGGGTTACCACACCAGCAGAAATGGATCACTCAGTTGGAGTCTGGAGTACTAAAACTAAGAAAGTTTTATTAAAGAAACAAACAACACAGTAATCGAAAGGATAATAAATGCAACAGTTCAGCGATGATAAGCACACATGTGCACAGAATTAAGATAACAGCATCAATCAAGCTCTATCGTTGTCTAGGGGTAAATGACCAATTTTCAAAGTGACTCAAAGTTCAGTTCGCAGTAATCGTTGCCATGGCGATGGACAACGTGGAGGGAAGAGAGAGATAGAACAGGAACAACTGATCATTCAGACACGGCTTCACTCACAGACCGGCGAGATTGCTCACAAGCAACTTTTGGGCGGTTCCTTGGCGATGTCACCTGAGGTCACCGACTGTGACCCCTCCTCCAGATGCGGTCGATCTTCTGCAGTGAACCCGGCACCCAGGCAAGGGCGGACACACACCGGGTTCCCGCTGATCGTACCTTTCCACTCTGGTCGTGGTCTGATACTTCTCACCCACTCGTGAGAGGCGCACCGCTTCCAGGGTCTCGTTACCTCGGGTGGCGTGTGTCCGTCTTAGCGAACCTGTCCCTTTTTATCCCCCTGCTGGGGTATCGCCTGTCCATCACTTCAAACAGTTCAGGGTTCAAAGGGGGGAGCCGCTCCAGACAGCTCTCTCTCCCACGTCCCTTCATTACACATCTCCAGACGCTACTCCATTGTTCCTCATCTCTCCTTCCACTGAGGGCAGGTGGCAGACCAACTGCTGATGCCACTGATGCGAGCCCAGGCCAGCAAACATCTTAATTTTATGTGTATTCTCGTCACAAGAGTCACAGTACAGCACAGCACAGAATAGAGTCACAGTACAGTACAGAATAGAGTCACAGTACAGCACAGCACAGAATATAGTCACAATAGAGTACAGTACAGTACAGAATAGTGTTACAGTACACAGTACAGAAGAGTCATGGGACAGAACAGTACAAAATAGAGTCACAGAACAGCACAGTACAGAAGAGAGTCACAGTACAGAATATTTACAACACAGCATAATACAGAAGAGTCACAGTACAGAAGAGTACAAAATAGAGTCACAGTAGAGTACAGCACTGTTCCGAATAGAGTCACAGTACAGCACAGAACAGTACAGACCAGCACAGTAAAGTACAGAATAGTTTCACAGTACAGCACAGCGCTGAATAGAGTCACAGTACAGCACAGAATAGAGTCACAGTACAGTACAGAATAGAGTCACAGTACAGCACAGAATAGAGTCACAGTACAGCGCAGTGCAGAATCGAGTCACAGTACAGCACAGCACAGAATAGAGTCACAGTACAGCACAGAATAGAGTCACAGTACAGCACAGCACAGAATAGAGTCACAGTACAGCACAGCACAGAATAGAGTCACAGCACAGCACAGAATAGAGTCACAGTACAGCACAGCACAGAATCGCGTCACAGTACAGCACAGCACAGAATAGAGTCAAAGTACAGCACAGAATAGAGTCACAGTACAGCACAGAACAGATAAGAGTCACAGTACAGCACAGCACAGAACATATTAGAGTCACAGTACAGCACAGCACAGAATAGAGTGACAGTACAGCACAGCACAGATTAGAGTCACAGAACAGCACAGAACAGAGTCACAGTTGAGCACAGCACAGAATATAGTCACAATAGAGTACAGTACAGTACAGAATAGTGTTACAGTACACAGTACAGAAGAGTCATGGGACAGAACAGTACAAAATAGAGTCACAGAACAGCACAGTACAGAAGAGAGTCAAAGTACAGAATATTTACAACACAGCATAATACAGAAGAGTCACAGTACAGAAGAGTACAAAATAGAGTCACAGTAGAGTACAGCACTGTTCCGAATAGAGTCACAGTACAGCACAGAACAGTACAGACCAGCACAGTACAGTACAGAATAGAGTCACAGTACAGCACAGCGCAGAATAGAGTCACAGTACAGCACAGCACAGAATAGAGTCACAGTACAGCACAGCGCAGAATAGAGTCACAGTACAGCACAGAATAGAGTCACAGTACAGCACAGCGCAGAATAGAGTCACAGTATAGCACAGAATAGAGTCACAGTACAGCACAGCAGAGAATAGAGTCACAGTACAGCACAGCACAGAATAGAGTCACAGTACAGTACAGAATAGAGTCACAGTACAGCACAGCACAGAATAGAGTCACAGTACAGCACAGCACAGAATAGAGTCACAGTACAGCACAGAATAGAGTCACAGTACAGCACAGAATAGAGTCACAGTACAGCACAGCACAGAATAGAGTCACAGTACAGCACAGCACAGAATAGAGTCACAGTACAGTACAGAATAGAGTCACAGTACAGCACAGCACAGAATATAGTCACAATAGAGTACAGTACAGTACAGAATAGTGTTACAGTACACAGTACAGAAGAGTCATGGGACAGAACAGTACAAAATAGAGTCACAGAACAGCACAGTACAGAAGAGAGTCACAGTACAGAATATTTACAACACAGCATAATACAGAAGAGTCACAGTACAGAAGAGTACAAAATAGAGTCACAGCAGAGTACAGCACTGTTCCGAATAGAGTCACCGTACAGCACAGAACAGTACAGACCAGCACAGTAAAGTACAGAATAGTTTCACAGTACAGCACAGCGCAGAATAGAGTCACAGTACAGCACAGCACAGAATAGAGTCACAGTACAGCACAGGAACAGAGTCACAGTTGAGCACAGCACAGAATTGAGTCACAGTACAGCACAGCGCAGAATAGAGTCACAGTACAGCACAGCGCAGAATAGAGTCACAGTAAAGCACAGCGCAGAATAGAGTCACAGTACAGCACAGCGCAGAATAGAGTCACAGTACAGCACAGCGCAGAATAGAGTCACAGTACAGCACAGCACAGAATGGAGTAACAACACAGCACAGAATAGAGTCACAGTACAGCACAGCACAGAATAGAGTCACAGTACAGCGCAGTGCCGAATACAGTCACAGTACAGCGCAGAATAGAGTCACAGTACAGCACAGCACAGAATAGAGTCACAGTACAGCACAGCACAGAATATAGTCAAAGTACAGCACAGAATAGAGTCACAGTACAGCACAGAACATATTAGAGTCACAGTACAGCACAGCACAGAATAGAGTCACAGTACAGCACAGCACAGAATAGAGTCACAGTACAGCACAGTACAGAATAGAGTCACAGTACAGCACAGCACAGAATATAGTCACAATAGAGTACAGTACAGTACAGAATAGTGTTACAGTACACAGTACAGAAGAGTCATGGGACAGAACAGTACAAAATAGAGTCACAGAACAGCACAGTACAGAAGAGAGTCACAGTACAGAATATTTACAACACAGCATAATACAGAAGAGTCACAGTACAGAAGAGTACAAAATAGAGTCACAGTAGAGTACAGCACTGTTCCGAATAGAGTCACAGTACAGCACAGAACAGTACAGACCAGCACAGTAAAGTACAGAATAGTTTCACAGTACAGCACAGCGCAGAATAGAGTCACAGTACAGCACAGAATAGAGTCACAGTACAGTACAGAATAGAGTCACAGTACAGCACAGAATAGAGTCACAGTGCAGCACAGAATAGAGTCACAGTACAGCACAGAATAGAGTCACAGTACAGCACAGAATAGAGTCACAGTGCAGCACAGAATAGTCACAGTACAGCACAGCACAGAATAGAGTCACAGTACAGCACAGAATAGAGTCACAGTACAGCACAGCACAGAATAGAGTCACAGTACAGCACAGAATAGAGTCACAGTACAGCACAGAATAGAGTCACAGTACAGCACAGAATAGAGTCACAGTACAGCACAGCACAGAATAGAGTCACAGTACAGCACAGCACAGAATAGAGTCACAGTACAGCACAGCACAGAATAGAGTCACAGTACAGCACAGAATAGAGTCACAGTACAGCACAGCACAGAATAGAGTCACAGTACAGCACAGAATAGAGTCACAGTACAGCACAGCACAGAATATAGTCACAATAGTACAGCACAGTACAGAATAGTGTTACAGTACACAGCACAGAAGAGTCATGGGACACAGTACAAAATAGAGTCACAGAACAGCACAGACAGAGTCACAGTACAGCATATTTACAACACAGATAATACAGTCACAGTACAGCACAGTACAGAATAGAGTCACAGTACAACAGAGCACTGAATAGAGTCACAGTACAGCACAGAATAGAGTCACAGTACAGCACAGAATAGAGTCACAGCACAGCACAGAATAGAGTCACAGTACAGCACAGCATAGAGTCACAGTACAGCACAGAATAGAGTCACAGTACAGCCCAGTGCAGAATAGAGTCACAGTACAGCACAGCACAGAATAGAGTCACAGTACAGCACAGCGCAGAATAGAGTCACAGTACAGCACAGTACAGAATAGAGTCACAGTACAGCACAGCACAGAATAGAGTCACAGTACAGCACAGAATAGAGTCACAGTACAGCACAGAATAGAGTCACAGTACAGCACAGAATAGAGACACAGTACAGCACAGAATAGAGTCACAGTACAGCACAGAATAGAGTCACAGTACAGCACAGAATAGAGTCACAGTACAGCACAGCACAGAATAGAGTCACAGTACAGCACAGCACAGAATAGAGTCACAGTACAGCACAGCACAGAATAGAGTCACAGTACAGCACAGCACAGAATAAAGTCACAGTACAGGACAGAATAGAGTCACAGCACAGAATAGTTTCACAGCACAGCACAGATTAGAGTCACAGAACAGCACAGTACAGAATAGAGTCACAGTACAGCACAGCACAGAATATAGTCACAATAGAGTACAGTACAGTACAGAATAGTGTTACAGTACACAGTACAGAAGAGTCATGGGACAGAACAGTACAAAATAGAGTCACAGAACAGCACAGTACAGAAGAGAGTCACAGTACAGAATATTTACAACACAGCATAATACAGAAGAGTCACAGTACAGAAGAGTACAAAATAGAGTCACAGTAGAGTACAGCACTGTTCCGAATAGAGTCACAGTACAGCACAGAACAGTACAGACCAGCACAGTAAAGTACAGAATAGTTTCACAGTACAGCACAGCACAGAATAGAGTCACAGTACAGTACAGAATAGAGTCACAGTACAGCGCAGTGCAGAATAGAGTCACAGTACAGCGCAGTGCAGAATAGAGTCACAGTACAGCACAGAAGAATAGAGTCACAGTACAGCACAGAATAGAGTCACAGTACAGCACAGCACAGAATAGAGTAACAGCACAGCACAGAATAGAGTCACAGTACAGCACAGAATAGAGTCACAGTACAGCACAGCACAGAATAGAGTCACAGTACAGCACAGCACAGAATAGAGTCACAGTACAGCACAGAACAGATTAGAGTCACAGTACAGCACAGCACAGAACATATTAGAGTCACAGTACAGCACAGCACAGAATAGAGTGACAGTACAGCACAGCACAGATTAGAGTCACAGAACACCAAAGTACAGAATAGAGTCACAGTACAGCACAGCACAGAATAGAGTCACAGTACAGCACAGCGCAGAATAGAGTCACAGTACAGCACAGCACAGAATAGAGTCACAGTACAGCACAGCGCAGAATAGAGTCACAGTACAGCACAGCACAGAATAGAGTAACAGCACAGCACAGAATAGAGTCACAGTACAGCACAGCACAGAATAGAGTCACAGTACAGCGCAGTGCAGAATAGAGTCACAGTACAGCACAGCACAGAATAGAGTCACAGTACAGCACAGCACAGAATAGAGTCACAGTACAGCACAGCACAGAATAGAGTCAAAGTACAGCACAGAATAGAGTCACAGTACAGCACAGAATAGAGTCACAGTACAGCACAGCACAGAATAGAGTCACAGTACAGCACAGCACAGAATAGAGTCACAGTACAGCAGTACAGAATAGAGTCACAGTACAGCACAGCACAGAATATAGTCACAATAGAGTACAGTACAGTACAGAATAGTGTTACAGTACACAGTACAGAAGAGTCATGGGACAGAACAGTACAAAATAGAGTCACAGAACAGCACAGTACAGAAGAGAGTCACAGTACAGAATATTTACAACACAGCATAATACAGAAGAGTCACAGTACAGAAGAGTACAAAATAGAGTCACAGCAGAGTACAGCACTGTTTTGAATAGAGTCACAGTACAGCACAGAACAGTACAGACCAGCACAGTAAAGTACAGAAAAGTTTCACAGTACAGCACAGCGCAGAATAGAGTCACAGTACAGCACAGAATAGAGTCACAGTACAGTACAGAATAGAGTCACAGTACAGCACAGAATAGAGTCACAGTGCAGCACAGAATAGAGTCACAGTACAGCACAGAATAGAGTCACAGTACAGCACAGAATAGAGTCACAGTGCAGCACAGAATAGAGTCACAGTACAGCGCAGAATAGAGTCACAGTACAGCACAGCGCAGAACAGAGTCACAGTACAGCACAGCGCAGAATAGAGTCACAGTACAGCACAGCGCAGAATAGAGTCACAGTACAGCACAGCGCAGAATAGAGTCACAGTACAGCACAGAATGGAGTAACAACACAGCACAGAATAGAGTCACAGTACAGCACAGCACAGAATAGAGTCACAGTACAGCGCAGTGCCGAATACAGTCACAGTACAGCGCAGAATAGAGTCACAGTACAGCACAGCACAGAATAGAGTCACAGTACAGCACAGCACAGAATATAGTCAAAGTACAGCACAGAATAGAGTCACAGTACAGCACAGATCATATTAGAGTCACAGTACAGCACAGCACAGAATAGAGTGACAGTACAGCACAGCACAGATTAGAGTCACAGAACAGCACAGTACAGAATAGAGTCACAGTACAGCACAGCACAGAATATAGTCACAATAGAGTACAGTACAGTACAGAATAGTGTTACAGTACACAGTACAGAAGAGTCATGGGACAGAACAGTACAAAATAGAGTCACAGAACAGCACAGTACAGAAGAGAGTCACAGTACAGAATATTTACAACACAGCATAATACAGAAGAGTCACAGTACAGAAGAGTACAAAATAGAGTCACAGCAGAGTACAGCACTGTTCCGAATAGAGTCACAGTACAGCACAGAACAGTACAGACCAGCACAGTAAAGTACAGAATAGTTTCACAGTACAGCACAGCGCAGAATAGAGTCACAGTACAGCACAGAATAGAGTCACAGTACAGTACAGAATAGAGTCACAGTACAGCACAGAATAGAGTCACAGTGCAGCACAGAATAGAGTCACAGTACAGCACAGAATAGAGTCACAGTACAGCACAGAATAGAGTCACAGTGCAGCACAGAATAGTCACAGTACAGCACAGCACAGAATAGAGTCACAGTACAGCACAGCACAGAACAGATTCACAGTACAGCACAGCACAGAATAGAGTCACAGTACAGCACAGAATAGAGTCACAGTACAGCACAGAATAGAGTCACAGTACAGCACAGAACAGAGTCACAGTACAGCACAGCACAGAATAGAGTCACAGTACAGCACAGCACAGAATAGAGTCACAGTACAGCACAGCACAGAATAGAGTCACAGTACAGAATAGAGTCACAGTACAGCAGAAAATAGAGTCACAGTACAGCACAGAATAGAGTCACAGTACAGCACAGAATAGAGTCACAGTACAGCACAGAATAAATTCACAGTACAGCACAGAACAGAGTCACAGAACAGCACAGAACAGAGTCACAGTATAGCAAAGCACAGAACAGAGTCACAGTATAGCAAGGCGCAGAATACAGTCACAGTACAGCACAGTAGAGAATAGTGTCACAGTACAACAGAGCACTGAATAGAGTCACAGTACAGCACAGAATAGAGTCACAGTACAGCACAGAATAGAGTCACAGCACACAGCACAGAATAGAGTCACAGCACAGCACAGAATAGAGTCACAGTACAGCACAGAATAGAGTCACAGTACAGCCCAGTGCAGAATACAGTCACAGTACAGCACAGCACAGAATAGAGTCACACTACAGCAAGGCGCAGAATACAGTCACAGAACAGCACAGTAGAGAATAGTGTCACAGTACAACACAGCACTGAATAGAGTCACAGTACAGCACAGAATAGAGTCACAGTACAGCACAGAATAGAGTCACAGTACAGCACAGCACAGAATAGAGTCACAGTACAGCACAGCACAGAATAGAGTCACAGTACAGCACAGAATAGAGTCACAGTACAGCACAGCACAGAATAGAGTCACAGTACAGCGCAGTGCAGAATAGAGTCACAGTACAGCACAGCACAGAATAGAGTCAAAGTACAGCACAGAATAGTGTCACAGCACAGAATAGTATCACAGCACAGAATAGTATCACAGCACAGCACAGATTAGAGTCACAGAACAGCACAGTACAGAATAGAGTCACAGTACAGCACAGCACAGAATATAGTCACAATAGAGTACAGTACAGTACAGAATAGTGTTACAGTACACAGTACAGAAGAGTCATGGGACAGAACAGTACAAAATAGAGTCACAGAACAGCACAGTACAGAAGAGAGTCACAGTACAGAATATTTACAACACAGCATAATACAGAAGAGTCACAGTACAGAAGAGTACAAAATAGAGTCACAGTAGAGTACAGCACTGTTCCGAATAGAGTCACAGTACAGCACAGAACAGTACAGACCAGCACAGTAAAGTACAGAATAGTTTCACAGTACAGCACAGCGCAGAATAGAGTCACAGTACAGCACAGAATAGAGTCACAGTACAGTACAGAATAGAGTCACAGTACAGCACAGAATAGAGTCACAGTACAGCACAGAATAGAGTCACAGTACAGCACAGAATAGAGTCACAGTGCAGCACAGAATATCACAGTACAGCACAGCACAGAATAGAGTCACAGTACAGCACAGAATAGAGTCACAGTAGAGTACAGAATAGAGTCACAGTACAGTACAGAATAGAGTCACAGTACAGCACAGAATAGAGTCACAGTGCAGCACACAATAGAGTCACAGTACAGCACAGAATAGAGTCACAGTACAGCACAGAATAGAGTCACAGTGCAGCACAGAATAGTCACAGTACAGCACAGCACAGAATAGAGTCACAGCACAGCACAGAATAGAGTCACAGTACAGCACAGAATAGAGTCACAGTACAGCACAGAATAGAGTCACAGTGCAGCACAGAATAGTCACAGTACAGCACAGCACAGAATAGAGTCACAGTACAGCACAGAATAGAGTCACAGTACAGCACAGCATAGAGTCACAGTACAGTAAAGTACAGGATAGAGTCACAGCACAGTAAAGTACAGAATAGTTTCACAGTACAGTACAGCACAGTACAAAATAGTGTCACAGTACAGCACAGCAGAGAAAACAGTCACAGTACAGTACAGCACAGCACAGAATAGAGCCAGAGTACAGCACAGCACAGAATAGAGTCACGGAACAGTACAGAACAGAGTCACAGAACAGTACAGAATAGAGTCACAGTACAGCACAGCACAGAATAATGTCACAGTACAGCACAGAATAGAGTCACTGTACAGCACAGCACAGAATAGAGTCACAGTACAGCACAGAACAGTACAGACCAGCACAGTAAAGTACAGAATAGTTTCACAGTACAGCACAGCACAGAATAGAGTCACAGTACAGTACAGAATAGAGTCACAGTACAGCGCAGTGCAGAATAGAGTCACAGTACAGCACAGTGCAGAATAGAGTCACAGTACAGCACAGCACAGAATAGAGTCACAGTACAGCACAGAATAGAGTCACAGTACAGCACAGCACAGAATAGAGTAACAGCACAGCACAGAATAGAGTCACAGTACAGCACAGCACAGAATAGAGTCACAGTACAGCACAGAACAGATTAGAGTCACAGTACAGCACAGAATAGAGTCACAGTACAGCACAGAATAGAGTCACAGTACAGCACAGAATAGAGTCACAGTACAGCACAGAATAGAGTCACAGTACAGCACAGAATAGAGTCACAGTACAGCACAGCATAGAGTCACAGTACAGTAAAGTACAGGATAGAGTCACAGCACAGTAAAGTACAGAATAGTTTCACAGTACAGTACAGCGCAGTACAAAATAGTGTCACAGTAGAGCACAGCAGAGAAAACAGTCACAGTACAGTACAGCACAGCACAGAATAGAGTCACAGTACAGCACAGCACAGAATAGAGTCACGGAACAGTACAGAATAGAGTCACAGAACAGTACAGAATAGAGTCACAGTACAGCACAGCACAGAATAGAGTCACAGTACAGCACAGAATAGAGTCACAGTACAGCACAGCACAGAATAGAGTCACAGTACAGCACAGAACAGTACAGACCAGCACAGTAAAGTACAGAATAGTTTCACAGTACAGCACAGCACAGAATAGAGTCACAGTACAGCACAGAATAGAGTCACAGTACAGCGCAGTGCAGAATAGAGTCACAGTACAGCGCAGTGCAGCATAGAGTCACAGTACAGCACAGCACAGAATAGAGTCACAGTACAGCACAGAATAGAGTCACAGTACAGCACAGCACAGAATAGAGTAACAGCACAGCACAGAATAGAGTCACAGCACAGCACAGAATAGAGTCACAGTACAGCACAGAACAGATTAGAGTCACAGTACAGCACAGCACAGAACATATTAGAGTCACAGTACAGCACAGCACAGAATAGAGTGACAGTACAGCACAGCACAGATCAGAGTCACAGAACACCAAAGTACAGAATAGAGTCACAGTACAGCACAGCACAGAATAGAGTCACAGTACAGCACAGAACAGAGTCACAGTTGAGCACAGCACAGAATTGAGTCACAGTACAGCACAGCGCAGAATAGAGTCACAGTACAGCACAGCGCAGAATAGAGTCACAGTAAAGCACAGCGCAGAATAGAGTCACAGTACAGCACAGAATAGAGTCACAGTACAGCACAGCACAGAATAGAGTCACAGTACAGCGCAGTGCCGAATACAGTCACAGTACAGCGCAGAATAGAGTCACAGTACAGCACAGCACAGAATAGAGTCACAGTACAGCACAGCACAGAATATAGTCAAAGTACAGCACAGAATAGAGTCACAGTACAGCACAGAACATATTAGAGTCACAGTACAGCACAGCACAGAATAGAGTGACAGTACAGCACAGCACAGATTAGAGTCACAGAACAGCACAGTACAGAATAGAGTCACAGTACAGCACAGCACAGAATATAGTCACAATAGAGTACAGTACAGTACAGAATAGTGTTACAGTACACAGTACAGAAGAGTCATGGGACAGAACAGTACAAAATAGAGTCACAGAACAGCACAGTACAGAAGAGAGTCACAGTACGAATATTTACAACACAGCATAATACAGAAGAGTCACAGTACAGAAGAGTACAAAATAGAGTCACAGCAGAGTACAGCACTGTTCCGAATAGAGTCACAGTACAGCACAGAACAGTACAGACCAGCACAGTAAAGTACAGAAAAGTTTCACAGTACAGCACAGCGCAGAATAGAGTCACAGTACAGCACAGAATAGAGTCACAGTACAGCACAGAATAGAGTCACAGTACAGCACAGAATAGAGTCACAGTACAGCACAGAATAGAGTCACAGTGCAGCACAGAATAGTTACAGTACAGCACAGCACAGTCACAGTACAGCACAGCACAGAATAGAGTCACAGTACAGCACAGCACAGAATAGAGTCACAGTACAGCACAGAATAGAGTCACAGTACAGCACAGAATAGAGTCACAGTACAGCACAGAATAGAGTCACAGTACAGCACAGAACAGAGTCACAGTACAGCACAGTACAGAATAGAGTCACAGTACAGCACAGCACAGAATAGAGTCACAGTACAGCACAGCACAGAATAGAGTCACAGTACAGAATAGAGTCACAGTACAGCAGACAATAGAGTCACAGTACAGCAGAGAATAGAGTCACAGTACAGCAGAGAATAGAGTCACAGTACAGCACAGAATAGAGTCACAGTACAGCACAGAATAAAGTCACAGTACAGCACAGAACAGAGTCACAGAACAGCACAGAACAGAGTCACAGTATAGCAAAGCACAGAACAGAGTCACAGTACAGCAAGGCGCAGAATACAGTCACAGTACAGCACAGTAGAGAATAGTGTCACAGTACAACACAGCACTGAATAGAGTCACAGTACAGCACAGAATAGAGTCACAGTACAGCACAGAATAGAGTCACAGCACAGCACAGAATAGAGTCACAGTACAGCCCAGTGCAGAATACAGTCACAGTACAGCACAGCACAGAATAGAGTCACACTACAGCAAGGCGCAGAATACAGTCACAGAACAGCACAGTAGAGAATAGTGTCACAGTACAACACAGCACTGAATAGAGTCACAGTACAGCACAGAATAGAGTCACAGTACAGCACAGAATAGAGTCACAGTACAGCACAGAATAGAGTCACAGTACAGCACAGAATAGAGTCACAGTACAGCACAGCACAGAATAGAGTCACAGTACAGCGCAGTGCAGAATAGAGTCACAGTACAGCACAGCACAGAATAGAGTCACAGTACAGCACAGAATAGAGTCACAGTACAGCACAGATTAGTGTCACAGTACAGCACAGAATAGAGTCACAGTACAGCACCATGCAGAATAGAGTCACAGTACAGAACAGCGCAGAATAGAGTCACAGTACAGCACAGCCCAGATTAGAGTCACAGTACATCACAGTACAGAATAGAGTCACAGTACAGCACAACACAGAACAGAGTCACAGTTGAGCAGAGCACAGAATAGAGTCACAGTACAGCACAGCGCAGAATGGAGTCACAGTACAGCACAGCGCAGAATAGCGTCACAGCACAGCACAGTGCAGAATGGAGTCACAGTACGGAACAGAATAGAGTCACAGTATAGCACAGCACAGAATAGAGTCACAGTACAGGACAGTGCAGAATAGAGTCACAGTACAGCACAGCGCAGAATAGAGTCACAGTACAGCACAGCACAGAATAGAGTCACAGTACAGTACAGAATAGAGTCACAGTACAGCACAGAATAGAGTCACAGTGCAGCACACAATAGAGTCACAGTACAGCACAGAATAGAGTCACAGTACAGCACAGAATAGAGTCACAGTGCAGCACAGAATAGTCACAGTACAGCACAGCACAGAATAGAGTCACAGTACAGCACAGCACAGAATAGAGTCACAGTACAGCACAGAATAGAGTCACAGTACAGCACAGAATAGAGTCACAGTGCAGCACAGAATAGTCACAGTACAGCACAGCACAGAATAGAGTCACAGTACAGCACAGAATAGAGTCACAGTACAGCACAGCATAGAGTCACAGTACAGTAAAGTACAGGATAGAGTCACAGCACAGTAAAGTACAGAATAGTTTCACAGTACAGTACAGCACAGTACAAAATAGTGTCACAGTACAGCACAGCAGAGAAAACAGTCACAGTACAGTACAGCACAGCACAGAATAGAGTCACAGTACAGCACAGCACAGAATAGAGTCACGGAACAGTACAGAACAGAGTCACAGAACAGTACAGAATAGAGTCACAGTACAGCACAGCACAGAATAATGTCACAGTACAGCACAGAATAGAGTCACTGTACAGCACAGCACAGAATAGAGTCACAGTACAGCACAGAACAGTACAGACCAGCACAGTAAAGTACAGAATAGTTTCACAGTACAGCACAG
This sequence comes from Mobula hypostoma, assembly GCF_963921235.1. Classification (NCBI taxonomy): domain Eukaryota; kingdom Metazoa; phylum Chordata; class Chondrichthyes; order Myliobatiformes; family Myliobatidae; genus Mobula; species Mobula hypostoma. Next base: position 97,281,345 of record NC_086103.1, on the reverse strand, counting down.
CACAGAATAGAGTCACAGTACAGTACAGAATAGAGTCACAGTACAGCACAGCGCAGAATAGAGTCACAGTACAGCACAGCACAGAATAGAGTCACAGTACAGCACAGCACAGAATAAAGTCACAGTACAGCACAGAATAGAGTCACAGTACAGCACAGCACAGAATAGAGTAACAGCACAGCACAGAATAGAGTCACAGTACAGCGCAGCACAGAATCGAGTCACAGTACAGCACAGCACAGAATAGAGTCAAAGTACAGCACAGAATAGTGTCACAGTACAGCACAGAATAGAGTCACAGTGCAGCACAGAATAGTCACAGTACAGCACAGCACAGAATAGAGTCACAGTACAGCACAGAATAGAGTCACAGTACAGCACAGCATAGAGTCACAGTACAGTAAAGTACAGGATAGAGTCACAGCACAGTAAAGTACAGAATAGTTTCACAGTACAGTACAGCACAGTACAAAATAGTGTCACAGTACAGCACAGCAGAGAAAACAGTCACAGTACAGTACAGCACAGCACAGAATAGAGTCACAGTACAGCACAGCACAGAATAGAGTCACGGAACAGTACAGAATAGAGTCACAGAACAGTACAGAATAGAGTCACAGTACAGCACAGCACAGAATAGAGTCACAGTACAGCACAGAATAGAGTCACAGTACAGCACAGCACAGAATAGAGTCACAGTACAGCACAGAACAGTACAGACCAGCACAGTAAAGTACAGAATAGTTTCACAGTACAGCACAGCACAGAATAGAGTCACAGTACAGTACAGAATGTCACAGTACAGCAGTGCAGAATAGAGTCACAGTACAGCGCAGTGCAGAATAGAGTCACAGTACAGCACAGCACAGAATAGAGTCACAGCAGCACAGAATAGAGTCACAGTACAGCACAGCACAGAATCGAGTCACAGTACAGCACAGCACAGAATAGAGTCAAAGTACAGCACAGAATAGAGTCACAGTACAGCACAGAACAGATAAGAGTCACAGTACAGCACAGCACAGAACATATTAGAGTCACAGTACAGCACAGCACAGAATAGAGTGACAGTACAGCACAGCACAGATCAGAGTCACAGAACACCAAAGTACAGAATAGAGTCACAGTACAGCACAGCACAGAATAGAGTCACAGTACAGCACAGAACAGAGTCACAGTTGAGCACAGCACAGAATTGAGTCACAGTACAGCACAGCGCAGAATAGAGTCACAGTACAGCACAGCGCAGAATAGAGTCACAGTACAGCACAGCACAGAATGGAGTAACAACACAGCACAGAATAGAGTCACAGTACAGCACAGCACAGAATAGAGTCACAGTACAGCGCAGTGCCGAATACAGTCACAGTACAGCGCAGAATAGAGTCACAGTACAGCACAGCACAGAATAGAGTCACAGTACAGCACAGCACAGAATATAGTCAAAGTACAGCACAGAATAGAGTCACAGTACAGCACAGAACATATTAGAGTCACAGTACAGCACAGCACAGAATAGAGTGACAGTACAGCACAGCACAGATTAGAGTCACAGAACAGCACAGTACAGAATAGAGTCACAGTACAGCACAGCACAGAATATAGTCACAACAGAGTACAGTACAGTACAGAATAGTGTTACAGTACACAGTACAGAAGAGTCATGGGACAGAACAGTACAAAATAGAGTCACAGAACAGCACAGTACAGAAGAGAGTCACAGTACGAATATTTACAACACAGCATAATACAGAAGAGTCACAGTACAGAAGAGTACAAAATAGAGTCACAGCAGAGTACAGCACTGTTCCGAATAGAGTCACAGTACAGCACAGAACAGTACAGACCAGCACAGTAAAGTACAGAAAAGTTTCACAGTACAGCACAGCGCAGAATAGAGTCACAGTACAGCACAGAATAGAGTCACAGTGCAGCACAGAATAGAGTCACAGTACAGCACAGAATAGAGTCACAGTACAGCACAGAATAGAGTCACAGTGCAGCACAGAATAGTTACAGTACAGCACAGCACAGTCACAGTACAGCACAGCACAGAATAGAGTCACAGTACAGCACAGCACAGAATAGAGTCACAGTACAGCACAGAATACAGTCACAGTACAGCACAGAATACAGTCACAGTACAGCACAGAATAGAGTCACAGTACAGCACAGAACAGAGTCACAGTACAGCACAGTACAGAATAGAGTCACAGTACAGCACAGCACAGAATAGAGTCACAGTACAGAATAGAGTCACAGTACAGCAGAGAATAGAGTCACAGTACAGCAGAGAATAGAGTCACAGTACAGCAGAGAATAGAGTCACAGTACAGCACAGAATAGAGTCACAGTACAGCACAGAATAAAGTCACAGTACAGCACAGAACAGAGTCACAGAACAGCACAGAACAGAGTCACAGTATAGCAAAGCACAGAACAGAGTCACAGTACAGCAAGGCGCAGAATACAGTCACAGTACAGCACAGTAGAGAATAGTGTCACAGTACAACACAGCACTGAATAGAGTCACAGTACAGCACAGAATAGAGTCACAGTACAGCACAGAATAGAGTCACAGTACAGCACAGAATAGAGTCACAGTACAGCACAGCACAGAATAGAGTCACAGTACAGCGCAGTGCAGAATAGAGTCACAGTACAGCACAGCACAGAATAGAGTCACAGTACAGCACAGAATAGAGTCACAGTACAGCACAGATTAGTGTCACAGTACAGCACAGAATAGAGTCACAGTACAGCACCATGCAGAATAGAGTCACAGTACAGAACAGCGCAGAATAGAGTCACAGTACAGCACAGCGCTGAACAGTCACAGTACAGCACAGCGCAGAATAGAGTCACAGTACAGCACAGCGCAGAATAGAGTCACAGTACAGCACAGCACAGAACATATTAAATTCACAGTACAGCACAGCACAGAATAGAGTCACAGTACAGCACAGCCCAGATTAGAGTCACAGTACATCACAGTACAGAATAGAGTCACAGTACAGCACAACACAGAACAGAGTCACAGTTGAGCACAGCACAGAATAGAGTCACAGTACAGCACAGCGCAGAATTGAGTCACAGTACAGCACAGCGCAGAATAGCGTCACAGCACAGCACAGTGCAGAATGGAGTCACAGTACGGAACAGAATAGAGTCACAGTATAGCACAGCACAGAATAGAGTCACAGTACAGGACAGTGCAGAATAGAGTCACAGTACAGCACAGCGCAGAATAGAGTCACAGTACAGCACAGCACAGAATAGAGTCACAGTACAGCACAGAATAGAGTCACGGTACAGTACAGAATAGAGTCACAGTGCAGCACAGAATAGAGTCACAGTACAGCACAGAATAGAGTCACAGTACAGCACAGAATAGAGTCACAGTGCAGCACAGAATAGTCACAGTACAGTACAGCACAGCACAGAATAGAGTCACAGTACAGCACAGAATAGAGTCGCAGTACAGTACAGAATAGAGTCACAGTACAGCACAGTACAGAATAGAGTCACAGTACAGCACAGCACAAAATAGAGTCACAGTACAGCACAGCACAGAATAGAGTCACAGTACAGTATAGAGTCACAGTACAGCAGAGAATAGAGTCACAGTACAGCAGAGAATAGAGTCACAGTACAGCGCAGAATAGAGTCACAGTACAGCACAGAATAGAGTCACAGTACAGCACAGAATAGAGTCAAAGCACAGCACAGAATAGAGTCACAGTACAGCCCAGTGCAGAATACAGTCACAGTACAGCACTGCACAGAATAGAGTCACACTACAGCAAGGCGCAGAATACAGTCACAGAACAGCACAGTAGAGAATAGAGTCACAGTACAGCACAGCACAGAATAGAGTCACAGTACAGCACAGAATAGAGTCACAGTACAGCACAGCACAGAATAGAGTCACAGTACAGCGCAGTGCAGAATAGAGTCACAGTACAGCACAGCACAGAATAGAGTCACAGTACAGCACAGAATAGAGTCACAGTACAGCACAGAATAGTGTCACAGTACAGCACAGAATAGAGTCACAGTACAGCACCATGCAGAATAGAGTCACAGTACAGAACAGCGCAGAATAGAGTCACAGTACAGCACAGCGCTGAATAGAGTCACAGTACAGCACAGCGCTGAACAGTCACAGTACAGCACAGCGCAGAATAGAGTCACAGTACAGCACAGCGCAGAATAGAGTCACAGTACAGCACAGCACAGAACATATTAGAGTCACAGTACAGCACAGCACAGAATAGAGTGACAGTACAGCACAGCACAGATTAGAGTCACAGAACAGCACAGTACAGAATAGAGTGACAGTACAGCACAGCACAGATTAGAGTCACAGTACAGCACAGCACAGATTAGAGTCACAGAACAGCACAGTACAGAATAGAGTCACAGTACAGCACAGCACAGAATATAGTCACAATAGAGTACAGTACAGTACAGAATAGTGTTACAGTACACAGTACAGAAGAGTCATGGGACAGAACAGTACAAAATAGAGTCACAGAACAGCACAGTACAGAAGAGAGTCACAGTACAGAATATTTACAACACAGCATAATACAGAAGAGTCACAGTACAGAAGAGTACAAAATAGAGTCACAGTAGAGTACAGCACTGTTCCGAATAGAGTCACAGTACAGCACAGAACAGTACAGACCAGCACAGTAAAGTACAGAATAGTTTCACAGTACAGCACAGCGCAGAATAGAGTCACAGTACAGCACAGAATAGAGTCACAGTACAGCACAGAACAGAGTCACAGTACAGCACAGCACAGCATAGAGTCACAGTACATCACAGCACAAAATAGAGTCACAGTACAGCAAAGCACAGAATAGAGTCACAGTACAGAATAGAGTCACAGTACAGCAGAGAATAGAGTCACAGTACAGCACAGAATAGAGTCACAGTACAGCACAGAATAGAGTCACAGTACAGCACAGAATAAAGTCACAGTACAGCACAGAACAGAGTCACAGAACAGCACAGAACAGAGTCACAGTATAGCAAAGCACAGAACAGAGTCACAGTATAGCAAGGCGCAGAATACAGTCACAGAACAGCACAGTAGAGAATAGTGTCACAGTACAACACAGCACTGAATAGAGTCACAGTACAGCACAGAATAGAGTCACAGTACAGCACAGAATAGAGTCACAGTACAGCACAGCATAGAACAGATTCACAGTACAGCACAGAATAGAGTCACAGTACAGCACAGAATAGAGTCACAGTACAGCACAGAATAGAGTCACAGTACAGCACAGCATAGAGTCACAGTACAGTAAAGTACAGGATAGAGTCACAGCACAGTAAAGTACAGAATAGTTTCACAGTACAGTACAGCACAGTACAAAATAGTGTCACAGTACAGCACAGCAGAGAAAACAGTCACAGTACAGTACAGCACAGCACAGAATAGAGTCACAGTACAGCACAGCACAGAATAGAGTCACGGAACAGTACAGAATAGAGTCACAGAACAGTACAGAATAGAGTCACAGTACAGCACAGCACAGAATAGAGTCACAGTACAGCACAGAATAGAGTCACAGTACAGCACAGCACAGAATAGAGTCACAGTACAGCACAGAACAGTACAGACCAGCACAGTAAAGTACAGAATAGTTTCACAGTACAGCACAGCACAGAATAGAGTCACAGTACAGTACAGAATAGAGTCACAGTACAGCGCAGTGCAGAATAGAGTCACAGTACAGCGCAGTGCAGAATAGAGTCACAGTACAGCACAGCACAGAATAGAGTCACAGTACAGCACAGAATAGAGTCACAGTACAGCACAGCACAGAATAGAGTAACAGCACAGCACAGAATAGAGTAACAGCACAGCACAGAATAGAGTCACAGTACAGCACAGAACAGATTAGAGTCACAGTACAGCACAGCACAGAACATATTAGAGTCACAGTACAGCACAGCACAGAATAGAGTGACAGTACAGCACAGCACAGATTAGAGTCACAGAACAGCAAAGTACAGAATAGAGTCACAGTACAGCACAGCACAGAATAGAGTCACAGTACAGCACAGAACAGAGTCACAGTTGAGCACAGCACAGAATAGAGTCACAGTACAGCACAGCGCAGAATAGAGTCACAGTACAGCACAGCGCAGAATAGAGTCACAGTACAGCACAGCACAGAATGGAGTAACAACACAGCACAGAATAGAGTCACAGTACAGCACAGCACAGAATAGAGTCACAGTACAGCGCAGTGCCGAATACAGTCACAGTACAGCGCAGAATAGAGTCACAGTACAGCACAGCACAGAATAGAGTCACAGTACAGCACAGCACAGAATATAGTCAAAGTACAGCACAGAATAGAGTCACAGTACAGCACAGTACAGAATAGAGTCACAGTACAGCACAGCACAGAATAGAGTCACAGTACAGCACAGCGCAGAATAGAGTCACAGTACAGCACAGCGCAGAATAGAGTCACAGTACAGCACAGCGCAGAATAGAGTCACAGTACAGCACAGCACAGAATAGAGTAACAACAGTACAGCACAGAATAGAGTCACAGTACAGCACAGAATAAAGTCACAGTACAGCACAGAACAGAGTCACAGAACAGCACAGAACAGAGTCACAGTATAGCAAAGCACAGAACAGAGTCACAGTACAGCAAGGCGCAGAATACAGTCACAGTACAGCACAGTAGAGAATAGTGTCACAGTACAACACAGCACTGAATAGAGTCACAGTACAGCACAGAATAGAGTCACAGTACAGCACAGAATAGAGTCACAGCACAGCACAGAATAGAGTCACAGTACAGCACAGAATAGAGTCACAGTACAGCACAGCACAGAATAGAGTCACAGTACAGCACAGAATAGAGTCACAGTACAGCACAGCATAGAGTCACAGTACAGTAAAGTACAGGATAGAGTCACAGCACAGTAAAGTACAGAATAGTTTCACAGTACAGTACAGCACAGTACAAAATAGTGTCACAGTACAGCACAGCAGAGAAAACAGTCACAGTACAGTACAGCACAGCACAGAATAGAGTCACAGTACAGCACAGCACAGAATAGAGTCACGGAACAGTACAGAATAGAGTCACAGAACAGTACAGAATAGAGTCACAGTACAGCACAGCACAGAATAGAGTCACAGTACAGCACAGAATAGAGTCACAGTACAGCACAGCACAGAATAGAGTCACAGTACAGCACAGAACAGTACAGACCAGCACAGTAAAGTACAGAATAGTTTCACAGTACAGCACAGCACAGAATAGAGTCACAGTACAGCACAGAATAGAGTCACAGTACAGCGCAGTGCAGAATAGAGTCACAGTACAGCACAGAATAGAGTCACAGTACAGCACAGCACAGAATAGAGTCACAGTACAGCACAGAATAGAGTCACAGTACAGCACAGCACAGAATAGAGTCACAGTACAGCACAGAATAGAGTCACAGAACAGTCACAGTACAGCACAGCACAGAATAGAGTCACAGTACAGCACAGAACAGATTAGAGTCACAGTACAGCACAGCACAGAACATATTAGAGTCACAGTACAGCACAGCACAGAATAGAGTGACAGTACAGCACAGCACAGATTAGAGTCACAGAACACCAAAGTACAGAATAGAGTCACAGTACAGCACAGCACAGAATAGAGTCACAGTACAGCACAGAACAGAGTCACAGTTGAGCACAGCACAGAATTGAGTCACAGTCGAGCACAGCGCAGAATAGAGTCACAGTAAAGCACAGCGCAGAATAGAGTCACAGTACAGCACAGCGCAGAATGGAGTAACAACACAGCACAGAATAGAGTCACAGTACAGCACAGCACAGAATAGAGTCACAGTACAGCGCAGTGCCGAATACAGTCACAGTACAGCGCAGAATAGAGTCACAGTACAGCACAGCACAGAATAGAGTCACAGTACAGCATAGCACAGAATATAGTCAAAGTACAGCACAGAATAGAGTTAAAGTACAGCACAGAACATATTAGAGTCACAGTACAGCACAGCACAGAATAGAGTGACAGTACAGCACAGCACAGATTAGAGTCACAGAACAGCACAGTACAGAATAGAGTCACAGTACAGCACAGCACAGAATATAGTCACAATAGAGTACAGTACAGTACAGAATAGTGTTACAGTACACAGTACAGAAGAGTCATGGGACAGAACAGTACAAAATAGAGTCACAGAACAGCACAGTACAGAAGAGAGTCACAGTACAGAATATTTACAACACAGCATAATACAGAAGAGTCACAGTACAGAAGAGTACAAAATAGAGTCACAGTAGAGTACAGCACTGTTCCGAATAGAGTCACAGTACAGCACAGAACAGTACAGACCAGCACAGTAAAGTACAGAATAGTTTCACAGTACAGCACAGCGCAGAATAGAGTCACAGTACAGCACAGAATAGAGTCACAGTACAGCACAGAATAGAGTCACAGTACAGCACAGAATAGAGTCACAGTACAGCACAGAATAGAGTCACAGTGCAGCACAGAATAGAGTCACAGTACAGCACAGAATAGTCACAGTACAGCACAGCACAGAATAGAGTCACAGTACAGCACAGCACAGAATAGAGTCACAGTACAGCACAGAATAGAGTCACAGTACAGCACAGAATAGAGTCACAGTACAGCACAGAATAGAGTCACAGTACAGCACAGAACAGAGTCACAGTACAGCACAGTACAGAATAGAGTCACAGTACAGCACAGCACAGAATAGAGTCACAGTACAGAATAGAGTCACAGTACAGCAGAGAATAGAGTCACAGTACAGCAGAGAATAGAGTCACAGTACAGCAGAGAATAGAGTCACAGTACAGCACAGAATAGAGTCACAGTACAGCACAGAATAAAGTCACAGTACAGCACAGAACAGAGTCACAGAACAGCACAGAACAGAGTCACAGTATAGCAAAGCACAGAACAGAGTCACAGTACAGCAAGGCGCAGAATACAGTCACAGTACAGCACAGTAGAGAATAGTGTCACAGTACAACACAGCACTGAATAGAGTCACAGTACAGCACAGAATAGAGTCACAGTACAGCACAGAATAGAGTCACAGTACAGCACAGAATAGAGTCACAGTACAGCACAGCACAGAATAGAGTCACAGTACAGCGCAGTGCAGAATAGAGTCACAGTACAGCACAGCACAGAATAGAGTCACAGTACAGCACAGAATAGAGTCACAGTACAGCACAGATTAGTGTCACAGTACAGCACAGAATAGAGTCACAGTACAGCACCATGCAGAATAGAGTCACAGTACAGAACAGCGCAGAATAGAGTCACAGTACAGCACAGCGCTGAACAGTCACAGGACAGCACAGCGCAGAATAGAGTCACAGTACAGCACAGCGCAGAATAGAGTCACAGTACAGCACAGCACAGAACATATTAAATTCACAGTACAGCACACCACAGAATAGAGTCACAGTACAGCACAGCCCAGATTAGAGTCACAGTACATCACAGTACAGAATAGAGTCACAGTACAGCACAACACAGAACAGAGTCACAGTTGAGCAGAGCACAGAATAGAGTCACAGTACAGCACAGCGCAGAATAGAGTCACAGTACAGCACAGCGCAGAATAGCGTCACAGCACAGCACAGTGCAGAATGGAGTCACAGTACGGAACAGAATAGAGTCACAGTATAGCACAGCACAGAATAGAGTCACAGTACAGGACAGTGCAGAATAGAGTCACAGTACAGCACAGCGCAGAATAGAGTCACAGTACAGCACAGCACAGAATAGAGTCACAGTACAGCACAGAATAGAGTCACAGTACAGTACAGAATAGAGTCACAGTGCAGCACAGAATAGAGTCACAGTACAGCACAGAATAGAGTCACAGTACAGCACAGAATAGAGTCACAGTACAGCACAGAATAGTCACAGTACAGTACAGCACAGCACAGAATAGAGTCACAGTACAGCACAGAATAGAGTCGCAGTACAGTACAGAATAGAGTCACAGTACAGCACAGTACAGAATAGAGTCACAGTACAGCACAGCACAAAATAGAGTCACAGTACAGCACAGCACAGAATAGAGTCACAGTACAGTATAGAGTCACAGTACAGCAGAGAATAGAGTCACAGTACAGCACAGAATAGAGTCACAGTACAGCGCAGAATAGAGTCACAGTACAGCACAGAATAGAGTCACAGTACAGCACAGCACAGAATAGAGTAACAGCACAGCACAGAATAGAGTCACAGTACAGCGCAGTGCAGAATACAGTCACAGTACAGCACAGCACAGAATAGAGTCACAGTACAGCAAGGCGCAGAATAGAGTCACAGAACAGCACAGTACAGAATAGAGTCACAGTACAGCACAGCACAGAATAGAGTCACAGTACAGCACAGCACAGAATAGAGTCACAGTACAGCACAGCACAGAATAGAGTCACAGTACAGCGCAGTGCAGAATAGAGTCACAGTACAGCACAGCACAGAATAGAGTCACAGTACAGCACAGAATAGAGTCACAGTACAGCACAGAATAGTGTCACAGTACAGCACAGAATAGAGTCACAGTACAGCACCATGCAGAATAGAGTCACAGTACAGCACAGCGCAGAATAGAGTCACAGTACAGCACAGCGCAGAATAGAGTCACAGTACAGCACAGCGCAGAATCGAGTCACAGTACAGCACAGCGCAGAATAGAGTCACAGTACAGCACAGCGCAGAATAGAGTCACAGTACAGCACAGCACAGAACATATTAGAGTCACAGTACAGCACAGCGCAGAATAGAGTCACAGTACAGCACAGCACAGATTAGAGTCACAGTACAGCACAGTACAGAATAGAGTCACAGTACAGCACAGCACATAATAGAGTCACAGTACAGCACAGCACAGAATAGAGTCACAGTACAGCACAGCACAGAATAGAGTCACAGTACAGCACAGCACAGAATATAGTCACAATAGAGTACAGTACAGTACAGAATAGTGTTACAGTACACAGTACAGAAGAGTCATGGGACAGAACAGTACAAAATAGAGTCACAGAACAGCACAGTACAGAAGAGAGTCACAGTACAGAATATTTACAACACAGCATAATACAGAAGAGTCACAGTACAGAAGAGTACAAAATAGAGTCACAGTAGAGTACAGCACTGTTCCGAATAGAGTCACAGTACAGCACAGAACAGTACAGACCAGCACAGTAAAGTACAGAATAGTTTCACAGTACAGCACAGCGCAGAATAGAGTCACAGTACAGCACAGAATAGAGTCACAGTACAGCACAGAATAGAGTCACAGTACAGCACAGTACAGAATAGAGTCACAGTACAGCACAGCACAAAATAGAGTCACAGTACAGCACAGCACAGAATAGAGTCACAGTACAGAATAGAGTCACAGTACAGCAGAGAATAGAGTCACAGTACAGCAGAGAATAGAGTCACAGTACAGCACAGAATAGAGTCACAGTACAGCACAGAATAAAGTCACAGTACAGCACAGAACAGAGTCACAGAACAGCACAGAACAGAGTCACAGTATAGCAAAGCACAGAACAGAGTCACAGTACAGCAAGGCGCAGAATACAGTCACAGAACAGCACAGTAGAGAATAGTGTCACAGTACAACACAGCACTGAATAGAGTCACAGTACAGCACAGAATAGAGTCACAGTACAGCACAGAATAGAGTCACAGCACAGCACAGAATAGAGTCACAGTGCAGCACAGAATAGTCACAGTACAGCACAGCACAGAATAGAGTCACAGTACAGCACAGAATAGAGTCACAGTACAGCACAGCATAGAGTCACAGTACAGTAAAGTACAGGATAGAGTCACAGCACAGTAAAGTACAGAATAGTTTCACAGTACAGTACAGCACAGTACAAAATAGTGTCACAGTAGAGCACAGCAGAGAAAACAGTCACAGTACAGTACAGCACAGCACAGAATAGAGTCAGAGTACAGCACAGCACAGAATAGAGTCACGGAACAGTACAGAATAGAGTCACAGAACAGTACAGAATAGAGTCACAGTACAGCACAGCACAGAATAGAGTCACAGTACAGCACAGAATAGAGTCACTGTACAGCACAGCACAGAATAGAGTCACAGTACAGCACAGAACAGTACAGACCAGCACAGTAAAGTACAGAATAGTTTCACAGTACAGCACAGCACAGAATAGTGTCACAGTACAGTACAGAATAGAGTCACAGTACAGCGCAGTGCAGAATAGAGTCACAGTACAGCGCAGTGCAGCATAGAGTCACAGTACAGCACAGCACAGAATAGAGTCACAGTACAGCACAGAATAGAGTCACAGTACAGCACAGCACAGAATAGAGTAACAGCACAGCACAGAATAGAGTCACAGTACAGCACAGCACAGAATAGAGTCACAGTACAGCACAGAACAGATTAGAGTCACAGTACAGCACAGCACAGAACATATTAGAGTCACAGTACAGCACAGCACAGAATAGAGTGACAGTACAGCACAGCACAGATTAGAGTCACAGAACACCAAAGTACAGAATAGAGTCACAGTACAGCACAGCACAGAATAGAGTCACAGTACAGCACAGCACAGAATAGAGTCACAGTACAGCACAGAATAGAGTCACAGTACAGCACAGCACAGAATAGAGTCACAGTACAGCACAGCACAGAATAGAGTCACAGTACAGCACAGAATAGAGTCACAGTACAGCACAGAATAAAGTCACAGTACAGCACAGAACAGAGTCACAGAACAGCACAGAACAGAGTCACAGTATAGCAAAGCACAGAACAGAGTCACAGTACAGCAAGGCGCAGAATACAGTCACAGTACAGCACAGTAGAGAATAGTGTCACAGTACAACACAGCACTGAATAGAGTCACAGTACAGCACAGAATAGAGTCACAGTACAGCACAGAATAGAGTCACAGCACAGCACAGAATAGAGTCACAGTACAGCCCAGTGCAGAATACAGTCACAGTACAGCACTGCACAGAATAGAGTCACACTACAGCAAGGCGCAGAATACAGTCACAGAACAGCACAGTAGAGAATAGTGTCACAGTACAACACAGCACTGAATAGAGTCACAGTACAGCACAGAATAGAGTCACAGTACAGCACAGAATAGAGTCACAGTACAGCACAGAATAGAGTCACAGTACAGCACAGCACAGAATAGAGTCACAGTACAGCACAGCACAGAATAGAGTCACAGTACAGCGCAGTGCAGAATAGAGTCACAGTACAGCACAGCACAGAATAGAGTCACAGTACAGCACAGAATAGAGTCACAGTACAGCACAGAATAGTGTCACAGTACAGCACAGAATAGAGTCACAGTACAGCACCATGCAGAATAGAGTCACAGTACAGAACAGCGCAGAATAGAGTCACAGTACAGCACAGCGCTGAATAGAGTCACAGTACAGCACAGCGCTGAACAGTCACAGGACAGCACAGCGCAGAATAGAGTCACAGTACAGCACAGCGCAGAATAGAGTCACAGTACAGCACAGCACAGAACATATTAAATTCACAGTACAGCACACCACAGAATAGAGTCACAGTACAGCACAGCCCAGATTAGAGTCACAGTACATCACAGTACAGAATAGAGTCACAGTACAGCACAACACAGAACAGAGTCACAGTTGAGCAGAGCACAGAATAGAGTCACAGTACAGCACAGCGCAGAATGGAGTCACAGTACAGCACAGCGCAGAATAGCGTCACAGCACAGCACTGTGCAGAATAGAGTCACAGTACGGAACAGAATAGAGTCACAGTATAGCACAGCACAGAATAGAGTCACAGTACAGGACAGTGCAGAATAGAGTCACAGTACAGCACAGCGCAGAATAGAGTCACAGTACAGCACAGCACAGAATAGAGTCACAGTACAGCACAGAATAGAGTCACGGTACAGTACAGAATAGAGTCACGGTACAGCACAGAATAGAGTCACAGTGCAGCACAGAATAGAGTCACAGTACAGCACAGCACAGAATAGAGTCACAGTACAGCACAGAATAGAGTCACAGTGCAGCACAGAATAGTCACAGTGCAGTACAGCACAGCACAGAATAGAGTCACAGTACAGCACAGAATAGAGTCACAGTACAGCACAGAATAGAGTCACAGTACAGCACAGAATAGAGTTAAAGTACAGCACAGAACATATTAGAGTCACAGTACAGCACAGTACAGAATAGAGTCACAGTACAGCACAGCACAAAATAGAGTCACAGTACAGCACAGCACATAATAGAGTCACAGTACAGAATAGAGTCACAGTACAGCAGAGAACAGAGTCACAGTACAGCACAGAATATAGTCACAATAGAGTACAGTACAGTACAGAATAGTGTTACAGTACACAGTACAGAAGAGTCATGGGACAGAACAGTACAAAATAGAGTCACAGAACAGCACAGTACAGAAGAGAGTCACAGTACAGAATATTTACAACACAGCATAATACAGAAGAGTCACAGTACAGAAGAGTACAAAATAGAGTCACAGTAGAGTACAGCACTGTTCCGAATAGAGTCACAGTACAGCACAGAACAGTACAGACCAGCACAGTAAAGTACAGAATAGTTTCACAGTACAGCACAGCGCAGAATAGAGTCACAGTACAGCACAGCACAGAATAGAGTCACAGTACAGCACAGAATAGAGTCACAGTACAGCACAGAATAGAGTCACAGTACAGCACAGAATAGAGTCACAGTGCAGCACAGAATAGAGTCACAGTACAGCACAGAATAGAGTCACAGTACAGCACAGAATAGAGTCACAGTACAGCACAGCGCAGAATAGAGTCACAGTACAGAGCAGTGCAGAAGAGAGTCACAGTATAGCGCAGAATAGAGTCACAGTACAGCACAGCGCAGAATAGAGTCACAGTACAGCACAGAACAGAGTCACAGTACAGCACAGCACAGAAGAGAGTCACAGTACAGCACGGCACAGAATAGAGTCACAGTACAGCACGGCACAGAATAGAGTCACAGTACAGCACAGCGCAGAATAGAGTCACAGTACAGCACAGCGCAGAATAGAGTCACAGTACAGCACAGCGCAGAATAGAGTCACAGTACAGCACAGCGCAGAATAGAGTCACAGTACAGCACAGCGCAGAATAGAGTCACAGTACAGCACATCGCAGAATAGAGTCACAGTACAGAACAGCGCAGAATAGAGTCACAGTACAGCACAGCGCAGAATAGAGTCACAGTACAGCACAGCACAGAATAGAGTCACAGTACAGCACAGAATAGAGTCATAGTACAGCACAGAATAGAATCACAGTACAGCACAGAATAGGGTCACAGTACTGCACAGCGCAGAATAGAGTCACAGTACAGTGCAGAATAGAGTCACAGTACAGCACAGTACAGAATCGAGTCACAGTACAGCACAGCGCAGAATAGAGTCACAGTACAGCACAGAATAGAGTCACAGTACAGCACAGAACAGAGTCACAGTACAGCACAGCGCAGAATAGAGTCACAGTACAGCACAGCGCAGGATAGAGTCACAGTACAGTACAGAATAGAGTCACAGTACAGCACAGCACAGAATAGAGTCACAGTACAGCACAGAATAGGGTCACAGTACTGCACAGCACAGAATAGAGTCACAGTACAGCACAGCGCAGAATAGAGTCACAGTACAGCACAGCACAGGATAGAGTCACAGTACAGTACAGAATAGAGTCACAGTACAGCACAGCACAGAATAGAGTCAAAGTACAGCACAGAATAGAGTCACAGTACAGTACAGAATAGAGTCACAGTACAGCACAGAATAGAGTCGCAGTACAGCGCAGAATACAGTCACAGTGCAGCACAGTGCAGAATAGATTCACAGTACAGCACAGCACAGAATAGAGTCACAGTACAGCACAGTATAGAGTCACAGTACAGCACAGAATAGTGTCACAGTACAGCACAGAATAGGGTCACAGTACTGCACAGAATAGGGTCACAGTACTGCACAGCACAGAACAGAGTCACAGCACAGCACAGAATAGAGTCTCAGTACAGCACAGGGGAGAATAGAGTCACGGTACAGCACAGTATAGAGTCACAGTACAGCACAGAATAGTGTCACAGTACAGCACAGAATAGGGTCACAGTACTGCACAGCACAGAATAGAGTCACAGCACAGCACAGAATAGAGTCACAGTACAGCACAGGGCAGAATAGAGTCACGGTGCAGCGCAGTGCAGAATAGAGTCACGGTACAGCACAGCGCACAAAAGAGTCACAGTTCAACACGGCACAGAATAGAGTCACAGTGCAGTACAGAATAGAGTACAGTACAGCACAGAATAGAGTCACACTACAGCACAGAATAGGGTCACAGTACTGCACAGCACAGAATAGAGTCACAGCACAGCACAGAATAGAGTCTCAGTACAGCACAGGGCAGAATAGAGTCACGGTACAGCGCAGTGCAGAATAGAGTCACAGTACAGCACGGCACAGAATAGAGTTACAGTACAGCACAGAATAGGGTCACAGTACTGCACAGCACAGAATAGAGTCACAGCACAGCACAGAATAGAGACACAGTACAGCACAGCGCAGAATAGAGTCACAGTACAGCACAGCGCAGAATGGAGTCACAGTACAGCACGGCACAGAATAGAGTCACAGTGCAGTACAGAATAGAGTCACAGTACAGCACAGCGCAGAATAGAGTCACAGTACAGCACAGCGCAGAATAGAGTCACAGTACAGCACAGCGCAGAACAGAGTCACAGTACAGCACAGCGCAGAATAGAGTCACAGTACAGCACAGCGCAGAATAGAGTCACAGTACAGCACAGAATACGGTCACAGTACAGCACAGCACAGAATAGAGTCACAGCACAGCACAGAATAGAGTCTCAGTACAGCACAGGGCAGAATAGAGTCACGGTACAGCGCAGTGCAGAATTGAGTCACAGTACAGCGCAGCGCACAATAGAGTCACAGTACAGTACGGCACAGAATAGAGTCACAGTGCAGTACAGAATAGAGTCACAGTGCAGCACAGTATAGAGTCACAGCACAGCACTGCAAAGAATAGAGTCACAGTACAGCACAGAATAGAGTCTCAGTACAGCACAGCACAGAATAGAGTCACAGCACAGCACAGAATAGAGTCTCAGTACAGCACAGGGCAGAATAGAGTCACGGTACAGCGCAGTGCAGAATAGAGTCACAGTACAGCACGGCACAGAATAGAGTTACAGTACAGCACAGAATAGGGTCACAGTACTGCACAGCACAGAATAGAGTCACAGCACAGCACAGAATAGAGACACAGTGCAGCACAGCGCAGAATAGAGTCACAGTACAGCACAGCGCAGAATAGAGTTACAGTACAGCACAGGGCAGAAGAGAGTCACAGTACAGTACAGAATAGAGTCACAGTACAGCACAGTGCAGAATAGAGTCACAGTACAGCACAGTAGAGTATAGTGTCACAGTACAGCACAGCGCAGAAGAGAGTCACAGTACAGCACAGCGCAGAATAGAGTCACAGTACAACACAGCACAGAATAGAGTCACAGTACAGCACAGAATAGAGTCACAGTACAGCACAGAAAAGTGTCACAGTACAGTACAGAATAGTGTCACAGTACTGCACAGCACAGAATAGAATCACAGCACAAGACAGAATAGAGTCACAGTACAGCACAGGGCAGAATAGAGTCACTGTACAGCACAGCGCAGAATGGAGTCACAGTACAGCACGGCACAGAATAGAGTCACAGTGCAGTACAGAATAGAGTCACAGTACAGCACAGCGCAGAATAGAGTCACAGTACAGCACAGCGCAGAATAGAGTCACAGTACAGCACAGCGCAGAACAGAGTCACAGTACAGCACAGCGCAGAATAGAGTCACAGTACAGCACAGCGCAGAATAGAGTCACAGTACAGCACAGAATACGGTCACAGTACAGCACAGCACAGAATAGAGTCACAGCACAGCACAGAATAGAGTCTCAGTACAGCACAGGGCAGAATAGAGTCACGGTACAGCGCAGTGCAGAATTGAGTCACAGTACAGCGCAGCGCACAATAGAGTCACAGTACAGTACGGCACAGAATAGAGTCACAGTGCAGTACAGAATAGAGTCAGAGTGCAGCACAGTATAGAGTCACAGCACAGCACTGCAAAGAATAGAGTCACAGTACAGCACAGTATAGAGTCACAGTACAACACAGAATAGAGTCACAGTACAGCACAGCACAGAATAGGGTCACAGCACAGCACAGAATAGAGTCACAGTACAGCACAGCACAGAACAGAGTTACAGTACAGCACAGAATAGAGTCACAGTACAGCACAGAATAGAGTCACAGTACTGCATAGTGCAGAATAGAGTCACAGTACTGCATAGTGCAGAATAGAGTCACGGTACAGCACAGTGCAGAATAGAGTCACAGTACATTACAGTGCAGAATAGAGTCACAGTACAGCACAGCGCAGAATAGAGTCACAGTACAGCACAGAATAGAGTCACAGTACAGCACAGCATAGAGTCACAGTACAGTAAAGTACAGGATAGAGTCACAGCACAGTAAAGTATAGAATAGTTTCACAGTACAGTACAGCGCAGTACAAAATAGTGTCACAGTAGAGCACAGCAGAGAAAACAGTCACAGTACAGTACAGCACAGCACAGAATAGAGTCAGAGTACAGCACAGCACAGAATAGAGTCACGGAACAGTACAGAATAGAGTCACAGAACAGTACAGAATAGAGTCACAGTACAGCACAGCACAGAATAGAGTCACAGTACAGCACAGAATAGAGTCACTGTACAGCACAGCACAGAATAGAGTCACAGTACAGCACAGAACAGTACAGACCAGCACAGTAAAGTACAGAATAGTTTCACAGTACAGCACAGCACAGAATAGAGTCACAGTACAGTACAGAATAGAGTCACAGTACAGCGCAGTGCAGAATAGAGTCACAGTACAGCGCAGTGCAGAATAGAGTCACAGTACAGCACAGCACAGAATAGAGTCACAGTACAGCACAGAATAGAGTCACAGTACAGCACAGAACAGATAAGAGTCACAGTACAGCACAGCACAGAACATATTAGAGTCACAGTACAGCACAGCACAGAATAGTGTCACAGTACAGCACAGAACAGATAAGAGTCACAGTACAGCACAGCACAGAACATATTAGAGTCACAGTACAGCACAGCACAGAATAGAGTGACAGTACAGCACAGCACAGATTAGAGTCACAGAACACCAAAGTACAGAATAGAGTCACAGTACAGCACAGCACAGAATAGAGTCACAGTACAGCACAGCGCAGAATAGAGTCACAGTACAGCACAGCGCAGAATAGAGTCACAGTACAGCACAGCGCAGAATAGAGTCACAGTACAGCACAGCGCAGAATAGAGTCACAGTACAGCACAGCACAGAATGGAGTAACAACACAGCACAGAATAGAGTCACAGTACAGCACAGCACAGAATAGAGTCACAGTACAGCGCAGTGCCGAATACAGTCACAGTACAGCGCAGAATAGAGTCACAGTACAGCACAGCACAGAATAGAGTCACAGTACAGCACAGCACAGAATATAGTCAAAGTACAGCACAGAATAGAGTTAAAGTACAGCACAGAACATATTAGAGTCACAGTACAGCACAGCACAGAATAGAGTGACAGTACAGCACAGCACAGATTAGAGTCACAGAACAGCACAGTACAGAATAGAGTCACAGTACAGCACAGCACAGAATATAGTCACAATAGAGTACAGTACAGTACAGAATAGTGTTACAGTACACAGTACAGAAGAGTCATGGGACAGAACAGTACAAAATAGAGTCACAGAACAGCACAGTACAGAAGAGAGTCACAGTACAGAATATTTACAACACAGCATAATACAGAAGAGTCACAGTACAGAAGAGTACAAAATAGAGTCACAGCAGAGTACAGCACTTTTTCCGAATAGAGTCACAGTACAGCACAGAACAGTACAGACCAGCACAGTAAAGTACAGAAAAGTTTCACAGTACAGCACAGCGCAGAATAGAGTCACAGTACAGCACAGAATAGAGTCACAGTACAGTACAGAATAGAGTCACAGTACAGCACAGAATAGAGTCACAGTGCAGCACAGAATAGAGTCACAGTACAGCACAGAATAGAGTCACAGTACAGCACAGAATAGAGTCACAGTGCAGCACAGAATAGTCACAGTACAGCACAGCACAGTCACAGTACAGCACTGCACAGAATAGAGTCACAGTACAGCACAGCACAGAATAGAGTCACAGTACAGCACATAATACAGTCACAGTACAGCACAGAATAGAGTCACAGTACAGCACAGAATAGAGTAACAGTGCAGCACAGAATAGTCACAGTACAGTACAGCACAGCACAGAATAGAGTCACAGTACAGCACAGAATAGAGTCACAGTACAGCACAGAACAGAGTCACAGTACAGCACAGAACAGAGTCACAGTACAGCACAGTACAGAATAGAGTCACAGTACAGCACAGCACAAAATAGAGTCACAGTACAGCACAGCACAGAATAGAGTCACAGTACAGAATTGAGTCACAGTACAGCAGAGAACAGAGTCACAGTACAGCACAGAATATAGTCACAATAGAGTACAGTACAGTACAGAATAGTGTTACAGTACACAGTACAGAAGAGTCATGGGACAGAACAGTACAAAATAGAGTCACAGAACAGCACAGTACAGAAGAGAGTCACAGTACAGAATATTTACAACACAGCATAATACAGAAGAGTCACAGTACAGAAGAGTACAAAATAGAGTCACAGTAGAGTACAGCACTGTTCCGAATAGAGTCACAGTACAGCACAGAACAGTACAGACCAGCACAGTAAAGTACAGAAAAGTTTCACAGTACAGCACAGCGCAGAATAGAGTCACAGTACAGCACAGAATAGAGTCACAGTACAGTACAGAATAGAGTCACAGTACAGCACAGTACAGAATAGAGTCACAGTACAGCACAGCACAAAATAGAGTCACAGTACAGCACAGCACAGAATAGAGTCACAGTACAGTATAGAGTCACAGTACAGCAGAGAATAGAGTCACAGTACAGCAGAGAATAGAGTCACAGTACAGCGCAGAATAGAGTCACAGTACAGCACAGAATAGAGTCACAGTACAGCACAGAATAGAGTCAAAGCACAGCACAGAATAGAGTCACAGTACAGCCCAGTGCAGAATACAGTCACAGTACAGCACTGCACAGAATAGAGTCACACTACAGCAAGGCGCAGAATACAGTCACAGAACAGCACAGTAGAGAATAGTGTCACAGTACAACACAGCACTGAATAGAGTCACAGTACAGCACAGAATAGAGTCACAGTACAGCACAGCACAGAATAGAGTCACAGTACAGCGCAGTGCAGAATAGAGTCACAGTACAGCACAGCACAGAATAGAGTCTCAGTACAGCACAGAATAGAGTCACAGTACAGCACAGAATAGTGTCACAGTACAGCACAGAATAGAGTCACAGTACAGCACCATGCAGAATAGAGTCACAGTACAGAACAGCGCAGAATAGAGTCACAGTACAGCACAGCGCTGAATAGAGTCACAGTACAGCACAGCGCTGAACAGTCACAGGACAGCACAGCGCAGAATAGAGTCACAGTACAGCACAGCGCAGAATAGAGTCACAGTACAGCACAGCACAGAACATATTAAATTCACAGTACAGCACACCACAGAATAGAGTCACAGTACAGCACAGCCCAGATTAGAGTCACAGTACAGCACAGTACAGAATAGAGTCACAGTACAGCACAGCACAAAATAGAGTCACAGTACAGCACAGCACAGAATAGAGTCACAGTACAGCAGAGAACAGAGTCACAGTACAGCACAGAATATAGTCACAATAGAGTACAGTACAGTACAGAATAGTGTTACAGTACACAGTACAGAAGAGTCATGGGACAGAACAGTTCAAAATAGAGTCACAGAACAGCACAGTACAGAAGAGAGTCACAGTACAGAATATTTACAACACAGCATAATACAGAAGAGTCACAGTACAGAAGAGTACAAAATAGAGTCACAGTACAGCACAGAATAGAGTCACAGTACAGTACAGAATAGAGTCACAGTACAGCACAGTACAGAATAGAGTCACAGTACAGCACAGCACAAAATAGAGTCACAGTACAGCACAGCACAGAATAGAGTCACAGTACAGAATAGAGTCACAGTACAGCAGAGAATAGAGTCACAGTACAGCAGAGAATAGAGTCACAGTACAGCACAGAATAGAGTCACAGTACAGCACAGAATAAAGTCACAGTACAGCACAGAACAGAGTCACAGAACAGCACAGAACAGAGTCACAGTATAGCAAAGCACAGAACAGAGTCACAGTACAGCAAGGCGCAGAATACAGTCACAGTACAGCACAGTAGAGAATAGTGTCACAGTACAACACAGCACTGAATAGAGTCACAGTACAGCACAGAATAGAGTCACAGTACAGCACAGAATAGAGTCACAGCACAGCACAGAATAGAGTCACAGTACAGCCCAATGCAGAATACAGTCACAGTACAGCACTGCACAGAATAGAGTCACACTACAGCAAGGCGCAGAATACAGTCACAGAACAGCACAGTAGAGAATAGTGTCACAGTACAACACAGCACTGAATAGAGTCACAGTACAGCACAGAATAGAGTCACAGTACAGCACAGAATAGAGTCACAGTACAGCACAGAATAGAGTCACAGTACAGCACAGCACAGAATAGAGTCACAGTACAGCACAGCACAGAATAGAGTCACAGTACAGCGCAGTGCAGAATAGAGTCACAGTACAGCACAGCACAGAATAGAGTCACAGTACAGCACAGAATAGAGTCACAGTACAGCACAGAATAGTGTCACAGTACAGCACAGAATAGAGTCACAGTACAGCACCATGCAGAATAGAGTCACAGTACAGAACAGCGCAGAATAGAGTCACAGTACAGCACAGCGCTGAATAGAGTCACAGTACAGCACAGCGCTGAACAGTCACAGGACAGCACAGCGCAGAATAGAGTCACAGTACAGCACAGCGCAGAATAGAGTCACAGTACAGCACAGCACAGAACATATTAAATTCACAGTACAGCACACCACAGAATAGAGTCACAGTACAGCACAGCCCAGATTAGAGTCACAGTACATCACAGTACAGAATAGAGTCACAGTACAGCACAACACAGAACAGAGTCACAGTTGAGCAGAGCACAGAATAGAGTCACAGTACAGCACAGCGCAGAATGGAGTCACAGTACAGCACAGCGCAGAATAGCGTCACAGCACAGCACTGTGCAGAATAGAGTCACAGTACGGAACAGAATAGAGTCACAGTATAGCACAGCACAGAATAGAGTCACAGTACAGGACAGTGCAGAATAGAGTCACAGTACAGCACAGCGCAGAATAGAGTCACAGTAAAGCACAGCACAGAATAGAGTCACAGTACAGCACAGAATAGAGTCACGGTACAGTACAGAATAGAGTCACGGTACAGCACAGAATAGAGTCACAGTGCAGCACAGAATAGAGTCACAGTACAGCACAGAATAGAGTCACAGTACAGCACAGAATAGAGTCACAGTGCAGCACAGAATAGTCACAGTACAGTACAGCACAGCACAGAATAGAGTCACAGTACAGCACAGAATAGAGTCACAGTACAGCACAGAATAGAGTCACAGTACAGCACAGAACAGAGTCACAGTACAGCACAGAACAGAGTCACAGTACAGCACAGTACAGAATAGAGTCACAGTACAGCACAGCACAAAATAGAGTCACAGTACAGCACAGCACAGAATAGAGTCACAGTACAGAATAGAGTCACAGTACAGCAGAGAACAGAGTCACAGTACAGCACAGAATATAGTCACAATAGAGTACAGTACAGTACAGAATAGTGTTACAGTACACAGTACCGAAGAGTCATGGGACAGAACAGTACAAAATAGAGTCACAGAACAGCACATTACAGAAGAGAGTCACAGTACAGAATATTTACAACACAGCATAGTACAGAAGAGTCACAGTACAGAAGAGTACAAAATAGAGTCACAGTAGAGTACAGCACTGTTCCGAATAGAGTCACAGTACAGCACAGAACAGTACAGACCAGCACAGTAAAGTACAGAATAGTTTCACAGTACAGCACAGCGCAGAATAGAGTCACAGTACAGCACAGCGCAGAATAGAGTCACAGTACAGCACAGAATAGAGTCACAGTACAGTACAGAATAGAGTCACAGTACAGCACAGAATAGAGTCACAGTACAGCACAGAATAGAGTCACAGTGCAGCACAGAATAGAGTCACAGTACAGCACAGAATAGAGTCACAGTACAGCACAGAATAGAGTCACAGTACAGCACAGCGCAGAATAGAGTCACAGTACAGAGCAGTGCAGAAGAGAGTCACAGTATAGCGCAGAATAGAGTCACAGTACAGCACAGCGCAGAATAGAGTCACAGTACAGCACAGAACAGAGTCACAGTACAGCACAGCACAGAAGAGAGTCACAGTACAGCACGGCACAGAATAGAGTCACAGTACAGCACGGCACAGAATAGAGTCACAGTACAGCACAGCGCAGAATAGTCACAGTACAGCACAGCGCAGAATAGTCACAGTACAGCACAGCGCAGAATAGTCACAGTACAGCACAGCGCAGAATAGAGTCACAGTACAGCACAGCGCAGAATAGAGTCACAGTACAGCACATCGCAGAATAGAGTCACAGTACAGCACAGCGCAGAATAGAGTCACAGTACAGCACAGCGCAGAATAGAGTCACAGTACAGCACAGCACAGAATAGAGTCACAGTACAGCACAGAATAGAGTCACAGTACAGCACAGAATAGAATCACAGTACAGCACAGAATAGGGTCACAGTACTGCACAGCGCAGAATAGAGTCACAGTACAGCGCAGAATAGAGTCACAGTACAGCACAGTACAGAATGGAGTCACAGTACAGCACAGCGCAGAATAGAGTCACAGTACAGCACAGAATAGAGTCACAGTACAGCACAGAACAGAGTCACAGTACAGCACAGCGCAGAATAGAGTCACAGCACAGCACAGCGCAGGATAGAGTCACAGTACAGTACAGAATAGAGTCACAGTACAGCACAGCACAGAATAGAGTCACAGTACAGCACAGAATAGGGTCTCAGTACTGCACAGCACAGAAGAGAGTCACAGTACATCACAGCGCAGAATAGAGTCACAGCACAGCACAGCGCAGGATAGAGTCACAGTACAGTACAGAATAGAGTCACAGTACAGCACAGCACAGAATAGAGTCACAGTACAGCACAGAATAGGGTCACAGTACTGCACAGCACAGAATAGAGTCACAGTACAGCACAGAATAGAGTCGCAGTACAGCGCAGAATACAGTCACAGTGCAGCACAGTGCAGAATAGATTCACAGTACAGCACAGCACAGAATAGAGTCACAGTACAGCACAGTATAGAGTCACAGTACAGCACAGAATAGTGTCACAGTACAGCACAGAATAGGGTCACAGTACTGCACAGAATAGGGTCACAGTACTGCACAGCACAGAACAGAGTCACAGCACAGCACAGAATAGAGTCTCAGTACAGCACAGGGGAGAATAGAGTCACGGTACAGCACAGTATAGAGTCACAGTACAGCACAGAATAGTGTCACAGTACAGCACAGAATAGGGTCACAGTACTGCACAGCACAGAATAGAGTCACAGCACAGCACAGAATAGAGTCTCAGTACAGCACAGGGCAGAATAGAGTCACGGTGCAGCGCAGTGCAGAATAGAGTCACGGTACAGCACAGCGCACAAAAGAGTCACAGTTCAACACGGCACAGAATAGAGTCACAGTGCACTACAGAATAGAGTACAGTACAGCACAGAATAGAGTCACACTACAGCACAGAATAGGGTCACAGTACTGCACAGCACAGAATAGAGTCACAGCACAGCACAGAATAGAGTCTCAGTACAGCACAGGGCAGAATAGAGTCACGGTACAGCGCAGTGCAGAATAGAGTCACAGTACAGCACGGCACAGAATAGAGTCACAGCACAGCACAGAATAGAGGCACAGTACAGCACAGGGCAGAATAGAGTCACTGTACAGCACAGCGCAGAATGGAGTCACAGTACAGCACGGCACAGAATAGAGTCACAGTGCAGTACAGAATAGAGTCACAGTACAGCACAGCGCAGAATAGAGTCACAGTACAGCACAGCGCAGAATAGAGTCACAGTACAGCACAGCGCAGAACAGAGTCACAGTACAGCACAGCGCAGAATAGAGTCACAGTACAGCACAGCGCAGAATAGAGTCACAGTACAGCACAGAATACGGTCACAGTACAGCACAGCACAGAATAGAGTCACAGCACAGCACAGAATAGAGTCACAGTACAGCACAGCGCAGAATAGAGTCACAGTACAGCACAGCGCAGAACAGAGTCACAGTACAGCACAGCGCAGAATTGAGTCACAGTACAGCACAGAATAGAGTCACAGTACAGCACAGAATAGAATCACAGTACAGCACAGAATAGGGTCACAGTACTGCACAGCGCAGAATAGAGTCACAGTACAGCGCAGAATAGAGTCACAGTACAGCACAGTACAGAATGGAGTCACAGTACAGCACAGCGCAGAATAGAGTCACAGTACAGCACAGAATAGAGTCACAGTACAGCACAGAACAGAGTCACAGTACAGCACAGCGCAGAATAGAGTCACAGCACAGCACAGCGCAGGATAGAGTCACAGTACAGTACAGAATAGAGTCACAGTACAGCACAGCACAGAATAGAGTCACAGTACAGCACAGAATAGGGTCACAGTACTGCACAGCACAGAAGAGAGTCACAGTACATCACAGCGCAGAATAGAGTCACAGCACAGCACAGCGCAGGATAGAGTCACAGTACAGTACAGAATAGAGTCACAGTACAGCACAGCACAGAATAGAGTCACAGTACAGCACAGAATAGGGTCACAGTACTGCACAGCACAGAATAGAGTCACAGTACAGCACAGAATAGAGTCGCAGTACAGCGCAGAATACAGTCACAGTGCAGCACAGTGCAGAATAGATTCACAGTACAGCACAGCACAGAATAGAGTCACAGTACAGCACAGTATAGAGTCACAGTACAGCACAGAATAGTGTCACAGTACAGCACAGAATAGGGTCACAGTACTGCACAGAATAGGGTCACAGTACTGCACAGCACAGAACAGAGTCACAGCACAGCACAGAATAGAGTCTCAGTACAGCACAGGGGAGAATAGAGTCACGGTACAGCACAGTATAGAGTCACAGTACAGCACAGAATAGTGTCACAGTACAGCACAGAATAGGGTCACAGTACTGCACAGCACAGAATAGAGTCACAGCACAGCACAGAATAGAGTCTCAGTACAGCACAGGGCAGAATAGAGTCACGGTGCAGCGCAGTGCAGAATAGAGTCACGGTACAGCACAGCGCACAAAAGGTCACAGTTCAACACGGCACAGAATAGAGTCACAGTGCAGTACAGAATAGAGTACAGTACAGCACAGAATAGAG
This sequence comes from Mobula hypostoma, assembly GCF_963921235.1. NCBI lineage: Eukaryota > Metazoa > Chordata > Chondrichthyes > Myliobatiformes > Myliobatidae > Mobula > Mobula hypostoma. The sequence continues at coordinate 97,253,600 of NC_086103.1, read as the reverse complement.
TCACACTACAGCACAGAATAGGGTCACAGTACTGCACAGCACAGAATAGAGTCACAGCACAGCACAGAATAGAGTCTCAGTACAGCACAGGGCAGAATAGAGTCACGGTACAGCGCAGTGCAGAATAGAGTCACAGTACAGCACGGCACAGAATAGAGTTACAGTACAGCACAGAATAGGGTCACAGTACTGCACAGCACAGAATAGAGTCACAGCACAGCACAGAATAGAGACACAGTACAGCACAGGGCAGAATAGAGTCACGGTACAGCACAGCGCACAAAAGAGTCACAGTTCAACACGGCACAGAATAGAGTCACAGTGCAGTACAGAATAGAGTACAGTACAGCACAGAATAGAGTCACAGTACAGCACAGAATAGGGTCACAGTACTGCACAGCACAGAATAGAGTCACAGCACAGCACAGAATAGAGTCACAGCACAGCACAGGGCAGAATAGAGTCACGGTACAGCGCAGTGCAGAATAGAGTCACAGTACAGCACGGCACAGAATAGAGTTACAGTACAGCACAGAATAGGGTCACAGTACTGCACAGCACAGAATAGAGTCACAGCACAGCACAGAATAGAGACACAGTACAGCACAGGGCAGAATAGAGTCACTGTACAGCACAGCGCAGAATGGAGTCACAGTACAGCACGGCACAGAATAGAGTCACAGTGCAGTACAGAATAGAGTCACAGTACAGCACAGCGCAGAATAGAGTCACAGTACAGCACAGCGCAGAATAGAGTCACAGTACAGCACAGCGCAGAACAGAGTCACAGTACAGCACAGCGCAGAATAGAGTCACAGTACAGCACAGCGCAGAATAGAGTCACAGTACAGCACAGAATACGGTCACAGTACAGCACAGCACAGAATAGAGTCACAGCACAGCACAGAATAGAGTCACAGTACAGCACAGCGCAGAATAGAGTCACAGTACAGCACAGCGCAGAACAGAGTCACAGTACAGCACAGCGCAGAATTGAGTCACAGTACAGCACAGAATAGAGTCACAGTACAGCACAGAATAGAATCACAGTACAGCACAGAATAGGGTCACAGTACTGCACAGCGCAGAATAGAGTCACAGTACAGCGCAGAATAGAGTCACAGTACAGCACAGTACAGAATGGAGTCACAGTACAGCACAGCGCAGAATAGAGTCACAGTACAGCACAGAATAGAGTCACAGTACAGCACAGAACAGAGTCACAGTACAGCACAGCGCAGAATAGAGTCACAGCACAGCACAGCGCAGGATAGAGTCACAGTACAGTACAGAATAGAGTCACAGTACAGCACAGCACAGAATAGAGTCACAGTACAGCACAGAATAGGGTCACAGTACTGCACAGCACAGAAGAGAGTCACAGTACATCACAGCGCAGAATAGAGTCACAGCACAGCACAGCGCAGGATAGAGTCACAGTACAGTACAGAATAGAGTCACAGTACAGCACAGCACAGAATAGAGTCACAGTACAGCACAGAATAGGGTCACAGTACTGCACAGCACAGAATAGAGTCACAGTACAGCACAGAATAGAGTCGCAGTACAGCGCAGAATACAGTCACAGTGCAGCACAGTGCAGAATAGATTCACAGTACAGCACAGCACAGAATAGAGTCACAGTACAGCACAGTATAGAGTCACAGTACAGCACAGAATAGTGTCACAGTACAGCACAGAATAGGGTCACAGTACTGCACAGAATAGGGTCACAGTACTGCACAGCACAGAACAGAGTCACAGCACAGCACAGAATAGAGTCTCAGTACAGCACAGGGGAGAATAGAGTCACGGTACAGCACAGTATAGAGTCACAGTACAGCACAGAATAGTGTCACAGTACAGCACAGAATAGGGTCACAGTACTGCACAGCACAGAATAGAGTCACAGCACAGCACAGAATAGAGTCTCAGTACAGCACAGGGCAGAATAGAGTCACGGTGCAGCGCAGTGCAGAATAGAGTCACGGTACAGCACAGCGCACAAAAGGTCACAGTTCAACACGGCACAGAATAGAGTCACAGTGCAGTACAGAATAGAGTACAGTACAGCACAGAATAGAGTCACACTACAGCACAGAATAGGGTCACAGTACTGCACAGCACAGAATAGAGTCACAGCACAGCACAGAATAGAGTCTCAGTACAGCACAGGGCAGAATAGAGTCACGGTACAGCGCAGTGCAGAATAGAGTCACAGTACAGCACGGCACAGAATAGAGTTACAGTACAGCACAGAATAGGGTCACAGTACTGCACAGCACAGAATAGAGTCACAGCACAGCACAGAATAGAGACACAGTACAGCACAGGGCAGAATAGAGTCACGGTACAGCACAGCGCACAAAAGAGTCACAGTTCAACACGGCACAGAATAGAGTCACAGTGCAGTACAGAATAGAGTACAGTACAGCACAGAATAGAGTCACAGTACAGCACAGAATAGGGTCACAGTACTGCACAGCACAGAATAGAGTCACAGCACAGCACAGAATAGAGTCACAGCACAGCACAGGGCAGAATAGAGTCACGGTACAGCGCAGTGCAGAATAGAGTCACAGTACAGCACGGCACAGAATAGAGTTACAGTACAGCACAGAATAGGGTCACAGTACTGCACAGCACAGAATAGAGTCACAGCACAGCACAGAATAGAGACACAGTGCAGCACAGCGCAGAATAGAGTCACAGTACAGCACAGCGCAGAATAGAGTCACAGTACAGCACAGGGCAGAAGAGAGTCACAGTACAGTACAGAATAGAGTCACAGTACAGCACAGTGCAGAATAGAGTCACAGTACAGCACAGTAGAGTATAGTGTCACAGTACAGCACAGCGCAGAAGAGAGTCACAGTACAGCACAGCGCAGAATAGAGTCACAGTACAACACAGCACAGAATAGAGTCACAGTACAGCACAGAATAGAGTCACAGTACAGCACAGAAAAGTGTCACAGTACAGTACAGAATAGTGTCACATACTGCACAGCACAGAATAGAATCACAGCACAAGACAGAATAGAGTCACAGTACAGCACAGGGCAGAATAGAGTCACTGTACAGCACAGCGCAGAATGGAGTCACAGTACAGCACGGCACAGAATAGAGTCACAGTGCAGTACAGAATAGAGTCACAGTACAGCACAGCGCAGAATAGAGTCACAGTACAGCACAGCGCAGAATAGAGTCACAGTACAGCACAGCGCAGAACAGAGTCACAGTACAGCACAGCGCAGAATAGAGTCACAGTACATCACAGCGCAGAATAGAGTCACAGCACAGCACAGCGCAGGATAGAGTCACAGTACAGTACAGAATAGAGTCACAGTACAGCACAGCACAGAATAGAGTCACAGTACAGCACAGAATAGGGTCACAGTACTGCACAGCACAGAATAGAGTCACAGTACAGCACAGAATAGAGTCGCAGTACAGCGCAGAATACAGTCACAGTGCAGCACAGTGCAGAATAGATTCACAGTACAGCACAGCACAGAATAGAGTCACAGTACAGCACAGTATAGAGTCACAGTACAGCACAGAATAGTGTCACAGTACAGCACAGAATAGGGTCACAGTACTGCACAGAATAGGGTCACAGTACTGCACAGCACAGAACAGAGTCACAGCACAGCACAGAATAGAGTCTCAGTACAGCACAGGGGAGAATAGAGTCACGGTACAGCACAGTATAGAGTCACAGTACAGCACAGAATAGTGTCACAGTACAGCACAGAATAGGGTCACAGTACTGCACAGCACAGAATAGAGTCACAGCACAGCACAGAATAGAGTCTCAGTACAGCACAGGGCAGAATAGAGTCACGGTGCAGCGCAGTGCAGAATAGAGTCACGGTACAGCACAGCGCACAAAAGAGTCACAGTTCAACACGGCACAGAATAGAGTCACAGCACAGCACAGAATAGAGTCTCAGTACAGCACAGGGCAGAATAGAGTCACGGTACAGCGCAGTGCAGAATAGAGTCACAGTACAGCACGGCACAGAATAGAGTTACAGTACAGCACAGAATAGGGTCACAGTACTGCACAGCACAGAATAGAGTCACAGCACAGCACAGAATAGAGACACAGTACAGCACAGGGCAGAATAGAGTCACGGTACAGCACAGCGCACAAAAGAGTCACAGTTCAACACGGCACAGAATAGAGTCACAGTGCAGTACAGAATAGAGTACAGTACAGCACAGAATAGAGTCACAGTACAGCACAGAATAGGGTCACAGTACTGCACAGCACAGAATAGAGTCACAGCACAGCACAGAATAGAGTCACAGCACAGCACAGGGCAGAATAGAGTCACGGTACAGCGCAGTGCAGAATAGAGTCACAGTACAGCACGGCACAGAATAGAGTTACAGTACAGCACAGAATAGGGTCACAGTACTGCACAGCACAGAATAGAGTCACAGCACAGCACAGAATAGAGACACAGTGCAGCACAGCGCAGAATAGAGTCACAGTACAGCACAGCGCAGAATAGAGTCACAGTACAGCACAGGGCAGAAGAGAGTCACAGTACAGTACAGAATAGAGTCACAGTACAGCACAGTGCAGAATAGAGTCACAGTACAGCACAGTAGAGTATAGTGTCACAGTACAGCACAGCGCAGAAGAGAGTCACAGTACAGCACAGCGCAGAATAGAGTCACAGTACAACACAGCACAGAATAGAGTCACAGTACAGCACAGAATAGAGTCACAGTACAGCACAGAAAAGTGTCACAGTACAGTACAGAATAGTGTCACATACTGCACAGCACAGAATAGAATCACAGCACAAGACAGAATAGAGTCACAGTACAGCACAGGGCAGAATAGAGTCACTGTACAGCACAGCGCAGAATGGAGTCACAGTACAGCACGGCACAGAATAGAGTCACAGTGCAGTACAGAATAGAGTCACAGTACAGCACAGCGCAGAATAGAGTCACAGTACAGCACAGCGCAGAATAGAGTCACAGTACAACACAGCGCAGAACAGAGTCACAGTACAGCACAGCGCAGAATAGAGTCACAGTACATCACAGCGCAGAATAGAGTCACAGCACAGCACAGCGCAGGATAGAGTCACAGTACAGTACAGAATAGAGTCACAGTACAGCACAGCACAGAATAGAGTCACAGTACAGCACAGAATAGGGTCACAGTACTGCACAGCACAGAATAGAGTCACAGTACAGCACAGAATAGAGTCGCAGTACAGCGCAGAATACAGTCACAGTGCAGCACAGTGCAGAATAGATTCACAGTACAGCACAGCACAGAATAGAGTCACAGTACAGCACAGTATAGAGTCACAGTACAGCACAGAATAGTGTCACAGTACAGCACAGAATAGGGTCACAGTACTGCACAGAATAGGGTCACAGTACTGCACAGCACAGAACAGAGTCACAGCACAGCACAGAATAGAGTCTCAGTACAGCACAGGGGAGAATAGAGTCACGGTACAGCACAGTATAGAGTCACAGTACAGCACAGAATAGTGTCACAGTACAGCACAGAATAGGGTCACAGTACTGCACAGCACAGAATAGAGTCACAGCACAGCACAGAATAGAGTCTCAGTACAGCACAGGGCAGAATAGAGTCACGGTGCAGCGCAGTGCAGAATAGAGTCACGGTACAGCACAGCGCACAAAAGAGTCACAGTTCAACACGGCACAGAATAGAGTCACAGTGCAGTACAGAATAGAGTACAGTACAGCACAGAATAGAGTCACACTACAGCACAGAATAGGGTCACAGTACTGCACAGCACAGAATAGAGTCACAGCACAGCACAGAATAGAGTCTCAGTACAGCACAGGGCAGAATAGAGTCACGGTACAGCGCAGTGCAGAATAGAGTCACAGTACAGCACGGCACAGAATAGAGTTACAGTACAGCACAGAATAGGGTCACAGTACTGCACAGCACAGAATAGAGTCACAGCACAGCACAGAATAGAGACACAGTACAGCACAGGGCAGAATAGAGTCACTGTACAGCACAGCGCAGAATGGAGTCACAGTACAGCACGGCACAGAATAGAGTCACAGTGCAGTACAGAATAGAGTCACAGTACAGCACAGCGCAGAATAGAGTCACAGTACAGCACAGCGCAGAATAGAGTCACAGTACAGCACAGCGCAGGACAGAGTCACAGTACAGCACAGCGCAGAATAGAGTCACAGTACAGCACAGCGCAGAATAGAGTCACAGTACAGCACAGAATACGGTCACAGTACAGCACAGCACAGAATAGAGTCACAGCACAGCACAGAATAGAGTCACAGTACAGCACAGCGCAGAATAGAGTCACAGTACAGCACAGCGCAGAACAGAGTCACAGTACAGCACAGCGCAGAATTGAGTCACAGTACAGCACAGAATAGAGTCACAGTACAGCACAGAATAGAATCACAGTACAGCACAGAATAGGGTCACAGTACTGCACAGCGCAGAATAGAGTCACAGTACAGCGCAGAATAGAGTCACAGTACAGCACAGTACAGAATGGAGTCACAGTACAGCACAGCGCAGAATAGAGTCACAGTACAGCACAGAATAGAGTCACAGTACAGCACAGAACAGAGTCACAGTACAGCACAGCGCAGAATAGAGTCACAGCACAGCACAGCGCAGGATAGAGTCACAGTACAGTACAGAATAGAGTCACAGTACAGCACAGCACAGAATAGAGTCACAGTACAGCACAGAATAGGGTCACAGTACTGCACAGCACAGAAGAGAGTCACAGTACATCACAGCGCAGAATAGAGTCACAGCACAGCACAGCGCAGGATAGAGTCACAGTACAGTACAGAATAGAGTCACAGTACAGCACAGCACAGAATAGAGTCACAGTACAGCACAGAATAGGGTCACAGTACTGCACAGCACAGAATAGAGTCACAGTACAGCACAGAATAGAGTCGCAGTACAGCGCAGAATACAGTCACAGTGCAGCACAGTGCAGAATAGATTCACAGTACAGCACAGCACAGAATAGAGTCACAGTACAGCACAGTATAGAGTCACAGTACAGCACAGAATAGTGTCACAGTACAGCACAGAATAGGGTCACAGTACTGCACAGAATAGGGTCACAGTACTGCACAGCACAGAACAGAGTCACAGCACAGCACAGAATAGAGTCTCAGTACAGCACAGGGGAGAATAGAGTCACGGTACAGCACAGTATAGAGTCACAGTACAGCACAGAATAGTGTCACAGTACAGCACAGAATAGGGTCACAGTACTGCACAGCACAGAATAGAGTCACAGCACAGCACAGAATAGAGTCTCAGTACAGCACAGGGCAGAATAGAGTCACGGTGCAGCGCAGTGCAGAATAGAGTCACGGTACAGCACAGCGCACAAAAGGTCACAGTTCAACACGGCACAGAATAGAGTCACAGTGCAGTACAGAATAGAGTACAGTACAGCACAGAATAGAGTCACACTACAGCACAGAATAGGGTCACAGTACTGCACAGCACAGAATAGAGTCACAGCACAGCACAGAATAGAGTCTCAGTACAGCACAGGGCAGAATAGAGTCACGGTACAGCGCAGTGCAGAATAGAGTCACAGTACAGCACGGCACAGAATAGAGTTACAGTACAGCACAGAATAGGGTCACAGTACTGCACAGCACAGAATAGAGTCACAGCACAGCACAGAATAGAGACACAGTACAGCACAGGGCAGAATAGAGTCACGGTACAGCACAGCGCACAAAAGAGTCACAGTTCAACACGGCACAGAATAGAGTCACAGTGCAGTACAGAATAGAGTACAGTACAGCACAGAATAGAGTCACAGTACAGCACAGAATAGGGTCACAGTACTGCACAGCACAGAATAGAGTCACAGCACAGCACAGAATAGAGTCACAGCACAGCACAGGGCAGAATAGAGTCACGGTACAGCGCAGTGCAGAATAGAGTCACAGTACAGCACGGCACAGAATAGAGTTACAGTACAGCACAGAATAGGGTCACAGTACTGCACAGCACAGAATAGAGTCACAGCACAGCACAGAATAGAGACACAGTGCAGCACAGCGCAGAATAGAGTCACAGTACAGCACAGCGCAGAATAGAGTCACAGTACAGCACAGGGCAGAAGAGAGTCACAGTACAGTACAGAATAGAGTCACAGTACAGCACAGTGCAGAATAGAGTCACAGTACAGCACAGTAGAGTATAGTGTCACAGTACAGCACAGCGCAGAAGAGAGTCACAGTACAGCACAGCGCAGAATAGAGTCACAGTACAACACAGCACAAAATAGAGTCACAGTACAGCACAGAATAGAGTCACAGTACAGCACAGAAAAGTGTCACAGTACAGTACAGAATAGTGTCACATACTGCACAGCACAGAATAGAATCACAGCACAAGACAGAATAGAGTCACAGTACAGCACAGGGCAGAATAGAGTCACTGTACAGCACAGCGCAGAATGGAGTCACAGTACAGCACGGCACAGAATAGAGTCACAGTGCAGTACAGAATAGAGTCACAGTACAGCACAGCGCAGAATAGAGTCACAGTACAGCACAGCGCAGAATAGAGTCACAGTACAGCACAGCGCAGAACAGAGTCACAGTACAGCACAGCGCAGAATAGAGTCACAGTACAGCACAGCGCAGAATAGAGTCACAGTACAGCACAGAATACGGTCACAGTACAGCACAGCACAGAATAGAGTCACAGCACAGCACAGAATAGAGTCTCAGTACAGCACAGGGCAGAATAGAGTCACGGTACAGCGCAGTGCAGAATTGAGTCACAGTACAGCGCAGCGCACAATAGAGTCACAGTACAGTACGGCACAGAATAGAGTCACAGTGCAGTACAGAATAGAGTCACAGTGCAGCACAGTATAGAGTCACAGCACAGCACTGCAAAGAATAGAGTCACAGTACAGCACAGTATAGAGTCACAGTACAACACAGAATAGAGTCACAGTACAGCACAGCACAGAATAGGGTCACAGCACAGCACAGAATAGAGTCACAGTACAGCACAGCACAGAATAGAGTTACAGTACAGCACAGAATAGAGTCACAGTACAGCACAGAATAGAGTCACAGTACTGCATAGTGCAGAATAGAGTCACAGTACTGCATAGTGCAGAATAGAGTCACGGTACAGCACAGTGCAGAATAGAGTCACAGTACATTACAGTGCAGAATAGAGTCACAGTACAGCACAGCGCAGAATAGAGTCACAGTACAGCACAGAATAGAGTCACAGTACAGCACAGCATAGAGTCACAGTACAGTAAAGTACAGGATAGAGTCACAGCACAGTAAAGTATAGAATAGTTTCACAGTACAGTACAGCGCAGTACAAAATAGTGTCACAGTAGAGCACAGCAGAGAAAACAGTCACAGTACAGTACAGCACAGCACAGAATAGAGTCACAGTACAGCACAGCACAGAATAGAGTCACGGAACAGTACAGAATAGAGTCACAGAACAGTACAGAATAGAGTCACAGTACAGCACAGCACAGAATAGAGTCACAGTACAGCACAGTATAGAGTCACTGTACAGCACAGCACAGAATAGAGTCACAGTACAGCACAGAACAGTACAGACCAGCACAGTAAAATACAGAATAGTTTCACAGTACAGCACAGCACAGAATAGAGTCACAGTACAGTAAAGAATAGAGTCACAGTACAGCGCAGTGCAGAATAGAGTCACAGTACAGCGCAGTGCAGAATGGAGTCACAGTACAGCACAGCACAGAATAGAGTCACAGTACAGCACAGAATAGAGTCACAGTACAGCACAGCACAGAATAGAGTAACAGCACAGCACAGAATCGCGTCACAGTACAGCACAGCACAGAATAGAGTCACAGTACAGCACAGAACAGATTAGAGTCACAGTACAGCACAGCACAGAACATATTAGAGTCACAGTACAGCACAGCACAGAATAGAGTGATAGTACAGCACAGCACAGATTAGAGTCACAGAACACCAAAGTACAGAATAGAGTCACAGTACAGCACAGCACAGAATAGAGTCACAGTACAGCACAGAACAGAGTCACAGTTGAGCACAGCACAGAATAGAGTCACAGTACAGCACAGCGCAGAATAGAGTCACAGTACAGCACAGAATAGAGTCACAGTACAGCACAGAATAGAGTCACAGTACAGCACAGCACAGAATAGAGTCACAGTACAGCACAGAATAGAGTCACAGTACAGCACAGAATAGTGTCACAGTACAGCACAGAATAGAGTCACAGTACAGCACCATGCAGAATAGAGTCACAGTACAGAACAGCGCAGAATAGAGTCACAGTACAGCACAGCGCTGAATAGAGTCACAGTACAGCACAGCGCTGAACAGTCACAGGACAGCACAGCGCAGAATAGTGTCACAGTACAGCACAGCGCAGAATAGAGTCACAGTACAGCACAGCGCAGAATAGAGTCACAGTACAGCACAGCCCAGATTAGAGTCACAGTACATCACAGTACAGAATAGAGTCACAGTACAGCACAACACAGAACAGAGTCACAGTTGAGCAGAGCACAGAATAGAGTCACAGTACAGCACAGCGCAGAATGGAGTCACAGTACAGCACAGCGCAGAATAGCGTCACAGCACAGCACAGTGCAGAATGGAGTCACAGTACGGAACAGAATAGAGTCACAGTATAGCACAGCACAGAATAGAGTCACAGTACAGGACAGTGCAGAATAGAGTCACAGTACAGCACAGCGCAGAATAGCGTCACAGTACAGCACAGCACAGAATAGAGTCACAGTACAGCACAGAATAGAGTCACGGTACAGTACAGAATAGAGTCACAGTGCAGCACAGAATAGAGTCACAGTACAGCACAGAATAGAGTCACAGTACAGCACGGAATAGAGTCACAGTGCAGCACAGAATAGTCACAGTACAGTACAGCACAGCACAGAATAGAGTCACAGTACAGCACAGAATAGAGTCACAGTACAGCACAGAATAGAGTCACAGTACAGCACAGAACAGAGTCACAGTACAGCACAGAACAGAGTCACAGTACAGCACAGTACAGAATAGAGTCACAGTACAGCACAGCACAAAATAGAGTCACAGTACAGCACAGCACAGAATAGAGTCACAGTACAGAATAGAGTCACAGTACAGCAGAGAACAGAGTCACAGTACATCACAGAATATAGTCACAATAGAGTACAGTACAGTACAGAATAGTGTTACAGTACACAGTACAGAAGAGTCATGGGACAGAACAGTACAAAATAGAGTCACAGAACAGCACAGTACAGAAGAGAGTCACAGTACAGAATATTTACAACACAGCATAATACAGAAGAGTCACAGTACAGAAGAGTACAAAATAGAGTCACAGTAGAGTACAGCACTGTTCCGAATAGAGTCACAGTACAGCACAGAACAGTACAGACCAGCACAGTAAAGTACAGAAAAGTTTCACAGTACAGCACAGCGCAGAATAGAGTCACAGTACAGCACAGAATAGAGTCACAGTACAGTACAGAATAGAGTCACAGTACAGCACAGTACAGAATAGAGTCACAGTACAGCACAGCACAAAATAGAGTCACAGTACAGCACAGCACAGAATAGAGTCACAGTACAGAATAGAGTCACAGTACAGCAGAGAATAGAGTCACAGTACAGCAGAGAATAGAGTCACAGTACAGCACAGAATAGAGTCACAGTACAGCACAGAATAAAGTCACAGTACAGCACAGAACAGAGTCACAGAACAGCACAGAACAGAGTCACAGTATAGCAAAGCACAGAACAGAGTCACAGTACAGCAAGGCGCAGAATACAGTCACAGTACAGCACAGTAGAGAATAGTGTCACAGTACAACACAGCACTGAATAGAGTCACAGTACAGCACAGAATAGAGTCACAGTACAGCACAGAATAGAGTCACAGCACAGCACAGCACAGAATAGAGTCACGGTACAGCCCAGTGCAGAATACAGTCACAGTACAGCACTGCACAGAATAGAGTCACACTACAGCAAGGCGCAGAATACAGTCACAGAACAGCACAGTAGAGAATAGTGTCACAGTACAACACAGCACTGAATAGAGTCACAGTACAGCACAGAATAGAGTCACAGTACAGCACAGAATAGAGTCACAGTACAGCACAGAATAGAGTCACAGTACAGCACAGCACAGAATAGAGTCACAGTACAGCACAGCACAGAATAGAGTCACAGTACAGCGCAGTGCAGAATAGAGTCACAGTACAGCACAGCACAGAATAGAGTCACAGTACAGCACAGAATAGAGTCACAGTACAGCACAGAATAGTGTCACAGTACAGCACAGAATAGAGTCACAGTACAGCACCATGCAGAATAGAGTCACAGTACAGAACAGCACAGAATAGAGTCACAGTACAGCACAGCGCTGAATAGAGTCACAGTACAGCACAGCGCTGAACAGTCACAGGACAGCACAGCGCAGAATAGAGTCACAGTACAGCACAGCGCAGAATAGAGTCACAGTACAGCACAGCACAGAACATATTAAATTCACAGTACAGCACACCACAGAATAGAGTCACAGTACAGCACAGCCCAGATTAGAGTCACAGTACATCACAGTACAGAATAGAGTCACAGTACAGCACAACACAGAACAGAGTCACAGTTGAGCAGAGCACAGAATAGAGTCACAGTACAGCACAGCGCAGAATGGAGTCACAGTACAGCACAGCGCAGAATAGCGTCACAGCACAGCACTGTGCAGAATAGAGTCACAGTACGGAACAGAATAGAGTCACAGTATAGCACAGCACAGAATAGAGTCACAGTACAGGACAGTGCAGAATAGAGTCACAGTACAGCACAGCGCAGAATAGAGTCACAGTAAAGCACAGCACAGAATAGAGTCACAGTACAGCACAGAATAGAGTCACGGTACAGTACAGAATAGAGTCACGGTACAGCACAGAATAGAGTCACAGTGCAGCACAGAATAGAGTCACAGTACAGCACAGAATAGAGTCACAGTACAGCACAGAATAGAGTCACAGTGCAGCACAGAATAGTCACAGTACAGTACAGCACAGCACAGAATAGAGTCACAGTACAGCACAGAATAGAGTCACAGTACAGCACAGAATAGAGTCACAGTACAGCACAGAACAGAGTCACAGTACAGCACAGAACAGAGTCACAGTACAGCACAGTACAGAATAGAGTCACAGTACAGCACAGCACACAAGAGAGTCACAGTACAGCACAGCACAGAATAGAGTCACAGTACAGAATAGAGTCACAGTACAGCAGAGAACAGAGTCACAGTACAGCACAGAATATAGTCACAATAGAGTACAGTACAGTACAGAATAGTGTTACAGTACACAGTACAGAAGAGTCATGGGACAGAACAGTACAAAATAGAGTCACAGAACAGCACATTACAGAAGAGAGTCATAGTACAGAATATTTACAACACAGCATAATACAGAAGAGTCACAGTACAGAAGAGTACAAAATAGAGTCACAGTAGAGTACAGCACTGTTCCGAATAGAGTCACAGTACAGCACAGAACAGTACAGACCAGCACAGTAAAGTACAGAATAGTTTCACAGTACAGCACAGCGCAGAATAGAGTCACAGTACAGCACAGCGCAGAATAGAGTCACAGTACAGCACAGAATAGAGTCACAGTACAGTACAGAATAGAGTCACAGTACAGCACAGAATAGAGTCACAGTACAGCACAGAATAGAGTCACAGTGCAGCACAGAATAGAGTCACAGTACAGCACAGAATAGAGTCACAGTACAGCACAGAATAGAGTCACAATACAGCACAGCGCAGAATAGAGTCACAGTACAGAGCAGTGCAGAAGAGAGTCACAGTATAGCGCAGAATAGAGTCACAGTACAGCACAGCGCAGAATAGAGTCACAGTACAGAACAGAACAGAGTCACAGTACAGCACAGCACAGAAGAGAGTCACAGTACAGCACAGCACAGAATAGAGTCACAGTACAGCACGGCACAGAATAGAGTCACAGTACAGCACAGCGCAGAATAGTCACAGTACAGCACAGCGCAGAATAATCACAGTACAGCACAGCGCAGAATAGTCACAGTACAGCACAGCGCAGAATAGAGTCACAGTACAGCACAGCGCAGAATAGAGTCACAGTACAGCACATCGCAGAATAGAGTCACAGTACAGCACAGCGCAGAATAGAGTCACAGTACAGCACAGCGCAGAATAGAGTCACAGTACAGCACAGCACAGAATAGAGTCACAGTACAGCACAGAATAGAGTCACAGTACAGCACAGAATAGAATCACAGTACAGCACAGAATAGGGTCACAGTACTGCACAGCGCAGAATAGAGTCACAGTACAGCGCAGAATAGAGTCACAGTACAGCACAGTACAGAATGGAGTCACAGTACAGCACAGCGCAGAATAGAGTCACAGTACAGCACAGAATAGAGTCACAGTACAGCACAGAACAGAGTCACAGTACAGCACAGCGCAGAATAGAGTCACAGCACAGCACAGCGCAGGATAGAGTCACAGTACAGTACAGAATAGAGTCACAGTACAGCACAGCACAGAATAGAGTCACAGTACAGCACAGAATAGGGTCACAGTACTGCACAGCACAGAAGAGAGTCACAGTACAGCACAGCGCAGAATAGAGTCACAGCACAGCACAGCGCAGGATAGAGTCACAGTACAGTACAGAATAGAGTCACAGTACAGCACAGCACAGAATAGAGTCACAGTACAGCACAGAATAGGGTCACAGTACTGCACAGCACAGAATAGAGTCACAGTACAGCACAGAATAGAGTCGCAGTACAGCGCAGAATAGAGTCACAGTGCAGCACAGCACAGAATAGAGTCACAGTACAGCACAGAATAGAGTCACAGTACAGCACAGAATAGAGTCGCAGTACAGCGCAGAATAGAGTCACAGTGCAGCACAGCGCAGGATAGAGTCACAGTACAGTACAGAATAGAGTCACAGCACAGCACAGCGCAGGATAGAGTCACAGTACAGTACAGAATAGAGTCACAGTACAGCACAGCACAGAATAGAGTCACAGTACAGCACAGAATAGGGTCACAGTACTGCACAGCACAGAATAGAGTCACAGTACAGCACAGAATAGAGTCGCAGTACAGCGCAGAATACAGTCACAGTGCACCACAGTGCAGAATAGATTCACAGTACAGCACAGCACAGAATAGAGTCACAGTACAGCACAGTATAGAGTCACAGTACAGCACAGAATAGTGTCACAGTACAGCACAGAATAGGGTCACAGTACTGCACAGAATAGGGTCACAGTACTGCACAGCACAGAACAGAGTCACAGCACAGCACAGAATAGAGTCTCAGTACAGCACAGGGGAGAATAGAGTCACGGTACAGCACAGTATAGAGTCACAGTACAGCACAGAATAGTGTCACAGTACAGCACAGAATAGTGTCACAGTACTGCACAGCACAGAATAGAGTCACAGCACAGCACAGAATAGAGTCTCAGTACAGCACAGGGCAGAATAGAGTCACGGTGCAGCGCAGTGCAGAATAGAGTCACGGTACAGCACAGCGCACAAAAGAGTCACAGTTCAACACGGCACAGAATAGAGTCACAGTGCAGTACAGAATAGAGTACAGTACAGCACAGAATAGAGTCACAGTACAGCACAGAATAGGGTCACAGTACTGCACAGCACAGAATAGAGTCACAGCACAGCACAGAATAGAGTCACAGCACAGCACAGGGCAGAATAGAGTCACGGTACAGCGCAGTGCAGAATAGAGTCACAGTACAGCACGGCACAGAATAGAGTTACAGTACAGCACAGAATAGGGTCACAGTACTGCACAGCACAGAATAGAGTCACAGCACAGCACAGAATAGAGACACAGTGCAGCACAGCGCAGAATAGAGTCACAGTACAGCACAGCGCAGAATAGAGTCACAGTACAGCACAGGGCAGAAGAGAGTCACAGTACAGTACAGAATAGAGTCACAGTACAGCACAGTGCAGAATAGAGTCACAGTACAGCACAGTAGAGTATAGTGTCACAGTACAGCACAGCGCAGAAGAGAGTCACAGTACAGCACAGCGCAGAATAGAGTCACAGTACAACACAGCACAGAATAGAGTCACAGTACAGCACAGAATAGAGTCACAGTACAGCACAGAAAAGTGTCACAGTACAGTACAGAATAGTGTCACATACTGCACAGCACAGAATAGAATCACAGCACAAGACAGAATAGAGTCACAGTACAGCACAGGGCAGAATAGAGTCACTGTACAGCACAGCGCAGAATGGAGTCACAGTACAGCACGGCACAGAATAGAGTCACAGTGCAGTACAGAATAGAGTCACAGTACAGCACAGCGCAGAATAGAGTCACAGTACAGCACAGCGCAGAATAGAGTCACAGTACAGCACAGCGCAGAACAGAGTCACAGTACAGCACAGCGCAGAATAGAGTCACAGTACAGCACAGCGCAGAATAGAGTCACAGTACAGCACAGAATACGGTCACAGTACAGCACAGCACAGAATAGAGTCACAGCACAGCACAGAATAGAGTCTCAGTACAGCACAGGGCAGAATAGAGTCACGTACAGCGCAGTGCAGAATTGAGTCACAGTACAGCGCAGCGCACAATAGAGTCACAGTACAGTACGGCACAGAATAGAGTCACAGTGCAGTACAGAATAGAGTCACAGTGCAGCACAGTATAGAGTCACAGCACAGCACTGCAAAGAATAGAGTCACAGTACAGCACAGTATAGAGTCACAGTACAACACAGAATAGAGTCACAGTACAGCACAGCACAGAATAGGGTCACAGCACAGCACAGAATAGAGTCACAGTACAGCACAGCACAGAATAGAGTTACAGTACAGCACAGAATAGAGTCACAGTACAGCACAGAATAGAGTCACAGTACTGCATAGTGCAGAATAGAGTCACAGTACTGCATAGTGCAGAATAGAGTCACGGTACAGCACAGTGCAGAATAGAGTCACAGTATATTACAGTGCAGAATAGAGTCACAGTACAGCACAGCGCAGAATAGAGTCACAGTACAGCACAGAATAGAGTCACAGTACAGCACAGCATAGAGTCACAGTACAGCACAGCATAGAGTCACAGTACAGTAAAGTACAGGATAGAGTCACAGCACAGTAAAGTATAGAATAGTTTCACAGTACAGTACAGCGCAGTACAAAATAGTGTCACAGTAGAGCACAGCAGAGAAAACAGTCACAGTACAGTACAGCACAGCACAGAATAGAGTCACAGTACAGCACAGCACAGAATAGAGTCATGGAACAGTACAGAATAGAGTCACAGAACAGTACAGAATAGAGTCACAGTACAGCACAGCACAGAATAGAGTCACAGTACAGCACAGTATAGAGTCACTGTACAGCACAGCACAGAATAGAGTCACAGTACAGCACAAAACAGTACAGACCAGCACAGTAAAGTACAGAATAGTTTCACAGTACAGCACAGCACAGAATAGAGTCACAGTACAGTAAAGAATAGAGTCACAGTACAGCGCAGTGCAGAATAGAGTCACAGTACAGCGCAGTGCAGAATAGAGTCACAGTACAGCACAGCACAGAATAGAGTCACAGTACAGCACAGAATAGAGTCACAGTACAGCACAGCACAGAATAGAGTAACAGCACAGCACAGAATAGAGTCACAGTACAGCACAGCACAGAATAGAGTCACAGTACAGCACAGCACAGAACATATTAGAGTCACAGTACAGCACAGCACAGAATAGAGTGACAGTACAGCACAGCACAGATTAGAGTCACAGAACACCAAAGTACAGAATAGAGTCACAGTACAGCACAGCACAGAATAGAGTCACAGTACAGCACAGAACAGACTCACAGTTGAGCACAGCACAGAATTGAGTCACAGTACAGCACAGCGCAGAATAGAGTCACAGTACAGCACAGCGCAGAATAGAGTCACAGTACAGCACAGCACAGAATGGAGTAACAACACAGCACAGAATAGAGTCACAGTACAGCACAGAACAGAGTCACAGTACAGCACAGAACAGAGTCACAGTACAGCACAGTACAGAATAGAGTCACAGTACAGCACAGCACAGAATAGAGTCACAGTACAGCACAGCACAGAATAGAGTCACAGTACAGAATAGAGTCACAGTACAGCAGAGAACAGAGTCACAGTACATCACAGAATATAGTCACAATAGAGTACAGTACAGTACAGAATAGTGTTACAGTACACAGTACAGAAGAGTCATGGGACAGAACAGTACAAAATAGAGTCACAGAACAGCACAGTACAGAAGAGAGTCACAGTACAGAATATTTACAACACAGCATAATACAGAAGAGTCACAGTACAGAAGAGTACAAAATAGAGTCACAGTAGAGTACAGCACTGTTCCGAATAGAGTCACAGTACAGCACAGAACAGTACAGACCAGCACAGTAAAGTACAGAAAAGTTTCACAGTACAGCACAGCGCAGAATAGAGTCACAGTACAGCACAGAATAGAGTCACAGTACAGTACAGAATAGAGTCACAGTACAGCACAGTACAGAATAGAGTCACAGTACAGCACAGCACAAAATAGAGTCACAGTACAGCACAGCACAGAATAGAGTCACAGTACAGAATAGAGTCACAGTACAGCAGAGAATAGAGTCACAGTACAGCAGAGAATAGAGTCACAGTACAGCACAGAATAGAGTCACAGTACAGCACAGAATAAAGTCACAGTACAGCACAGAACAGAGTCACAGAACAGCACAGAACAGAGTCACAGTATAGCAAAGCACAGAACAGAGTCACAGTATAGCAAGGCGCAGAATACAGTCACAGTACAGCAGAGTAGAGAATACTGTCACAGTACAACACAGCACTGAATAGAGTCACAGTACAGCACAGAATAGAGTCACAGTACAGCACAGAATAGAGTCACAGCACAGCACAGCACAGAATAGAGTCACGGTACAGCCCAGTGCAGAATACAGTCACAGTACAGCACTGCACAGAATAGAGTCACACTACAGCAAGGCGCAGAATACAGTCACAGAACAGCACAGTAGAGAATAGTGTCACAGTACAACACAGCACTGAATAGAGTCACAGTACAGCACAGAATAGAGTCACAGTACAGCACAGAATAGAGTCACAGTACAGCACAGCATAGAACAGATTCACAGTACAGCACAGCACAGAATAGAGTCACAGTACAGCGCAGTGCAGAATAGAGTCACAGTACAGCACAGCACAGAATAGAGTCACAGTACAGCACAGAATAGAGTCACAGTACAGCACAGAATAGTGTCACAGTACAGCACAGAATAGAGTCACAGTACAGCACCATGCAGAATAGAGTCACAGTACAGAACAGCGCAGAATAGAGTCACAGTACAGCACAGCGCTGAATAGAGTCACAGTACAGCACAGCGCTGAACAGTCACAGGACAGCACAGCGCAGAATAGAGTCACAGTACAGCACAGCGCAGAATAGAGTCACAGTACAGCACAGCACAGAACATATTAAATTCACAGTACAGCACACCACAGAATAGAGTCACAGTACAGCACAGCCCAGATTAGAGTCACAGTACATCACAGTACAGAATAGAGTCACAGTACAGCACAACACAGAACAGAGTCACAGTTGAGCAGAGCACAGAATAGAGTCACAGTACAGCACAGCGCAGAATGGAGTCACAGTACAGCACAGCGCAGAATAGCGTCACAGCACAGCACTGTGCAGAATAGAGTCACAGTACGGAACAGAATAGAGTCACAGTATAGCACAGCACAGAATAGAGTCACAGTACAGGACAGTGCAGAATAGAGTCACAGTACAGCACAGAATAGAATCACAGTACAGCACAGAATAGGGTCACAGTACTGCACAGCGCAGAATAGAGTCACAGTACAGCGCAGAATAGAGTCACAGTACAGCACAGTACAGAATGGAGTCACAGTACAGCACAGCGCAGAATAGAGTCACAGTACAGCACAGAATAGAGTCACAGTACAGCACAGAACAGAGTCACAGTACAGCACAGAACAGAGTCACAGTACAGCACAGCGCAGAATAGAGTCACAGCACAGCACAGCGCAGGATAGAGTCACAGTACAGTACAGAATAGAGTCACAGTACAGCACAGCACAGAATAGAGTCACAGTACAGCACAGAATAGGGTCACAGTACTGCACAGCACAGAAGAGAGTCACAGTACAGCACAGCGCAGAATAGAGTCACAGCACAGCACAGCGCAGGATAGAGTCACAGTACAGTACAGAATAGAGTCACAGTACAGCACAGCACAGAATAGAGTCACAGTACAGCACAGAATAGGGTCACAGTACTGCACAGCACAGAATAGAGTCACAGTACAGCACAGAATAGAGTCGCAGTACAGCGCAGAATACAGTCACAGTGCAGCACAGTGCAGAATAGATTCACAGTACAGCACAGCACAGAATAGAGTCACAGTACAGCACAGTATAGAGTCACAGTACAGCACAGAATAGTGTCACAGTACAGCACAGAATAGGGTCACAGTACTGCACAGAATAGGGTCACAGTACTGCACAGCACAGAACAGAGTCACAGCACAGCACAGAATAGAGTCTCAGTACAGCACAGGGGAGAATAGAGTCACGGTACAGCACAGTATAGAGTCACAGTACAGCACAGAATAGTGTCACAGTACAGCACAGAATAGTGTCACAGTACTGCACAGCACAGAATAGAGTCACAGCACAGCACAGAATAGAGTCTCAGTACAGCACAGGGCAGAATAGAGTCACGGTGCAGCGCAGTGCAGAATAGAGTCACGGTACAGCACAGCGCACAAAAGAGTCACAGTTCAACACGGCACAGAATAGAGTCACAGTGCAGTACAGAATAGAGTACAGTACAGCACAGAATAGAGTCACAGTACAGCACAGAATAGGGTCACAGTACTGCACAGCACAGAATAGAGTCACAGCACAGCACAGAATAGAGTCACAGCACAGCACAGGGCAGAATAGAGTCACGGTACAGCGCAGTGCAGAATAGAGTCACAGTACAGCACGGCACAGAATAGAGTTACAGTACAGCACAGAATAGGGTCACAGTACTGCACAGCACAGAATAGAGTCACAGCACAGCACAGAATAGAGACATAGTGCAGCACAGCGCAGAATAGAGTCACAGTACAGCACAGCGCAGAATAGAGTCACAGTACAGCACAGGGCAGAAGAGAGTCACAGTACAGTACAGAATAGAGTCACAGTACAGCACAGTGCAGAATAGAGTCACAGTACAGCACAGTAGAGTATAGTGTCACAGTACAGCACAGCGCAGAAGAGAGTCACAGTACAGCACAGCGCAGAATAGAGTCACAGTACAACACAGCACAGAATAGAGTCACAGTACAGCACAGAATAGAGTCACAGTACAGCACAGAAAAGTGTCACAGTACAGTACAGAATAGTGTCACATACTGCACAGCACAGAATAGAATCACAGCACAAGACAGAATAGAGTCACAGTACAGCACAGGGCAGAATAGAGTCACTGTACAGCACAGCGCAGAATGGAGTCACAGTACAGCACGGCACAGAATAGAGTCACAGTGCAGTACAGAATAGAGTCACAGTACAGCACAGCGCAGAATAGAGTCACAGTACAGCACAGCGCAGAATAGAGTCACAGTACAGCACAGCGCAGAACAGAGTCACAGTACAGCACAGCGCAGAATAGAGTCACAGTACAGCACAGCGCAGAATAGAGTCACAGTACAGCACAGAATACGGTCACAGTACAGCACAGCACAGAATAGAGTCACAGCACAGCACAGAATAGAGTCTCAGTACAGCACAGGGCAGAATAGAGTCACGGTACAGCGCAGTGCAGAATTGAGTCACAGTACAGCGCAGAGCACAATAGAGTCACAGTACAGTACGGCACAGAATAGAGTCACAGTGCAGTACAGAATAGAGTCACAGTGCAGCACAGTATAGAGTCACAGCACAGCACTGCAAAGAATAGAGTCACAGTACAGCACAGTATAGAGTCACAGTACAACACAGAATAGAGTCACAGTACAGCACAGCACAGAATAGGGTCACAGCACAGCACAGAATAGAGTCACAGTACAGCACAGCACAGAATAGAGTTACAGTACAGCACAGAATAGAGTCACAGTACAGCACAGAATAGAGTCACAGTACTGCATAGTGCAGAATAGAGTCACAGTACTGCATAGTGCAGAATAGAGTCACGGTACAGCACAGTGCAGAATAGAGTCACAGTATATTACAGTGCAGAATAGAGTCACAGTACAGCACAGCGCAGAATAGAGTCACAGTACAGCACAGAATAGAGTCACAGTACAGCACAGAATAGAGTCACAGTACAGCACAGCATAGAGTCACAGTACAGTAAAGTACAGGATAGAGTCACAGCACAGTAAAGTATAGAATAGTTTCACAGTACAGTACAGCGCAGTACAAAATAGTGTCACAGTAGAGCACAGCAGAGAAAACAGTCACAGTACAGTACAGCACAGCACAGAATAGAGTCACAGTACAGCACAGCACAGAATAGAGTCACGGAACAGTACAGAATAGAGTCACAGAACAGTACAGAATAGAGTCACAGTACAGCACAGCACAGAATAGAGTCACAGTACAGCACAGTATAGAGTCACTGTACAGCACAGCACAGAATAGAGTCACAGTACAGCACAAAACAGTACAGACCAGCACAGTAAAGTACAGAATAGTTTCACAGTACAGCACAGCACAGAATAGAGTCACAGTACAGTAAAGAATAGAGTCACAGTACAGCGCAGTGCAGAATAGAGTCACAGTACAGCGCAGTGCAGAATAGAGTCACAGTACAGCACAGCACAGAATAGAGTCACAGTACAGCACAGAATAGAGTCACAGTACAGCACAGCACAGAATAGAGTAACAGCACAGCACAGAATCGCGTCACAGTACAGCACAGCACAGAATAGAGTCACAGTACAGCACAGAACAGATTAGAGTCACAGTACAGCACAGCACAGAACATATTAGAGTCACAGTACAGCACAGCACAGAATAGAGTGACAGTACAGCACAGCACAGATTAGAGTCACAGAACACCAAAGTACAGAATAGAGTCACAGTACAGCACAGCACAGAATAGAGTCACAGTACAGCACAGAACAGACTCACAGTTGAGCACAGCACAGAATTGAGTCACAGTACAGCACAGCGCAGAATAGAGTCACAGTACAGCACAGCGCAGAATAGAGTCACAGTACAGCACAGCACAGAATGGAGTAACAACACAGCACAGAATAGAGTCACAGTACAGCACAGCACAGAATAGAGTCACAGTACAGCGCAGTGCCGAATACAGTCACAGTACAGCGCAGAATAGAGTCACAGTACAGCACAGCACAGAATAGAGTCACAGTACAGCACAGCACAGAATATAGTCAAAGTACAGCACAGAATAGAGTCACAGTACAGCACAGAACGTATTAGAGTCACAGTACAGCACAGCACAGAATAGAGTGACAGTACAGCACAGCACAGATTAGAGTCACAGAACAGCACAGTACAGAATAGAGTCACAGTACAGCACAGCACAGAGTATAGTCACAACAGAGTACAGTACAGTACAGAATAGTGTTACAGTACACAGTACAGAAGAGTCATGGGACAGAACAGTACAAAATAGAGTCACAGAACAGCACAGTACAGAAGAGAGTCACAGTACAGAATATTTACAACACAGCATAATACAGAAGAGTCACAGTACAGAAGAGTACAAAATAGAGTCACAGCAGAGTACAGCACTGTTCCGAATAGAGTCACAGTACAGCACAGAACAGTACAGACCAGCACAGTAAAGTACAGAAAAGTTTCACAGTACAGCACAGCGCAGAATAGAGTCACAGTACAGCACAGAATAGAGTCACAGTACAGTACAGAATAGAGTCACAGTACAGCACAGAATAGAGTCACAGTGCAGCACAGAATAGAGTCACAGTACAGCACAGAATAGAGTCACAGTACAGCACAGAATAGAGTCACAGTGCAGCACAGAATAGTCACAGTACAGCACAGCACAGTCACAGTACAGCACAGCACAGAATAGAGTCACAGTACAGCACAGCACAGAATAGAGTCACAGTACAGCACAGAATACAGTCACAGTACAGCACAGAATACAGTCACAGTACAGCACAGAATAGAGTCACAGTACAGCACAGAACAGAGTCACAGTACAGCACAGTACAGAATAGAGTCACAGTACAGCACAGCACAAAATAGAGTCACAGTACAGCACAGCACAGAATAGAGTCACAGTACAGAATAGAGTCACAGTACAGCAGAGAATAGAGTCACAGTACAGCAGAGAATAGAGTCACAGTACCGCAGAGAATAGAGTCACAGTACAGCAGAGAATAGAGTCACAGTACAGCACAGAATAGAGTCACAGTACAGCACAGAATAAAGTCACAGTACAGCACAGAACAGAGTCACAGAACAGCACAGAACAGAGTCACAGTATAGCAAAGCACAGAACAGAGTCACAGTACAGCAAGGCGCAGAATACAGTCACAGTACAGCACAGTAGAGAATAGTGTCACAGTACAACACAGCACTGAATAGAGTCACAGTACAGCACAGAATAGAGTCACAGTACAGCACAGAATAGAGTCACAGCACAGCACAGAATAGAGTCACAGTACAGCCCAGTGCAGAATACAGTCACAGTACAGCACAGCACAGAATAGAGTCACACTACAGCAAGGCGCAGAATACAGTCACAGAACAGCACAGTAGAGAATAGTGTCACAGTACAACACAGCACTGAATAGAGTCACAGTACAGCACAGAATAGAGTCACAGTACAGCACAGAATAGAGTCACAGTACAGCACAGAATAGAGTCACAGTACAGCACAGCACAGAATAGAGTCACAGTACAGCGCAGTGCAGAATAGAGTCACAGTACAGCACAGCACAGAATAGAGTCACAGTACAGCACAGAATAGAGTCACAGTACAGCACAGAATAGTGTCACAGTACAGCACAGAATAGAGTCACAGTACAGCACCATGCAGAATAGAGTCACAGTACAGATCAGCGCAGAATAGAGTCACAGTACAGCACAGCGCTGAATAGAGTCACAGTACAGCACAGCGCTGAATAGAGTCACAGTACAGCACAGCGCTGAACAGTCACAGGACAGCACAGCGCAGAATAGAGTCACAGTACAGCACAGCGCAGAATAGAGTCACAGTACAGCACAGCACAGAACATATTAAATTCACAGTACAGCACACCACAGAATAGAGTCACAGTACAGCACAGCCCAGATTAGAGTCACAGTACATCACAGTACAGAATAGAGTCACAGTACAGCACAACACAGAACAGAGTCACAGTTGAGCAGAGCACAGAATAGAGTCACAGTACAGCACAGCGCAGAATGGAGTCACAGTACAGCACAGCGCAGAATAGCGTCACAGCACAGCACAGTGCAGAATGGAGTCACAGTACGGAACAGAATAGAGTCACAGTATAGCACAGCACAGAATAGAGTCACAGTACAGCACAGCGCAGAATAGAGTCACAGTACAGCACAGCACAGAATAGAGTCACAGTACAGCACAGAATAGAGTCACGGTACAGTACAGAATAGAGTCACAGTGCAGCACAGAATAGAGTCACAGTACACCACAGAATAGAGTCACAGTACAGCACGGAATAGAGTCACAGTGCAGCACAGAATAGTCACAGTACAGTACAGCACAGCACAGAATAGAGTCACAGTACAGCACAGAATAGAGTCACAGTACAGCACAGAATAGAGTCACAGTACAGCACAGAACAGAGTCACAGTACAGCACAGAACAGAGTCACAGTACAGCACAGTACAGAATAGAGTCACAGTACAGCACAGCACAAAATAGAGTCACAGTACAGCACAGCACAGAATAGAGTCACAGTACAGAATAGAGTCACAGTACAGCAGAGAACAGAGTCACAGTACAGCACAGAATATAGTCACAATAGAGTACAGTACAGTACAGAATAGTGTTACAGTACACAGTACAGAAGAGTCATGGGACAGAACAGTACAAAATAGAGTCACAGAACAGCACAGTACAGAAGAGAGTCACAGTACAGAATATTTACAACACAGCATAATACAGAAGAGTCACAGTACAGAAGAGTACAAAATAGAGTCACAGTAGAGTACAGCACTGTTCCGAATAGAGTCACAGTACAGCACAGAACAGTACAGACCAGCACAGTAAAGTACAGAATAGTTTCACAGTACAGCACAGCGCAGAATAGAGTCACAGTACAGCACAGAATAGAGTCACAGTACAGTACAGAATAGAGTCACAGTACAGCACAGAATAGAGTCACAGTGCAGCACAGAATAGAGTCACAGTGCAGCACAGAATAGAGTCACAGTGCAGCACAGAATAGTCACAGTACAGCACAGCACAGAATAGAGTCACAGTACAGCACAGCACAGAATAGAGTCACAGTACAGCACAGAATAGAGTCACAGTACAGCACAGAATAGAGTCACAGTACAGCACAGAATAGAGTCACAGCACAGCACAGAATAGAGTCACAGTACAGCCCAGTGCAGAATACAGTCACAGTACAGCACAGCACAGAATAGAGTCACACTACAGCAAGGCGCAGAATACAGTCACAGAACAGCACAGTAGAGAATAGTGTCACAGTACAACACAGCACTGAATAGAGTCACAGTACAGCACAGAATAGAGTCACAGTACAGCACAGAATAGAGTCACAGTACAGCACAGAATAGAGTCACAGTACAGCACAGAATAGAGTCACAGTACAGCACAGCACAGAATAGAGTCACAGTACAGCGCAGTGCAGAATAGAGTCACAGTACAGCACAGCACAGAATAGAGTCACAGTACAGCACAGAATAGAGTCACAGTACAGCACAGAATAGTGTCACAGTACAGCACAGAATAGAGTCACAGTACAGCACCATGCAGAATAGAGTCACAGTACAGAACAGCGCAGAATAGAGTCACAGTACAGCACAGCGCTGAATAGAGTCACAGTACAGCACAGCGCTGAATAGAGTCACAGTACAGCACAGCGCTGAACAGTCACAGGACAGCACAGCGCAGAATAGAGTCACAGTACAGCACAGCGCAGAATAGAGTCACAGTACAGCACAGCACAGAACATATTAAATTCACAGTACAGCACACCACAGAATAGAGTCACAGTACAGCACAGCCCAGATTAGAGTCACAGTACATCACAGTACAGAATAGAGTCACAGTACAGCACAACACAGAACAGAGTCACAGTTGAGCAGAGCACAGAATAGAGTCACAGTACAGCACAGCGCAGAATGGAGTCACAGTACAGCACAGCGCAGAATAGCGTCACAGCACAGCACAGTGCAGAATGGAGTCACAGTACGGAACAGAATAGAGTCACAGTATAGCACAGCACAGAATAGAGTCACAGTACAGCACAGCGCAGAATAGAGTCACAGTACAGATCAGCACAGAATAGAGTCACAGTACAGCACAGAATAGAGTCACGGTACAGTACAGAATAGAGTCACAGTGCAGCACAGAATAGAGTCACAGTACACCACAGAATAGAGTCACAGTACAGCACGGAATAGAGTCACAGTGCAGCACAGAATAGTCACAGTACAGTACAGCACAGCACAGAATAGAGTCACAGTACAGCACAGAATAGAGTCACAGTACAGCACAGAATAGAGTCACAGTACAGCACAGAACAGAGTCACAGTACAGCACAGAACAGAGTCACAGTACAGCACAGTACAGAATAGAGTCACAGTACAGCACAGCACAAAATAGAGTCACAGTACAGCACAGCACAGAATAGAGTCACAGTACAGAATAGAGTCACAGTACAGCAGAGAACAGAGTCACAGTACAGCACAGAATATAGTCACAATAGAGTACAGTACAGTACAGAATAGTGTTACAGTACACAGTACAGAAGAGTCATGGGACAGAACAGTACAAAATAGAGTCACAGAACAGCACAGTACAGAAGAGAGTCACAGTACAGAATATTTACAACACAGCATAATACAGAAGAGTCACTGTACAGAAGAGTACAAAATAGAGTCACAGCAGAGTACAGCACTGTTCCGAATAGAGTCACAGTACAGCACAGAACAGTACAGACCAGCACAGTAAAGTACAGAAAAGTTTCACAGTACAGCACAGCGCAGAATAGAGTCACAGTACAGCACAGAATAGAGTCACAGTACAGTACAGAATAGAGTCACAGTACAGCACAGAATAGAGTCACAGTGCAGCACAGAATAGAGTCACAGTGCAGCACAGAATAGAGTCACAGTGCAGCACAGAATAGTCACAGTACAGCACAGCACAGAATAGAGTCACAGTACAGCACAGCACAGAATAGAGTCACAGTACAGCACAGAATACAGTCACAGTACAGCACAGAATAGAGTCACAGTACAGCACAGAACAGAGTCACAGTACAGCACAGTACAGAATAGAGTCACAGTACAGCACAGCACAAAATAGAGTCACAGTACAGCACAGCACAGAATAGAGTCACAGTACAGAATAGAGTCACAGTACAGCAGAGAATAGAGTCACAGTACAGCAGAGAATAGAGTCACAGTACAGCACAGAATAGAGTCACAGTACAGCACAGAATAAAGTCACAGTACAGCACAGAACAGAGTCACAGAACAGCACAGAACAGAGTCACAGTATAGCAAAGCACAGAACAGAGTCACAGTACAGCAAGGCGCAGAATACAGTCACAGTACAGCACAGTAGAGAATAGTGTCACAGTACAACACAGCACTGAATAGAGTCACAGTACAGCACAGAATAGAGTCACAGTACAGCACAGAATAGAGTCACAGCACAGCACAGAATAGAGTCACAGTACAGCCCAGTGCAGAATACAGTCACAGTACAGCACAGCACAGAATAGAGTCACACTACAGCAAGGCGCAGAATACAGTCACAGAACAGCACAGTAGAGAATAGTGTCACAGTACAACACAGCTCTGAATAGAGTCACAGTACAGCACAGAATAGATTCACAGTACAACACAGAATAGAGTCACAGTACAGCACAGAATAGAGTCACAGTACAGCACAGAATAGAGTCACAGTACAGCACAGCACAGAATAGAGTCACAGTACAGCGCAGTGCAGAATAGAGTCACAGTACAGCACAGCACAGAATAGAGTCACAGTACAGCACAGAATAGAGTCACAGTACAGCACAGAATAGTGTCACAGTACAGCACAGAATAGAGTCACAGTACAGCACCATGCAGAATAGAGTCACAGTACAGAACAGCGCAGAATAGAGTCACAGTACAGCACAGCGCTGAATAGAGTCACAGTACAGCACAGCGCTGAACAGTCACAGGACAGCACAGCGCAGAATAGAGTCACAGTACAGCACAGCGCAGAATAGAGTCACAGTACAGCACAGCACAGAACATATTAAATTCACAGTACAGCACACCACAGAATAGAGTCACAGTACAGCACAGCCCAGATTAGAGTCACAGTACATCACAGTACAGAATAGACTCACAGTACAGCACAACACAGAACAGAGTCACAGTTGAGCAGAGCACAGAATAGAGTCACAGTACAGCACAGCGCAGAATGGAGTCACAGTACAGCACAGCGCAGAATAGCGTCACAGCACAGCACAGTGCAGAATAGAGTCACAGTACGGAACAGAATAGAGTCACAGTATAGCACAGCACAGAATAGAGTCACAGTACAGGACAGTGCAGAATAGAGTCACAGTACAGCACAGCGCAGAATAGAGTCACAGTACAGCACAGCACAGAATAGAGTCACAGTACAGCACAGAATAGAGTCACGGTACAGTACAGAATAGAGTCACGGTACAGCACAGAATAGAGTCACAGTGCAGCACAGAATAGAGTCACAGAACAGCACAGAATAGAGTCACAGTACAGCACAGAATAGAGTCACAGTACAGCACAGAATAGAGTCACAGTGCAGCACAGAATAGTCACAGTACAGTACAGCACAGCACAGAATAGAGTCACAGTACAGCACAGAATAGAGTCACAGTACAGCACAGAATAGAGTCACAGTACAGCACAGAACAGAGTCACAGTACAGCACAGAACAGAGTCACAGTACAGCACAGTACAGAATAGAGTCACAGTACAGCACAGCACACAAGAGAGTCACAGTACAGCACAGCACAGAATAGAGTCACAGTACAGAATAGAGTCACAGTACAGCAGAGAACAGAGTCACAGTACAGCACAGAATATAGTCACAATAGAGTACAGTACAGTACAGAATTGTGTTACAGTAGACAGTACAGAAGAGTCATGGGACAGAACAGTACAAAATAGAGTCACAGAACAGCACAGTACAGAAGAGAGTCACAGTACAGAATATTTACAACACAGCATAATACAGAAGAGTCACAGTACAGAAGAGTACAAAATAGAGTCACAGTAGAGTACAGCACTGTTCCGAATAGAGTCAGAGTACAGCACAGAACAGTACAGACCAGCACAGTAAAGTACAGAAAAGTTTCACAGTACAGCACAGCGCAGAATAGAGTCACAGTACAGCACAGAATAGAGTCACAGTACAGTACAGAATAGAGTCACAGTACAGCACAGAATAGAGTCACAGTGCAGCACAGAATAGAGTCACAGTACAGCACAGAATAGAGTCACAGTACAGCACAGCACAGAATAGAGTCACAGTACAGCGCAGTGCAGAAGAGAGTCACAGTATAGCGCAGAATAGAGTCACAGTACAGCACAGCGCAGAATAGAGTCACAGTACAGCACAGCACAGAAGAGAGTCACAGTACAGCACGGCACAGAATAGAGTCACAGTACAGCATGGCACAGAATAGACTCACAGTACAGCACAGCGCAGAATAGTCACAGTACAGCACAGCGCAGAATAGAGTCACAGTACAGCACAGCGCAGAATAGCGTCACAGTACAGCACATCGCAGAATAGAGTCACAGTACAGCACAGCACAGAATAGAGTCACAGTACAGCACAGCGCAGAATAGAGTCACAGTACAGCACAGCACAGAATAGAGTCACAGTACAGCACAGAATAGAGTCACAGTACAGCACAGAATAGAATCACAGTACAGCACAGAATAGGGTCACAGTACTGCACAGCGCAGAATAGAGTCACAGTACAGCTCAGAATAGAGTCACAGTACAGCACAGTACAGAATGGAGTCACAGTACAGCACAGCGCAGAATAGAGTCACAGTACAGCACAGAATAGAGTCACAGTACAGCACAGAACAGAGTCACAGTACAGCACAGAACAGAGTCACAGTACAGCACAGCGCAGAATAGAGTCACAGCACAGCACAGCGCAGGATAGAGTCACAGTACAGTACAGAATAGAGTCACAGTACAGCACAGCACAGAATAGAGTCACAGTACAGCACAGAATAGGGTCACAGTACTGCACAGCACAGAAGAGAGTCACAGTACAGCACAGCGCAGAATAGAGTCACAGCACAGCACAGCGCAGGATAGAGTCACAGTACAGTACAGAATAGAGTCACAGTACAGCACAGCACAGAATAGAGTCACAGTACAGCACAGAATAGGGTCACAGTACTGCACAGCACAGAATAGAGTCACAGTACAGCACAGAATAGAGTCGCAGTACAGCGCAGAATAGAGTCACAGTGCAGCACAGCACAGAATAGAGTCACAGTACAGCACAGTATAGAGTCACAGTACAGCACAGAATAGTGTCACAGTACAGCACAGAATAGGGTCACAGTACTGCACAGAATAGGGTCACAGTACTGCACAGCACAGAACAGAGTCACAGCACAGCACAGAATAGAGTCTCAGTACAGCACAGGGGAGAATAGAGTCACGGTACAGCACAGTATAGAGTCACAGTACAGCACAGAATAGTGTCACAGTACAGCACAGAATAGTGTCACAGTACAGCACAGAATAGTGTCACAGTACAGCACAGAATAGGGTCACAGTACTGCACAGCACAGAATAGAGTCACAGCACAGCACAGAATAGAGTCTCAGTACAGCACAGGGCAGAATAGAGTCACGGTACAGCGCAGTGCAGAATAGAGTCACGGTACAGCACAGCGCACAAAAGAGTCACAGTTCAACACGGCACAGAATAGAGTCACAGTGCAGTACAGAATAGAGTACAGTACAGCACAGAATAGAGTCACAGTACAGCACAGAATAGGGTCACAGTACTGCACAGCACAGAATAGAGTCACAGCACAGCACAGAATAGAGTCTCAGTACAGCACAGGGCAGAATAGAGTCACGGTAGAGCGCAGTGCAGAATAGAGTCACAGTACAGCACGGCACAGAATAGAGTTACAGTACAGCACAGAATAGGGTCACAGTACTGCACAGCACAGAATAGAGTCACAGCACAGCACAGAATAGAGACACAGTGCAGCACAGCGCAGAATAGAGTCACAGTACAGCACAGCGCAGAATAGAGTCACAGTACAGCACAGGGCAGAAGAGAGTCACAGTACAGTACAGAATAGAGTCACAGTACAGCACAGTGCAGAATAGAGTCACAGTACAGCACAGTAGAGTATAGTGTCACAGTACAGCACAGCGCAGAAGAGAGTCACAGTACAGCACAGCGCAGAATAGAGTCACAGTACAACACAGCACAGAATAGAGTCACAGTACAGCACAGAAAAGTGTCACAGTACAGTACAGAATAGTGTCACAGTACTGCACAGCACAGAATAGAATCACAGCACAACACAGAATAGAGTCACAGTACAGCACAGGGCAGAATAGAGTCACTGTACAGCACAGCGCAGAATGGAGTCACAGTACAGCACGGCACAGAATAGAGTCACAGTGCAGTACAGAATAGAGTCACAGTACAGCACAGCGCAGAATAGAGTCACAGTACAGCACAGCGCAGAATAGAGTCACAGTACAGCACAGCGCAGAACTGAGTCACAGTACAGCACAGTGCAGAATAGAGTCACAGTACAGCACAGCGCAGAATAGAGTCACAGTACAGCACAGAATACGGTCACAGTACAGCACAGCACAGAATAGAGTCACAGCACAGGACAGAATAGAGTCTCAGTACAGCACAGGGCAGAATAGAGTCACGGTACAGCGCAGTGCAGAATTGAGTCACAGTACAGCGCAGCGCACAATAGAGTCACAGTACAGTACGGCACAGAATAGAGTCACAGTGCAGTACAGAATAGAGTCACAGTACAGCACAGTATAGAGTCACAGTACAGCACTGCAAAGAATAGAGTCACAGTACAGCACAGCATAGAGTCACAGTACAGCACAGCACAGAATAGGGTCACAGCACAGCACAGAATAGAGTCACAGTACAGCACAGCACAGAATAGAGTTACAGTACAGCACAGAATAGAGTCACAGTACAGCACAGAATAGAGTCACAGTACTGCATAGTGCAGAATAGAGTCACAGTACTGCATAGTGCAGAATAGGGTCACGGTACAGCACAGTGCAGAATAGAGTCACAGTACATTACAGTGCAGAATAGAGTCATAGTACAGCACAGCGCAGAATAGAGTCACAGTACAGCACAGAATAGAGTCACAGTACAGCACAGCACAGAATAGGGTCACAGTACTTCACAGCACAGAATAGAGTCACAGCACAGCACAGCGCAGAATAGAGTCACAGTACAGCACAGAATACAGTCACAGTACAGCACAGCACAGAATAGAGTCACATTACAGCACAGAATAGAGTCACAGTACAGCACAGAATAGAGTCACAGTACAGCACAGAATAGATTCACAGTACAGCACAGAATAGAGTCACAGTACAGCACAGCACAGAATACAGTCACAGTACAGCACAGCAGAGAATAGGGTCACAGTACAGCACAGCAGAGAATAGGGTCACAGTACTGCACAGCACAGAATAGAGTCACAGCACAGCACAGAATAGAGACACAGTACAGCACAGCACAGAATAGAGTCACAGTACAGCACAGCGCAGAATAGTCACAGTACAGAACAGTAGAGAATAGTGTCACAGTACAGCACAGCACAGAACACAGTCGCAGTAGAGCACAGCACAGAAGAGAGTCACAGTACAGTACAGCGCAGAATAGTCACAGTACAGCACAGCGCAGAATAGTCACAGTACAGCACAGCGCAGTATAGTCACAGTACCGCACAGCACAGAATAGTCACAGTACAGCACAGCGCAGAATAGAGTCACAGTACAGCACAGCACAGAATAGAGTCACAGTACAGCACAGAATAGAGTCACAGTACAGCACAGAATAGAATCACAGTACAGCACAGAATAGGGTCACAGTACTGCACAGCGCAGAATAGAGTCACAGTACAGCTCAGAATAGAGTCACAGTACAGCACAGTACAGAATGGAGTCACAGTACAGCACAGCGCAGAATAGAGTCACAGTACAGCACAGAATAGAGTCACAGTACAGCACAGAACAGAGTCACAGTACAGCACAGCACAGAAGAGAGTCACAGTACAGCACAGCGCAGAATAGAGTCACAGCACAGCACAGCGCAGGATAGAGTCACAGTACAGTACAGAATAGAGTCACAGTACAGCACAGCACAGAATAGAGTCACAGTACAGCACAGAATAGGGTCACAGTACTGCACAGCACAGAATAGAGTCACAGTACAGCACAGAATAGAGTCGCAGTACAGCGCAGAATAGAGTCACAGTACTGCACAGCACAGAATAGAGTCACAGCACAGCACAGAATAGAGTCGCAGTACAGCGCAGAATAGAGTCTCAGTACAGCACAGGGGAGAATAGAGTCACGGTACAGCACAGTATAGAGTCACAGTACAGCACAGAATAGTGTCACAGTACAGCACAGAATAAGGTCACAGTACTGCACAGCACAGAATAGAGTCACAGCACAGCACAGAATAGAGTCTCAGTACAGCACAGGGCAGAATAGAGTCACGGTACAGCGCAGTGCAGAATAGAGTCACAGTACAGCACGGCACAGAATAGAGTCACAGTACAGCACAGAATAGGGTCACCGTACTGCACAGCACAGAATAGAGTCACAGCACAGCACAGAATAGAGACACAGTGCAGCACAGCGCAGAATAGAGTCACAGTACAGCACAGCGCAGAATAGAGTCACAGTACTGCACAGGGCAGAAGAGAGTCACAGTACAGCACAGCGCACAAAAGAGTCACAGTTCAACACGGCACAGAATAGAGTCACAGTGCACTACAGAATAGAGTACAGTGCAGCACAGAATAGAGTCACAGTATAGCACAGAATAGGGTCACAGTACTGCACAGCACAGAATAAAGTCACAGCACAGCACAGAATAGAGTCTCAGTACAGCACAGGGCAGAATAGAGTCACGGTACAGCGCAGTGCAGAATAGAGTCACAGTACAGCACGGCACAGAATAGAGTCACAGTACAGCACAGAATAGGGTCACCGTACTGCACAGCACAGAATAGAGTCACAGCACAGCACAGAATAGAGACACAGTGCAGCACAGCGCAGAATAGAGTCACAGTACAGCACAGCGCAGAATAGAGTCACAGTACTGCACAGGGCAGAAGAGAGTCACAGTACAGTACAGAATAGAGTCACAGTACAGCACAGTGCAGAATAGAGTCACAGTACAGCACAGTAGAGTATAGTGTCACAGTACAGCACAGCGCAGAAGAGAGTCACAGTACAGCACAGCACAGAATAGAGTCACAGTACAACACAGCACAGAATAGAGTCACAGTACAGCACAGAATAGAGTCACAGTACAGCACAGAAAAGTGTCACAGTACAGTACAGAATAGTGTCACAGTACTGCACAGCACAGAATAGAATCACAGCACAACACAGAATAGAGTCACAGTACAGCACAGGGCAGAATAGAGTCACTGTACAGCACAGCGCAGAATGGAGTCACAGTACAGCACGGCACAGAATAGAGTCACAGTGCAGTACAGAATAGAGTCACAGTACAGCACAGCGCAGAATAGAGTCACAGTACAGCACAGCGCAGAATAGAGTCACAGTACAGCACAGCGCAGAATAGAGTCACAGTACAGCAGAGAATAGAGTCACAGTACAGCACAGAATACGGTCACAGTACTGCACAACACAGAATAGAGTCACAGCACAGCACAGAATAGAGTCTCAGTACGGCACAGGGCAGATTTGAGTCACAGTACAGCGCAGCGCACAATAGAGTCACATCACAGTGCAGTACAGAATAGAGTCACAGTACAGCACAGTATACAGTCACAGTACAGCACTGCAAAGAATAGAGTCACAGTACAGCACAGTATAGAGTCACAGTACAACACAGAATAGAGTCACAGTACAGCACAGCACAGAATAGGGTCACAGCACAGCACAGAGTAGAGTCACAGTACAGCACAGCACAGAATAGAGTTACAGTACAGCACAGAATAGAGTCACAGTACAGCACAGAATAGAGTCACAGTACAGCACAGAATAGAGTCACAGTACATTACAGTGCAGAATAGAGTCACAGTACATCACAGCGCAGAATAGAGTCACAGTACAGCACAGAATAGAGTCACAGTACAGCACAGCACAGAATAGGGTCACAGTACTGCACAGCGCAGAATAGAGTCACAGCACAGCACAGCGCAGAATAGAGTCACAGTACAGCATAGCGCAGAATAGAGTCACAGTACAGCACAGAATACAGTCACAGTACAGCACAGCACAGAATAGAGTCACATTACAGCACAGAATAGAGTCATAGTACAGCGCAGAATAGAGTCACAGTACAGCACAGAATAGAGTCACAGTACAGCACAGCACAGAATACAGTCACAGTACAGCACAGCAGAGAATAGGGTCACAGTACTGCACAGCACAGAATAGAGTCACAGCACAGCACAGAATAGAGACACAGTACAGCACAGCA
This sequence comes from Mobula hypostoma, assembly GCF_963921235.1. Lineage (NCBI taxonomy): Eukaryota > Metazoa > Chordata > Chondrichthyes > Myliobatiformes > Myliobatidae > Mobula > Mobula hypostoma. The sequence continues at coordinate 97,216,481 of NC_086103.1, read as the reverse complement.
CAGAATAGAGTCACAGTACAGCACAGCGCAGAATAGTCACAGTACAGCACAGTAGAGAATAGTGTCACAGTACAGCACAGCACAGAACACAGTCACAGTACAGCACAGCACAGAAGAGAGTCACAGTACAGTACAGCGCAGAATAGTCACAGTACAGCACAGCGCAGAATAGTCACAGTACAGCACAGCGCAGAATAGTCACAGTACCGCACAGCACAGAATAGTCACAGTACAGCACAGCGCAGAATAGAGTCACAGCACAGCACAGCGCAGGATAGAGTCACAGCACAGCACAGCGCAGGATAGAGTCACAGTATAGCACAGCGCAGAATAGAGTCACAGTACAGCGCAGAATAGAGTCACAGTACAGCACGGAGTAGAGTCACAGTACTGCACAGTGCAGAATAGAGTCACAGTACACCACAGTACATATTAGTGTCACAGTAGAGCGCAGCACAGAATAGAGTCACAGTACAGCACAGAATAGAGTCACAGTACAGCACAGAATAGAGTCAAAGTACAGCACAGAATAGAGTCACAGTACAGCACAGCATAGAGTCACAGTACAGTAAAGTACAGGATAGAGTCACCGCACAGTAAAGTACAGAATAGTTTCACAGTACAGTACAGCGCAGTACAAAATAGTGTCACAGTAGAGCACAGCAGAGAAAACAGTCACAGTACAGTACAGCACAGCACAGAATAGAGTCACAGTACAGCACAGCACAGAATAGAGTCACGGAACAGTACAGAATAGAGTCACAGAACAGTACAGAATAGAGTCACAGTACAGCACAGCACAGAATAGAGTCACAGTACAGCACAGCACAGAATAGAGTCACAGTGCAGTACAGAATAGAGTCACAGTACAGCACAGCACAGAATAGAGTCACAGTACAGCGCAGTGCCGAATACAGTCACAGTACAGCGCAGAATAGAATCACAGTACAGCACAGCACAGAATAGAGTCACAGTACAGCACAGCACAGAATATAGTCAAAGTACAGCACAGAATACAGTCACAGTACAGCACAGAACGTATTAGAGTCACAGTACAGCACAGCACAGAATAGAGTGACAGTACAGCACAGCACAGATTAGAGTCACAGAACAGCACAGTACAGAGTAGAGTCACAGTACAGCACAGCACAGAGTATAGTCACAACAGAGTACAGTACAGTACAGAATAGTGTTACAGTACACAGTACAGAAGAGTCATGGGACAGAACAGTACAAAATAGAGTCACAGAACAGCACAGTACAGAAGAGAGTCACAGTACAGAATATTTACAACACAGCATAACACAGAAGAGTCACAGTACAGAAGAGTACAAAATAGAGTCACAGCAGAGTACAGCACTGTTCCGAATAGAGTCACAGTACAGCACAGAAAAGTACAGACCAGCACAGTAAAGTACAGAAAAGTTTCACAGTACAGCACAGCGCAGAATAGAGTCACAGTACAGCACAGAATAGAGTCACAGTACAGTACAGAATAGAGTCACAGTACAGCACAGAATAGAGTCACAGTGCAGCACAGAATAGAGTCACAGTACAGCACAGAATAGAGTCACAGTACAGCACAGAATAGAGTCACAGTGCAGCACAGAATAGTCACAGTACAGCACAGCACAGTCACAGTACAGCACAGCACAGAATAGAGTCACAGTACAGCACAGCACAGAATAGAGTCACAGTACAGCACAGAATACAGTCACAGTACAGCACAGAATAGAGTCACAGTACAGCACAGAACAGAGTCACAGTACAGCACAGTACAGAATTGAGTCACAGTACAGCACAGCACAAAATAGAGTCACAGTACAGCACAGCACAGAATAGAGTCACAGTACAGAATAGAGTCACAGTACAGCAGAGAATAGAGTCACAGTACAGCAGAGAATAGAGTCACAGTACAGCACAGAATAGAGTCACAGTACAGCACAGAATAAAGTCACAGTACAGCACAGAACAGAGTCACAGAACAGCACAGAACAGAGTCACAGTATAGCAAAGCACAGAACAGAGTCACAGTACAGCAAGGCGCAGAATACAGTCACAGTACAGCACAGTAGAGAATAGTGTCACAGTACAACACAGCACTGAATAGAGTCACAGTACAGCACAGAATAGAGTCACAGTACAGCACAGAATAGAGTCACAGCACAGCACAGAATAGAGTCACAGTACAGCCCAGTGCAGAATACAGTCACAGTACAGCACAGCACAGAATAGAGTCACACTACAGCAAGGCGCAGAATACAGTCACAGAACAGCACAGTAGAGAATAGTGTCACAGTACAACACAGTACTGAATAGAGTCACAGTACAGCACAGAATAGAGTCACAGTACAGCACAGAATAGAGTCACAGTACAGCACAGCACAGAATAGAGTCACAGTACAGCACAGCACAGAATAGAGTCACAGTACAGCGCAGTGCAGAATAGAGTCACAGTACAGCACAGCACAGAATAGAGTCACAGTACAGCACAGAATAGAGTCACAGTACAGCACAGAATAGTGTCACAGTACAGCACAGAATAGAGTCACAGTACAGCACCATGCAGAATAGAGTCACAGTACAGAACAGCGCAGAATAGAGTCACAGTACAGCACAGCGCTGAACAGTCACAGGACAGCACAGCGCAGAATAGAGTCACAGTACAGCACAGCGCAGAATAGAGTCACAGTACAGCACAGCACAGAACATATTAAATTCACAGTACAGCACACCACAGAATAGAGTCACAGTACAGCACAGCCCAGATTAGAGTCACAGTACATCACAGTACAGAATAGAGTCACAGTACAGCACAACACAGAACAGAGTCACAGTTGAGCAGAGCACAGAATAGAGTCACAATACAGCACAGCGCAGAATGGAGTCACAGTACAGCACAGCGCAGAATAGCGTCACAGCACAGCACAGTGCAGAATGGAGTCACAGTACGGAACAGAATAGAGTCACAGTATAGCACAGCACAGAATAGAGTCACAGTACAGGACAGTGCAGAATAGAGTCACAGTACAGCACAGCGCAGAATAGAGTCACAGTACAGCACAACACAGAATAGAGTCACAGTACAGCACAGAATAGAGTCACGGTACAGTACAGAATAGAGTCACGGTACAGCACAGAATAGAGTCACAGTGCAGCACAGAATAGAGTCACAGTACAGCACAGAATAGAGTCACAGTACAGCACAGAATAGAGTCACAGTGCAGCACAGAATAGTCACAGTACAGTACAGCACAGCACAGAATAGAGTCACAGTACAGCACAGAATAGAGTCACAGTACAGCACAGAATAGAGTCACAGTACAGCACAGAACAGAGTCACAGTACAGCACAGAACAGAGTCACAGTACAGCACAGTACAGAATAGAGTCACAGTACAGCACAGCACAAAATAGAGTCACAGTACAGCACAGCACAGAATACAGTCACAGTACAGAATAGAGTCACAGTACAGCAGAGAACAGAGTCACAGTACAGCACAGAATATAGTCACAATAGAGTACAGTACAGTACAGAATAGTGTTACAGTACACAGTACAGAAGAGTCATGGGACAGAACAGTACAAAATAGAGTCACAGAACAGCACAGTACAGAAGAGAGTCACAGTACAGAATATTTACAACACAGCATAATACAGAAGAGTCACAGTACAGAAGAGTACAAAATAGAGTCACAGTAGAGTACAGCACTGTTCCGAATAGAGTCACAGTACAGCACAGAACAGTACAGACCAGCACAGTGAAGTACAGAAAAGTTTCACAGTACAGCACAGCGCAGAATAGAGTCACAGTACAGTACAGAATAGAGTCACAGTACAGCACAGAATAGAGTCACAGTGCAGCACAGAATAGAGTCACAGTACAGCACAGAATAGAGTCACAGTACAGCACAGAATAGAGTCACAGTGCAGCACAGAATAGTCACAGTACAGCACAGTCACAGTACAGCACAGCACAGAATAGAGTCACAGTACAGCACAGCACAGAATAGAGTCACAGTACAGCACAGAACAGAGTCACAGTTGAGCACAGCACAGAATTGAGTCACAGTACAGCACAGCGCAGAATAGAGTCACAGTACAGCACAGCGCAGAATAGAGTCACAGTACAGCACAGCGCAGAATAGAGTCACAGTACAGCACAGAATAGAGTCACAGTACAGCACAGAATAGAGTCACAGCACAGCACAGAATAGAGTCACAGTACAGCCCAGTGCAGAATACAGTCACAGTACAGCACAGCACAGAATAGAGTCACACTACGGCAAGGCGCAGAATACAGTCACAGAACAGCACAGTAGAGAATAGTGTCACAGTACAACACAGCACTGAATAGAGTCACAGTACAGCACAGAATAGAGTCACAGTACAGCACAGAATAGAGTCACAGTACAGCACAGAATAGAGTCACAGTACAGCACAGCACAGAATAGAGTCACAGTACAGCGCAGTGCAGAATAGAGTCACAGTACAGCACAGCACAGAATAGAGTCACAGTACAGCACAGAATAGAGTCACAGTACAGCACAGAATAGAGTCACAGTGCAGCACAGAATAGTCACAGTACAGCACAGTCACAGTACAGCACAGCACAGAATAGAGTCACAGTACAGCACAGAATACAGTCACAGTACAGCACAGAATAGAGTCACAGTACAGCACAGAACAGAGTCACAGTACAGCACAGTACAGAATAGAGTCACAGTACAGCACAGCACAAAATAGAGTCACAGTACAGCAAAGCACAGAATAGAGTCACAGTACAGAATAGAGTCACAGTACAGCAGAGAATAGAGTCACAGTACAGCACAGAATAGAGTCACAGTACAGCACAGAATAGAGTCACAGTACAGCACAGAATAAAGTCACAGTACAGCACAGAACAGAGTCACAGAACAGAGTCACAGTATAGCAAAGCACAGAACAGAGTCACAGTACAGCAAGGCGCAGAATACAGTCACAGTACAGCACAGAATAGAGTCACAGTACAGCACAGAATAGAGTCACAGTGCAGCACAGAATAGTCACAGTACAGCACAGTCACAGTACAGCACAGCACAGAATAGAGTCACAGTACAGCACAGCACAGAATAGAGTCACAGTACAGCACAGAATACAGTCACAGTACAGCACAGAATAGAGTCACAGTACAGCACAGAACAGAGTCACAGTACAGCACAGTACAGAATAGAGTCACAGTACAGCACAGCACAAAATAGAGTCACAGTACAGCAAAGCACAGAATAGAGTCACAGTACAGAATAGAGTCACAGTACAGCAGAGAATAGAGTCACAGTACAGCACAGAATAGAGTCACAGTACAGCACAGAATAGAGTCACAGTACAGCACAGAATAAAGTCACAGTACAGCACAGAACAGAGTCACAGAACAGCACAGAACAGAGTCACAGTATAGCAAAGCACAGAACAGAGTCACAGTATAGCAAGGCGCAGAATACAGTCACAGTACAGCACAGTAGAGAATAGTGTCACAGTACAACACAGCACTGAATAGAGTCACAGTACAGCACAGAATAGAGTCACAGCACAGCACAGAATAGAGACACAGCACAGCACAGAATAGAGTCACAGTACAGCACAGAATAGAGTCACAGTACAGCCCAGTGCAGAATACAGTCACAGTACAGCACAGCACAGAATAGAGTCACACTACAGCAAGGCGCAGAATACAGTCACAGAACAGCACAGTAGAGAATAGTGTCACAGTACAACACAGCACTGAATAGAGTCACAGTACAGCACAGAATAGAGTCACAGTACAGCACAGAATAGAGTCACAGTACAGCACAGAATAGAGTCACAGTACAGCACAGCACAGAATAGAGTCACAGTACAGCGCAGTGCAGAATAGAGTCACAGTACAGCACAGCACAGAATAGAGTCACAGTACAGCACAGAATAGAGTCACAGTACAGCACAGAATAGAGTCACAGTGCAGCACAGAATAGTCACAGTACAGCACAGTCACAGTACAGCACAGCACAGAATAGAGTCACAGTACAGCACAGAATACAGTCACAGTACAGCACAGAATAGAGTCACAGTACAGCACAGAACAGAGTCACAGTACAGCACAGTACAGAATAGAGTCACAGTACAGCACAGCACAAAATAGAGTCACAGTACAGCACAGCACAGAATAGAGTCACAGTACAGAATAGAGTCACAGTACAGCAGAGAATAGAGTCACAGTACAGCAGAGAATAGAGTCACAGTACAGCACAGAATAGAGTCACAGTACAGCACAGAATAAAGTCACAGTACAGCACAGAACAGAGTCACAGAACAGAGTCACAGTATAGCAAAGCACAGAACAGAGTCACAGTACAGCAAGGCGCAGAATACAGTCACAGTACAGCACAGAATAGAGTCACAGTACAGCACAGAATAGAGTCACAGTGCAGCACAGAATAGTCACAGTACAGCACAGTCACAGTACAGCACAGCACAGAATAGAGTCACAGTACAGCACAGCACAGAATAGAGTCACAGTACAGCACAGAATACAGTCACAGTACAGCACAGAATAGAGTCACAGTACAGCACAGAACAGAGTCACAGTACAGCACAGTACAGAATAGAGTCACAGTACAGCACAGCACAAAATAGAGTCACAGTACAGCACAGCACAGAATAGAGTCACAGTACAGAATAGAGTCACAGTACAGCAGAGAATAGAGTCACAGTACAGCAGAGAATAGAGTCACAGTACAGCACAGAATAGAGTCACAGTACAGCACAGAATAAAGTCACAGTACAGCACAGAACAGAGTCACAGAACAGCACAGAACAGAGTCACAGTATAGCAAAGCACAGAACAGAGTCACAGTACAGCAAGGCGCAGAATACAGTCACAGTACAGCACAGTAGAGAATAGTGTCACAGTACAACACAGCACTGAATAGAGTCACAGTACAGCACAGAATAGAGTCACAGTACAGCACAGAATAGAGTCACAGCACAGCACAGAATAGAGTCACAGTACAGCCCAGTGCAGAATACAGTCACAGTACAGCACAGCACAGAATAGAGTCACACTACAGCAAGGCGCAGAATACAGTCACAGAACAGCACAGTAGAGAATAGTGTCACAGTACAACACAGCACTGAATAGAGTCACAGTACAGCACAGAATAGAGTCACAGTACAGCACAGAATAGAGTCACAGTACAGCACAGAATAGAGTCACAGTACAGCACAGCACAGAATAGAGTCACAGTACAGCGCAGTGCAGAATAGAGTCACAGTACAGCACAGCACAGAATAGAGTCACAGTACAGCACAGAATAGAGTCACAGTACAGCACAGAATAGAGTCACAGTGCAGCACAGAATAGTCACAGTACAGCACAGTCACAGTACAGCACAGCACAGAATAGAGTCACAGTACAGCACAGAATACAGTCACAGTACAGCACAGAATAGAGTCACAGTACAGCACAGAACAGAGTCACAGTACAGCACAGTACAGAATAGAGTCACAGTACAGCACAGCACAAAATAGAGTCACAGTACAGCACAGCACAGAATAGAGTCACAGTACAGAATAGAGTCACAGTACAGCAGAGAATAGAGTCACAGTACAGCAGAGAATAGAGTCACAGTACAGCACAGAATAGAGTCACAGTACAGCACAGAATAAAGTCACAGTACAGCACAGAACAGAGTCACAGAACAGAGTCACAGTATAGCAAAGCACAGAACAGAGTCACAGTACAGCAAGGCGCAGAATACAGTCACAGTACAGCACAGTAGAGAATAGTGTCACAGTACAACACAGCACTGAATAGAGTCACAGTACAGCACAGAATAGAGTCACAGTACAGCACAGAATAGAGTCACAGCACAGCACAGAATAGAGTCACAGTACAGCCCAGTGCAGAATACAGTAACAGTACAGCACAGCACAGAATAGAGTCACACTACAGCAAGGCGCAGAATACAGTCACAGAACAGCACAGTAGAGAATAATGTCACAGTACAACACAGCACTGAATAGAGTCACAGTACAGCACAGAATAGAGTCACAGTACAGCACAGAATAGAGTCACAGTACAGCACAGAATAGAGTCACAGTACAGCACAGAATAGAGTCACAGTACAGCACAGCACAGAATAGAGTCACAGTACAGCGCAGTGCAGAATAGAGTCACAGTACAGCACAGCACAGAATAGAGTCACAGCACAGCACAGAATAGAGTCACAGTACAGCACAGAATAGAGTCACAGTACAGCACAGAATAGTGTCACAGTACAGCACAGAATAGAGTCACAGTAGAGCACCATGCAGAATAGAGTCACAGTACAGAACAGCGCAGAATAGAGTCACAGTGCAGCACAGTGCAGAATAGATTCACAGTACAGCACAGCACAGAATAGAGTCACAGTACAGCACAGTATAGAGTCACAGTACAGCACAGAATAGTGTCACAGTACAGCACAGAATAGGGTCACAGTACTGCACAGAATAGGGTCACAGTACTGCACAGCACAGAACAGAGTCACAGCACAGCACAGAATAGAGTCTCAGTACAGCACAGTGCAGAATAGAGTCACGGTACAGCACAGCGCACAAAAGAGTCACAGTTCAACACGGCACAGAATAGAGTCACAGTGCAGTACAGAATAGAGTACAGTACAGCACAGAATAGAGTCACAGTACAGCACAGAATAGGGTCACAGTACTGCACAGCACAGAATAGAGTCACAGCACAGCACAGAATAGAGTCTCAGTACAGCACAGGGCAGAATAGAGTCACGGTACAGCGCAGTGCAGAATAGAGTCACAGTACAGCACGGCACAGAATAGAGTCACAGTACAGCACAGAATAGGGTCACAGTACTGCACAGCACAGAATAGAGTCACAGAACAGCACAGAATAGAGACACAGTGCAGCACAGCGCAGAATAGAGTCACAGTACAGCACAGCGCAGAATAGAGTCACAGTACTGCACAGGGCAGAAGAGAGTCACAGTACAGTACAGAATAGAGTCACAGTACAGCACAGTGCAGAATAGAGTCACAGTACAGCACAGTAGAGTATAGTGTCACAGTACAGCACAGCGCAGAAGAGAGTCACAGTACAGCACAGCACAGAATAGAGTCACAGTACAACACAGCACAGAATAGAGTCACAGTACAGCACAGAATAGAGTCACAGTACAGCACAGAAAAGTGTCACAGTACAGTACAGAATAGTGTCACAGTACTGCACAGCACAGAATAGAATCACAGCACAACACAGAATAGAGTCACAGTACAGCACAGGGCAGAATAGAGTCACTGTACAGCACAGCGCAGAATGGAGTCACAGTACAGCACGGCACAGAATAGAGTCACAGTGCAGTACAGAATAGAGTCACAGTACAGCACAGCGCAGAATAGAGTCACGGTACAGCACAGCGCAGAATAGAGTCACAGTACAGCACAGCGCAGAATAGAGTCACAGTACAGCACAGCGCAGAACAGAGTCACAGTACAGCACAGCGCAGAATAGAGTCACAGTACAGCACAGCGCAGAATAGAGTCACAGTACAGCACAGAATAGAGTCACAGTACAGCACAGAATACGGTCACAGTACTGCACAGCACAGAATAGAGTCACAGTACAGCACAGTACAGAATAGAGTCACAGTACAGCACAGCACAAAATAGAGTCACAGTACAGCACAGCACAGAATAGAGTCACAGTACAGAATAGAGTCACAGTACAGCAGAGAATAGAGTCACAGTACAGCAGAGAATAGAGTCACAGTACAGCACAGAATAGAGTCACAGTACAGCACAGAATAAAGTCTCAGTACAGCACAGAACAGAGTCACAGAACAGAGTCACAGTATAGCAAAGCACAGAACAGAGTCACAGTACAGCAAGGCGCAGAATACAGTCACAGTACAGCACAGTAGAGAATAGTGTCACAGTACAACACAGCACTGAATAGAGTCACAGTACAGCACAGAATAGAGTCACAGTACAGCACAGAATAGAGTCACAGCACAGCACAGAATAGAGTCACAGTACAGCCCAGTGCAGAATACAGTCACAGTACAGCACAGCACAGAATAGAGTCACACTACAGCAAGGCGCAGAATACAGTCACAGAACAGCACAGTAGAGAATAGTGTCACAGTACAACACAGCACTGAATAGAGTCACAGTACAGCACAGAATAGAGTCACAGTACAGCACAGAATAGAGTCACAGTACAGCACAGAATAGAGTCACAGTACAGCACAGAATAGAGTCACAGTACAGCGCAGTGCAGAATAGAGTCACAGTACAGCACAGCACAGAATAGAGTCACAGCACAGCACAGAATAGAGTCACAGTACAGCACAGAATAGAGTCACAGTACAGCACAGAATAGTGTCACAGTACAGCACAGAATAGAGTCACAGTAGAGCACCATGCAGAATAGAGTCACAGTACAGAACAGCGCAGAATAGAGTCACAGTGCAGCACAGTGCAGAATAGATTCACAGTACAGCACAGCACAGAATAGAGTCACAGTACAGCACAGTATAGAGTCACAGTACAGCACAGAATAGTGTCACAGTACAGCACAGAATAGGGTCACAGTACTGCACAGAATAGGGTCACAGTACTGCACAGCACAGAACAGAGTCACAGCACAGCACAGAATAGAGTCTCAGTACAGCACAGTGCAGAATAGAGTCACGGTACAGCACAGCGCACAAAAGAGTCACAGTTCAACACGGCACAGAATAGAGTCACAGTGCAGTTCAGAATAGAGTACAGTACAGCACAGAATAGAGTCACAGTACAGCACAGAATAGGGTCACAGTACTGCACAGCACAGAATAGAGTCACAGCACAGCACAGAATAGAGTCTCAGTACAGCACAGGGCAGAATAGAGTCACGGTACAGCGCAGTGCAGAATAGAGTCACAGTACAGCACGGCACAGAATAGAGACACAGTACAGCACAGAATAGGGTCACAGTACTGCACAGCACAGAATAGAGTCACAGAACAGCACAGAATAGAGACACAGTGCAGCACAGCGCAGAATAGAGTCACAGTACAGCACAGCGCAGAATAGAGTCACAGTACTGCACAGGGCAGAAGAGAGTCACAGTACAGTACAGAATAGAGTCACAGTACAGCACAGTGCAGAATAGAGTCACAGTACAGCACAGTAGAGTATAGTGTCACAGTACAGCACAGCGCAGAAGAGAGTCACAGTACAGCACAGCACAGAATAGAGTCACAGTACAACACAGCACAGAATAGAGTCACAGTACAGCACAGAATAGAGTCACAGTACAGCACAGAAAAGTGTCACAGTACAGTACAGAATAGTGTCACAGTACTGCACAGCACAGAATAGAATCACAGCACAACACAGAATAGAGTCACAGTACAGCACAGGGCAGAATAGAGTCACTGTACAGCACAGCGCAGAATGGAGTCACAGTACAGCACGGCACAGAATAGAGTCACAGTGCAGTACAGAATAGAGTCACAGTACAGCACAGCGCAGAATAGAGTCACGGTACAGCACAGCGCAGAATAGAGTCACAGTACAGCACAGCGCAGAATAGAGTCACAGTACAGCACAGCGCAGAACAGAGTCTCAGTACAGCACAGCGCAGAATAGAGTCACAGTACAGCACAGCGCAGAATAGAGTCACAGTACAGCACAGAATAGAGTCACAGTACAGCACAGAATACGGTCACAGTACTGCACAGCACAGAATAGAGTCACAGCACAGCACAGAATAGAGTCTCAGTACAGCACAGGGCAGAATAGAGTCACGGTACAGCGCAGTGCAGAATTGAGTCACAGTACAGCGCAGCGCACAATAGAGTCACAGTACAGTACGGCACAGAATAGAGTCACAGTGCAGTACAGAATAGAGTCACAGTACAGCACAGTATAGAGTCACAGTACAGCACTGCAAAGAATAGAGTCACAGTACAGCACAGTATAGAGTCACAGTACAACACAGAATAGAGTCACAGTACAGCACAGCACAGAATAGGGTCACAGCACAGCACAGAGTAGAGTCACAGTACAGCACAGCACAGAATAGAGTTACAGTACAGCACAGAATAGAGTCACAGTACAGCACAGAATAGAGTCACAGTACTGCATAGTGCAGAATAGAGTCACGGTACAGCACAGTGCAGAATAGAGTCACAGTACATTACAGTGCAGAATAGAGTCACAGTACAGCACAGCGCAGAATAGAGTCACAGTACAGCACAGAATAGAGTCACAGTACAGCACAGCACAGCATAGGGTCACAGTACTGCACAGCACAGAATAGAGTCCCAGCACAGCACAGCGCAGAATAGAGTCACAGTACAGCACAGAATACAGTCACAGTACAGCACAGTGCAGAATAGAGTCACAGTGCAGCATAGCGCAGAATAGAGTCACAGTACAGCACAGAATACAGTCACAGTACAGCACAGCACAGAATAGAGTCACATTACAGCACAGAATAGAGTCATAGTACAGCACAGAATAGAGTCACAGTACAGCACAGAATAGAGTCACAGTACAGCACAGCACAGAATACAGTCACAGTACAGCACAGCAGAGAATAGGGTCACAGTACTGCACAGCACAGAATAGAGTCACAGCACAGCACAGAATAGAGACACAGTACAGCACAGCACAGAATAGAGTCACAGTACAGCACAGCGCAGAATAGTCACAGTACAGCACAGTAGAGAATAGTGTCACAGTACAGCACAGCACAGAACACAGTCACAGTACAGCACAGCACAGAAGAGAGTCACAGTACAGTACAGCGCAGAATAGTCACAGTACAGCACAGCGCAGAATAGTCACAGTACAGCACAGCGCAGAATAGTCACAGTACCGCACAGCACAGAATAGTCACAGTACAGCACAGCGCAGAATAGAGTCACAGCACAGCACAGCGCAGGATAGAGTCACAGCACAGCACAGCGCAGTTTTGAGTCACAGTACAGCACAGCGCAGGATAGAGTCACAGTATAGCACAGCGCAGAATAGAGTCACAGTACAGCGCAGAATAGAGTCACAGTACAGCACAGAGTAGAGTCACAGTACTGCACAGTGCAGAATAGAGTCACAGTACACCACAGTACATATTAGTGTCACAGTAGAGCGCAGCACAGAATAGAGTCACAGTACAGCACAGAATAGAGTCACAGTACAGCACAGAATAGAGTCACAGTACAGCACAGCACAGAATAGAGTCACAGTACAGTACAGCGCAGAATAGAGTCACAGTACAGCGCAGTGCAGAATAGAGTCACAGTACAGCACAGCGCAGAATAGAGTCACAGTACAGCACAGCGCAGAATAGAGTCACAGTACAGCACAGAACAGAGTCACAGTTCCGCACAGCACAGAAGAGAGTCACAGTACAGCACTGTACAAAATAGAGTCACAGTACAGCACAGCGCAGAATAGTCACACTGCAGCACAGCGCAGAATAGTCACAGTACAGCACAGAATAGAGTCACAGTACAGCACAGAATACGGTCACAGTACTGCACAGCACAGAATAGAGTCACAGCACAGCACAGAATAGAGTCTCAGTACAGCACAGGGCAGAATAGAGTCACGGTACAGCGCAGTGCAGAATTGAGTCACAGTACAGCGCAGCGCACAATAGAGTCACAGTACAGTACGGCACAGAATAGAGTCACAGTGCAGTACAGAATAGAGTCACAGTACAGCCCAGTGCAGAATACAGTCACAGTACAGCACAGCACAGAATAGAGTCACACTACAGCAAGGCGCAGAATACAGTCACAGAACAGCACAGTAGAGAATAGTGTCACAGTACAACACAGCACTGAATAGAGTCACAGTACAGCACAGAATAGAGTCACAGTACAGCACAGAATAGAGTCACAGTACAGCACAGAATAGAGTCACAGTACAGCACAGCACAGAATAGAGTCACAGTACAGCGCAGTGCAGAATAGAGTCACAGTACAGCACAGCACAGAATAGAGTCACAGTACAGCACAGAATAGAGTCACAGTACAGCACAGAATAGAGTCACAGTGCAGCACAGAATAGTCACAGTACAGCACAGTCACAGTACAGCACAGCACAGAATAGAGTCACAGTACAGCACAGAATACAGTCACAGTACAGCACAGAATAGAGTCACAGTACAGCACAGAACAGAGTCACAGTACAGCACAGTACAGAATAGAGTCACAGTACAGCACAGCACAAAATAGAGTCACAGTACAGCACAGCACAGAATAGAGTCACAGTACAGAATAGAGTCACAGTACAGCAGAGAATAGAGTCACAGTACAGCAGAGAATAGAGTCACAGTACAGCACAGAATAGAGTCACAGTACAGCACAGAATAAAGTCACAGTACAGCACAGAACAGAGTCACAGAACAGAGTCACAGTATAGCAAAGCACAGAACAGAGTCACAGTACAGCAAGGCGCAGAATACAGTCACAGTACAGCACAGAATAGAGTCACAGTACAGCACAGAATAGAGTCACAGTGCAGCACAGAATAGTCACAGTACAGCACAGTCACAGTACAGCACAGCACAGAATAGAGTCACAGTACAGCACAGCACAGAATAGAGTCACAGTACAGCACAGAATACAGTCACAGTACAGCACAGAATAGAGTCACAGTACAGCACAGAACAGAGTCACAGTACAGCACAGAATAGAGTCACAGTACATCACAGCACAAAATAGAGTCACAGTACAGCAAAGCACAGAATAGAGTCACAGTACAGAATAGAGTCACAGTACAGCAGAGAATAGAGTCACAGTACAGCAGAGAATAGAGTCACAGTACAGCACAGAATAGAGTCACAGTACAGCACAGAATAAAGTCACAGTACAGCACAGAACAGAGTCACAGAACAGCACAGAACAGAGTCACAGTATAGCAAAGCACAGAACAGAGTCACAGTACAGCAAGGCGCAGAATACAGTCACAGTACAGCAGAGTAGAGAATAGTGTCACAGTACAACACAGCACTGAATAGAGTCACAGTACAGCACAGAATAGAGTCACAGTACAGCACAGAATAGAGTCACAGCACAGCACAGAATAGACTCACAGTACAGCCCAGTGCAGAATACAGTCACAGTACAGCACAGCACAGAATAGAGTCACACTACAGCAAGGCGCAGAATACAGTCACAGAACAGCACAGTAGAGAATAGTGTCACAGTACAACACAGCACTGAATAGAGTCACAGTACAGCACAGAATAGAGTCACAGTACAGCACAGAATAGAGTCACAGTACAGCACAGAATAGAGTCACAGTACAGCACAGCACAGAATAGAGTCACAGTACAGCGCAGTGCAGAATAGAGTCACAGTACAGCACAGCACAGAATAGAGTCACAGTACAGCACAGAATAGAGTCACAGTACAGCACAGAATAGAGTCACAGTGCAGCACAGAATAGTCACAGTACAGCACAGTCACAGTACAGCACAGCACAGAATAGAGTCACAGTACAGCACAGAATACAGTCACAGTACAGCACAGAATAGAGTCACAGTACAGCACAGAACAGAGTCACAGTACAGCACAGTACAGAATAGAGTCACAGTACAGCACAGCACAAAATAGAGTCACAGTACAGCACAGCACAGAATAGAGGCACAGTACAGAATAGAGTCACAGTACAGCAGAGAATAGAGTCACAGTACAGCAGAGAATAGAGTCACAGTACAGCACAGAATAGAGTCACAGTACAGCACAGAATAAAGTCACAGTACAGCACAGAACAGAGTCACAGAACAGAGTCACAGTATAGCAAAGCACAGAACAGAGTCACAGTACAGCAAGGCGCAGAATACAGTCACAGTACAGCACAGTAGAGAATAGTGTCACAGTACAACACAGCACTGAATAGAGTCACAGTACAGCACAGAATAGAGTCACAGTACAGCACAGAATAGAGTCACAGCACAGCACAGAATAGAGTCACAGTACAGCCCAGTGCAGAATACAGTAACAG
The DNA here is from genome assembly GCF_963921235.1 of Mobula hypostoma. Taxonomy (NCBI): domain Eukaryota; kingdom Metazoa; phylum Chordata; class Chondrichthyes; order Myliobatiformes; family Myliobatidae; genus Mobula; species Mobula hypostoma. The sequence continues at coordinate 97,200,450 of NC_086103.1, read as the reverse complement.
TACAGCACAGCACAGCACAGAATAGAGTCACACTACAGCAAGGCGCAGAATACAGTCACAGAACAGCACAGTAGAGAATAGTGTCACAGTACAACACAGCACTGAATAGAGTCACAGTACAGCACAGAATAGAGTCACAGTACAGCACAGAATAGAGTCACAGTACAGCACAGAATAGAGTCACAGTACAGCACAGAATAGAGTCACAGTACAGCACAGCACAGAATAGAGTCACAGTACAGCGCAGTGCAGAATAGAGTCACAGTACAGCACAGCACAGAATAGAGTCACAGCACAGCACAGAATAGAGTCACAGTACAGCACAGAATAGAGTCACAGTACAGCACAGAATAGTGTCACAGTACAGCACAGAATAGAGTCACAGTAGAGCACCATGCAGAATAGAGTCACAGTACAGAACAGCGCAGAATAGAGTCACAGTGCAGCACAGTGCAGAATAGATTCACAGTACAGCACAGCACAGAATAGAGTCACAGTACAGCACAGTATAGAGTCACAGTACAGCACAGAATAGTGTCACAGTACAGCACAGAATAGGGTCACAGTACTGCACAGAATAGGGTCACAGTACTGCACAGCACAGAACAGAGTCACAGCACAGCACAGAATAGAGTCTCAGTACAGCACAGTGCAGAATAGAGTCACGGTACAGCACAGCGCACAAAAGAGTCACAGTTCAACACGGCACAGAATAGAGTCACAGTGCAGTACAGAATAGAGTACAGTACAGCACAGAATAGAGTCACAGTACAGCACAGAATAGGGTCACAGTACTGCACAGCACAGAATAGAGTCACAGCACAGCACAGAATAGAGTCTCAGTACAGCACAGGGCAGAATAGAGTCACGGTACAGCGCAGTGCAGAATAGAGTCACAGTACAGCACGGCACAGAATAGAGTCACAGTACAGCACAGAATAGGGTCACAGTACTGCACAGCACAGAATAGAGTCACAGAACAGCACAGAATAGAGACACAGTGCAGCACAGCGCAGAATAGAGTCACAGTACAGCACAGCGCAGAATAGAGTCACAGTACTGCACAGGGCAGAAGAGAGTCACAGTACAGTACAGAATAGAGTCACAGTACAGCACAGTGCAGAATAGAGTCACAGTACAGCACAGTAGAGTATAGTGTCACAGTACAGCACAGCGCAGAAGAGAGTCACAGTACAGCACAGCACAGAATAGAGTCACAGTACAACACAGCACAGAATAGAGTCACAGTACAGCACAGAATAGAGTCACAGTACAGCACAGAAAAGTGTCACAGTACAGTACAGAATAGTGTCACAGTACTGCACAGCACAGAATAGAATCACAGCACAACACAGAATAGAGTCACAGTACAGCACAGGGCAGAATAGAGTCACTGTACAGCACAGCGCAGAATGGAGTCACAGTACAGCACGGCACAGAATAGAGTCACAGTGCAGTACAGAATAGAGTCACAGTACAGCACAGCGCAGAATAGAGTCACGGTACAGCACAGCGCAGAATAGAGTCACAGTACAGCACAGCGCAGAATAGAGTCACAGTACAGCACAGCGCAGAACAGAGTCACAGTAAAGCACAGCGCAGAATAGAGTCACAGTACAGCACAGAGCAGAATAGAGTCACAGTACAGCACAGAATAGAGTCACAGTACAGCACAGAATACGGTCACAGTACTGCACAGCACAGAATAGAGTCACAGTACAGCACAGTACAGAATAGAGTCACAGTACAGCACAGCACAAAATAGAGTCACAGTACAGCACAGCACAGAATAGAGTCACAGTACAGAATAGAGTCACAGTACAGCAGAGAATAGAGTCACAGTACAGCAGAGAATAGAGTCACAGTACAGCACAGAATAGAGTCACAGTACAGCACAGAATAAAGTCTCAGTACAGCACAGAACAGAGTCACAGAACAGAGTCACAGTATAGCAAAGCACAGAACAGAGTCACAGTACAGCAAGGCGCAGAATACAGTCACAGTACAGCACAGTAGAGAATAGTGTCACAGTACAACACAGCACTGAATAGAGTCACAGTACAGCACAGAATAGAGTCACAGTACAGCACAGAATAGAGTCACAGCACAGCACAGAATAGAGTCACAGTACAGCCCAGTGCAGAATACAGTCACAGTACAGCACAGCACAGAATAGAGTCACACTACAGCAAGGCGCAGAATACAGTCACAGAACAGCACAGTAGAGAATAGTGTCACAGTACAACACAGCACTGAATAGAGTCACAGTACAGCACAGAATAGAGTCACAGTACAGCACAGAATAGAGTCACAGTACAGCACAGAATAGAGTCACAGTACAGCACAGAATAGAGTCACAGTACAGCACAGCACAGAATAGAGTCACAGTACAGCGCAGTGCAGAATAGAGTCACAGTACAGCACAGCACAGAATAGAGTCACAGCACAGCACAGAATAGAGTCACAGTACAGCACAGAATAGAGTCACAGTACAGCACAGAATAGTGTCACAGTACAGCACAGAATAGAGTCACAGTAGAGCACCATGCAGAATAGAGTCACAGTACAGAACAGCGCAGAATAGAGTCACAGTGCAGCACAGTGCAGAATAGATTCACAGTACAGCACAGCACAGAATAGAGTCACAGTACAGCACAGTATAGAGTCACAGTACAGCACAGAATAGTGTCACAGTACAGCACAGAATAGGGTCACAGTACTGCACAGAATAGGGTCACAGTACTGCACAGCACAGAACAGAGTCACAGCACAGCACAGAATAGAGTCTCAGTACAGCACAGTGCAGAATAGAGTCACGGTACAGCACAGCGCACAAAAGAGTCACAGTTCAACACGGCACAGAATAGAGTCACAGTGCAGTTCAGAATAGAGTACAGTACAGCACAGAATAGAGTCACAGTACAGCACAGAATAGGGTCACAGTACTGCACAGCACAGAATAGAGTCACAGCACAGCACAGAATAGAGTCTCAGTACAGCACAGGGCAGAATAGAGTCACGGTGCAGCGCAGTGCAGAATAGAGTCACAGTACAGCACGGCACAGAATAGAGTCACAGTACAGCACAGAATAGGGTCACAGTACTGCACAGCACAGAATAGAGTCACAGAACAGCACAGAATAGAGACACAGTGCAGCACAGCGCAGAATAGAGTCACAGTACAGCACAGCGCAGAATAGAGTCACAGTACTGCACAGGGCAGAAGAGAGTCACAGTACAGTACAGAATAGAGTCACAGTACAGCACAGTGCAGAATAGAGTCACAGTACAGCACAGTAGAGTATAGTGTCACAGTACAGCACAGCGCAGAAGAGAGTCACAGTACAGCACAGCACAGAATAGAGTCACAGTACAACACAGCACAGAATAGAGTCACAGTACAGCACAGAATAGAGTCACAGTACAGCACAGAAAAGTGTCACAGTACAGTACAGAATAGTGTCACAGTACTGCACAGCACAGAATAGAATCACAGCACAACACAGAATAGAGTCACAGTACAGCACAGGGCAGAATAGAGTCACTGTACAGCACAGCGCAGAATGGAGTCACAGTACAGCACGGCACAGAATAGAGTCACAGTGCAGTACAGAATAGAGTCACAGTACAGCACAGCGCAGAATAGAGTCACGGTACAGCACAGCGCAGAATAGAGTCACAGTACAGCACAGCGCAGAATAGAGTCACAGTACAGCACAGCGCAGAACAGAGTCACAGTACAGCACAGCGCAGAATAGAGTCACAGTACAGCACAGCGCAGAATAGAGTCACAGTACAGCACAGAATAGAGTCACAGTACAGCACAGAATACGGTCACAGTACTGCACAGCACAGAATAGAGTCACAGCACAGCACAGAATAGAGTCTCAGTACAGCACAGGGCAGAATAGAGTCACGGTACAGCGCAGTGCAGAATTGAGTCACAGTACAGCGCAGCGCACAATAGAGTCACAGTACAGTACGGCACAGAATAGAGTCACAGTGCAGTACAGAATAGAGTCACAGTACAGCACAGTATAGAGTCACAGTACAGCACTGCAAAGAATAGAGTCACAGTACAGCACAGTATAGAGTCACAGTACAACACAGAATAGAGTCACAGTACAGCACAGCACAGAATAGGGTCACAGCACAGCACAGAGTAGAGTCACAGTACAGCACAGCACAGAATAGAGTTACAGTACAGCACAGAATAGAGTCACAGTACAGCACAGAATAGAGTCACAGTACTGCATAGTGCAGAATAGAGTCACGGTACAGCACAGTGCAGAATAGAGTCACAGTACATTACAGTGCAGAATAGAGTCACAGTACAGCACAGCGCAGAATAGAGTCACAGTACAGCACAGAATAGAGTCACAGTACAGCACAGCACAGCATAGGGTCACAGTACTGCACAGCACAGAATAGAGTCCCAGCACAGCACAGCGCAGAATAGAGTCACAGTACAGCACAGAATACAGTCACAGTACAGCACAGTGCAGAATAGAGTCACAGTGCAGCATAGCGCAGAATAGAGTCACAGTACAGCACAGAATACAGTCACAGTACAGCACAGCACAGAATAGAGTCACATTACAGCACAGAATAGAGTCATAGTACAGCACAGAATAGAGTCACAGTACAGCACAGAATAGAGTCACAGTACAGCACAGCACAGAATACAGTCACAGTACAGCACAGCAGAGAATAGGGTCACAGTACTGCACAGCACAGAATAGAGTCACAGCACAGCACAGAATAGAGACACAGTACAGCACAGCACAGAATAGAGTCACAGTACAGCACAGCGCAGAATAGTCACAGTACAGCACAGTAGAGAATAGTGTCACAGTACAGCACAGCACAGAACACAGTCACAGTACAGCACAGCACAGAAGAGAGTCACAGTACAGTACAGCGCAGAATAGTCACAGTACAGCACAGCGCAGAATAGTCACAGTACAGCACAGCGCAGAATAGTCACAGTACCGCACAGCACAGAATAGTCACAGTACAGCACAGCGCAGAATAGAGTCACAGCACAGCACAGCGCAGGATAGAGTCACAGCACAGCACAGCGCAGTTTTGAGTCACAGTACAGCACAGCGCAGGATAGAGTCACAGTATAGCACAGCGCAGAATAGAGTCACAGTACAGCGCAGAATAGAGTCACAGTACAGCACAGAGTAGAGTCACAGTACTGCACAGTGCAGAATAGAGTCACAGTACACCACAGTACATATTAGTGTCACAGTAGAGCGCAGCACAGAATAGAGTCACAGTACAGCACAGAATAGAGTCACAGTACAGCACAGAATAGAGTCACAGTACAGCACAGCACAGAATAGAGTCACAGTACAGTACAGCGCAGAATAGAGTCACAGTACAGCGCAGTGCAGAATAGAGTCACAGTACAGCACAGCGCAGAATAGAGTCACAGTACAGCACAGCGCAGAATAGAGTCACAGTACAGCACAGAACAGAGTCACAGTTCCGCACAGCACAGAAGAGAGTCACAGTACAGCACTGTACAAAATAGAGTCACAGTACAGCACAGCGCAGAATAGTCACACTGCAGCACAGCGCAGAATAGTCACAGTACAGCACAGCGCAGAATAGTCACAGTACAGCACAGTAGAGAATAGTGTCACAGTACAGCACAGCACAGAACACAGTCACAGTACAGCACAGCACAGAAGAGAGTCACAGTACAGTACAGCGCAGAATAGTCACAGTACAGCACAGCGCAGAATAGTCACAGTACCGCACAGCACAGAATAGTCACAGTACAGCACAGCGCAGAATAGAGTCACAGCACAGCACAGCGCAGAATAGAGTCACAGCACAGCACAGCGCAGTTTTGAGTCACAGTACAGCACAGCGCAGGATAGAGTCACAGTATAGCACAGCGCAGAATAGAGTCACAGTACAGCGCAGAATAGAGTCACAGTACAGCACAGAGTAGAGTCACAGTACTGCACAGTGCAGAATAGAGTCAGAGTACACCACAGTACATATTAGTGTCACAGTAGAGCGCAGCACAGAATAGAGTCACAGTACAGCACAGAATAGAGTCACAGTACAGCACAGCACAGAATAGAGTCACAGTACAGTACAGTACAGCGCAGAATAGAGTCACAGTACAGCGCAGTGCAGAATAGAGTCACAGTACAGCACAGCGCAGAATAGAGTCACAGTACAGCACAGCGCAGAATAGAGTCACAGTACAGCACAGAACAGAGTCACAGTACAGCACTGTACAAAATAGAGTCACAGTACAGTACAGCGCAGAATAGTCACAGTACAGCACAGCGCAGAATAGTCACAGTACCGCACAGCACAGAATAGTCACAGTACAGCACAGCGCAGAATAGAGTCACAGCACAGCACAGCGCAGAATAGAGTCACAGCACAGCACAGCGCAGTTTTGAGTCACAGTACAGCACAGCGCAGGATAGAGTCACAGTATAGCACAGCGCAGAATAGAGTCATAGTACAGCGCAGAATAGAGTCACAGTACAGCACAGAGTAGAGTCACAGTACTGCACAGTGCAGAATAGAGTCACAGTACAGCGCAGAATAGAGTCAGAGTACAGCTCAGAATAGAGTCACAGTACAGAATGGAGTCACAGTACAGCACAGCACAGCTTCGCTGGCCCAGCATGCCGAGGCTGGTGAGGTCCCTGCGAGTCATCCTCAGACGAAAGGGAAAGGGAAAGAGGAATGCGGTGGTGGGGAACGACAGACGGCAACTAAAATCTTTCCTGGATGACCTAGTAAGGGACATCAGAGGGAGAAGCAGCCTCGCTCCTACGGGGGATGGTGGGTCACAGGGTGTTGCTGGTACCGCTCGAGCCCGGAAAGCAAAAGGTATCCTTGCTTTCTTTCCGGACAGTGTGGTGGAAGGCGCCTCCGCTCTCACCGAAATGGGCGCAGCTGCTGAGACCTAGTGTGTTCCCGCCATGAAGCTTACCATAGCTAGTCTCAATGTAAACGGCAGCAGGGGTCCTCTTCGCAGGCATAACAATCTCTCAGTCCTCAGGGATGGGCGGTATACAGTGAGTTTCCTGCAGGAAACCCATACCATCCCTGGGGACGAGTCTGCTTGGCTCCTGGAGTGGCAGGGCGGGGTCTACATGAGCCACCTCAGCTCCATTTCTAGCGGGGTGGCGATCCTGTTGGCCCCGACCTTCCAGCCAGTAGTTGAAAGAGTCCAAGACGTTGTGCCCGGCCGTCTGCTCCACCTGGTTGTGCGCCTGGATGGCGTACCATTGCATTTTATCAATGTGTACGCTCCCAGGCGCGGTGTGATGCAGACGCGCCTATTCTGTCAGCTGTCCACCCTGCTGAGCTCCATCGATCCTGGGGACTGCGTAATCCTCGGGGGAGATTTCAATTGTACCCTCGAGGCGGAGGACCGTTCGGGCCTCCAACGCGACCCAGCATCAGCAAAAAAGTTAAAGGAGCTAGTCGGCTCCTTTGACTTGGTGGACAGCTGGCGGAATTTTCACCCTAACTCTAGCGCCTTCTCGAGAAGGTCTAGAGAAGGAGGTTCCAGGATAGACCGCATTTACATCTCTCGGGCCTACGCCTCCCGCGTGTCGGCGTCCTCCATGCGGCCAGTGTCGTGCTCGGATCATCACCTTGTGTGGATGGAATTTATTCCACTACACCCTCGGGTGGGATCCGGGTATTGGCATTTTAACAACCGGCTGCTGGAGGACAGCCGTTTCCGGGATTCGTTCCGAGCGTTCTGGGTCTCCTGGAAGGAGAGGCGGAGAGAGTTCTGCTCCCTACGGCTATGGTGGGATGTGGGCAAAGCCCACATCCGGTTTTTATGTCGGAAGTACACTAGGGGGTCGACCAAAGGGCGGGGCTCTGAGATTGAGCGGCTTGAGAGAGCGTTGCTTGACCTGGAGTCCCGCCTCGGTCCGACCACTGGAGACCAGCAGCTGTGGCAGGAATACCAGGAGAAGAAGGACGCACTAAGGGACTTGCAGCTTCAGCAGTCCCGAGGTGCGTACGTGAGGTCACGGATCCAAATGCTGCAGGATTTGGACCGTGGCTCACCCTTCTTCTACTCGTTGGAGAGGTGGCGGGGAGTTCAAAAGCAGCTAGTGGAATTGCTGGCTGCCGATGGCTCCTCCATCACGGACCCTGATGGAATTAACAACGAGGTCCGTTCATTCTATCGGTCCTTATTCTCGCCTGATCCGTCAAATGCGGAGGCGTGCAATGAGGTCTGGAAGGATTTGCCTAAGGTCAGTCCAGAGGATGCAGTGCGTCTGGATGCCCCCCTGACTCGGGAGGAGCTGTCCACTGCCCTTCGGCAACTCCGGAGGGGCAAGTCCCCTGGTTTGGATGGACTGAGTGTTGAGTTTTATCAGGCTTTTTGGGATGTCCTGGGGGATGATTACAGCCTTGTCCTAGGGGAGAGCCTAGCCACCGGAGAAATGCCCCTCTCATGGCGAAGAGCTGTTGTGGTCCTACTGCCCAAGAAGGGAGACCTCCGCCTGCTAAAGAACTGGCGGCCGGTCTCCCTCTTGTGCGCGGACTACAAGATCTTCGCCCGGGCAATGGCCAACCGTCTGGGTTCGGTAATTGGACAGGTGGTCCATCCTGACCAATCTTACACGGTCCCGGGCCGCTCCATCCAGGACAATGTCCACCTAGTACGGGACCTGATCCACCTGCTCCAGGAGACTGGGACCCCGGCAGCGTTTCTTTCTCTTGACCAGGAGAAGGCGTTTGACCGGGTGGACCACAGTTTCCTGCTGGGCACCCTGCAGGCTTTTGGGCTCGGACCACACTTTGTGGCCCGAGTTCGGCTCCTGTACTCTGCCGCAGAGTGCCTAGTTAAGATCAACAGATCACTGACAGGACCTATCCACTTCCGAAGAGGAGTGCGTCAAGGGTGCCCCATGTCCGGTCAACTGTATGCGATCTGTGTCGAGCCATTCCTCGGCCTTCTTCGGCGAAGGCTGACAGGTCTGGTTCTGCGCGAACCGGACATGAGGGTCGTCCTCTCGGCCTACGCCGATGACGTACTCCTCATGATGACAGACCCCTGTGACCTGCGGAGGATGCGCGAGTGCCAAGATGTTTTCTCGGCGGCATCCTCCGGCAGGATCAACTGGGCGAAATGTTCCGGACTCTTAGTAGGCCAGTGGCAGGTGGACTCCCTGCTGGAGGAAATGAGAGCTTTTGAGTGGAGCACCAGACGTCTTCTCTATCTGGGAGTCTACCTGAGTCCTTCTGGGGAGACCTGGCTGGCGAACTGGCAGGACCTGGAGACAAAGGTCATGGCCCGGCCAGGGCGCTGGTCAGGCCTTCTCAGGGTGCTTTCCTATCGAGGCAGGGTGGTGGTCATAAACCAGCTGGTGGCCTCCATGTTGTGGTACCGGATGGTCACCTTGGCCCCCCCTGCCCCTTTTGTTGCGAGAATGCAGAGGAAGCTGGTGGACTTCTTCTGGGGAAACAGGAAACACTGGGTCTCTGCAGCGGTTCTGAGTCTCCCAGTAGGAGAGGGCAGACAGTCGCTGGTGTGTGTACGCACACGACTGGCGGCTCTCCGCCTCAGGACTCTGCAGAGATTCCTGTACGCCGAGCGCCCTCCCAGGTGGCACGTGTTGGCGACTTTCTTCCTCCGGAGGGGCTGCTGCCTTCACGAAGATATGCAGCTACCACCGGCAGGCGTCAGCCGTGCTGCTTTGCAGAGGCTGCCCGGCTTCTATCAGGACCTACTGAGAGTCTGGAACATGGTTGCCTCAGGCCGGGAATCCCCTCCTCTGGCAGAGGGCGGGGTCCTGGCCGACCCTTGCCCTGCCTCAGCGGATGTCGGTGCGGCTCAGGTGTGTGGATCGACTCAAGCTGAGCTGCTCGTCGGGCCCAGGCCCCGCAGCCTTACCCGAGAGACGAATCCACACAACTTGAGCCGTCTTTCATCGACACCCACAATCCCATTCAGGGATGCAGGCAGGAGGTACCTTTATGGGCTGCTGCTCCACACCCTCCACTTCCTAGCCTTTGTCCACCGTCCCGACACGCCATGGCGGTCGGTCTTTCCACCTGGAGGTGAGGGGGGTCCCCAATGGAAGTCCCTTTACAAGGGAGTCCTCCCCATGCACCTTGGGGATCTCGGCTGGAGGGTGCTGCATAAAGCGGTGCCCTGCAATAAGTTCTTTAGTCTGTACACGGATCTCCCAGCCGCGTGTCACTTCTGCGGGCTGGAGGAGACCGTGTACCACATGTACGTGGAGTGTGTGAGGCTGCAGCCCCTTTTCGCGTTTTTGCGTGGGCTGCTTCTCGCCTTCTGGTTGCATTTCAGTCCCACCCTATTTATATATGGTCATCCAGTAAGGAGGGGGGCACAGAGGGATGAGGATGTCCTTGTCAACTTGCTCCTGGGGCTGGCGAAAATTGCCATCCGTGGCTCCTGGAAAAGGGTGGCAGGAGGTTCTCCCCGGGCGGACTGCCTGGCTATGTTTAGGGGGTATGTTCGTGCCCGGGTGAACATTGAAAAGGAATACGCACAGTCCACAGCGACCGTAGAGGTGTTCTGGGACCGTTGGGCTCCGCGGGGTGTAAATGCCATCATTGATGAGGATGGCAATATATTGGTTTAAGATGGATTGTCTGTTTGTAGTGTAGTAAATATGTTAGTCACTGGGTTTGTAAATATTGTATAGCACTGACATTTGTAATAAAGAATTTTGTATAAAAAAAAAGTGCAGCACAGTAGAGAACAGTGTCACAGTACAGCACAGCACAGAATAGAGTCACAGTACAGCACAGCACAGAATAGAGTCACAGTACCACACAGCGCAGAATAGTCACAGTACAGCACAGTGCAGAATAGAGTCACAGTTCAGCACAGCGCAGTATGGAGTCACAGTACAGCACAGCGCAGAATAGAGTCACAGTCCAGTACAGCACAGAATCGAATCACAGTACAGTACAGAATAGAGTCACAGTACAGCACAGAATAGAGTCACAGTACAGCACACTGCAGAATAGAGTCACAGTACAGTACAGAATAGAGTCACAGTACAGTACAGAATAGAGACACAGTACAGCACAGTGCAGTATAGTGTCACAGTGCAGCACAGCGCAGAAGAGAGTCACAGTACAGCACAGCGCAGAATAGAGTCACAGTACAGCACAGCACAGAATAGAGTCACAGTACAACACAGCACAGAATAGAGTCACAGTACAGCACAGAATAGGGTCACAGTACTGCACATCACAGAATAGAGTCACAGCACAGTACAGAATAGAGTCACAGTACAGCACAGCACAGAATAAAGTCACAGTACAGCACAGCGCAGAATAGAGTCACAGTACAGCACAGCGCAGAATAGACTCACAGTACAGCACGGCACAGAATACAGTCACAGTACAGTACAGAATAGAGTCACAGTACAGCACAGAATAGAGTCACACTGCAGCACAGCGCAGAATAGAGTCACAGTACAGCACAGCGCAGAATACAGTCACAGAACAGCACAGCGCAGAATAGAGTCACAGCACAGCGCAGAATAGAGTTACAACACAACACAGCGCAGAATAGAGTCACAGTACAGCACAGCGCAGAATAGAGTCACAGTACAGCACAGCGCAGAATAGAGTCACAGTACAGCACAGCGCAGAATAGAGTCACAGTACAGCACAGAATAGAGTCACAGTACAGCACAGCACAGAATAGAGTCACAGTACAGCACAGAATAGAGTCACAGTACTGCACAGCACAGAATAGAGTCACAGTACAACACAGAATAGAGTCGCAGTACAGCACAGAATATTGTCACAGTACAGCACAGTGCAGAATAGATTCACAGTACAGCACAACACAGAATAGAGTCACAGTACAGCACAGTATAGAGTCACAGAACAGCACAGAATAGTGTCACAGTACAGCACAGAATAGGGTCACAGTACTGCACAGCACAGAACAGAGTCACAGCACAGCACAGAATAGAGTCTCAGTGCAGCACAGGGCAGAATAGAGTCACGGTACAGCGCAGTGCAGAATAGAGTCACAGTACAGCACAGCGCACAATAGAGTCACAGTACAGCACGGCACAGAATAGAGTCACAGTACAGCACAGTATAGAGTCACAGTACAGCACAGAATAGTGTCACAGTACAGCACAGAATAGGGTCACAGTACTGCACAGCACAGAATAGAGTCACAGCACAGCACAGAATAGAGTCTCAGTACAGCACAGGGCAGAATAGAGTCACGGTACAGCACAGCGCACAATAGAGTCACAGTACAGCACGGCACAGAATAGAGTCACAGTACAGCACAGAATAGGGTCACAGTACTGCACAGCACAGAATAGAGTCACAGCACAGCACAGAATAGAGACACAGTGCAGCACAGCGCAGAATAGAGTCACAGTACAGCACAGCGCAGAATAGAGTCACAGTACAGCACAGGGCAGAAGAGAGTCACAGTACAGTACAGAATAGAGTCACAGTACAGCACAGTGCAGAATAGAGTCACAGTACAGCACAGCGCAGAAGAGAGTCACAGTACAGCACAGCACAGAATAGAGTCACAGTACAACACAGCACAGAATAGAGTCACAGTACAGCACAGAATAGTGTCACAGTACAGTACAGAATAGTGTCACAGTACTGCACAGCACAGAATAGAATCACAGCACAACACAGAATAGAGTCACAGTACAGCACAGGGCAGAATAGAGTCACTGTACAGCACAGCGCAGAATGGAGTCACAGTACAGCACAGCACAGAATAGAGTCACAGTGCAGTACAGATTAGAGTCACAGTACAGCACAGCGCAGAATAGAGTCACAGTACAGCACAGAATAGAGTCACAGTACAGCACAGAATACGGTCACAGTACTGCACAGCACAGAATAGAGTCACAGCACAGCACAGCACAGAATAGAGTCACAGCACAGCACAGAATAGAGTCTCAGTACAGCACAGGGCAGAATAGAGTCACGGTACAGCGCAGTGCAGAATTGAGTCACAGTACAGCGCAGCGCACAATAGAGTCACAGTACAGTACGGCACAGAATAGAGTCACAGTGCAGTACAGAATAGAGTCACAGTACAGCACAGAATAGAGTCACAGTACAGCACAGCAAAGAATAGAGTCAAAGTACAGCACAGCACAGAATAGAGTCACAGTACAGCACAGCGCAGAATACAGTCACAGTACAGCACAGCGCAGAATACAGTCACAGTACAGCACAGCGCAGAATAGAGTCACAGTACAGCACAGCGCAGAATAGAGTCACAGTACAGCACAGCGCAGAATAGAGTCACAGTGCAGCACAGCGCAGAATAGAGTCACAGTACAGCATAGAATACAGTCACAGTACAGCACAGAATAGAGTCACAGTACAGCACAGCACAGAATAGAGTCACATTACAGCACAGAATAGAGTCACAGTACAGCACAGCACAGAATAGGGTCACAGTACTGCACAGCACAGAATAGAGTCACAGCACAGCACAGAATAGAGTCACAGTACAGCACAGCACAGAATAGAGTCACAGTACAGCACAGAATAGAGTCTCAGTACAGCACAGGGCAGAATAGAGTCACAGTACAGCACAGTGCAGAATAGAGTCACAGTACAGCACAGAATACAGTCACAGTACAGCACAGTGCAGAATAGAGTCACAGTGCAGCACAGCGCAGAATAGAGTCACAGTACAGCACTGCGCAGAATAGAGTCACAGTACAGCTCAGTGCAGAATAGAGTCACAGTACAGCACAGCGCAGAATAGAGTCACAGTACAGCACAGCGCAGAATAGAGTCACAGTACAGCACAGCGCAGAATAGAGTCACAGTACAGCACAGCGCAGAATAGAGTCACAGTACAGCACAGAATAGAGTCACAGTACAGCACAGAATACGGTCACAGTATTGCACAGCACAGAATAGAGTCACAGCACAGCACAGAATAGAGTCACAGCACAGCACAGAATAGAGTCTCAGTACAGCACAGGGCAGAATAGAGTCACGGTACAGCGCAGTGCAGAATTGAGTCACAGTACAGCACAGCGCACAATAGAGTCACAGTACAGTACAGCACAGAATAGAGTCACAGTGCAGTACAGAATAGAGTCACAGGACAGCACAGCACAGAATAGTGTCACAGTACAGCACAGCGCAGAATAGAGTCACAGTACAGCACAGCGCAGAATAGAGTCACAGTACAGCACAGCGCAGAATAGAGTAACAGTACAGCACAGCGCAGAATAGAGTCACAGTACAGCACAGCGCAGAATAGAGTCACAGTACAGCACAGCACAGAATAGAGTCACATTACAGCACAGAATAGAGTCACAGTACAGCACAGCACAGAATAGAGTCACATTACAGCACAGAATAGAGTCACATTACAGCACAGAATAGAGTCACAGTACAGCACAGCACAGAATAGGGTCACAGTACTGCACAGCACAGAATAGAGTCACAGCACAGCACAGAATAGAGTCACAGTACAGCACAGCACAGAATAGAGTCACAGTACAGCACAGAATAGAGTCACAGTACTGCATAGTACAGAATAGAGTCACGGTACAGCACAGTGCAGAATAGAGTCAAAGTACATTACAGTGCAGAATAGAGTCACAGTACAGCACAGCGCAGAATAGAGTCACAGTACGGCACAGCGCAGAATAGAGTCACAGTTCAGCACAGAATAGAGTCACAGTACAGCACAGCGCAGAATAGAGTCACAGCACAGCACAGAATAGAGTCACAGTACAGCACAGCACAGAATAGGGTCACAGTACTGCACAGCACAGAATAGAGTCACAGCACAGCACAGAATAGAGTCACAGTACAGCACAGCACAGAATAGAGTCACAGTACAGCACAGAATAGAGTCACAGTACTGCATAGTGCAGAATAGAGTCACAGTACAGCACAGAATAGAGTCTCAGAGCAGCACAGGGCAGAATAGAGTCACAGTACAGCACAGTGCAGAATAGAGTCACAGTACAGCACAGAATAGAGTCTCAGTACAGCACAGTGCAGAATAGAGTCACAGTACAGCTCAGTGCAGAGTAGAGTAACAGTACAGCACAGCAAAGAATATAGTCACAGGACAGCATAGCACAGAATAGTGTCACAGTACAGCACAGCGCAGAATAGAGTCACAGTACAGCACAGCACAGAATAGGGTCACAGTACTGCACAGCACAGAATAGAGTCACAGCACAGCACAGAATAGAGTCACAGTACAGCACAGCACAGAATAGAGTTACAGTACAGCACAGAATAGAGTCACAGTACTGCATAGTGCAGAATTGAGTCACAGTACAGCACAGAATAGAGTCTCAGTACAGCACAGGGCAGAATAGAGTCACAGTACAGCACAGCACAGAATAGAGTCACAGTACAGCACAGCGCAGAATAGTGTCACAGTACAGCACAGCGCAGAATAGAGTCACAGTACAGCACAGCGCAGAATAGAGTCACAGTACAGCACAGCGCAGAATAGAGTCACAGTACAGCACAGCACAGAATAGAGTCACAGTACAGCACAGAATAGAGTCACAGTACAGCACAGAATAGAGTCACAGTACAGCACAGCACAGAATAGAGTCACATTACAGCACAGAATAGAGTCACAGTGCAGCACAGCACAGAATAGGGTCACAGTACTGCACAGCACAGAATAGAGTCACAGCACAGCACAGAATAGAGTCACAGTACAGCACAGCGCAGAATAGAGTCACAGTACAGCACAGCGCAGAATACAGTCACAGTACAGCACAGCGCAGAATAGAGTCACAGTACAGCACAGCGCAGAATAGAGTCACAGTACAGCACAGCGCAGAATAGAGTCACAGTACAGCACAGAATAGAGTCACAGTACAGCACAGAATAGAGTCACAGTACAGCACAGAATAGAGTCACAGTACAGCACAGCACAGAATAGAGTCACATTACAGCACAGAATAGAGTCACAGTGCAGCACAGCACAGAATAGGGTCACAGTACTGCACAGCACAGAATAGAGTCACAGTACTGCATAGTGCAGAATAGAGTCACGGTACAGCACAGCGCAGAATAGAGTCACAGTACAGCACAGCGCAGAATAGAGTCACAGTACAGCACAGCACAGAATAGAGTCACGGTACAGCACAGCGCAGAATAGAGTCACAGTACGGCAGAGCACAGAATAGAGTCACAGTACGGCACAGCGCAGAATAGAGTCACAGTACAGCACAGAATAGAGTCACAGTACAGCACAGCACAGAATAGAGTCACAGTACAGCACAGAATAGAGTCACAGTACTGCATAGTGCAGAATAGAGTCACGGTACAGCACAGCGCAGAATAGAGTCACAGTACAGCACAGCGCAGAATAGAGTCACAGTGGAGTACAGCACAGAATAGAGTCACAGTACCGCACAGCGCAGAATAGAGTCACAGTACAGTACAGCACAGAATAGAGTCACGGTACAGCACAGCGCAGGATAGTCACAGTACAGCACAGCGGAGAATACTCACAGTGCAGCATAGTAGAGAACAGTGTCACAGTACAGCACAGCGCAGAATAGAGTCACAGTGCAGCACAGCGCAGAATAGAGTCACAGTTGAGCACAGCGCAGAATAGAGTCACAGTACAGCACAGCGCAGAATAGTGTCACAGTACAGCACAGCGCAGAATAGAGTCACAGTACAGCACAGCGCAGAATAGAGTCACAGTACAGCACAGCGCAGAATAGAGTCACAGTACAGCACAGCGCAGAATAGAGTCAGAGTACAGCACAGCACAGAATAGAGTCACAGTACAGCACAGAATAGAGTCACAGTACAGCACAGAATAGAGTCACAGTACAGCACAGAATAGAGTCACAGTACAGCACAGCACAGAATAGAGTCACATTACAGCACAGAATAGAGTCACAGTGCAGCACAGCACAGAATAGGGTCACAGTACTGCACAGCACAGCACAGAATAGAGTCACAGTACAGCACAGCGCAGAATAGAGTCACAGTACAGCACAGCGCAGAATACAGTCACAGTACAGCACAGCGCAGAATAGAGTCACAGTACAGCACAGCGCAGAATACAGTCACAGTACAGCACAGCGCAGAATAGAGTCACAGTACAACACAGAATAGAGTCACAGTACAGCACAGCACAGAATAGAGTCACATTACAGCACAGAATAGAGTCACAGTGCAGCACAGCACAGAATAGGGTCACAGTACTGCACAGCACAGAATAGAGTCACAGTACTACATAGTGCAGAATAGAGTCACGGTACAGCACAGCGCAGAATAGAGTCACAGTACTACATAGTGCAGAATAGAGTCACGGTACAGCACAGCGCAGAATAGAGTCACAGTACAGCACAGCGCAGAATAGAGTCACAGTACAGCACAGCACAGCACAGAATACAGTCACAGTACAGCACAGCACAGAATAGTGTCACAGTACAGCACAGCACAGAATAGTGTCACAGTACAGCACAGCACAGAATAGGGTCACAGTACTGCACAGCACAGAATAGAGTCACAGTACTGCACAGCGCAGAATAGAGTCACGGTACAGCACAGCGCAGAATAGAGTCACAGTACAGCACAGCGCAGAATAGAGTCACAGTACGGCACAGCGCAGAATAGAGTTACAGTACGGCACAGCGCAGAATAGAGTCACAGTACGGCACAGCGCAGAATAGAGTCACAGTACAGCACAGAATAGAGTCACAGTACAGCACAGCACAGAATAGAGTCACAGTACAGCACAGAATAGAGTCACAGTACTGCATAGTGCAGAATAGAGTCACGGTACAGCACAGCGCAGAATAGAGTCACAGTACAGCACAGTGCAGAATAGAGTCACAGTAGAGTACAGCACAGAATAGAGTCACAGTACCGCACAGCGCAGAATAGAGTCACAGTACAGTACAGCACAGAATAGAGTCACGGTACAGCACAGCGCAGAATAGAGTCACAGTACAGCACAGTGCAGAATAGAGTCACAGTACAGTACAGCACAGAATAGAGTCACAGTACCGCACTGCGCAGGATAGTCACAGTACAGCACAGCGCAGAATGCTCACAGTGCAGCACAGTAGAGAACAGTGTCACAGTACAGCACAGCACAGAATAGAGTCACAGTACAGCACAGCACAGCACAGAATAGAGTCACAGTACCACACAGCGCAGAATAGTCACAGTACAGCACAGTGCAGAATAGAGTCACAGTTCAGCACAGCGCAGTATGGAGTCACAGTACAGCACAGCGCAGAATAGAGTCACAGTCCAGTACAGCACAGAATCGAATCACAGTACAGTACAGAATAGAGTCACTGTACAGCACAGAATAGAGTCACAGTACAGCACACTGCAGAATAGAGTCACAGTACAGTACAGAATAGAGACACAGTACAGCACAGTGCAGTATAGTGTCACAGTGCAGCACAGCGCAGAAGAGAGTCACAGTACAGCACAGCGCAGAATAGAGTCACATTACAGCACAGAATAGAGTCACAGTGCAGCACAGCACAGAATACGGTCACAGTGCAGCACAGCACAGAATACGGTCACAGTACTGCACAGCACAGAATAGAGTCACAGCACAGCACAGAATAGAGTCACAGTACAGCACAGCGCAGAATAGAGTCACAGTACAGCACAGCGCAGAATACAGTCACAGTACGGCACAGCGCAGAATAGAGTCACAGTACAGCACAGCGCAGAATAGAGTCACAGTACAGCACAGAATAGAGTCACATTACAGCACAGAATAGAGTCACAGTGCAGCACAGCACAGAATAGAGTCACAGTACTGCATAGTGCAGAATAGAGTCACAGTACAGCACAGCGCAGAATAGAGTCACAGTACAGCACAGAATAGAGTCACAGTACAGCACAGCACAGAATAGTGTCACAGTACCGCACAGCACAGAATAGGGTCACAGTACTGCACAGCACAGAATAGAGTCACAGTACTGCACAGCGCAGAATAGAGTCACGGTACAGCACAGCGCAGAATAGAGTCACGGTACAGCACAGCGCAGAATAGAGTCACAGTACGGCACAGCGCAGAATAGAGTCACAGTACGGCACAGCGCAGAATAGAGTCACAGTACAGCACAGAATAGAGTCACAGTACAGCACAGCACAGAATAGAGTCACAGTACAGCACAGAATAGAGTCACAGTACTGCATAGTGCAGAATAGAGTCACGGTACAGCACAGCGCAGAATAGAGTCACAGTACAGCACAGTGCAGAATAGAGTCACAGTAGAGTACAGCACAGAATAGAGTCACAGTACCGCACAGCGCAGAATAGAGTCACAGTACAGTACAGCACAGAATAGAGTCACGGTACAGCACAGCGCAGAATAGAGTCACAGTACAGCACAGTGCAGAATAGAGTCACAGTACAGTACAGCACAGAACAGAGTCACAGTACCGCATAGCGCAGGATAGTCACAGTACAGCACAGCGGAGAATACTCACAGTGCAGCATAGTAGAGAACAGTGTCACAGTACAGCACAGCGCAGAATAGAGTCACAGTGCAGCACAGCGCAGAATAGAGTCACAGTTGAGCACAGCGCAGAATAGAGTCACAGTACAGCACAGCGCAGAATAGAGTCACAGTACAGCACAGCGCAGAATAGAGTCACAGTGCAGCACAGCGCAGAATAGAGTCACAGTTGAGCACAGCGCAGAATAGAGTCACAGTACAGCACAGCGCAGAATAGAGTCACAGTACAGCACAGCGCAGAATAGTGTCACAGTACAGCACAGCGCAGAATACAGTCACAGTACAGCACAGAATAGAGTCACAGTACAGCACAGAATAGAGTCACAGTACAGCACAGAATAGAGTCACAGTACAGCACAGAATAGAGTCACAGTACAGCACAGCACAGAATAGAGTCACATTACAGCACAGAATAGAGTCACAGTGCAGCACAGCACAGAATAGGGTCACAGTACTGCACAGCACAGAATAGAGTCACAGTACAGCACAGTGCAGAATAGAGTCACAGTACAGCACAGCGCAGAATACAGTCACAGTACAGCACAGCGCAGAATAGAGTCACAGTACAGCACAGCGCAGAATACAGTCACAGTACAGCACAGCGCAGAATAGAGTCACAGTACAGCACAGCACAGAATAGAGTCACATTACAGCACAGAATAGAGTCACAGTGCAGCACAGCACAGAATAGGGTCACAGTACTGCACAGCACAGAATAGAGTCACAGTACTACATAGTGCAGAATAGAGTCACGGTACAGTACATCGCAGAATAGAGTCACAGTACAGCACAGCGCAGAATAGAGTCACAGTACAGCACAGCACAGAATAGAGTCACAGTACAGCACAGCACAGAATAGTGTCACAGTACAGCACAGCACAGAATAGGGTCACAGTACTGCACAGCACAGAATAGAGTCACAGTACTGCACAGCGCAGAATAGAGTCACGGTACAGCACAGCGCAGAATGGAGTCACGGTACAGCACAGCGCAGAATAGAGTCACAGTACGGCACAGCGCAGAATAGAGTCACAGTACGGCACAGCGCAGAATAGAGTCACAGTACGGCACAGCGCAGAATAGAGTCACAGTACAGCACAGCACAGAATAGAGTCACAGTACAGCAAAGAATAGAGTCACAGTACTGCATAGTGCAGAATAGAGTCACGGTACAGCACAGCGCAGAATAGAGTCACAGTGCAGCACAGTGCAGAATAGAGTCACAGTAGAGTACAGCACAGAATAGAGTCACAGTACCGCACAGCGCAGAATAGAGTCACAGTACAGTACAGCACAGAATAGAGTCACGGTACAGCACAGCGCAGAATAGAGTCACAGTACAGCACAGTGCAGAATAGAGTCACAGTACAGTACAGCACAGAATAGAGTCACAGTACCGCACTGCGCAGGATAGTCACAGTACAGCACAGCGCAGAATACTCACAGTGCAGCACAGTAGAGAACAGTGTCACAGTACAGCACAGCACAGAATAGAGTCACAGTACAGCACAGCACTGCACAGAATAGAGTCACAGTACCACACAGCGCAGAATAGTAACAGTACAGCACAGTGCAGAATAGAGTCACAGTTCAGCACAGCGCAGTATGGAGTCACAGTACAGCACAGCGCAGAATAGAGTCACAGTCCAGTACAGCACAGAATCGAATCACAGTACAGTACAGAATAGAGTCACAGTACAGCACAGAATAGAGTCACTGTACAGCACAGAATAGAGTCACAGTACAGCACACTGCAGAATAGAGTCACAGTACAGTACAGAATAGAGACACAGTACAGCACAGTGCAGTATAGTGTCACAGTGCAGCACAGCGCAGAAGAGAGTCACAGTACAGCACAGCGCAGAATAGAGTCACAGTACAGCACAGCACAGAATAGAGTCACAGTACAACACAGCACAGAATAGAGTCACAGTACAGCACAGGGCAGAATAGAGTCACGGCACAGCACAGCGCAGAATAGAGTCACAGTACAGCACAGCGCAGAATTGAGTCACAGTACAGCACGGCACAGAATACAGTCACAGTGCAGTACACAATAGAGTCACAGTACAGCACAGAATAGAGTCACAGTGCAGCACAGCGCAGAATAGAGTCACAGTACAGCACAGAATAGAGTCACAGTACAGCACAGCGCAGAATAGAGTCACAGAACAGCACAGCGCAGAATAGAGTCACAGCACAGCACAGCGCAGAATAGAGTCACAGCACAGCACAGCGCAGAATAGAGTCACAGCACAGCACAGCGCAGAATAGAGTCACAGTACAGCACAGCGCAGAATAGAGTCACAGTACAGCTCAGCGCAAAATAGAGTCACAGAACATCACAGTACAGAATAGAGTCACAGTACAGCACAGCGCAGAATAGAGTCACAGTACAGCACAGAATAGAGTCACAGTGCAGCACAGCACAGAATAGGGTCACAGTACTGCACAGCACAGCACAGAATAGAGTCACAGTACAGCACAGCGCAGAATAGAGTCACAGTACAGCACAGCGCAGAATACAGTCACAGTACAGCACAGCGCAGAATAGAGTCACAGTACAGCACAGCGCAGAATACAGTCACAGTACAGCACAGCGCAGAATAGAGTCACAGTACAACACAGAATAGAGTCACAGTACAGCACAGCACAGAATAGAGTCACATTACAGCACAGAATAGAGTCACAGTGCAGCACAGCACAGAATAGGGTCACAGTACTGCACAGCACAGAATAGAGTCACAGTACTACATAGTGCAGAATAGAGTCACGGTACAGCACAGCGCAGAATAGAGTCACAGTACAGCACAGCGCAGAATAGAGTCACAGTACAGCACAGCACAGCACAGAATACAGTCACAGTACAGCACAGCACAGAATAGTGTCACAGTACAGCACAGCACAGAATAGTGTCACAGTACAGCACAGCACAGAATAGGGTCACAGTACTGCACAGCACAGAATAGAGTCACAGTACTGCACAGCGCAGAATAGATTCACGGTACAGCACAGCGCAGAATAGAGTCACAGTACAGCACAGCGCAGAATAGAGTCACAGTACGGCACAGCGCAGAATAGAGTTACAGTACGGCACAGCGCAGAATAGAGTCACAGTACGGCACAGCGCAGAATAGAGTCACAGGACAGCACAGAATAGAGTCACAGTACAGCACAGCACAGAATAGAGTCACAGTACAGCACAGAATAGAGTCACAGTACTGCATAGTGCAGAATAGAGTCACGGTACAGCACAGCGCAGAATAGAGTCACAGTACAGCACAGTGCAGAATAGAGTCACAGTAGAGTACAGCACAGAATAGAGTCACAGTACCGCACAGCGCAGAATAGAGTCACAGTACAGTACAGCACAGAATAGAGTCACGGTACAGCACAGCGCAGAATAGAGTCACAGTACAGCACAGTGCAGAATAGAGTCACAGTACAGTACAGCACAGAATAGAGTCACAGTACCGCACTGCGCAGGATAGTCACAGTACAGCACAGCGCAGAATGCTCACAGTGCAGCACAGTAGAGAACAGTGTCACAGTACAGCACAGCACAGAATAGAGTCACAGTACAGCACAGCACAGCACAGAATAGAGTCACAGTACCACACAGCGCAGAATAGTCACAGTACAGCACAGTGCAGAATAGAGTCACAGTTCAGCACAGCGCAGTATGGAGTCACAGTACAGCACAGCGCAGAATAGAGTCACAGTCCAGTACAGCACAGAATCGAATCACAGTACAGTACAGAATAGAGTCACTGTACAGCACAGAATAGAGTCACAGTACAGCACACTGCAGAATAGAGTCACAGTACAGTACAGAATAGAGACACAGTACAGCACAGTGCAGTATAGTGTCACAGTGCAGCACAGCGCAGAAGTGAGTCACAGTACAGCACAGCGCAGAATAGAGTCACATTACAGCACAGAATAGAGTCACAGTGCAGCACAGCACAGAATACGGTCACAGTGCAGCACAGCACAGAATACGGTCACAGTACTGCACAGCACAGAATAGAGTCACAGCACAGCACAGAATAGAGTCACAGTACAGCACAGCGCAGAATAGAGTCACAGTACAGCACAGCGCAGAATACAGTCACAGTACGGCACAGCGCAGAATAGAGTCACAGTACAGCACAGCGCAGAATAGAGTCACAGTACAGCACAGAATAGAGTCACAGTACAGCACAGAATAGAGTCACAGTACAGCACAGCACAGAATACTGTCACATTACAGCACAGAATAGAGTCACAGTGCAGCACAGCACAGAATAGAGTCACAGTACTGCATAGTGCAGAATAGAGTCACAATACAGCACAGCGCAGAATAGAGTCACAGTACAGCACAGAATAGAGTCACAGTACAGCACAGCACAGAATAGTGTCACAGTACCGCACAGCACAGAATAGGGTCACAGTACTGCACAGCACAGAATAGAGTCACAGTACTGCACAGCGCAGAATAGAGTCACGGTACAGCACAGCGCAGAATAGAGTCACGGTACAGCGCAGCGCAGAATAGAGTCACAGTATGGCACAGCGCAGAATAGAGTCACAGTACGGCACAGCGCAGAATAGAGTCACAGTACAGCACAGAATAGAGTCACAGTACAGCACAGCACAGAATAGAGTCACAGTACAGCACAGAATAGAGTCACGGTACTGCATAGTGCAGAATAGAGTCACGGTACAGCACAGCGCAGAATAGAGTCACAGTACAGCACAGTGCAGAATAGAGTCACAGTAGAGTACAGCACAGAATAGAGTCACAGTACCGCACAGCGCAGAATAGAGTCACAGTACAGTACAGCACAGAATAGAGTCACGGTACAGCACAGCGCAGAATAGAGTCACAGTACAGCACAGTGCAGAATAGAGTCACAGTACAGTACAGCACAGAATAGAGTCACAGTACCGCACAGCGCAGGATAGTCACAGTACAGCACAGCGGAGAATACTCACAGTGCAGCATAGTAGAGAACAGTGTCACAGTACAGCACAGCGCAGAATAGAGTCACAGTGCAGCACAGCGCAGAATAGAGTCACAGTTGAGCACAGCGCAGAATAGAGTCACAGTACAGCACAGCGCAGAATAGAGTCACAGTACAGTACAGCGCAGAACAGAGTCACAGTACAGCACAGCGCAGAATAGTGTCACAGTACAGCACAGCGCAGAATAGAGTCACAGTACAGCACAGCGCAGAATAGAGTCACAGTACAGCACAGCGCAGAATAGAGTCACAGTACAGCACAGCGCAGAATACAGTCACAGTACAGCACAGAATAGAGTCACAGTACAGCACAGAATAGAGTCACAGTACAGCACAGAATAGAGTCACAGTACAGCACAGAATAGAGTCACAGAACAGCACAGCACAGAATAGAGTCACATTACAGCACAGAATAGAGTCACAGTGCAGCACAGCACAGAATAGGGTCACAGTACTGCACAGCACAGAATAGAGTCACAGTGCAGCACAGCGCAGAATACAGTCACAGTACAGCACAGCGCAGAATAGAGTCACAGTACAGCACAGCGCAGAATACAGTCACAGTACAGCACAGTGCAGAATAGAGTCACAGTACAGCACAGCACAGAATAGAGTCACATTACAGCACAGAATAGAGTCACAGTGCAGCACAGCACAGAATAGGGTCACAGTACTGCACAGCACAGAATAGAGTCACAGTACTACATAGTGCAGAATAGAGTCACGGTACAGTACAGCGCAGAATAGAGTCACAGTACAGCACAGCGCAGAATAGAGTCACAGTACAGCACAGCACAGAATAGAGTCACAGTACAGCACAGCACAGAATAGTGTCACAGTACAGCACAGCACAGAATAGGGTCACAGTACTGCACAGCACAGAATAGAGTCACAGTACTGCACAGCGCAGAATAGAGTCACGGTACAGCACAGCGCAGAATGGAGTCACGGTACAGCACAGCGCAGAATAGAGTCAGAGTACGGCACAGCGCAGAGTAGAGTCACAGTACGGCACAGCGCAGAATAGAGTCACAGTACAGCACAGAATAGAGTCACAGTACAGCACAGCACAGAATAGAGTCACAGTACAGCACAGAATAGAGTCACAGTACTGCATAGTGCAGAATAGAGTCACGGTACAGCACAGCGCAGAATAGAGTCACAGTACAGCACAGTGCAGAATAGAGTCACAGTAGAGTACAGCACAGAATAGAGTCACAGTACCGCACAGCGCAGAATAGAGTCACAGTACAGTACAGCACAGAATAGAGTCACGGTACAGCACAGCGCAGAATAGAGTCACAGTACAGCACAGTGCAGAATAGAGTCACAGTACAGTACAGCACAGAATAGAGTCACAGTACCGCACTGCGCAGGATAGTCACAGTACAGCACAGCGCAGAATACTCACAGTGCAGCACAGTAGAGAACAGTGTCACAGTACAGCACAGTGTCACAGTACAGCACAGCACAGAATAGAGTCACAGTACAGCACAGCACTGCACAGAATAGAGTCACAGTACCACACAGCGCAGAATAGTCACAGTACAGCACAGTGCAGAATAGAGTCACAGTTCAGCACAGCGCAGTATGGAGTCACAGTACAGCACAGCGCAGAATAGAGTCACAGTCCAGTACAGCACAGAATCGAATCACAGTACAGTACAGAATAGAGTCACAGTACAGCACAGAATAGAGTCACTGTACAGCACAGAATAGAGTCACAGTACAGCACACTGCAGAATAGAGTCACAGTACAGTACAGAATAGAGACACAGTACAGCACAGTGCAGTATAGTGTCACAGTGCAGCACAGCGCAGAAGAGTGTCACAGTGCAGCACAGCGCAGAAGAGAGTCACAGTACAGCACAGCGCAGAATAGAGTCACATTACAGCACAGAATAGAGTCACAGTGCAGCACAGCACAGAATACGGTCACAGTGCAGCACAGCACAGAATACGGTCACAGTACTGCACAGCACAGAATAGAGTCACAGCACAGCACAGAATAGAGTCACAGTACAGCACAGCGCAGAATAGAGTCACAGTACAGCACAGCGCAGAATACAGTCACAGTACGGCACAGCGCAGAATAGAGTCACAGTACAGCACAGCGCAGAATAGAGTCACAGTACAGCACAGCGCAGAATAGAGTCACAGTACAGCACAGAATAGAGTCACAGTACAGCACAGAATAGAGTCACAGTACAGCACAGCACAGAATACTGTCACATTACAGCACAGAATAGAGTCACAGTGCAGCACAGCACAGAATAGAGTCACAGTACTGCATAGTGCAGAATAGAGTCACAGTACAGCACAGCGCAGAATAGAGTCACAGTACAGCACAGAATAGAGTCACAGTACAGCACAGCACAGAATAGTGTCACAGTACCGCACAGCACAGAATAGGGTCACAGTACTGCACAGCACAGAATAGAGTCACAGTACTGCACAGCGCAGAATAGAGTCACGGTACAGCACAGCGCAGAATAGAGTCACGGTACAGCGCAGCGCAGAATAGAGTCACAGTACGGCACAGCGCAGAATAGAGTCACAGTACGGCACAGCGCAGAATAGAGTCACAGTACAGCACAGAATAGAGTCACAGTACAGCACAGCACAGAATAGAGTCACAGTACAGCACAGAATAGAGTCACGGTACTGCATAGTGCAGAATAGAGTCACGGTACAGCACAGCGCAGAATAGAGTCACAGTACAGCACAGTGCAGAATAGAGTCACAGTAGAGTACAGCACAGAATAGAGTCACAGTACCGCACAGCGCAGAATAGAGTCACAGTACAGTACAGCACAGAATAGAGTCACGGTACAGCACAGCGCAGAATAGAGTCACAGTACAGCACAGTGCAGAATAGAGTCACAGTACAGTACAGCACAGAATAGAGTCACAGTACCGCACAGCGCAGGATAGTCACAGTACAGCACAGCGGAGAATACTCACAGTGCAGCATAGTAGAGAACAGTGTCACAGTACAGCACAGCGCAGAATAGAGTCACAGTGCAGCACAGCGCAGAATAGAGTCACAGTTGAGCACAGCGCAGAATAGAGTCACAGTACAGCACAGCGCAGAATAGAGTCACAGTACAGTACAGCGCAGAACAGAGTCACAGTACAGCACAGCGCAGAATAGTGTCACAGTACAGCAAAGCGCAGAATAGAGTCACAGTACAGCACAGCGCAGAATAGAGTCACAGTACAGCACAGCGCAGAATAGAGTCACAGTACAGCACAGCGCAGAATACAGTCACAGTACAGCACAGAATAGAGTCACAGTACAGCACAGAATAGAGTCACAGTACAGCACAGAATAGAGTCAAAGTACAGCACAGAATAGAGTCACAGTACAGCACAGCACAGAATAGATTCACATTACAGCACAGAATAGAGTCACAGTGCAGCACAGCACAGAATAGGGTCACAGTACTGCACAGCACAGAATAGAGTCACAGTGCAGCACAGCGCAGAATACAGTCACAGTACAGCACAGCGCAGAATAGAGTCACAGTACAGCACAGCGCAGAATACAGTCACAGTACAGCACAGCGCAGAATAGAGTCACAGTACAGCACAGCACAGAATAGAGTCACATTACAGCACAGAATAGAGTCACAGTGCAGCACAGCACAGAATAGGGTCACAGTACTGCACAGCACAGAATAGAGTCACAGTACTACATAGTGCAGAATAGAGTCACGGTACAGTACAGCGCAGAATAGAGTCACAGTACAGCACAGCGCAGAATAGAGTCACAGTACAGCACAGCACAGAATAGAGTCACAGTACAGCACAGCACAGAATAGTGTCACAGTACAGCACAGCACAGAATAGGGTCACAGTACTGCACAGCACAGAATAGAGTCACAGTACTGCACAGCGCAGAATAGAGTCACGGTACAGCACAGCGCAGAATGGAGTCACGGTACAGCACAGCGCAGAATAGAGTCACAGTACGGCACAGCGCAGAATAGAGTCACAGTACGGCACAGCGCAGAATAGAGTCACAGTACAGCACAGAATAGAGTCACAGTACAGCACAGCACAGAATAGAGTCACAGTACAGCAAAGAATAGAGTCACAGTACTGCATAGTGCAGAATAGAGTCACGGTACAGCACAGCGCAGAATAGAGTCACAGTACAGCACAGTGCAGAATAGAGTCACAGTAGAGTACAGCACAGAATAGAGTCACAGTACCGCACAGCGCAGAATAGAGTCACAGTACAGTACAGCACAGAATAGAGTCACGGTACAGCACAGCGCAGAATAGAGTCACAGTACAGCACAGTGCAGAATAGAGTCACAGTACAGTACAGCACAGAATAGAGTCACAGTACCGCACTGCGCAGGATAGTCACAGTACAGCACAGCGCAGAATACTCACAGTGCAGCACAGTAGAGAACAGTGTCACAGTACAGCACAGCACAGAATAGAGTCACAGTACAGCACAGCACTGCACAGAATAGAGTCACAGTACCACACAGCGCAGAATAGTCACAGTACAGCACAGTGCAGAATAGAGTCACAGTTCAGCACAGCGCAGTATGGAGTCACAGTACAGCACAGCGCAGAATAGAGTCACAGTCCAGTACAGCACAGAATCGAATCACAGTACAGTACAGAATAGAGTCACAGTACAGCACAGAATAGAGTCACTGTACAGCACAGAATAGAGTCACAGTACAGCACACTGCAGAATAGAGTCACAGTACAGTACAGAATAGAGACACAGTACAGCACAGTGCAGTATAGTGTCACAGTGCAGCACAGCGCAGAAGAGAGTCACAGTACAGCACAGCGCAGAATAGAGTCACAGTACAACACAGCACAGAATAGAGTCACAGTACAGCACAGGGCAGAATAGAGTCACGGCACAGCACAGCGCAGAATAGAGTCACAGTACAGCACAGCGCAGAATTGAGTCACAGTACAGCACGGCACAGAATACAGTCACAGTGCAGTACAGAATAGAGTCACAGTACAGCACAGAATAGAGTCACAGTGCAGCACAGCGCAGAAAAGAGTCACAGTACAGCACAGAATAGAGTCACAGTACAGCACAGCGCAGAATAGAGTCACAGAACAGCACAGCGCAGAATAGAGTCACAGCACAGCACAGCGCAGAATAGAGTCACAGCACAGCACAGCGCAGAATAGAGTCACAGCACAGCACAGCGCAGAATAGAGTCACAGCACAGCACAGCGCAGAATAGAGTCACAGTACAGCACAGCGCAGAATAGAGTCACAGTACAGCACAGCGCAGAATAGAGTCACAGTACAGCACAGCGCAGAATAGAGTCACAGTACAGCACAGGGCAGAATAGAGTCACAGTACAGCACAGAATAGAGTCACAGTACAGCACAGCACAGAATAGAGTCACATTACATCACAGAATAGAGTCACAGTACAGCACAGAATAGAGTCACAGTACAGCACAGAATAGAGTCACAGTACAGCACAGAATAGAGTCACAGTACAGCACAGAATAGAGTCACAGTACAGCACAGCACAGAATAGAGTCACAGTACAGCACAGAATAGAGTCACAGTACAGCACAGCACAGAATAGAGTCACATTACAGCACAGAATAGAGTCACAGTACAGCACAACACAGAATAGAGTCACAGCACAGCACAGAATAGAGTCACAGTACAGCACAGCACAGAATAGGGTCACAGTACTGCACAGCACAGAATAGAGTCACAGCACAGCACAGAATAGAGTCACAGTACAGCACAGCACAGAATAGAGTCACAGTACAGCACAGAATAGAGTCACAGTACAGCACAGCGCAGCATAGAGTCACAGTACGGCACAGTGCAGAATAGAGTCACAGTACGGCACAGCGCAGAATAGAGTCACAGTACGGCACAGCGCAGAATAGAGTCACAGTGCGGCACAGAATAGAGTCACGGTACAGCACAGCGCAGAATAGAGTCACAGTACAGCACAGAATAGAGTCACAGTACAGCACAGCGCAGCATAGAGTCACAGTACAGCACAGCGCAGAATAGAGTCACAGTACGGCACAGCGCAGAATAGAGTCACAGTACGGCACAGCGCAGAATAGAGTCACAGTACGGCACAGCGCAGAATAGAGTCACAGTACAGCACAGCGCAGAATAGAGTCACAGTATAGCACAGCGCAGAATAGAGTCACAGTACAGCACAGAATAGCGTCACAGTACAGCACAGAATAGAGTCACAGTACCGTACAGCACAGAATCAAATCACAGTACAGTACAGAATAGAGTCACAGTACAGCACAGAATAGAGTCACAGTACAGCACAGCACAGAATAGAGTCACAGTACAGCACAGTAGAGTATAGTGTCACAGTACAGCACAGCGTAGAATAGAGTCACAGTGCAGCACAGCTCAGAATAGAGGCACAGTACAGCACAGCGCAGAATAGAGTCACAGTACAGCGCAGAATAGAGTCACAGTACAGCACAGAATAGAGTCGCAGTGCAGCACAGCGCAGAATAGAGTCACAGTGTAGTACAGCACAGAATAGTCACAGTACAGCACAGAATAGAGTCACAGTACAGCACCGTACAGAATAGAGTCACAGTACAGTACAGAATAGAGTCACAGTACAGCACAGCAGATAATAAAGTCATAGTACAGCACAGAATAGAGTTACAGTACAGCACAGAATAGTGTCACAGTACAGCACAGAATAGAGTCACAGTACAGCACAGCACAGAATAGAGTCACAGTACAGCACAGAATAGAGTCACAGTACAGCACAGAATAGAATCACAGTACAGCACAGCGCAGAATAGAGTCACAGTACAGCACAGCGCAGAATAGAGTCACAGTACAGCACAGCGCAGAATAGAGTCACAGTACAGCACAGCGCAGAATAGAGTCATAGTACAGCACAGAATAGAGTCACAGTACAGCACAGCACAGAATAGAGTCACATTACAGCACAGAATAGAGTCACAGTACAGCACAGAATAGAGTCACAGTACAGCACAGAATAGAGTCACAGTACAGCACAGAATAGAGTCACAGTACAGCACAGCACAGAATAGAGTCACAGTACAGCACAGAATAGAGTCACAGTACAGCACAGCACAGAATAGAGTCACATTACAGCACAGAATAGAGTCACAGTACAGCACAACACAGAATAGAGTCACAGCACAGCAAAGAATAGAGTCACAGTACAGCACAGCACAGAATAGGGTCACAGTACTGCACAGCACAGAATAGAGTCACAGCACAGCACAGAATAGAGTCACAGTACAGCACAGCACAGAATAGAGTCACAGTACAGCACAGCACAGAATAGAGTCACGGTACAGCACAGCGCAGAATAGAGTCACAGTACAGCACAGAATAGAGTCACAGTACAGCACAGCGCAGCATAGAGTCACAGTACGGCACAGTGCAGAATAGAGTCACAGTACGGCACAGCGCAGAATAGAGTCACAGTACGGCACAGCGCAGAATAGAGTCACAGTACGGCACAGAATAGAGTCACAGTACAGCACAGAATAGAATCACAGTACAGCACAGCGCAGAATAGAGTCACAGAACAGCACAGCGCAGAATAGAGTCACAGCACAGCACAGCGCAGAATAGAGTCACAGCACAGCACAGCGCAGAATAGAGTCACAGCACAGCACAGCGCAGAATAGAGTCACAGTACAGCACAGCGCAGAATAGAGTCACAGTACAGCACAGCGCAGAATAGAGTCACAGTACAGCACAGCGCAGAATAGAGTCACAGTACAGCACAGAATAGCGTCACAGTACAGCACAGCACAGAATAGAGTCACATTACAGCACAGAATAGAGTCACAGTACAGCACAGAATAGAGTCACAGTACAGCACAGAATAGAGTCACAGTACAGCACAGCACAGAATAGAGTCACAATACAGCACAGAATAGAGTCACAGTACAGCACAGAATAGAGTCACAGTACAGCACAGAATAGAGTCACAGTACAGCACAGCACAGAATAGAGTCACAGTACAGCACAGAATAGAGTCACAGTACAGCACAGCACAGAATAGAGTCACATTACAGCACAGAATAGAGTCACATTACAGCACAGAATAGAGTCACAGTACAGCACAGCACAGAATAGAGTCACAGCACAGCACAGAATAGAGTCACAGTACAGCACAGCACAGAATAGGGTCACAGTACTGCACAGCACAGAATAGAGTCACAGCACAGCACAGAATAGAGTCACAGTACAGCACAGCACAGAATAGAGTCACAGTACAGCACAGCACAGAATAGAGTCACGGTACAGCACAGCGCAGAATAGAGTCACAGTACAGCACAGAATAGAGTCACAGTACAGCACAGCGCAGCATAGAGTCACAGTACGGCACAGCGCAGAATAGAGTAACAGTACGGCACAGCGCAGAATAGAGTCACAGTACGGCACAGCGCAGAATAAAGTCACAGTACAGCACAGCGCAGAATAGTCACAGTATAGCACAGCGCAGAATAGAGTCAGAGTATAGCACAGCACAAAATAGTCACAGTACAGCACAGCGCAGAACAGAGTCACAGTACAGCACAGAATAGTGTCACAGTACAGCACAGAATAGAGTCAGAGTACAGTACAGCACAGAATCGATTCACAGTACAGTACAGAATAGAGTCACAGTACAGCGCAGAATACAGTCACAGTACAGCACAGCACAGAATAGAGTCACAGTACAGCACAGTAGAGTATAGTGTCACAGTACAGCACAGCGTAAAATAGAGTCACAGTGCAGCACAGCTCAGAATAGAGGCACAGTACAGCACAGCGCAGAATAGAGTCACAGTACAGCACAGCGCAGAATAGAGTCACAGAACAGCACAGCGCAGAATAGAGTCACAGCACAGCACAGCGCAGAATAGAGTCACAGCACAGCACAGCGCAGAATAGAGTCACAGCACAGCACAGCGCAGAATAGAGTCACAGCACAGCACAGCGCAGAATAGAGTCACAGTACAGCACAGCGCAGAATAGAGTCACAGTACAGCACAGCGCAGAATAGAGTCACAGTACAGCACAGGGCAGAATAGAGTCACAGTACAGCACAGAATAGAGTCACAGTACAGCACAGCACAGAATAGAGTCACATTACATCACAGAATAGAGTCACAGTACAGCACAGAATAGAGTCACAGTACAGCACAGAATAGAGTCACAGTACAGCACAGAATAGAGTCACAGTACAGCACAGAATAGAGTCACAGTACAGCACAGCACAGAATAGAGTCACAGTACAGCACAGAATAGAGTCACAGTACAGCACAGCACAGAATAGAGTCACATTACAGCACAGAATAGAGTCACAGTACAGCACAACACAGAATAGAGTCACAGCACAGCACAGAATAGAGTCACAGTACAGCACAGCACAGAATAGGGTCACAGTACTGCACAGCACAGAATAGAGTCACAGCACAGCACAGAATAGAGTCACAGTACAGCACAGCACAGAATAGAGTCACAGTACAGCACAGAATAGAGTCACAGTACAGCACAGCGCAGCATAGAGTCACAGTACGGCACAGTGCAGAATAGAGTCACAGTACGGCACAGCGCAGAATAGAGTCACAGTACGGCACAGCGCAGAATAGAGTCACAGTGCGGCACAGAATAGAGTCACGGTACAGCACAGCGCAGAATAGAGTCACAGTACAGCACAGAATAGAGTCACAGTACAGCACAGCGCAGCATAGAGTCACAGTACAGCACAGCGCAGAATAGAGTCACAGTACGGCACAGCGCAGAATAGAGTCACAGTACGGCACAGCGCAGAATAGAGTCACAGTACGGCACAGCGCAGAATAGAGTCACAGTACAGCACAGCGCAGAATAGTCACAGTATAGCACAGCGCAGAATAGAGTCACAGTACAGCACAGAATAGCGTCACAGTACAGCACAGAATAGAGTCACAGTACCGTACAGCACAGAATCAAATCACAGTACAGTACAGAATAGAGTCACAGTACAGCGCAGAATAGAGTCACAGTACAGCACAGCACAGAATAGAGTCACAGTACAGCACAGTAGAGTATAGTGTCACAGTACAGCACAGCGTAGAATAGAGTCACAGTGCAGCACAGCTCAGAATAGAGGCACAGTACAGCACAGCGCAGAATAGAGTCACAGTACAGCGCAGAATAGAGTCACAGTACAGCACAGAATAGAGTCGCAGTGCAGCACAGCGCAGAATAGAGTCACAGTGTAGTACAGCACAGAATAGTCACAGTACAGCACAGAATAGAGTCACAGTACAGCACCGTACAGAATAGAGTCACAGTACAGTACAGAATAGAGTCACAGTACAGCACAGCAGATAATAAAGTCATAGTACAGCACAGAATAGAGTTACAGTACAGCACAGAATAGTGTCACAGTACAGCACAGAATAGAGTCACAGTACAGCACAGCACAGAATAGAGTCACAGTACAGCACAGAATAGAGTCACAGTACAGCACAGAATAGAATCACAGTACAGCACAGCGCAGAATAGAGTCACAGTACAGCACAGCGCAGAATAGAGTCACAGTACAGCACAGCGCAGAATAGAGTCACAGTACAGCACAGCGCAGAATAGAGTCATAGTACAGCACAGAATAGAGTCACAGTACAGCACAGCACAGAATAGAGTCACATTACAGCACAGAATAGAGTCACAGTACAGCACAGAATAGAGTCACAGTACAGCACAGAATAGAGTCACAGTACAGCACAGAATAGAGTCACAGTACAGCACAGCACAGAATAGAGTCACAGTACAGCACAGAATAGAGTCACAGTACAGCACAGCACAGAATAGAGTCACATTACAGCACAGAATAGAGTCACAGTACAGCACAACACAGAATAGAGTCACAGCACAGCAAAGAATAGAGTCACAGTACAGCACAGCACAGAATAGGGTCACAGTACTGCACAGCACAGAATAGAGTCACAGCACAGCACAGAATAGAGTCACAGTACAGCACAGCACAGAATAGAGTCACAGTACAGCACAGCACAGAATAGAGTCACGGTACAGCACAGCGCAGAATAGAGTCACAGTACAGCACAGAATAGAGTCACAGTACAGCACAGCGCAGCATAGAGTCACAGTACGGCACAGTGCAGAATAGAGTCACAGTACGGCACAGCGCAGAATAGAGTCACAGTACGGCACAGCGCAGAATAGAGTCACAGTACGGCACAGAATAGAGTCACAGTACAGCACAGAATAGAATCACAGTACAGCACAGCGCAGAATAGAGTCACAGAACAGCACAGCGCAGAATAGAGTCACAGCACAGCACAGCGCAGAATAGAGTCACAGCACAGCACAGCGCAGAATAGAGTCACAGCACAGCACAGCGCAGAATAGAGTCACAGTACAGCACAGCGCAGAATAGAGTCACAGTACAGCACAGCGCAGAATAGAGTCACAGTACAGCACAGCGCAGAATAGAGTCACAGTACAGCACAGAATAGCGTCACAGTACAGCACAGCACAGAATAGAGTCACATTACAGCACAGAATAGAGTCACAGTACAGCACAGAATAGAGTCACAGTACAGCACAGAATAGAGTCACAGTACAGCACAGCACAGAATAGAGTCACAATACAGCACAGAATAGAGTCACAGTACAGCACAGAATAGAGTCACAGTACAGCACAGAATAGAGTCACAGTACAGCACAGCACAGAATAGAGTCACAGTACAGCACAGAATAGAGTCACAGTACAGCACAGCACAGAATAGAGTCACATTACAGCACAGAATAGAGTCACAGTACAGCACAGCACAGAATAGAGTCACAGCACAGCACAGAATAGAGTCACAGTACAGCACAGCACAGAATAGGGTCACAGTACTGCACAGCACAGAATAGAGTCACAGCACAGCACAGAATAGAGTCACAGTACAGCACAGCACAGAATAGAGTCACAGTACAGCACAGCACAGAATAGAGTCACGGTACAGCACAGCGCAGAATAGAGTCACAGTACAGCACAGAATAGAGTCACAGTACAGCACAGCGCAGCATAGAGTCACAGTACGGCACAGCGCAGAATAGAGTCACAGTACGGCACAGCGCAGAATAGAGTCACAGTACGGCACAGCGCAGAATAAAGTCACAGTACAGCACAGCGCAGAATAGTCACAGTATAGCACAGCGCAGAATAGAGTCAGAGTATAGCACAGCACAAAATAGTCACAGTACAGCACAGCGCAGAACAGAGTCACAGTACAGCACAGAATAGTGTCACAGTACAGCACAGAATAGAGTCAGAGTACAGTACAGCACAGAATCGATTCACAGTACAGTACAGAATAGAGTCACAGTACAGCGCAGAATACAGTCACAGTACAGCACAGCACAGAATAGAGTCACAGTACAGCACAGTAGAGTATAGTGTCACAGTACAGCACAGCGTAAAATAGAGTCACAGTGCAGCACAGCTCAGAATAGAGGCACAGTACAGCACAGCGCAGAATAGAGTCACAGTACAGCGCAGAATAGAGTCACAGCACAGCGCAGAATAGAGTCACAGTACAGCGCAGAATAGAGTCACAGTACAGCACAGAATAGAGTCACAGTACAGCACAGCGCAGAATAGAGTCACAGTGTAGTACAGCACAGAATAGTCACAGTACAGCACAGAATAGAGTCACAGTACAGCACCGTACAGAATAGAGTCACAGTACAGTACAGAATAGAGTCACAGTACAGCACAGCAGATAATAAAGTCATAGTACAGCACAGAATAGAGTTACAGTACAGCACAGAATAGAGTCACAGTACAGCACAGAATAGAGTCACAGTACAGCACAGCACAGAATAGAGTCACAGTACAGCACAGCACTGAATAGAGTCACAGTACAGCACAGCGCGGAATAGAGTCACAGTACAGCACAGAATAGGGTCACAGTACAGCACAGAATAGAGTCACAGTACAGTACCGAATAGAGTCACAGTACAGTACAGAATAGAGTCACAGTACAGCACAGAATAGAGTCACAGTACAGCACAGAATAGAGTCACAGTACAGCACAGAATAGAGTCACAGTACAGCACAGAATAGAGTCACAGTACAGCACAGCACAGAATAGAGTCACAGTACAGCACAGCACGGAATAGAGTCACAGTACAGCACATCGCGGAATAGAGTCACAGTACAGCACAGAATAGAGTCACAGTACAGTACAGAATAGAGTCACAGTACAGTACAGAATAGAGTCACAGTACAGCACAGAATAGAGTCACAGTACAGCACAGAATAGAGTCACAGTACAGTACCGAATAGAGTCACAGTACAGCACAGAATAGAGTCACAGTACAGCACAGAATACGGTCATAGTATTGCACAGCACAGAATAGAGTCACAGCACAGCACAGAATAGAGTCACAGCACAGCACAGAATAGAGTCTCAGTACAGCACAGGGCAGAATAGAGTCACGGTACAGCGCAGTGCAGAATTGAGTCACAGTACAGCACAGCGCACAATAGAGTCACAGTACAGTACAGCACAGAATAGAGTCACAGTGCAGTACAGAATAGAGTCACAGGACAGCACAGCACAGAATAGTGTCACAGTACAGCACAGCGCAGAATAGAGTCACAGTACAGCACAGCGCAGAATAGAGTCACAGTACAGCACAGCGCAGAATAGAGTCACAGTACAGCACAGCGCAGAATAGAGTCACAGTACAGCACAGCGCAGAATAGAGTCACAGTACAGCACAGCGCAGAATAGAGTCACAGTACAGCACAGCACAGAATAGAGTCACATTACAGCACAGAATAGAGTCACAGTACAGCACAGCACAGAATAGAGTCACATTACAGCACAGAATAGAGTCACATTACAGCACAGAATAGAGTCACAGTACAGCACAGCACAGAATAGGGTCACAGTACTGCACAGCACAGAATAGAGTCACAGCACAGCACAGAATAGAGTCACAGTACAGCACAGCACAGAATAGAGTCACAGTACAGCACAGAATAGAGTCACAGTACAGCACAGAATAGAGTCACAGTACTGCATAGTACAGAATAGAGTCACGGTACAGC
The DNA here is from genome assembly GCF_963921235.1 of Mobula hypostoma. Lineage (NCBI taxonomy): Eukaryota > Metazoa > Chordata > Chondrichthyes > Myliobatiformes > Myliobatidae > Mobula > Mobula hypostoma. Next base: position 97,161,840 of record NC_086103.1, on the reverse strand, counting down.
ACAGTGCAGAATAGAGTCACAGTACATTACAGTGCAGAATAGAGTCACAGTACAGCACAGCGCAGAATAGAGTCACAGTACGGCACAGCGCAGAATAGAGTCACAGTTCAGCACAGAATAGAGTCACAGTACAGCAGAGCGCAGAATAGAGTCACAGCACAGCACAGAATAGAGTCACAGTACAGCACAGCACAGAATAGGGTCACAGTACTGCACAGCACAGAATAGAGTCACAGCACAGCACAGAATAGAGTCACAGTGCAGCACAGCACAGAATAGAGTCACAGTACAGCACAGAATAGAGTCACAGTACTGCATAGTGCAGAATAGAGTCACAGTACAGCTCAGAATAGAGTCTCAGAGCAGCACAGGGCAGAATAGAGTCACAGTACAGCACAGTGCAGAATAGAGTCACAGTACAGCACAGAATAGAGTCTTAGTACAGCACCGTGCAGAATAGAGTCACAGTACAGCTCAGTGCAGAGTAGAGTAACAGTACAGCACAGCAAAGAATATAGTCACAGGACAGCATAGCACAGAATAGTGTCACAGTACAGCACAGCGCAGAATAGAGTCACAGTACAGCACAGCACAGAATAGAGTCACATTACAGCACGGAATAGAGTCACAGTACAGCACAGAATAGAGTCACAGTACAGCACAGAATAGAGTCACAGTACAGCACAGAATAGAGTCACAGTACAGCACAGCACAGAATAGAGTCACAGTACAGCACAGAATAGAGTCACAGTACAGCACAGCACAGAATAGAGTCACATTACAGCACAGAATAGAGTCACAGTACAGCACAACACAGAATAGAGTCACAGCACAGCAAAGAATAGAGTCACAGTACAGCACAGCACAGAATAGGGTCACAGTACTGCACAGCACAGAATAGAGTCACAGCACAGCACAGAATAGAGTCACAGTACAGCACAGCACAGAATAGAGTCACAGTACAGCACAGCACAGAATAGAGTCACGGTACAGCACAGCGCAGAATAGAGTCACAGTACAGCACAGAAGAGAGTCACAGTACAGCACAGCGCAGCATAGAGTCACAGTACGGCACAGTGCAGAATAGAGTCACAGTACGGCACAGCGCAGAATAGAGTCACAGTACGGCACAGCGCAGAATAGAGTCACAGTACGGCACAGAATAGAGTCACAGTACAGCACAGAATAGAATCACAGTACAGCACAGCGCAGAATAGAGTCACAGAACAGCACAGCGCAGAATAGAGTCACAGCACAGCACAGCGCAGAATAGAGTCACAGCACAGCACAGCGCAGAATAGAGTCACAGCACAGCACAGCGCAGAATAGAGTCACAGTACAGCACAGCGCAGAATAGAGTCACAGTACAGCACAGCGCAGAATAGAGTCACAGTACAGCACAGAATAGCGTCACAGTACAGCACAGCACAGAATAGAGTCACATTACAGCACAGAATAGAGTCACAGTACAGCACAGAATAGAGTCACAGTACAGCACAGAATAGAGTCACAGTACAGCACAGCACAGAATAGAGTCACAATACAGCACAGAATAGAGTCACAGTACAGCACAGAATAGAGTCACAGTACAGCACAGAATAGAGTCACAGTACAGCACAGCACAGAATAGAGTCACACTACAGCACAGAATAGAGTCACAGTACAGCACAGCACAGAATAGAGTCACATTACAGCACAGAATAGAGTCACAGTACAGCACAGCACAGAATAGAGTCACAGCACAGCACAGAATAGAGTCACAGTACAGCACAGCACAGAATAGAGTCACAGTACTGCACAGCACAGAATAGAGTCACAGCACAGCACAGAATAGAGTCACAGTACAGCACAGCACAGAATAGAGTCACAGTACAGCACAGCACAGAATAGAGTCACGGTACAGCACAGCGCAGAATAGAGTCACAGTACAGCACAGAATAGAGTCACAGTACAGCACAGCGCAGCATAGAGTCACAGTACGGCACAGCGCAGAATAGAGTCACAGTACGGCACAGCGCAGAATAGAGTCACAGTACGGCACAGCGCAGAATAAAGTCACAGTACAGCACAGCGCAGAATAGTCACAGTATAGCACAGCGCAGAATAGAGTCAGAGTATAGCACAGCACAAAATAGTCACAGTACAGCACAGCGCAGAACAGAGTCACAGTACAGCACAGAATAGTGTCACAGTACAGCACAGAATAGAGTCAGAGTACAGTACAGCACAGAATCGATTCACAGTACAGTACAGAATAGAGTCACAGTACAGCGCAGAATACAGTCACAGTACAGCACAGCACAGAATAGAGTCACAGTACAGCACAGTAGAGTATAGTGTCACAGTACAGCACAGCGTAAAATAGAGTCACAGTGCAGCACAGCTCAGAATAGAGGCACAGTACAGCACAGCGCAGAATAGAGTCACAGTACAGCGCAGAATAGAGTCACAGTACAGCACAGAATAGAGTCACAGTACAGCACAGCGCAGAATAGAGTCACAGTGTAGTACAGCACAGAATAGTCACAGTACAGCACAGAATAGAGTCACAGTACAGCACCGTACAGAATAGAGTCACAGTACAGTACAGAATAGAGTCACAGTACAGCACAGCAGATAATAAAGTCATAGTACAGCACAGAATAGAGTTACAGTACAGCACAGAATAGAGTCACAGTACAGCACAGAATAGAGTCACAGTACAGCACAGCACAGAATAGAGTCACAGTACAGCACAGCACGGAATAGAGTCACAGTACAGCACAGCGCGGAATAGAGTCACAGTACAGCACAGAATAGGGTCACAGTACAGCACAGAATAGAGTCACAGTACAGTACCGAATAGAGTCACAGTACAGTACAGAATAGAGTCACAGTACAGCACAGAATAGAGTCACAGTACAGCACAGAATAGAGTCACAGTACAGCACAGAATAGAGTCACAGTACAGCACAGCACAGAATAGAGTCACAGTACAGCACAGCACGGAATAGAGTCACAGTACAGCACATCGCGGAATAGAGTCACAGTACAGCACAGAATAGAGTCACAGTACAGTACAGAATAGAGTCACAGTACAGTACAGAATAGAGTCACAGTACAGCACAGAATAGAGTCACAGTACAGCACAGAATAGAGTCACAGTACAGTACCGAATAGAGTCACAGTACAGCACAGAATAGAGTCACAGTACAGCACAGAATACGGTCACAGTATTGCACAGCACAGAATAGAGTCACAGCACAGCACAGAATAGAGTCACAGCACAGCACAGAATAGAGTCTCAGTACAGCACAGGGCAGAATAGAGTCACGGTACAGCGCAGTGCAGAATTGAGTCACAGTACAGCACAGCGCACAATAGAGTCACAGTACAGTACAGCACAGAATAGAGTCACAGTGCAGTACAGAATAGAGTCACAGGACAGCACAGCACAGAATAGTGTCACAGTACAGCACAGCGCAGAATAGAGTCACAGTACAGCACAGCGCAGAATAGTCACAGTATAGCACAGCGCAGAATAGAGTCAGAGTATAGCACAGCACAAAATAGTCACAGTACAGCACAGCGCAGAACAGAGTCACAGTACAGCACAGAATAGTGTCACAGTACAGCACAGAATAGAGTCAGAGTACAGTACAGCACAGAATCGATTCACAGTACAGTACAGAATAGAGTCACAGTACAGCGCAGAATACAGTCACAGTACAGCACAGCACAGAATAGAGTCACAGTACAGCACAGTAGAGTATAGTGTCACAGTACAGCACAGCGTAAAATAGAGTCACAGTGCAGCACAGCTCAGAATAGAGGCACAGTACAGCACAGCGCAGAATAGAGTCACAGTACAGCGCAGAATAGAGTCACAGTACAGCACAGAATAGAGTCACAGTACAGCACAGCGCAGAATAGAGTCACAGTGTAGTACAGCACAGAATAGTCACAGTACAGCACAGAATAGAGTCACAGTACAGCACCGTACAGAATAGAGTCACAGTACAGTACAGAATAGAGTCACAGTACAGCACAGCAGATAATAAAGTCATAGTACAGCACAGAATAGAGTTACAGTACAGCACAGAATAGAGTCACAGTACAGCACAGAATAGAGTCACAGTACAGCACAGCACAGAATAGAGTCACAGTACAGCACAGCACGGAATAGAGTCACAGTACAGCACAGCGCGGAATAGAGTCACAGTACAGCACAGAATAGGGTCACAGTACAGCACAGAATAGAGTCACAGTACAGTACCGAATAGAGTCACAGTACAGTACAGAATAGAGTCACAGTACAGCACAGAATAGAGTCACAGTACAGTACAGAATAGAGTCACAGTACAGCACAGAATAGAGTCACAGTACAGCACAGCACAGAATAGAGTCACAGTACAGCACAGCACGGAATAGAGTCACAGTACAGCACATCGCGGAATAGAGTCACAGTACAGCACAGAATAGAGTCACAGTACAGTACAGAATAGAGTCACAGTACAGTACAGAATAGAGTCACAGTACAGCACAGAATAGAGTCACAGTACAGCACAGAATAGAGTCACAGTACAGTACCGAATAGAGTCACAGTACAGCACAGAATAGAGTCACAGTACAGCACAGAATACGGTCACAGTATTGCACAGCACAGAATAGAGTCACAGCACAGCACAGAATAGAGTCACAGCACAGCACAGAATAGAGTCTCAGTACAGCACAGGGCAGAATAGAGTCACGGTACAGCGCAGTGCAGAATTGAGTCACAGTACAGCACAGCGCACAATAGAGTCACAGTACAGTACAGCACAGAATAGAGTCACAGTGCAGTACAGAATAGAGTCACAGGACAGCACAGCACAGAATAGTGTCACAGTACAGCACAGCGCAGAATAGAGTCACAGTACAGCACAGCGCAGAATAGAGTCACAGTACAGCACAGCGCAGAATAGAGTCACAGTACAGCACAGCGCAGAATAGAGTCACAGTACAGCACAGCACAGAATAGAGTCACATTACAGCACAGAATAGAGTCACAGTACAGCACAGCACAGAATAGAGTCACATTACAGCACAGAATAGAGTCACATTACAGCACAGAATAGAGTCACATTACAGCACAGAATAGAGTCACAGTACAGCACAGCACAGAATAGGGTCACAGTACTGCACAGCACAGAATAGAGTCACAGCACAGCACAGAATAGAGTCACAGTACAGCACAGCACAGAATAGAGTCACAGTACAGCACAGAATAGAGTCACAGTACTGCATAGTACAGAATAGAGTCACGGTACAGCACAGTGCAGAATAGAGTCACAGTACATTACAGTGCAGAATAGAGTCACAGTACAGCACAGCGCAGAATAGAGTCACAGTACGGCACAGCGCAGAATAGAGTCACAGTTCAGCACAGAATAGAGTCACAGTACAGCACAGCGCAGAATAGAGTCACAGCACAGCACAGAATAGAGTCACAGTACAGCACAGCACAGAATAGGGTCACAGTACTGCACAGCACAGAATAGAGTCACAGCACAGCACAGAATAGAGTCACAGTGCAGCACAGCACAGAATAGAGTCACAGTACAGCACAGAATAGAGTCACAGTACTGCATAGTGCAGAATAGAGTCACAGTACAGCTCAGAATAGAGTCTCAGAGCAGCACAGGGCAGAATAGAGTCACAGTACAGCACAGAGCAGAATAGAGTCACAGTACAGCACAGAATAGAGTCTAAGTACAGCACCGTGCAGAATAGAGTCACAGTACAGCTCAGTGCAGAGTAGAGTAACAGTACAGCACAGCAAAGAATATAGTCACAGGACAGCATAGCACAGAATAGTGTCACAGTACAGCACAGCGCAGAATAGAGTCACAGTACAGCACAGCACAGAATAGGGTCACAGTACTGCACAGCACAGAATAGAGTCACAGCACAGCACAGAATAGAGTCACAGTACAGCACAGCACAGAATAGAGTTACAGTACAGCACAGAATAGAGTCACAGTACTGCATAGTGCAGAATAGAGTCACAGCACAGCACAGAATAGAGTCACAGTACAGCACAGCACAGAATAGAGTCACGGTACAGCACAGCGCAGAATAGAGTCACAGTACAGCACAGAATAGAGTCACAGTACAGCACAGCGCAGCATAGAGTCACAGTACGGCACAGCACAGAATAGAGTCACATTACAGCACAGAATAGAGTCACATTACAGCACAGAATAGAGTCACAGTACAGCACAGCACAGAATAGGGTCACAGTACTGCACAGCACAGAATAGAGTCACAGCACAGCACAGAATAGAGTCACAGTACAGCACAGCACAGAATAGAGTCACAGTACAGCACAGAATAGAGTCACAGTACAGCACAGAATAGAGTCACAGTACTGCATAGTACAGAATAGAGTCACGGTACAGCACAGTGCAGAATAGAGTCACAGTACATTACAGTGCAGAATAGAGTCACAGTACAGCACAGCGCAGAATAGAGTCACAGTACGGCACAGCGCAGAATAGAGTCACAGTTCAGCACAGAATAGAGTCACAGTACAGCACAGCGCAGAATAGAGTCACAGCACAGCACAGAATAGAGTCACAGTACAGCACAGCACAGAATAGGGTCACAGTACTGCACAGCACAGAATAGAGTCACAGCACAGCACAGAATAGAGTCACAGTGCAGCACAGCACAGAATAGAGTCACAGTACAGCACAGAATAGAGTCACAGTACTGCATAGTGCAGAATAGAGTCACAGTACAGCTCAGAATAGAGTCTCAGAGCAGCACAGGGCAGAATAGAGTCACAGTACAGCACAGTGCAGAATAGAGTCACAGTACAGCACAGAATAGAGTCTTAGTACAGCACCGTGCAGAATAGAGTCACAGTACAGCTCAGTGCAGAGTAGAGTAACAGTACAGCACAGCAAAGAATATAGTCACAGGACAGCATAGCACAGAATAGTGTCACAGTACAGCACAGCGCAGAATAGAGTCACAGTACAGCACAGCACAGAATAGGGTCACAGTACTGCACAGCACAGAATAGAGTCACAGCACAGCACAGAATAGAGTCACAGTACAGCACAGCACAGAATAGAGTCACAGTACTGCATAGTGCAGAATAGAGTCACAGCACAGCACAGAATAGAGTCACAGTACAGCACAGCACAGAATAGAGTCACGGTACAGCACAGCGCAGAATAGAGTCACAGTACAGCACAGAATAGAGTCACAGTACAGCACAGCGCAGCATAGAGTCACAGTACGGCACAGCGCAGAATAGAGTCACAGTACGGCACAGCGCAGAATAGAGTCACAGTACAGCACAGCGCAGAATAAAGTCACAGTACAGCACAGCGCAGAATAGTCACAGTATAGCACAGCGCAGAATAGAGTCAGAGTATAGCACAGCACAAAATAGTCACAGTACAGCACAGCGCAGAACAGAGTCACAGTACAGCACAGCGCAGAATAGAGTCACAGTACAGCACAGCACAGAATAGAGTCAGAGTACAGTACAGCACAGAATCGATTCACAGTACAGTACAGAATAGAGTCACAGTACAGCGCAGAATACAGTCACAGTACAGCACAGCACAGAATAGAGTCACAGTACAGCACAGTAGAGTATAGTGTCACAGTACAGCACAGCGTAAAATAGAGTCACAGTGCAGCACAGCTCAGAATAGAGGCACAGTACAGCACAGCGCAGAATAGAGTCACAGTACAGCGCAGAATAGAGTCACAGTACAGCACAGAATAGAGTCACAGTACAGCACAGCGCAGAATAGAGTCACAGTGTAGTACAGCACAGAATAGTCACAGTACAGCACAGAATAGAGTCACAGTACAGCACCGTACAGAATAGAGTCACAGTACAGTACAGAATAGAGTCACAGTACAGCACAGCAGATAATAAAGTCATAGTACAGCACAGAATAGAGTTACAGTACAGCACAGAATAGAGTCACAGTACAGCACAGAATAGAGTCACAGTACAGCACAGAATAGAGTCACAGTACTGCATAGTGCAGAATAGAGTCACAGTACAGCTCAGAATAGAGTCTCAGAGCAGCACAGGGCAGAATAGAGTCACAGTACAGCACAGTGCAGAATAGAGTCACAGTACAGCACAGAATAGAGTCTTAGTACAGCACCGTGCAGAATAGAGTCACAGTACAGCTCAGTGCAGAGTAGAGTAACAGTACAGCACAGCAAAGAATATAGTCACAGGACAGCATAGCACAGAATAGTGTCACAGTACTGCATAGTGCAGAATAGAGTCACAGTACAGCTCAGAATAGAGTCTCAGAGCAGCACAGGGCAGAATAGAGTCACAGTACAGCACAGTGCAGAATAGAGTCACAGTACAGCACAGAATAGAGTCTTAGTACAGCACCGTGCAGAATAGAGTCACAGTACAGCTCAGTGCAGAGTAGAGTAACAGTACAGCACAGCAAAGAATATAGTCACAGGACAGCATAGCACAGAATAGTGTCACAGTACAGCACAGCGCAGAATAGAGTCACAGTACAGCACAGCACAGAATAGGGTCACAGTACTGCACAGCACAGAATAGAGTCACAGCACAGCACAGAATAGAGTCACAGTACAGCACAGCACAGAATAGAGTTACAGTACAGCACAGAATAGAGTCACAGTACTGCATAGTGCAGAATAGAGTCACAGCACAGCACAGAATAGAGTCACAGTACAGCACAGCACAGAATAGAGTCACGGTACAGCACAGCGCAGAATAGAGTCACAGTACAGCACAGAATAGAGTCACAGTACAGCACAGCGCAGCATAGAGTCACAGTACGGCACAGCGCAGAATAGAGTCACAGTACGGCACAGCGCAGAATAGAGTCACAGTACGGCACAGCGCAGAATAAAGTCACAGTACAGCACAGCGCAGAACAGTCACAGTATAGCACAGCGCAGAATAGAGTCAGAGTATAGCACAGCACAAAATAGTCACAGTACAGCACAGCGCAGAACAGAGTCACAGTACAGCACAGAATAGTGTCACAGTACAGCACAGAATAGAGTCAGAGTACAGTACAGCACAGAATCGATTCACAGTACAGTACAGAATAGAGTCACAGTACAGCGCAGAATACAGTCACAGTACAGCACAGCACAGAATAGAGTCACAGTACAGCACAGTAGAGTATAGTGTCACAGTACAGCACAGCGTAAAATAGAGTCACAGTGCAGCACAGCTCAGAATAGAGGCACAGTACAGCACAGCGCAGAATAGAGTCACAGTACAGCGCAGAATAGAGTCACAGTACTGCACAGCACAGAATAGAGTCACAGCACAGCACAGAATAGAGTCACAGTACAGCACAGCACAGAATAGAGTTACAGTACAGCACAGAATAGAGTCACAGTACTGCATAGTGCAGAATAGAGTCACAGCACAGCACAGAATAGAGTCACAGTACAGCACAGCACAGAATAGAGTCACGGTACAGCACAGCGCAGAATAGAGTCACAGTACAGCACAGAATAGAGTCACAGTACAGCACAGCGCAGCATAGAGTCACAGTACGGCACAGCACAGAATAGAGTCACAGTACAGTACAGAATAGAGTCACAGTACAGTACAGAATAGAGTCACAGTACAGCACAGAATAGAGTCACAGTACAGCACAGAATAGAGTCACAGTACAGTACCGAATAGAGTCACAGTACAGCACAGAATAGAGTCACAGTACAGCACAGAATACGGTCACAGTATTGCACAGCACAGAATAGAGTCACAGCACAGCACAGAATAGAGTCACAGCACAGCACAGAATAGAGTCTCAGTACAGCACAGGGCAGAATAGAGTCACGGTACAGCGCAGTGCAGAATTGAGTCACAGTACAGCACAGCGCACAATAGAGTCACAGTACAGTACAGCACAGAATAGAGTCACAGTGCAGTACAGAATAGAGTCACAGGACAGCACAGCACAGAATAGTGTCACAGTACAGCACAGCGCAGAATAGAGTCACAGTACAGCACAGCGCAGAATAGAGTCACAGTACAGCACAGCACAGAATAGAGTCACAGTACAGCACAGCACAGAATAGAGTCACTGTACAGCACAGCACAGAATAGAGTCACATTACAGCACAGAATAGAGTCACAGTACAGCACAGCACAGAATAGAGTCACATTACAGCACAGAATAGAGTCACATTACAGCACAGAATAGAGTCACATTACAGCACAGAATAGAGTCACAGTACAGCACAGCACAGAATAGGGTCACAGTACTGCACAGCACAGAATAGAGTCACAGCACAGCACAGAATAGAGTCACAGTACAGCACAGCACAGAATAGAGTCACAGTACAGCACAGAATAGAGTCACAGTACAGCACAGAATAGAGTCACAGTACTGCATAGTACAGAATAGAGTCACGGTACAGCACAGTGCAGAATAGAGTCACAGTACATTACAGTGCAGAATAGAGTCACAGTACAGCACAGCGCAGAATAGAGTCACAGTACGGCACAGCGCAGAATAGAGTCACAGTTCAGCACAGAATAGAGTCACAGTACAGCACAGCGCAGAATAGAGTCACAGCACAGCACAGAATAGAGTCACAGTACAGCACAGCACAGAATAGGGTCACAGTACTGCACAGCACAGAATAGAGTCACAGCACAGCACAGAATAGAGTCACAGTGCAGCACAGCACAGAATAGAGTCACAGTACAGCACAGAATAGAGTCACAGTACTGCATAGTGCAGAATAGAGTCACAGTACAGCTCAGAATAGAGTCTCAGAGCAGCACAGGGCAGAATAGAGTCACAGTACAGCACAGTGCAGAATAGAGTCACAGTACAGCACAGAATAGAGTCTTAGTACAGCACCGTGCAGAATAGAGTCACAGTACAGCTCAGTGCAGAGTAGAGTAACAGTACAGCACAGCAAAGAATATAGTCACAGGACAGCATAGCACAGAATAGTGTCACAGTACAGCACAGCGCAGAATAGAGTCACAGTACAGCACAGCACAGAATAGGGTCACAGTACTGCACAGCACAGAATAGAGTCACAGCACAGCACAGAATAGAGTCACAGTACAGCACAGCACAGAATAGAGTTACAGTACAGCACAGAATAGAGTCACAGTACTGCATAGTGCAGAATAGAGTCACAGCACAGCACAGAATAGAGTCACAGTACAGCACAGCACAGAATAGAGTCACGGTACAGCACAGCGCAGAATAGAGTCACAGTACAGCACAGAATAGAGTCACAGTACAGCACAGCGCAGCATAGAGTCACAGTACGGCACCGCGCAGAATAGAGTCACAGTACGGCACAGCGCAGAATAGAGTCACAGTACGGCACAGCGCAGAATAAAGTCACAGTACAGCACAGCGCAGAATAGTCACAGTATAGCACAGCGCAGAATAGAGTCAGAGTATAGCACAGCACAAAATAGTCACAGTACAGCACAGCGCAGAACAGAGTCACAGTACAGCACAGAATAGTGTCACAGTACAGCACAGAATAGAGTCAGAGTACAGTACAGCACAGAATCGATTCACAGTACAGTACAGAATAGAGTCACAGTACAGCGCAGAATACAGTCACAGTACAGCACAGCACAGAATAGAGTCACAGTACAGCACAGTAGAGTATAGTGTCACAGTACAGCACAGCGTAAAATAGAGTCACAGTGCAGCACAGCTCAGAATAGAGGCACAGTACAGCACAGCGCAGAATAGAGTCACAGTACAGCGCAGAATAGAGTCACAGTACAGCACAGAATAGAGTCACAGTACAGCACAGCGCAGAATAGAGTCACAGTGTAGTACAGCACAGAATAGTCACAGTACAGCACAGAATAGAGTCACAGTACAGCACCGTACAGAATAGAGTCACAGTACAGTACAGAATAGAGTCACAGTACAGCACAGCAGATAATAAAGTCATAGTACAGCACAGAATAGAGTTACAGTACAGCACAGAATAGAGTCACAGTACAGCACAGAATAGAGTCACAGTACAGCACAGAATAGAGTCACAGTACAGCACAGCACAGAATAGAGTCACAGTACAGCACAGCACGGAATAGAGTCACAGTACAGCACAGCGCGGAATAGAGTCACAGTACAGCACAGAATAGGGTCACAGTACAGCACAGAATAGAGTCACAGTACAGTACCGAATAGAGTCACAGTACAGTACAGAATAGAGTCACAGTACAGCACAGAATAGAGTCACAGTACAGCACAGAATAGAGTCACAGTACAGCACAGAATAGAGTCACAGTACAGCACAGAATAGAGTCACAGTACAGCACAGCACAGAATAGAGTCACAGTACAGCACAGCACGGAATAGAGTCACAGTACAGCACATCGCGGAATAGAGTCACAGTACAGCACAGAATAGAGTCACAGTACAGTACAGAATAGAGTCACAGTACAGTACAGAATAGAGTCACAGTACAGCACAGAATAGAGTCACAGTACAGCACAGAATAGAGTCACAGTACAGTACCGAATAGAGTCACAGTACAGCACAGAATAGAGTCACAGTACAGCACAGAATACGGTCACAGTATTGCACAGCACAGAATAGAGTCACAGCACAGCACAGAATAGAGTCACAGCACAGCACAGAATAGAGTCTCAGTACAGCACAGGGCAGAATAGAGTCACGGTACAGCGCAGTGCAGAATTGAGTCACAGTACAGCACAGCGCACAATAGAGTCACAGTACAGTACAGCACAGAATAGAGTCACAGTGCAGTACAGAATAGAATCACAGGACAGCACAGCACAGAATAGTGTCACAGTACAGCACAGCGCAGAATAGAGTCACAGTACAGCACAGCGCAGAATAGAGTCACAGTACAGCACAGCGCAGAATAGAGTCACAGTACAGCACAGCACAGAATAGAGTCACATTACAGCACAGAATAGAGTCACAGTACAGCACAGCACAGAATAGAGTCACATTACAGCACAGAATAGAGTCACATTACAGCACAGAATAGAGTCACATTACAGCACAGAATAGAGTCACAGTACAGCACAGCACAGAATAGGGTCACAGTACTGCACAGCACAGAATAGAGTCACAGCACAGCACAGAATAGAGTCACAGTACAGCACAGCACAGAATAGAGTCACAGTACAGCACAGAATAGAGTCACAGTACAGCACAGAATAGAGTCACAGTACTGCATAGTACAGAATAGAGTCACGGTACAGCACAGTGCAGAATAGAGTCACAGTACATTACAGTGCAGAATAGAGTCACAGTACAGCACAGCGCAGAATAGAGTCACAGTACGGCACAGCGCAGAATAGAGTCACAGTTCAGCACAGAATAGAGTCACAGTACAGCACAGCGCAGAATAGAGTCACAGCACAGCACAGAATAGAGTCACAGTACAGCACAGCACAGAATAGGGTCACAGTACTGCACAGCACAGAATAGAGTCACAGCACAGCACAGAATAGAGTCACAGTGCAGCACAGCACAGAATAGAGTCACAGTACAGCACAGAATAGAGTCACAGTACTGCATAGTGCAGAATAGAGTCACAGTACAGCTCAGAATAGAGTCTCAGAGCAGCACAGGGCAGAATAGAGTCACAGTACAGCACAGTGCAGAATAGAGTCACAGTACAGCACAGAATAGAGTCTTAGTACAGCACCGTGCAGAATAGAGTCACAGTACAGCTCAGTGCAGAGTAGAGTAACAGTACAGCACAGCAAAGAATATAGTCACAGGACAGCATAGCACAGAATAGTGTCACAGTACAGCACAGCGCAGAATAGAGTCACAGTACAGCACAGCACAGAATAGGGTCACAGTACTGCACAGCACAGAATAGAGTCACAGTACAGCACAGCACAGAATAGAGTTACAGTACAGCACAGAATAGAGTCACAGTACTGCATAGTGCAGAATAGAGTCACAGTACAGCACAGAATAGAATCTCAGTACAGCACAGGGCAGAATAGAGTCACAGTACAGCACAGTGCAAAATAGAGTCACAGTACAGCACAGAATAGAGTCACAGTACAGCACAGCGCAGAATAGAGTCACAGTGCAGCACAGCGCAGAATAGAGTCACAGTTGAGCACAGCGCAGAATAGAGTCACAGTACAGCACAGCGCAGAATAGAGTCACAGTACAGCACAGCACAGAATAGAGTCACAGTACAGCACAGCGCAGAATAGTGTCACAGTACAGCACAGCGCAGAATAGAGTCACAGTACAGCACAGCGCAGAATAGAGTCACAGTACAGCACAGCGCAGAATAGAGTCACAGTACAGCACAGCGCAGAATAGAGTCACAGTAGAGCACAGCACAGAATAGAGTCACAGTACAGCACAGAATAGAGTCACAGTACAGCACAGAATAGAGTCACAGTACAGCACAGAATAGAGTCACAGTACAGCACAGCACAGAATAGAGTCACATTACAGCACAGAATAGAGTCACAGTGCAGCACAGCACAGAATAGGGTCACAGTACTGCACAGCACAGAATAGAGTCACAGCACAGCACAGAATAGAGTCACAGTACAGCACAGCGCAGAATAGAGTCACTGTACAGCACAGCGCAGAATACAGTCACAGTACAGCACAGCGCAGAATAGAGTCACAGTACAGCACAGCGCAGAATAGAGTCACAGTACAGCACAGCGCAGAATAGAGTCACAGTACAGCACAGCGCAGAATAGAGTCACAGTACAGCACAGAATAGAGTCACAGTACAGCACAGAATAGAGTCACAGTACAGCACAGCACAGAATAGAGTCACATTACAGCACAGAATAGAGTCACAGTGCAGCACAGCACAGAATAGGGTCACAGTACTGCACAGCACAGAATAGAGTCACAGTACTGCATAGTGCAGAATAGAGTCACGGTACAGCACAGCGCAGAATAGAGTCACAGTACAGCACAGCGCAGAATAGAGTCACAGTACAGCACAGCACAGAATAGAGTCACAGTACAGCACAGCACAGAATAGTGTCACAGTACCGCACAGCACAGAATAGGGTCACAGTGCTGCACAGCACAGAATAGAGTCACAGTACTGCACAGCGCAGAATAGAGTCACGGTACAGCACAGCGCAGAATAGAGTCACGGTACAGCACAGCGCAGAATAGAGTCACAGTACGGCACAGCGCAGAATAGAGTCACAGTACGGCACAGCGCAGAATAGAGTCACAGTACATCACAGAATAGAGTCACAGTACAGCAAAGCACAGAATAGAGTCACAGTACAGCACAGAATAGAGTCACAGTACTGCATAGTGCAGAATAGAGTCACGGTACAGCACAGCGCAGAATAGAGTCACAGTACAGCACAGTGCAGAATAGAGTCACAGTGGAGTACAGCACAGAATAGAGTCACAGTACCGCACAGCGCAGAATAGAGTCACAGTACAGTACAGCACAGAATAGAGTCACGGTACAGCACAGCGCAGAATAGAGTCACAGTACAGCACAGTGCAGAATAGAGTCACAGTACAGTACAGCACAGAATAGAGTCACAGTACCGCACAGCGCAGGATAGTCACAGTACAGCACAGCGGAGAATACTCACAGTGCAGCATAGTAGAGAACAGTGTCACAGTACAGCACAGCGCAGAATAGAGTCACAGTGCAGCACAGCGCAGAATAGAGTCACAGTTGAGCACAGCGCAGAATAGAGTCACAGTACAGCACAGCGCAGAATAGAGTCACAGTACAGCACAGCACAGAATAGAGTCACAGTACAGCACAGCGCAGAATAGTGTCACAGTACAGCACAGCGCAGAATAGAGTCACAGTACAGCACAGCGCAGAATAGAGTCACAGTACAGCACAGCGCAGAATAGAGTCACAGTACAGCACAGAATAGAGTCACAGTACAGCACAGAATAGAGTCACAGTACAGCACAGAATAGAGTCACAGTACAGCACAGCACAGAATAGAGTCACATTACAGCACAGAATAGAGTCACAGTGCAGCACAGCACAGAATAGGGTCACAGTACTGCACAGCACAGAATAGAGTCACAGCACAGCACAGAATAGAGTCACAGTACAGCACAGCGCAGAATAGAGTCACAGTACAGCACAGCGCAGAATACAGTCACAGTACAGCACAGCGCAGAATAGAGTCACAGTACAGCACAGCGCAGAATACAGTCACAGTACAGCACAGCGCAGAATATAGTCACAGTACAGCACAGAATAGTGTCACAGTACAGCACAGAATAGAGTCACAGTACAGCACAGCACAGAATAGAGTCACATTACAGCACAGAATAGAGTCACAGTGCAGCACAGCACAGAATAGGGTCACAGTACTGCACAGCACAGAATAGAGTCACAGTACTACATAGTGCAGAATAGAGTCACGGTACAGCACAGCGCAGAATAGAGTCACAGTACAGCACAGCGCAGAATAGAGTCACAGTACAGCACAGCACAGAATAGAGTCACAGTACAGCACAGCACAGAATAGTGTCACAGTACAGCACAGCACAGAATAGGGTCACAGTACTGCACAGCACAGAATAGAGTCACAGTACTGCACAGCGCAGAATAGAGTCACGGTACAGCACAGCGCAGAATAGAGTCACAGTACAGCACAGCGCAGAATAGAGTCACAGTACGGCACAGCGGAGAATAGAGTCACAGTACGGCACAGCGCAGAATAGAGTCACAGTACAGCACAGAATAGCGTCACAGTACTGCATAGTGCAGAATAGAGTCACGGTACAGCACAGCGCAGAATAGAGTCACAGTACAGCACAGTGCAGAATAGAGTGACAGTAGAGTACAGCACAGAATAGAGTCACAGTACCGCACAGCGCAGAATAGAGTCACAGTACAGTACAGCACAGAATAGAGTCACGGTACAGCACAGCGCAGAATAGAGTCACAGTACAGCACAGTGCAGAATAGAGTCACAGTACAGTACAGCACAGAATAGAGTCACAGTACCGCACTGCGCAGGATAGTCACAGTACAGCACAGCGCAGAATACTCACAGTGCAGCACAGTAGAGAACAGTGTCACAGTACAGCACAGCACAGAATAGAGTCACAGTACAGCACAGCACAGCACAGAATAGAGTCACAGTACCACACAGCGCAGAATAGTCACAGTACAGCACAGTGCAGAATAGAGTCACAGTTCAGCACAGCGCAGTATGGAGTCACAGTACAGCACAGCGCAGAATAGAGTCACAGTCCAGTACAGCACAGAATCGAATCACAGTACAGTACAGAATAGAGTCACAGTACAGCACAGAATAGAGTCACTGTACAGCACAGAATAGAGTCACAGTACAGCACACTGCAGAATAGAGTCACAGTACAGTACAGAATAGAGACACAGTACAGCACAGTGCAGTATAGTGTCACAGTGCAGCACAGCGCAGAAGAGAGTCACAGTACAGCACAGCGCAGAATAGAGTCACATTACAGCACAGAATAGAGTCACAGTGCAGCACAGCACAGAATAGGGTCACAGTACTGCACAGCACAGAATAGAGTCACAGCACAGCACAGAATAGAGTCACAGTACAGCACAGCGCAGAATAGAGTCACAGTACAGCACAGTGCAGAATACAGTCACTGTACAGCACAGCGCAGAATAGAGTCACAGTACAGCACAGCGCAGAATAGAGTCACAGTACAGCACAGCGCAGAATAGAGTCACAGTACAGCACAGAATAGAGTCACAGTACAGCACAGAATAGAGTCACAGTACAGCACAGCACAGAATAGAGTCACATTACAGCACAGAATAGAGTCACAGTGCAGCACAGCACAGAATAGGGTCACAGTACTGCACAGCACAGAATAGAGTCACAGTACTGCATAGTGCAGAATAGAGTCACGGTACAGCACAGCGCAGAATAGAGTCACAGTACAGCACAGCGCAGAATACTCACAGTGCAGCACAGTAGAGAACAGTGTCACAGTACAGCACAGCACAGAATAGAGTCACAGTACAGCACAGCACAGCACAGAATAGAGTCACAGTACCACACAGCGCAGAATAGTCACAGTACAGCACAGTGCAGAATAGAGTCACAGTTCAGCACAGCGCAGTATGGAGTCACAGTACAGCACAGCGCAGAATAGAGTCACAGTCCAGTACAGCACAGAATCGAATCACAGTACAGTACAGAATAGAGTCACAGTACAGCACAGAATAGAGTCACTGTACAGCACAGAATAGAGTCACAGTACAGCACACTGCAGAATAGAGTCACAGTACAGTACAGAATAGAGACACAGTACAGCACAGTGCAGTATAGTGTCACAGTGCAGCACAGCGCAGAAGAGAGTCACAGTACAGCACAGCGCAGAATAGAGTCACATTACAGCACAGAATAGAGTCACAGTGCAGCACAGCACAGAATAGGGTCACAGTACTGCACAGCACAGAATAGAGTCACAGCACAGCACAGAATAGAGTCACAGTACAGCACAGCGCAGAATAGAGTCACAGTACAGCACAGTGCAGAATACAGTCACTGTACAGCACAGCGCAGAATAGAGTCACAGTACAGCACAGCGCAGAATAGAGTCACAGTACAGCACAGCGCAGAATAGAGTCACAGTACAGCACAGAATAGAGTCACAGTACAGCACAGAATAGAGTCACAGTACAGCACAGCACAGAATAGAGTCACATTACAGCACAGAATAGAGTCACAGTGCAGCACAGCACAGAATAGGGTCACAGTACTGCACAGCACAGAATAGAGTCACAGTACTGCATAGTGCAGAATAGAGTCACGGTACAGCACAGCGCAGAATAGAGTCACAGTACAGCACAGCGCAGAATAGAGTCACAGTACAGCACAGCACAGAATAGAGTCACAGTACAGCACAGCACAGAATAGTGTCACAGTACCGCACAGCACAGAATAGGGTCACAGTACTGCACAGCGCAGAATAGAGTGACAGTACTGCACAGCGCAGAATAGAGTCACGGTACAGCACAGCGCAGAATAGAGTCACGGTACAGCACAGCGCAGAATAGAGTCACAGTACGGCACAGCGCAGAATAGAGTCACAGTACGGCACAGCGCAGAATAGAGTCACAGTACAGCACAGAATAGAGTCACAGTACAGCACAGCACAGAATAGAGTCACAGTACAGCACAGAATAGAGTCACAGTACAGCACAGTGCAGAATAGAGTCACAGTACAGTACAGCACAGAATAGAGTCACAGTACCGCACAGCGCAGGATAGTCACAGTACAGCACAGCGGAGAATAGAGTCACAGTGCAGCATAGTAGAGAACAGTGTCACAGTACAGCACAGCGCAGAATAGAGTCACAGTGCAGCACAGCGCAGAATAGAGTCACAGTTGAGCACAGCGCAGAATAGAGTCTCAGTACAGCACAGGGCAGAATAGAGTCACAGTACAGCACAGTGCAGAATAGAGTCACAGTACAGCACAGAATACAGTCACAGTACAGCACAGTGCAGAATAGAGTCACAGTGCAGCACAGCGCAGAATAGAGTCACAGTACAGCACTGCGCAG